>NC_090436.1:555240210-555844056 GCF_031143425.1 Pleurodeles waltl
AGGAGGATGAATCCACTGACGGTGAGGGCACCAGTGGAACGGAAGGTGAGGGGAGGACCAAGGCAGAGACAGGAGTGGACAGTTCAGACAGTGATACCTCCCCCGATGGAAGGTCCCTGGTGGTGGCGGACACCTTTGTGGCCACCCCAACTACAGGTACAACCGCCACCCCTTGTACCAGCACCGCCCTCCCAGCAGCCCTTCAGCGAGTTTCCAATGCCCGCTCACCCAGGAGGGTGGGCATCTTCTTTGCCCCAGGTACCTCAGGCCCTGCCCCAGATAGCCCTGCTGCCCTGAGTGAGGAGGCCATTGACCTCCTGCGATCCATCTCTGTTGGGCAGTCAACCATTGTGAATGCCATCCAGGGGCTGGCAGCCCATTTTCAACAAACAAATGCATTCCTGGAGGGCATTCACTCTGACATGGCGGCCCAACAGAGTTCAATCCAGGCTCTGGCCTCCTCTCTGATGTCAGCCATTGTCCCTATTTCTAGACTCCCCCCTCCAACCTCCTCTACTCAGTCCCAAACCCCTCAACCCCAACCTATCCCAAGCACACAGGCAGACCAGCATGCACCCAGGACAACACACAGGAGTGGTTCAGGCAAACACAAGCACCACACATCATCCCATAGGCACTCCCACAAACACCATCCAGATGCAGACATACCAACATCCACTGCCTCCACTGTGTCCCCCTCCTCCTCATCGTCCACCTCCCTCCCAGTACCATCTATACACACACCTGCATGCACTACATCCTCATCCATTACTTCCCCGTCCCCCTGAGGTGCCTGTGTATTTTCAACCTGATGCCCCTGCAGTGTTCTATCCGAGTTGTTGCAGGAGTGAGGTGTGGCTTCAGTCAAAGTGTTGTGGCCCTGTGGCACACAGACATTGAGGACTGGGCAGTTTCCCTCCATTAGTAAATATACATATACGTTTGTATTTTGATGCACTTATTCATGTTATTTTATCATATTGCACTCAATTTCTTCCAATCTTTTTGTCCTTGCATTATTCCTGAAGGGCAGGGGGTAAATATGTAATGTTACTGCTTCTGGTTGTGTGTATGGTGTTAGGAATGGGGGTGGGGGTGTTGCATCTGTGTGTCACTCTCTTTTTCCTCCCCCTCCCTTGTGTGCTAGGCAGCAGTACTCACCGTGGTCGTCTTCGCCGGCGTTGATGTTCGTAATGCAGGAAGAAGTAGACGAGCATTTGGAAAATGTGCAACTCGGGCTCCATGGCGTTGTGGTTGTTCCCTGAGTGTCCAGGAGTGAGTCCTTTGATTTCTGTGTTCTGTTTCCGTCGTGCTTTTGATGTTGTTGGTACCGCCCCGGAAAAGGTGGCAGATAGGCCTGTCTTAATACAGTGGACGGTACATTTCAACAAAGCCAGCCCAACCATCGCTCCCAAGCTTCGCGCCGTAATCAACAGCTCTTTTGACGCCGCCACCTTCCCCGACTCCTGGAAGCACACAGAAGTCACCGCACTCCTGATAAAGCCCAAAGCAGACCCTGATGACCTCACCAACTACCGCCCAATTTTGCTTCTCCCCTTCCCCGCCAAGGTGGCCGAAAAACTAGTGAACACTCGCCTGTCTCACTTCCTAGAGGAAAGAAACACACTCAACGCCTCCCAGTCTGGATTCCGCAAGAACCACAGCAGTGACCGCCCTCATCGCATGTACTGACGACATCAGAACCAGAGTCGACAAGGGCAAGACCATCGCACTCATCCTCCTGGACCTCTCCGCTGCCTTCAATACTGTCTGCCACCAAATACTCCGCATACACATCCACAACGCAGGTATTCGACACAAGGCCCTAGACTGGCTTGCCTCCTTCCTCAACGAAAGAACCCAGAAAGTCCACTTCCCTCCCTTCCACTCCACAGCCACCAAGATCATCTGTGGAGTCCCCCAAGGGTCCTCCCTCAGCCCCACCCTTTTCAACATTTACATGGCCCCGCTCAACAACATCCTCCGACCACACGGAATCACCATCATATCCTATGCAGATGACACCCAGCTCATCATCTCCCTCACCCAAAACCCTACCACCACCAAAACCAAACTCCTTGACACCGCTAAATGGATGACAGCAAACCACCTCAAGCTAAACTCCAACAAAACCGAAATCATCATCTTTGGCCCCAACAAAACTATATGGGACGACTCCTGGTGGCCCACCGCCCTAGGATCCCCACCAACGCCTGCAAACCACGCACGCAACCTCAGCATCATCCTGGACCCTTCCCTCTCCATGACCCAGCAAATCAACGCCATCACCTCCTCCTGTTTCAACACCCTCTGCATGCTGCGAAAAACCTTAAAAAGGATACTCAGAGAGACCAGAAAGACCGTCACCCATGGGCTCATCAGCAGCAGGCCAGACTACGGAAACGCCCTCTATGCCGGCACCACACTCAAGTTCAAGCGAATACTCCACAGGATCCAGAACGCAGCCGTCTGCCTCATCCTGGACCTCCCACGCCATGAACACATCTCCTCACACTGGCTTCCGATCGACAAGAGGATCACCTTCAAAATCCTCATCCACGCACACAAATCCCTCCACAACACTGGACAAACCTACCTCGACGAAAGAGTGAACTTCCACACTCCCACTCGCCACTTCCGCTCCGCCGACCTCACACTCACCACAGTCCCCTGCATCCAACGCGCCACCACCGGGGCCAGATCATTCACCTCACCTCACCTGGAATTCCCTCCCCACCAACCTCCGCAAGACCCAGAACCTCCTGCTCTTCAGAAAACACCTTAAGACATGGCTTTTCGAAAAGTAATCGGCCTCCCCTCCCCCCCCACCTCTCTTTACCCCGACTCCCCCAGCGCCTTGAGACCCTTTCGGGTGAGTAGCGTGCTCTATACATTTTTTGAGTGATTGATTGATTGATTGATTGTCCTCCGCCTGGCTGTGGTGCTTGTTGCTACAGAGTGGCGGTTGGAGTGTTAAAGTGGCTGTCTGTCTGAGCGGTTTCCTCCGTGGTCATATTTCCTTTTTTTTTACCACCGGCCTGTTGGCAGTATTACTGCCGCTTTATCATCGACCGCCAGGGTTGTAATGAGGGCCTAAATGTGTTAAAGGAAAGGATGTCTACTACATTCTCAAGGTAACCACATCATAGCAAATACCGTATGTCTTTGTGGCAGGTGATGCAGAGTATGTGCTCTCTCTCTCTCACTCTCTCTCTATTTTCTCAGTTTGTTACAATGTCCAACCATGTAGTTCAATGAAGGTACAACACAGTGCACTCACATACACAAGTCATAATTGACCACATTTTTGCCATCTTCAAGACACGTTTCAGATATCTTAATGGGGGATACTCCAGTACTCCGCAGATGTAATGTGTAAGATTGTTGCAGCCTGTTGCATGCTGTATAATATTGCCAAATAAGGTGGCTTACATATCACATATCAACTTTACCCATGAACGAGGTCCAATCTAAGCTCCCAGTGTGCAACACAGAACCGAAATCAGGGTATGGAGGGCCTTTTATTTCACCAAAACTGCTAGTTTTGTTGCAGTATCAGAGTAACTGGATAATGTTGCGTCAATTAGAAATGGTTGATGAAAACACCATCGAGAAACACCTTCCCAAGACTCCACTATTTCACTAAAATTAATTAACATTGAAACATTAAAATATTCATCCACCAACACATTCCTCTCTTATACATCCACTTTTTTCTATCTTAGAATTGTATTACCATACTTTGCATTTCCACTTATGAATCAATTTTCCCATGTATTCTGGGTAAAATGACACAGCGTATTTAGGAATACTTTCACACACAGTAATATTTACTAATTTCAATATTTATATAAAAAAATATATGACATTCTAATTTGCTGTTAGTTAATGCTAGGGCACCATTTACAACCCCACAAATGTTCCTTTAGAAATCCATTAGGTCTGCTTATGTTGGGAATGCCTCTGCCATTGTGATGTAGGTGGGGAACAAACAAAGGCAGAGAGCTCCGTCACTGGTAAGAGGTTCTACACCAACAATGACAAACAAATATGTCATACTTGAACAGTGAGTAGGCCATTCCTGAGTCATCCAAAAACCATAATATATTTGCCCACCATTTAATCCTTCTTCATTTCATTTACAAATCTACCAAATGGATGAGGATCGAGAAGAGAGGGCTCTCTAAAGAAGTGGAAGACCACTATGGAGGGGCTCCTTCAGAACTATCCTCCATCTATGGGGGTTTTAGCACCAAACTGAGAAATATAGTGGAGACTGAGATCTGGCAAGACATTGACAAGTGATGCAGGGTCATGGATGTTCATAAATGAAAAGCAACAGAGAGCTATAAGTGCTGGGAGCACCTCTAATTCTGCATGTCCATCAAGACAGAGGCTGTTTTGGGGGTATCCTTCCAGCCCCACACTTGTTCCCACAGGCTCTCTCTGCAATATATATACCTTGGCCAGACCTCAATGGTCCAGCAGCAAGGCCCTAAGTCATCTTTAATTTGCCATTATATGATCCTTGTTGAGTGTTAAATGTTATTCTCCGAAATATTCAGTCAAATGCCTTCATGTTATTATTTCTCAATTAAAGTAAAGCTTTTTATTTAAAAACATATTTTAAATGTGTTGCACAATAATTTGGCCCACAGGAACCTGTATCTAAAAAATAATCTGTGTTTTAAATAAAATCTTTAGGTCGGCTTTGTCATATGGCCTTATTTGCTAAAATGCACACATGCACTTAACACAAAGAGTGCAGGTTAATCTTATCAGGTGCATAATGCACATTGTGAAGTGTGTGTTTAGTAATTTTGCTAAGTATTATAAAAATATTCACTGTCATATAATTTACAGGCAATGTACACTTAAAATTATTAGCAATGGCATATTTGGATAACACCCATGCATTCTGTACCAATTATTAATCAGCTCTTAACCTGCATCTCACCAATTGGCCAAAATAAAGAAACATATGGGTGGCATTGTCTGATGAGTTTGAAAGCTGAAGCTGAAAGCTGACACCTGAGCCGCCGCAGAGGCTGCAGTTACCTGCTACCAGAATTCAAGGACAGCCAAAGGCAGACCCTGAAAAAGTGACTGCAGTCTCACCAGTGGAAAGGGGACCAAGGCCAAGGTAGCCCAAGGCGTCCAAAGGCCAGGATCAGCCTGTCCGACCTAGCAGCCCTGGGACCGGGACTGGGGGATCAAGGCTGCAGTGAGCAAGTAAGCAACATAACTTGGCATAACTTGGACTATACCCTGCAAAGCCCCATACCCCGCTCCCCTACTCTTTGCCCTTTGTGTAACTTGTGCTCTGTACCCGCCTCCACCCACGCTCTGCTCCACTCCTCCCCTCCTGTGTCTTGTTATACAGGGCTTGGAGACCGGAACCTGGAGTCCGGAGCATGGAACCTGGAGTGCTACATTCTGGATGGATGAGCACTGTGGACTGAGGAGATCACAGCCCAAGAGCTGGGGGTCGACACAGGTGTGGCGATAGTCAGCTGCGATAGTCGGCTTGTGGCTCTGTCATTCAGATGTTCTCCTGCTCCACTGGACAGCTGGGGTAGGAGTTTTTACTCTAGTTTTAACTGGATCAATTCAGTCCAAGCCCAGGAGCAAAGCTTCAGTCAAGGGGGATAAGTGGGGAAAGAGGGCACCATGCAGGCAGTGGCCACAGTGGTTAGTCCCTGCTCTACATACCAGCCCGAACCCCAGGGTAGAGCCCTGGCCCACAAAAGCAGCCCAGCCAGGACTGGGTGCAGCTTGTGGAGGTAGGTGAGCTCCTTGTCTCTGCCACTTGATACTCCCCATAACGTCTACACGCCTAGCCCATTTCACTGCAAGCACTCCCTAGGGCTCCTGGCCAACAACCTCCAACCAGCAACTATTTGACACTGGCCACAGATCATTGCATGCTCATACCTCTCCATTATGGTTGACATCCAAGAGGAGGTGTGGTGGCACAGTGAGAGGAGTAATCAGCTCGTAAAAAAAAGGAAAAGATCTGCAAACTTTATTTACTAACTCTGCCAAACTCCTAAAAAATGGATTGAGAGGATGTATAGATAAAGTCACAACCACAAAAGACAGCCTGCAACAGGCCCACCAAGAGAATTGGGACCATACACCATAGCAGCAACACAAGTTATTACGAACCACTTTACATTAAAAAGTATGAGCTCAAGGAAGTCTTGCCAGCCACCAACTTGCAAGTCATTCAGGAGAGCCTCACTAAAGGATACATGCTCTTCTTGTGAAAAACAGAAACAGACACAAAAAGAAAGGCTGGTTGCTGTACCACACCCTGAATTGCTTGTTTCCTATTTTAGGAAAATAAACCCTCAGCCTAAATTTTCTTTTCTGAAAAACCCATTGGCTGCAATAGAGGCTATGCCAGAGGAGGTACCTGGTTTACCCTGCCCAATCATTCCTCAGAAAACAGACATTGGTGTAAGCTCCCATGAATTAGGCACTCTCAACGGATCAAGCCAGTTAGGGTCATTTGGGGTAAAATGGCCCCAATTGTCACTGAGAGACTTTGACCACACAGGAACCCAGCCTACACGGAAAATCAATACAGCTGACCACTCAGGTACATGCAAGTACGCCACCACAGAGAACAAGTAAACCACCAGAAAATGATAGGTCTTTGAGAGCCAGCAAGGAGAATAAAGATGATGTTTCTATGAAAGAACAAAAGGTTGGAGACATGGCAAAAAGATGGTTCCTAGATTCGCTTGTTGTCAATATCAAATAACTCTGATTTATTACAAGCTCTGGAATTGAAAACAATATGTCTTCAATCCCCTGTCCACAAAAGAGGTCCCCTCTCAATCTCCTTTCACAATTTGTAAGAAAGGAATGATCTGAAAGTAATTCCAGTAGACACTTCGCAGAGCAGAAATCAGCACAAGGAAATGAAGATCACGAGAGTCGTCACAACTCCATCATAAAAAGCCAATGAAACGGGCAAGGAAGGGGAGGTACAAGCACCTTAAACCTATGGAGAATGGTTTGAAACAAGTTTACCAGATCTTCGCAACACAAAGCAATCTCCACGCAGATAATATGCTAACACAAGTTTCAATTGAAAGCTCGAACACATCAGGTTTGTCAGGCCTATCCAATTCAACAATGTTAATAACTCCACAACAACAATATAGAAACAAAACTCCACTACAGCAATACAAAACACCAAAATCAGACAAACTGGACCACAACACATGCACAACAAACACAAAACTCCCCAGAGACATACA
Source organism: Pleurodeles waltl (assembly GCF_031143425.1). Lineage (NCBI taxonomy): Eukaryota > Metazoa > Chordata > Amphibia > Caudata > Salamandridae > Pleurodeles > Pleurodeles waltl. Next base: position 555,247,482 of record NC_090436.1, read on the forward strand.
CAGGTGGGGGAATCCCAGGAGGTAGCTTAACTCAGAAAAAAGTTGGAAAGCTGGGACCACCACAAGCAAACAAGGGCTTGATTGCTAAGCATGTCAAGCCTGGAGTGAAAACAGACAATTCAGTTATAAATTAAACCAAAAGTACTACTTCACCCACAGCACCTTTTTAAGACTGAGATTGTCAGCCAACATTTGTAAGCAATCAGGGGAACACAACTTACATACCCAAAAATGGAATCCCATATTCATATCGTTAAAAGGTCATGTACAGAAAATAAAAGGCTTGGTGGTACCAGTTGAAAAACATACAACCTGGTTGGATCAACATGCTAGTCAACACTCCAAACGCAAGGACAAAGACAGGAAGCAAGCACAGCCTTTAGAAGACAACATAGACCTGGGTGGATAAGGCCTTACAGGTCACAGCAATCATTCAAGATCTAGCTCCCCTACCTATCTACCCCTCAGCATCCACAACAGTCAATTTAAGCTCTCCTTCCTGCCAGAATACTCCCCCCAAAGCAGTTATGATACTCTGAATAGAGGTAACCTGCTGAGACTGTTCAGGGAGATTCCAGAGTTAAGAGGAATCAAATCATCACATCTGCTAGCAGTGGAATGTTGACCAATAGATAATCGGCAACATACAGAGTTAACATTAACAACATGGAAATCAAATGAAATTGTGGGCCTGATCTGTTCATTTACTCAATTATTTAAAACATGAGGAGTCACTTTAAAAATACATCAACCACCCAACTAGCCATACCCCTGTTACAAAGGATGGGGTCACCTTTGCCCTTGTCTACCTCAGAAAAAGACCCCAAATCAGTTTTGTGGGAAGCAAGATGTTCCTCACCCAAATGGTTAGTTAGAACATCTCTATCTCCAGCCAAGGCTGGGCGGAGAGAGGCTCAGCAGAATTTCAAGGCAGAAGTAAGGCAGGACTGGGCCTCAATTCCAAAAATCTTGGACTTCCGCTGATCCTGATGTTGTCTTGTGGCAAAAAATGTGGTCTTTCCATAGTCTCAACATTGCCAACAGGAAAACAAGAGCATATTAAGATTTGCTTGTAGAACATCCATGGATTTGGAGTAATGTTGCACAACTATGAAACAATACCCTTCCTTCAAAAATATGACTTAATTTTACTACAAATCTTCAGTTTTTAGAATTCTTTTGTGGCCAGCCAAAGGACTGTCATGGCATTCATAACGTGCTTTAGTTTGTAGTTCTTTAGTGGCTATGTACAAGGCTCCATCTTTATAGGATAAATGGTCTCTAGCTTCGCTCTTTGAGTTTTGAGCTGCCCATTCTTTCATCTCCTCAGGATTCACTAATACCCGTAGAAGGTTTTCAGGAGTACCACATACCAGCAGAAAGGATCTAAAACTATGGTCGTCCTAGGGGGGCATGTCCATTTATATTTCAAAAAGTATAAGTGGTCATCAGAAGAAATTGATTCAAGTGTAAACTGGATCCACGCCATAAAACTTTAAAGTAAAATGGAAGCCACAGTAAGCTTCACCCTGCTTATAATAAACATATATATTCACCCCAAAAGAGCAAAAAAGCAAAAAAGGATGGCAAAGCGTGTGAATTTAATAAAGATGTTGCAAAATGTGTAACAGCAGGTGCTAATGTTACTCACTGGGGATTTCAACATTCATGGTTACTCTGGTTGGAAGCACCCTAAAGAATGGGAAGACTCATGGTGCACTCACAGCTGCCAAACTACAGAAACAACTGAGAGCGCAAGGGCTTATGATTCTGAGTGGCAATTCACATGAAGACATTCCAGCAGCAATAACGTATCTAAGAGAAAAGCAGCTATCAACCATGGATTATCCTCTTGTAAGTCAGGACCCAGTCCCTCTGGTGAGCACCTTTAAAATTCACCATTGTCACAAAAGCGATCACATTCAACAATCTCTAAAAATTAGTCTAAAATTTCATGAACCCTGCAAAACAGCTGACTTAATCCAAACACCAGAAAGCCACAACCTAAACAGATTAAGATGGTGAGGAGACAATACAGACCAAATTATGGATAGACACATGTGCACCTTGTCCAGCAACAGAGAGAACAGTGGAGAAAATTGACACCTGCAGATTCAGGAGAACACAGGCTTACAAGGACCAGTAGTCAATCAATCAATCAATCAAGAAATTTATAAAGCGCGCTATGTACCCGTTAGGGTTTCAAGGCGCTAGGGGGGGAGGTAGCTGCTATCGGTCGAAGAGCCATGTCTTGAGGAATCTCCTGAAGGTGAGGAGATCCTGGGTCTGGCGTAGGGAGATCGGAAGTGAGTTCCAGGTCTTGGCGGCGAGGTAAGAGAAGGATCTGCCGCCGGAGGTCTTGCGCTGGATTCGGGGGATGATGGCGAGGGAAAGGTTGGCAGAGCGGAGTTGGCGGGAGGGGATGTAGAAGTTGAGTCTGTTGTTCAGGTAGGCGGTCCGGCGTCGTGTAGTGCTTTGAACGCGTGGGTGAGAAGTTTGAGGGTGATCCTCTTGTCCACGGGGAGCCAGTGGAGGTCCTTCAGGTGGTGGGAGATGTGGCATCGGCGGGGTATGTTGAGGATCAAGCGGGCAGATGCGTTCTGGATGCGTTGGAGTCGTTGGATGTCTTTTGTTGGGATGCCTGTGTAGAGTGCATTGCCGTAGTCAAGTCTGCTACTGATGAGGGCTTGGGTCACCGTCTTTCTGGTTTCCGTAGGGATCCACTTGAAGATTCTGCGGAGCATGCGGAGGGTGTTGAAACAGGAGGAGGAGACTGCGTTGACCTGTTTGGACATGGTGAGAGCGGAGTCGAGGATGAAGCAGAGGTTGCGTGCGTGGTTGGCTTGAGTGGGTGGGGGGCCCAGTGCGGTGGGCCACCAAGAGTCGTCCCAGGCCGAGGGGGAACGACCGAGGATGAGGACTTCTGTCTTGTCGGAGTTTAGTTTCAGGCGGCTGTTTCTCATCCATTCGGCGATGGATTTCAGTCCCTCGTGTAGGTTGGCTTTGGAGGTGTGTGGATCTTTAGTGAGGGAGAGGAGACAGACTAACAGACACAACACAAGTAGAGGGGATTATAGAAAGATTGAAGGTAGAGGAAGCAGCTGGGCCCAGTGGTCTATCCAATTCACTGTTTAAGAAACACCCAGCCTTTTGGACAAGGTGTCTATTACTCCTCTTCAATTACATCTAGTCTTGGAATATTGTTCCAACATCTTGGAAGGGGAATATTTTCCACCTAATATATAAAAATAGAATCTCACCTCACCAGGCAACTATAGGCTGCTAGCCCTAATAGACATGGAAGCAACACTGGTTGCGTCCTGCATTTTACAAAATCTTTTAGCCTGGCCGGAGAAGAAATGTCTCATACCGGACACCCAAACTGAGTTTAGGGTTGGCATGGGAACAATAGCCAACTTGGTAACTTTGGGCATATTGACAGAAAACGTTATGAGGAAAAGAAACTTGGTTGTTTGCCTGTTTCATTGACCTCAAATCAGCATTTGATTGAGTGCTGTGTGACTGCTTTTGGACAAAAATTGAAGCATAGGGCATGTCAGGAAAAATGCTCAATGCAATCTTTGCTCTATGCAATGATATGTGGGCCCAGGTGAAAACTGGCGATGGTAGCATAGTTACACCAAACATTTTTACCAGAATTTGTCTGAAGCATCTTGGCCCTGTGCTTATTTAATTTATATTTAGCCAATTTGAACTCTTACTTGACAGCAGTAGACTGCCATCCTACCACCTTAGCAAATGAAAAGATAATATGTTGCAATATGCAGACGATATAGTCATATTAAGTCAAACTCCAATCGGCCTGCAAAGACTGATCAGCACCCTCAGTTATATAGAGCAGCTAGGACTAGAGCTGAACTTGCAGAAAACAAAAGTAGTGCTGCTAGCGGTCTTCAAATGCAAGGCATATAGGTGGTTCTTCAAAGGCCAGCAGGTTGAGTCTGCCCGTTTATATAAATATTTGGAAGTTATCGTGGGGCGACAACTGTTGTTTGACAACCACCACATTTCACTATTTGCAAAAGCCCAGTCTTTAATATTTGCCTTCAAGCTCTTGAAAAACAAACTGTACGGTTCATCATATAGTCACTATTAACAGTGATGGCGGCCCAATTCTTACCTTCTCTGACATACTGCCTCAAAATATGTCATAGTAAGGAAACTACTATTTTAAATCAGTTTCAAATTAAGGCCTACAAAGCAGTTTTTTGTCTTCCCAAAGCACTTTCCTCTGCTCAGGTATGTTTGCAATTTGGCCTCAAACACCAGAAATTCCGATTAAACTCCTTTGTGAACTGTGTTGGAGCTTTGTGCCATGGAATTTGGAGCCTTGAACAATTTATGCTGGTTTGAGATAAAAGCCCAAATGAAGAAAAAAACAACCCAACTCATGGGGTGCTTACCTCCAAGAAGCATGGGTCAGCAAGATGGTATGCCCCGCATTTGCTAGGATTGCCAACCTCTCAGCAAACCAGCAGTCATTTATAGAGGATAGGAACATCCTTGCAAAGCTGTGGCACACATAGAATTTGCTGAAGTTCTTTTCTAACTTGAAACCACAAGCATATATTGCTGTGCACTTCCATCAAGCTACAAAACAGCTATTCATGCTATTTAACTTTTTCAACTCATGTCATGGAAGGGTGAGAAGCCAGAGCTAAACCGGCACTCATGTGGCTATAAACTTGAACCAATCAGCCACCTAATGTGCATGTATCTAAGACTCTTGGATTACAAGAAGTTACTACTTAAACCACCTTCTTGGAGTTGAAAATACGAACTTCAGGCAAGCAGTTATCACCTAGCTGGCCGGCATGTTAATTCCACTGGTATGCTGAGGATTAAAATTTGTTAACACCATAAATAACCTTCTCCAAAGTGCTCCCTAGAAGTAAGCTAAAGTGAAAATCAAAGACTTATTGACTAGCTGCTTTCCAGTACATCCTAGGTAACATATCTCATAGGCACTGGCATACTCAATACAAATAAAGATGTAAGACCAGAGAGTAAGAGTTGGTAGTTGGTAGCACGGCCCAGGACATAGGCTCACAAAAAATTGACACTAATTTGGGATTTAATCCTTTAGTTATTTTTATTGATCTTCGACAGGACAGTTTTGCATTTCTCGTTCTTCTTTAATCTATGCACCTCATGGTTGGAAACACTTTTTTGTCCTAAATTGCGACTTTTAAACTGTCTGAGTTTAATCTGTGCACATTACTGTGGGAAAGAAATTGTGATTTTGTTTGTTTGTTCTTGTTTAATGCATGCACTTGGAATCAAGAGAATAAAGTTTATTGATAGTGGATAATATTTTCTCAGTAAATCACTGCATCTCATTTGCTAAGATTACATTTCCTTTTTCTAAATGATAGAGAAACATATGTTTAAGACTCTGGGCTTATGCTCATGTAGGCCAGCTGTAATTATTTGACTAAGTGGCACTCGATTCCTTTTGCTTGTCAGGGGGCTACTTTTATGGTGCAGTCCTTCAAAGAAATGTTGAAATGATTGATTTAGTTTTTACCCTGCCACTCTGATACCGAACGCACTTTATATTTAGCCCGTCAGGAGACTAAATTCATAGTGCAGTCCTTTAAAGAAATGTTGAAATGATTGATTTAGTTTTCACCCTCCCACCTTGATATCGAACGCAGTTTATATTTGGCACACTACGTTGTACCAACACTATTTATTCATGGCCACTAGCGAGTGCGTGGTTTTAACATCCCGTTTTTAGTTTAGCATTTTAAGGAAAGTTTTTACCACTTTGAAAAGCAGATGGGGGCTGCATTTCATATAGTCTTAATGAAATGGTAAAATCAATTAATACAAATAAAAGAGACTGTATTTATTGTAATTGTGTGCTTTTAAAGGCCAATTAGAGAGCACGTGCGAGTGCTCATCCGATGGTATTTTGTGAAGAATTTCACGTGCGAGTGCTCATCCGGTGCTATTTAGTGAAGAATTTTTAATTTGGGGTTTAATTAACTATGCTAATAAAATTTGCTTACTTACTTAAAAAAAGATAGAGAAACAACATTTTTTTGAGAATTATTGTGTGAATCAGCTGCGCTTTTGTATATCAGTCAGCCACTATTAAAAAAGTAATGTGGGAATTATAACCTAGCATGGCAAAGGCGGGTTACGCAACAATGTCTCTCTGTGTACACTTTACATAATACAAGTATTAAAAGATGTGCTTTGTGCTTTATGTAATGGATGTATACACGCATTGTGAGAAACTAGGGCTGATTGCAGAGGCTCCATAACTTTTTGCCCCCATTTTCCACTTTATGCTGGTGTTTTCCTGACTCTGATGGTGCCCTGGGTACTGCTAACCGGTCCCAGGGCCTGTGCTCTGTGTAAAATGGATATGCAAATTAGGCTAATTATAATTGGCTAAGTTAACCTACCTATAAGTCCCTAGTATATGGTAGGGCATGTAGGTTTAGGGACCACAGCATAGGTGGTGCACACCTAGGTGCATTGCTGAGGTGCCCAGTGTCATTTTAAAAGCAAGCCTGCCTTGCAGGCTGCTTTTAAATTAAAGTTATATGCAAATTCGACTTTGGAATTAAAGGTACTTCCAAAGTCTTAAACTACCTTATTTTTACATATAAGTCACCCCTAAGGTGTGCCCTATGTGCCCCTAGGGCTGGGTGCCATGTAACTATAAGCAGGGACTTTATAAAAATAGATTTATAAGCCCTGGTGAGGTAAAAACAGCCAAATTCGTTTTTCCCTCATTGAAGTAAATGGCCTTCATAGGCTAGAATGGGCAGACTTTATTTTAAATTTTAAAGTCTCCTTAAATGTTACATACCAAGAATTTGGTATCAAATTGATTGTTATAATAAATCCCACAACTTCCAGTTGTGGGATTTAATATAACTAGTTCAGGTAAAAAGTTTAGACTTTACCTAAAAAGTTGCCAATTTCAGCTCTGCATTGTTTTTGCTGCTGTGCTCTGATTGGCCAGCCTGCAGCAGCTTCTGCCAGGCTACCTTGATGAGGTGTGAAGTGGCCAGACTTCACACAAAGGAATGTGCTTGGGGGAGAGAATCTCCCCTCAGCAGATGGTGAGGCAGGAAGGGGGAGGGCTGCCAAACTGGTCTTCAAAGGCAGAGAAGGACATTTGCAGCACCCAGCAACACCCCCACATCCTGCAACCCCAGACAGCTAGGTGCCCCCTTGATTAGATTAGGAGAGGGCAGGAGAGGGGTGTGTTTATGATTTTTAGCCACACCAGTGGGTGGGCTCAGCCAGATGTAACCTCCAAAAATCAGATTCATCCATGTTGGATTTTTAGAGGCTGTTGCCTTCTGGGATGGATTTTTGCCACACTTCCCAGGAAGTGGTCATCACAGGGGGACGACCCTGTCCCTGATTGGAGAACCAGGGCCCCCCTGCTTTTCACCCAGGAGCAAGGATAAAACTGGCAGACCTGCACCCACACCTCAGATCCCCTCCAGAATTCAACAAGAAAGGAACTAAAGAAGAAGAAGGACTGCCCTGCTGGACCCCTGGCCTGCACCTGGAACCTGCACTCAGAAGGACTGCACCAGCTGCACACTTGGGCTTCACCACAAGAAGGACTTTGCCTGGCTTCAACTGGTTCAAGGAGGGACTCCCTGTTTGCTACAGGTGAAAAATTGCTAACCAGAGTCCCCTGCACCAACTCCTGAAGAAAGCGACCAGCTGACCACTGTCCAGTGGCCAAAAAGGAGTTTGCGCCAGGTGCATTCTGGGAGTTGAAGTCCGCACCCCCCAAGGACCATCACAGAACTTCTGGACCCTTGGGGTGAGCTGTGGACCCCAAAAGAACCTTAAAAGAACATCTGGGTGAAGCCCCAGAAGTTTGGAAAAGATTTGAGAATTTTTGGAAAAAAGCTCCAGAGAGGGACCGACCCGCCGCGGAAATTCTAGCCGGCTTGCCTCAACCGCGACCCGGCCTGACTTCGTGGTTCGTCCCGGTAAAGAAAAACATCCAAAAAAGAGACTAAGTCCGAACGTAAAAAGTTGACCGGGACCTCCCAGCCATCGTATCCGAGAAGGGCTCCACGGACGTCGGATCAAGATCCAGGTTTACCCCGGTCGAAGGATTTTCATCTCGAAAAAACGACTAAGTCCGAAGGTAAAAATCACCACCGAGGAAACCGACTTCGCGTATCCGGACAAGGGCTCCAGGAGGTCGGATTCAACTGGCAGGTTCGTCCCGGGGAAGAAAAACATCAAAAAAGAGACTAAGGCGGTCATTCTGACCCTGGCGGTCTTTGACCGCCAGGGCGGAGGACCGCGGGAGCACCGCCGACAGGCCGGCGGTGCTCCAATGGGGATTCCGACCGCGGCGGTAAAGCCGCGGTCGGACCGGCACCACTGGCGGGCTCCCGCCAGTGTACCGCCGCCCCATTGAATCCTCCACGGCGGCGCAGCTTGCTGCACCGCCGCGGGGATTCCGACCCCCCCTACCGCCATCCAGATCCCGGCGGTCCGACCGCCGGGATCCGGATGGCGGTAGGGGGGGTCGCGGGGCCCCTGGGGGCCCCTGCAGTGCCCATGCCACTGGCATGGGCATTGCAGGGGCCCCCGTAAGAGGGCCCCTACATGTATTTCACTGTCTGCTGCGCAGACAGTGAAATACGCGACGGGTGCAACTGCACCCGTCGCACAGCTTCCACTCCGCCGGCTCGATTCCGAGCCGGCTTCATCGTGGAATCCTCTTTCCCGCTGGGCTGGCGGGCGGTCTGAAGGCGACCGCCCGCCAGCCCAGCGGGAAAGTCAGAATTACCGCCGCGGTCTTTCGACCGCGGAACGGTAATCTGACGGCGGGACTTTGGCGGGCGGCCTCCGCCGCCCGCCAAGGTCAGAATGAGGGCCTAAGTCAGAAGGTAACTTTTTAACCGAGGCCTCCCGCGACTTGTAGCCGAGCAGGGCTCCATCGCGGTCGGCCTGAAAGTTTGACTTTGCCCCGGTCCTGGTGCAACCAGATGACCCGATTGGCGCTTTTTGTTTCTAAGCGCTAGAAAATAATAATACTTTAAAAATTCATATCTCCGGTTCCCCTGAACCGATTTTAATCGTTTTTGTGTCATTTTAAAGATAAAAATATAAGCTATTTTTATAAATTGGTTTTGGATTTTTAAACTGTTTCCTGTGTTTTATTTAATTACTGTTTTGTGATATTTGAATGCTTTACACTTTGTCTCCTAAATTAAGCCTTGACGCTCGTTGCCAAGCTACCAAGGGTTGAGCTGGGATTAATTTACTGAGACCTAACTGTACCTATGTGGAGGTTAGTGGCTTGTTGCTAGGTGTAGGTACCTACCTGCCCTACCAATAACCCATTTTCCAACATAATTGGAAGCAGCGACGGGATCCTGTACTTGTGTTCAATATCACGTTACAGTTTTGGGTAAAACAAATTAAAAATCCTTTAAATTGTCCTAGTGCAAAAATTGTTTTTAATTTCTAATTTGGATTAATTTCAATTATTTAATTTTTGTAATTTTTCTAAATTCTTGTTTCCAATTTTGGAAAAAGTTTTTGTTGACACAAAACTAGGGAACCATGGAGCTTGATCTGGCTAGCCTACCCACACTGACAGTAGTCCAGCTAGGGGGTTGTGTATTGAAAGAGGGTTGCCTGCAACCACTGATCTCAGGAAGCAAATCCTGATCACATCCCTGACAGCATGGGCTGAGGCCCAAGAGGTAGAGACAGAAGAAGCTCCAGAGGAGGGAGAAAGAAGGGAGGATGCAAGCTCTAACCACTCAGGGGAGGGAAGGCATCTGAGCCCAAGTGAGGATGAGGAAGAACGGTCCTCAGTAAACACAGTCACTAGGGGCAGATCCAAAGCTAGTGGTGGGAAGGGGGTCCTTTCAGGAGGAGAGAACCCATCCATCAGAGAAAGAGAGCTGGAGGCCCAGCTAGCATACATAGCTTTGGAAGCAGAGAAGCTGGCCCTAGAAAAGAAAAAGTGGGCATACAAAGAGAAAAGAGATGGAGGCAGCGATAAAGAAGCTGAGGTGTCCATGGGTGGGGGAGTTTGCCCCAGATTACCCAAGGGGGTAGTTCCTGTTTATGTAGAGGGGGATGACATAGATAAGTGGCTGGGGGCCTTTGAGAGGGCACTCCAAATGAGAAGGGTTAGGCCTCAATACTGGGGTTCCCTTTTGTGGGAGTTGGTCCCCAACTCAGGGAGGGATAGGCTTCTGACCTTAAGGGGGGAGGAGGCAGATTCATACCCTAGTATGAAGAGGTGCTTAGCCAAGAAGTTTGGTCTGACCCCAGAGCAATATAGAATGAAGTTCAGGGACACCCAGAAGGTCAGTACCCAGTCTTGGGTTGACTTTGTGGACATTTCACTAAAGGCACTAGAGGGCTGGATTATTGGTAACAAAGTAGATACTTATGAGGGGTTATACAATCTGATCATGAGAGAGCACATCTTGACCAATTGTACCCAAGAAAGGTTACACCAGCATCTAGTGGACTCTAAGCAGACCAACCCTAGAGAGCTAGGGGAGGCAGCTGATGAGTGGTTGAGAACCAGGGTGGTTGTCAAGTCCCAGGGGGGAGACTCCAAGAAGGGGGGGACAGGTCCCCAAAAACCTAAGGAGGGAGGTGGTAAGCCCACCACAGAGACTCCCTCTGTACCCCAGAACCCTAAGAAGGAGGAGAGTAAATCCCACTCCCACTCTGACAAGCAGAGACAGGGAGACCCAGGGTTAAAAAAACTCTTGGACAGTAGGGCTTGCTTTGACTGTCAGCAGACAGGTCACTTCAGAGGAGATGCAGCCTGTCCAAGGAAGGTGGTTAGCACTGGGCTGTCCAGTGTAGCCATAGAGGAGGATTCCTCAGATGATGAAGTCCTCCTAGCATTGTGCTGGGAGACAGGACCAGATGGTAAGCTGGTGATCCCTAAGGGTGGGAGTAGGCACTTCCACCACATTCAAGTGAATGGGATCCCTACCACTGGCCTGAGGGACACCTGTGCCAGTCACACTATAGTGAGTGACCGGTTAGTGACCCCAGACATGTATGTCCCAGGAAAGACAAAGAAAGTCAGGATAGCCACAGGGGAGGTCACCTCCAAACCTGTAGCCATAGTGCCCCTAGAGAGGGAGGGTATCCTTGACTGGATTAGGGTGGTAGTCAGTGCTGACCTTCCCCTAGATTGTATCCTGGGCAATGACCTCCCAGAGGTGAGTCTGGTCACAGATGGGGTGGTCGCCCAGGGCGCCCCCCCAACCCAAAGTCCTGGGGAGTCAGTCCCTACAGTTAGGAGACAGGGGTCCCCAAGAAAAGGAAAGAAGAAAAGAAAGGGTAGGCCACTCTTAAAGAGAGTTCCAGGGAGCCAAGGGCCTTCTGCCCCAGTAAGGGGGGAGCCCAGAGTTGGCACTGGTGAGGCCTCACCTGACCCCAAGGAAGTCCTGAGTAGTCAGGCAGCTGTCCAGATGCAAGGTGTTGCCCCTGCACTGACAGAAGGGAGAGTGGAAGGAGGGTGCCTGCCACAGGAGGTGGTAGCCCCCCACTCTAGACAGCAAGAGGGGTGCAAGGACCCCAAAGTTGCCCCTAAAGCAGCTCAGCCACCTGTCAGTGGAGAGCTTAGGGTGTGGTTCTGGGTACTGACAGCTGTCAGTAGCCTCTGCTGGGTGCTAGCCTTCCTGGCAGCACTGTACTTGGCCTGGGAGGCAGACCCCAAGGCCAATAGCAAAGTAGGCCCCCTGACCCTGTTGGTCATGGTGGGGTTGCTCAAGTGTTGGGTGACCTCTTTGGGTAAGCTAGGTGTTGCCCTAGCAAAGTTAGGAGTAGGGGAGGTGGGCACCTCACTACCCAAGTTGGCAGAGAGAGAGGAGGAAGACCCCCCTAGAGGGAAGTTTCAGTTTGAGTTGGGTCCTTTTACTGTTGGGATGGCTTCACTACCCAGAGGGAGTGACCCTGACAGGAGGATATAAGGCAGAGTAGGCCCTGCAAAGGGACAGCCAGTTTTCTTCACTGTCTTCCTCGCCTAACAAGCCAGGAAGACTCTCCCAGGGTTGGGCTGAGTCTCCTGGGCGTGTGGGCTGGGGGGGGGTTGTGTGAGAAACTAGGGCTGATTGCAGAGGCCCCATAACTTTTTGCCCCCATTTTCCACTTTATGCTGGTGTTTTCCTGACTCTGATGGTGCCCTGGGTACTGCTAACCAGTCCCAGGGCCTGTGCTCTGTGTAAAATGGATATGCAAATTAGGCTAATTATAATTGGCTAAGTTAACCTACCTATAAGTCCCTAGTATATGGTAGGGCATGTAGGTTTAGGGACCACAGCATAGGTGGTGCACACCTAGGTGCATTGCTGAGGTGCCCAGTGTCATTTTAAAAGCAAGCCTGCCTTGCAGGCTGCTTTTAAATTAAAGTTATATGCAAATTCGACTTTGGAATTAAAGGTACTTCCAAAGTCTTAAACTACCTTATTTTTACATATAAGTCACCCCAAAGGTGTGCCCTATGTGCCCCTAGGGCTGGGTGCCATGTAACTATAAGCAGGGACTTTATAAAAATAGATTTATAAGCCCTGGTGAGGTAAAAACAGCCAAATTCGTTTTTCCCTCATTGAAGTAAATGGCCTTCATAGGCTAGAATGGGCAGACTTTATTTTAAATTTTAAAGTCTCCTTAAATGTTACATACCAAGAATTTGGTATCAAATTGATTGTTATAATAAATCCCACAACTTCCAGTTGTTGGATTTAATATAACTAGTTCAGGTAAAAAGTTTAGACTTTACCTAAAAAGTTGCCAATTTCAGCTCTGCATTATTTTTGCTGCTGTGCTCTGATTGGCCAGCCTGCAGCAGCTTCTGCCAGGCTACCTTGATGAGGTGTGAAGTGGCCAGACTTCACACAAAGGAATGTGCTTGTGGGAGAGAATCTCCCCTCAGCAGATGGTGAGGCAGGAAGGGGGAGGGCTGCCAAACTGGTCTTCAAAGGCAGAGAAGGACATTTGCAGCACCCAGCAACACCCCCACATCCTGCAACCCCAGACAGCTAGGTGCCCCCTTGATTAGATTAGGAGAGGGCAGGAGAGGGGTGTGTTTATGATTTTTAGCCACACCAGTGGGTGGGCTCAGCCAGATGTAACCTCCAAAAATCAGATTCATCCATGTTGGATTTTTAGAGGCTGTTGCCTTCTGGGATGGATTTTTGCCACACTTCCCAGTAAGTGGTCATCACAGGGGGACGACCCTGTCCCTGATTGGAGAACCAGGGCCCCCCTGCTTTTCACCCAGGAGCAAGGATAAAACTGGCAGACCTGCACCCACACCTCAGATCCCCTCCAGAATTCAACAAGAAAGGAACTAAAGAAGAAGAAGGACTGCCCTGCTGGACCCCTGGCCTGCACCTGGAACCTGCACTCAGAAGGACTGCACCAGCTGCACACTTGGGCTTCACCACAAGAAGGACTTTGCCTGGCTTCAACTGGTTCAAGGAGGGACTCCCTGTTTGCTACAGGTGAAAAATTGCTAACCAGAGTCCCCTGCACCAACTCCTGAAGAAAGCGACCAGCTGACCACTGTCCAGTGGCCAAAAAGGAGTTTGCGCCAGGTGCATTCTGGGAGTTGAAGTCCGCACCCCCCAAGGACCATCACAGAACTTCTGGACCCTTGGGGTGAGCTGTGGACCCCAAAAGAACCTTAAAAGAACATCTGGGTGAAGCCCCAGAAGTTTGGAAAAGATTTGAGAATTTTTGGAAAAAAGCTCCAGAGAGGAACCGACCCGCCGCGGAAATTCTAGCCGGCTTGCCTCAACCGCGACCCGGCCTGACTTCGTGGTTCGTCCCGGTAAAGAAAAACATCCAAAAAAGAGACTAAGTCCGAACGTAAAAAGTTGACCGGGACCTCCCAGCCATCGTATCCGAGAAGGGCTCCACGGACGTCGGATCAAGATCCAGGTTTACCCCGGTCGAAGGATTTTCATCTCGAAAAAACGACTAAGTCCGAAGGTAAAAATCACCACCGAGGAAACCGACTTCGCGTATCCGGACAAGGGCTCCAGGAGGTCGGATTCAACTGGCAGGTTCGTCCCGGGGAAGAAAAACATCAAAAAAGAGACTAAGGCGGTCATTCTGACCCTGGCGGTCTTTGACCGCCAGGGCGGAGGACCGCGGGAGCACCGCCGACAGGCCGGCGGTGCTCCAATGGGGATTCCGACCGCGGCGGTAAAGCCGCGGTCGGACCGGCACCACTGGCGGGCTCCCGCCAGTGTACCGCCGCCCCATTGAATCCTCCACGGCGGCGCAGCTTGCTGCACCGCCGCGGGGATTCCGACCCCCCCTACCGCCATCCAGATCCCGGCGGTCCGACCGCCGGGATCCGGATGGCGGTAGGGGGGGTCGCGGGGCCCCTGGGGGCCCCTGCAGTGCCCATGCCACTGGCATGGGCATTGCAGGGGCCCCCGTAAGAGGGCCCCTACATGTATTTCACTGTCTGCTGCGCAGACAGTGAAACACGCGACGGGTGCAACTGCACCCATCGCACAGCTTCCACTCCGCCGGCTCGATTCCGAGCCGGCTTCATCGTGGAAGCCTCTTTCCCGCTGGGCTGGCGGGCGGTCTGAAGGCGACCGCCCGCCAGCCCAGCGGGAAAGTCAGAATTACCGCCGCGGTCTTTCGACCGCGGAACGGTAATCTGACGGCGGGACTTTGGCGGGCGGCCTCCGCCGCCCGCCAAGGTCAGAATGAGGGCCTAAGTCAGAAGGTAACTTTTTAACCGAGGCCTCCCGCGACTTGTAGCCGAGCAGGGCTCCATCGCGGTCGGCCTGAAAGTTTGACTTTGCCCCGGTCCTGGTGCAACCAGATGACCCGATTGGCGCTTTTTGTTTCTAAGCGCTAGAAAATAATAATACTTTAAAAATTCATATCTCCGGTTCCCCTGAACCGATTTTAATCGTTTTTGTGTCATTTTAAAGATAAAAATATAAGCTATTTTTATAAATTGGTTTTGGATTTTTAAACTGTTTCCTGTGTTTTATTTAATTACTGTTTTGTGATATTTGAATGCTTTATACTTTGTCTCCTAAATTAAGCCTTGACGCTCGTTGCCAAGCTACCAAGGGTTGAGCTGGGATTAATTTACTGAGACCTAACTGTACCTATGTGGAGGTTAGTGGCTTGTTGCTAGGTGTAGGTACCTACCTGCCCTACCAATAACCCATTTTCCAACATAATTGGAAGCAGCGACGGGATCCTGTACTTGTGTTCAATATCACGTTACAGTTTTGGGTAAAACAAATTAAAAATCCTTTAAATTGTCCTAGTGCAAAAATTGTTTTTAATTTCTAATTTGGATTAATTTCAATTATTGAATTTTTGTAATTTTTCTAAATTCTTGTTTCCAATTTTTGCAAAAAGTTTTTGTTGACACAAAACTAGGGAACCATGGAGCTTGATCTGGCTAGCCTACCCACACTGACAGTAGTCCAGCTTAGGGGGTTGTGTATTGAAAGAGGGTTGCCTGCAACCACTGATCTCAGGAAGCAAATCCTGATCACATCCCTGACAGCATGGGCTGAGGCCCAAGAGGTAGAGACAGAAGAAGCTCCAGAGGAGGGAGAAAGAAGGGAGGATGCAAGCTCTAACCACTCAGGGGAGGGAAGGCATCTGAGCCCAAGTGAGGATGAGGAAGAACGGTCCTCAGTAAACACAGTCACTAGGGGCAGATCCAAAGCTAGTGGTGGGAAGGGGGTCCTTTCAGGAGGAGAGAACCTATCCATCAGAGAAAGAGAGCTGGAGGCCCAGCTAGCATACATAGCTTTGGAAGCAGAGAAGCTGGCCCTAGAAAAGAAAAAGTGGGCATACAAAGAGAAAAGAGATGGAGGCAGCGATAAAGAAGCTGAGGTGTCCATGGGTGGGGGAGTTTGCCCCAGATTACCCAAGGGGGTAGTTCCTGCTTATGTAGAGGGGGATGACATAGATAAGTGGCTGGGGGCCTTTGAGAGGGCACTCCAAATGAGAAGGGTTAGGCCTCAATACTGGGGTTCCCTTTTGTGGGAGTTGGTCCCCAACTCAGGGAGGGATAGGCTTCTGACCTTAAGGGGGGAGGAGGCAGATTCATACCCTAGTATGAAGAGGTGCTTAGCCAAGAAGTTTGGTCTGACCCCAGAGCAATATAGAATGAAGTTCAGGGACACCCAGAAGGTCAGTACCCAGTCTTGGGTTGACTTTGTGGACATTTCACTAAAGGCACTAGAGGGCTGGATTATTGGTAACAAAGTAGATACTTATGAGGGGTTATACAATCTGATCATGAGAGAGCACATCTTGACCAATTGTACCCAAGAAAGGTTACACCAGCATCTAGTGGACTCTAAGCAGACCAACCCTAGAGAGCTAGGGGAGGCAGCTGATGAGTGGTTGAGAACCAGGGTGGTTGTCAAGTCCCAGGGGGGAGACTCCAAGAAGGGGGGGACAGGTCCCCAAAAACCTAAGGAGGGAGGTGGTAAGCCCACCACAGAGACTCCCTCTGTACCCCAGAACCCTAAGAAGGAGGAGAGTAAATCCCACTCCCACTCTGACAAGCAGAGACAGGGAGACCCAGGGTTAAAAAAACTCTTGGACAGTAGGGCTTGCTTTGACTGTCAGCAGACAGGTCACTTCAGAGGAGATGCAGCCTGTCCAAGGAAGGTGGTTAGCACTGGGCTGTCCAGTGTAGCCATAGAGGAGGATTCCTCAGATGATGAAGTCCTCCTAGCATTGTGCTGGGAGACAGGACCAGATGGTAAGCTGGTGATCCCTAAGGGTGGGAGTAGGCACTTCCACCACATTCAAGTGAATGGGATCCCTACCACTGGCCTGAGGGACACCTGTGCCAGTCACACTATAGTGAGTGACCGGTTAGTGACCCCAGACATGTATGTCCCAGGAAAGACAAAGAAAGTCAGGATAGCCACAGGGGAGGTCACCTCCAAACCTGTAGCCATAGTGCCCCTAGAGAGGGAGGGTATCCTTGACTGGATTAGGGTGGTAGTCAGTGCTGACCTTCCCCTAGATTGTATCCTGGGCAATGACCTCCCAGAGGTGAGTCTGGTCACAGATGGGGTGGTCGCCCAGGGCGCCCCCCCAACCCAAAGTCCTGGGGAGTCAGTCCCTACAGTTAGGAGACAGGGGTCCCCAAGAAAAGGAAAGAAGAAAAGAAAGGGTAGGCCACTCTTAAAGAGAGTTCCAGGGAGCCAAGGGCCTTCTGCCCCAGTAAGGGGGGAGCCCAGAGTTGGCACTGGTGAGGCCTCACCTGACCCCAAGGAAGTCCTGAGTAGTCAGGCAGCTGTCCAGATGCAAGGTGTTGCCCCTGCACTGACAGAAGGGAGAGTGGAAGGAGGGTGCCTGCCACAGGAGGTGGTAGCCCCCCACTCTAGACAGCAAGAGGGGTGCAAGGACCCCAAAGTTGCCCCTAAAGCAGCTCAGCCACCTGTCAGTGGAGAGCTTAGGGTGTGGTTCTGGGTACTGACAGCTGTCAGTAGCCTCTGCTGGGTGCTAGCCTTCCTGGCAGCACTGTACTTGGCCTGGGAGGCAGACCCCAAGGCCAATAGCAAAGTAGGCCCCCTGACCCTGTTGGTCATGGTGGGGTTGCTCAAGTGTTGGGAGACCTCTTTGGGTAAGCTAGGTGTTGCCCTAGCAAAGTTAGGAGTAGGGGAGGTGGGCACCTCACTACCCAAGTTGGCAGAGAGAGAGGAGGAAGACCCCCCTAGAGGGAAGTTTCAGTTTGAGTTGGGTCCTTTTACTGTTGGGATGGCTTCACTACCCAGAGGGAGTGACCCTGACAGGAGGATATAAGGCAGAGTAGGCCCTGCAAAGGGACAGCCAGTTTTCTTCACTGTCTTCCTCGCCTAACAAGCCAGGAAGACTCTCCCAGGGTTGGGCTGAGTCTCCTGGGCGTGTGGGCTGGGGGGGGGTTGTGTGAGAAACTAGGGCTGATTGCAGAGGCCCCATAACTTTTTGCCCCCATTTTCCACTTTATGCTGGTGTTTTCCTGACTCTGATGGTGCCCTGGGTACTGCTAACCAGTCCCAGGGCCTGTGCTCTGTGTAAAATGGATATGCAAATTAGGCTAATTATAATTGGCTAAGTTAACCTACCTATAAGTCCCTAGTATATGGTAGGGCATGTAGGTTTAGGGACCACAGCATAGGTGGTGCACACCTAGGTGCATTGCTGAGGTGCCCAGTGTCATTTTAAAAGCAAGCCTGCCTTGCAGGCTGCTTTTAAATTAAAGTTATATGCAAATTCGACTTTGGAATTAAAGGTACTTCCAAAGTCTTAAACTACCTTATTTTTACATATAAGTCACCCCTAAGGTGTGCCCTATGTGCCCCTAGGGCTGGGTGCCATGTAACTATAAGCAGGGACTTTATAAAAATAGATTTATAAGCCCTGGTGAGGTAAAAACAGCCAAATTCGTTTTTCCCTCATTGAAGTAAATGGCCTTCATAGGCTAGAATGGGCAGACTTTATTTTAAATTTTAAAGTCTCCTTAAATGTTACATACCAAGAATTTGGTATCAAATTGATTGTTATAATAAATCCCACAACTTCCAGTTGTTGGATTTAATATAACTAGTTCAGGTAAAAAGTTTAGACTTTGCCTAAAAAGTTGCCAATTTCAGCTCTGCATTGTTTTTGCTGCTGTGCTCTGATTGGCCAGCCTGCAGCAGCTTCTGCCAGGCTACCTTGATGAGGTGTGAAGTGGCCAGACTTCACACAAAGGAATGTGCTTGTGGGAGAGAATCTCCCCTCAGCAGATGGTGAGGCAGGAAGGGGGAGGGCTGCCAAACTGGTCTTCAAAGGCAGAGAAGGACATTTGCAGCACCCAGCAACACCCCCACATCCTGCAACCCCAGACAGCTAGGTGCCCCCTTGATTAGATTAGGAGAGGGCAGGAGAGGGGTGTGTTTATGATTTTTAGCCACACCAGTGGGTGGGCTCAGCCAGATGTAACCTCCAAAAATCAGATTCATCCATGTTGGATTTTTAGAGGCTGTTGCCTTCTGGGATGGATTTTTGCCACACTTCCCAGGAAGTGGTCATCACAGGGGGACGACCCTGTCCCTGATTGGAGAACCAGGGCCCCCCTGCTTTTCACCCAGGAGCAAGGATAAAACTGGCAGACCTGCACCCACACCTCAGATCCCCTCCAGAATTCAACAAGAAAGGAACTAAAGAAGAAGAAGGACTGCCCTGCTGGACCCCTGGCCTGCACCTGGAACCTGCACTCAGAAGGACTGCACCAGCTGCACACTTGGGCTTCACCACAAGAAGGACTTTGCCTGGCTTCAACTGGTTCAAGGAGGGACTCCCTGTTTGCTACAGGTGAAAAATTGCTAACCAGAGTCCCCTGCACCAACTCCTGAAGAAAGCGACCAGCTGACCACTGTCCAGTGGCCAAAAAGGAGTTTGCGCCAGGTGCATTCTGGGAGTTGAAGTCCGCACCCCCCAAGGACCATCACAGAACTTCTGGACCCTTGGGGTGAGCTGTGGACCCCAAAAGAACCTTAAAAGAACATCTGGGTGAAGCCCCAGAAGTTTGGAAAAGATTTGAGAATTTTTGGAAAAAAGCTCCAGAGAGGGACCGACCCGCCGCGGAAATTCTAGCCGGCTTGCCTCAACCGCGACCCGGCCTGACTTCGTGGTTCGTCCCGGTAAAGAAAAACATCCAAAAAAGAGACTAAGTCCGAACGTAAAAAGTTGACCGGGACCTCCCAGCCATCGTATCCGAGAAGGGCTCCACGGACGTCGGATCAAGATCCAGGTTTACCCCGGTCGAAGGATTTTCATCTCGAAAAAACGACTAAGTCCGAAGGTAAAAATCACCACCGAGGAAACCGACTTCGCGGATCCGGACAAGGGCTCCAGGAGGTCGGATTCAACTGGCAGGTTCGTCCCGGGGAAGAAAAACATCAAAAAAGAGACTAAGTCAGAAGGTAACTTTTTAACCGAGGCCTCCCGCGACTTGTAGCCGAGCAGGGCTCCATCGCGGTCGGCCTGAAAGTTTGACTTTGCCCCGGTCCTGGTGCAACCAGATGACCCGATTGGCGCTTTTTGTTTCTAAGCGCTAGAAAATAATAATACTTTAAAAATTCATATCTCCGGTTCCCCTGAACCGATTTTAATCGTTTTTGTGTCATTTTAAAGATAAAAATATAAGCTATTTTTATAAATTGGTTTTGGATTTTTAAACTGTTTCCTGTGTTTTATTTAATTACTGTTTTGTGATATTTGAATGCTTTACACTTTGTCTCCTAAGTTAAGCCTTGACGCTCGTTGCCAAGCTACCAAGGGTTGAGCTGGGATTAATTTACTGAGACCTAACTGTACCTATGTGGAGGTTAGTGGCTTGTTGCTAGGTGTAGGTACCTACCTGCCCTACCAATAACCCATTTTCAAACATAATTGGAAGCAGCGACGGGATCCTGTACTTGTGTTCAATATCACGTTACAGTTTTGGGTAAAACAAATTAAAAATCCTTTAAATTGTCCTAGTGCAAAAATTGTTTTTAATTTCTAATTTGGATTAATTTCAATTATTGAATTTTTGTAATTTTTCTAAATTCTTGTTTCCAATTTTTGCAAAAAGTTTTTGTTGACACAAAACTAGGGAACCATGGAGCTTGATCTGGCTAGCCTACCCACACTGACAGTAGTCCAGCTTAGGGGGTTGTGTATTGAAAGAGGGTTGCTGCAACCACTGATCTCAGGAAGCAAATCCTGATCACATCCCTGACAGCATGGGCTGAGGCCCAAGAGGTAGAGACAGAAGAAGCTCCAGAGGAGGGAGAAAGAAGGGAGGATGCAAGCTCTAACCACTCAGGGGAGGGAAGGCATCTGAGCCCAAGTGAGGATGAGGAAGAACGGTCCTCAGTAAACACAGTCACTAGGGGCAGATCCAAAGCTAGTGGTGGGAAGGGGGTCCTTTCAGGAGGAGAGAACCCATCCATCAGAGAAAGAGAGCTGGAGGCCCAGCTAGCATACATAGCTTTGGAAGCAGAGAAGCTGGCCCTAGAAAAGAAAAAGTGGGCATACAAAGAGAAAAGAGATGGAGGCAGCGATAAAGAAGCTGAGGTGTCCATGGGTGGGGGAGTTTGCCCCAGATTACCCAAGGGGGTAGTTCCTGCTTATGTAGAGGGGGATGACATAGATAAGTGGCTGGGGCCTTTGAGAGGGCACTCCAAATGAGAAGGGTTAGGCCTCAATACTGGGGTTCCCTTTTGTGGGAGTTGGTCCCCAACTCAGGGAGGGATAGGCTTCTGACCTTAAGGGGGAGGAGGCAGATTCATACCCTAGTATGAAGAGGTGCTTAGCCAAGAAGTTTGGTCTGACCCCAGAGCAATATAGAATGAAGTTCAGGGACACCCAGAAGGTCAGTACCCAGTCTTGGGTTGACTTTGTGGACATTTCACTAAAGGCACTAGAGGGCTGGATTATTGGTAACAAAGTAGATACTTATGAAGGGTTATACAATCTGATCATGAGAGAGCACATCTTGACCAATTGTACCCAAGAAAGGTTACACCAGCATCTAGTGGACTCTAAGCAGACCAACCCTAGAGAGCTAGGGGAGGCAGCTGATGAGTGGTTGAGAACCAGGGTGGTTGTCAAGTCCCAGGGGGGAGACTCCAAGAAGGGGGGGACAGGTCCCCAAAAACCTAAGGAGGGAGGTGGTAAGCCCACCACAGAGACTCCCTCTGTACCCCAGAACCCTAAGAAGGAGGAGAGTAAATCCCACTCCCACTCTGACAAGCAGAGACAGGGAGACCCAGGGTTAAAAAAACTCTTGGACAGTAGGGCTTGCTTTGACTGTCAGCAGACAGGTCACTTCAGAGGAGATGCAGCCTGTCCAAGGAAGGTGGTTAGCACTGGGCTGTCCAGTGTAGCCATAGAGGAGGATTCCTCAGATGATGAAGTCCTCCTAGCATTGTGCTGGGAGACAGGACCAGATGGTAAGCTGGTGATCCCTAAGGGTGGGAGTAGGCACTTCCACCACATTCAAGTGAATGGGATCCCTACCACTGGCCTGAGGGACACCTGTGCCAGTCACACTATAGTGAGTGACCGGTTAGTGACCCCAGACATGTATGTCCCAGGAAAGACAAAGAAAGTCAGGATAGCCACAGGGGAGGTCACCTCCAAACCTGTAGCCATAGTGCCCCTAGAGAGGCAGGGTATCCTTGACTGGATTAGGGTGGTAGTCAGTGCTGACCTTCCCCTAGATTGTATCCTGGGCAATGACCTCCCAGAGGTGAGTCTGGTCACAGATGGGGTGGTCGCCCAGGGCGCCCCCCCAACCCAAAGTCCTGGGGAGTCAGTCCCTACAGTTAGGAGACAGGGGTCCCCAAGAAAAGGAAAGAAGAAAAGAAAGGGTAGGCCACTCTTAAAGAGAGTTCCAGGGAGCCAAGGGCCTTCTGCCCCAGTAAGGGGGGAGCCCAGAGTTGGCACTGGTGAGGCCTCACCTGACCCCAAGGAAGTCCTGAGTAGTCAGGCAGCTGTCCAGATGCAAGGTGTTGCCCCTGCACTGACAGAAGGGAGAGTGGAAGGAGGGTGCCTGCCACAGGAGGTGGTAGCCCCCCACTCTAGACAGCAAGAGGGGTGCAAGGACCCCAAAGTTGCCCCTAAAGCAGCTCAGCCACCTGTCAGTGGAGAGCTTAGGGTGTGGTTCTGGGTACTGACAGCTGTCAGTAGCCTCTGCTGGGTGCTAGCCTTCCTGGCAGCACTGTACTTGGCCTGGGAGGCAGACCCCAAGGCCAATAGCAAAGTAGGCCCCCTGACCCTGTTGGTCATGGTGGGGTTGCTCAAGTGTTGGGTGACCTCTTTGGGTAAGCTAGGTGTTGCCCTAGCAAAGTTAGGAGTAGGGGAGGTGGGCACCTCACTACCCAAGTTGGCAGAGAGAGAGGAGGAAGACCCCCCTAGAGGGAAGTTTCAGTTTGAGTTGGGTCCTTTTACTGTTGGGATGGCTTCACTACCCAGAGGGAGTGACCCTGACAGGAGGATATAAGGCAGAGTAGGCCCTGCAAAGGGACAGCCAGTTTTCTTCACTGTCTTCCTCGCCTAACAAGCCAGGAAGACTCTCCCAGGGTTGGGCTGAGTCTCCTGGGCGTGTGGGCTGGGGGGGGGGTTGTGTGAGAAACTAGGGCTGATTGCAGAGGCCCCATAACTTTTTGCCCCCATTTTCCACTTTATGCTGGTGTTTTCCTGACTCTGATGGTGCCCTGGGTACTGCTAACCAGTCCCAGGGCCTGTGCTCTGTGTAAAATGGATATGCAAATTAGGCTAATTATAATTGGCTAAGTTAACCTACCTATAAGTCCCTAGTATATGGTAGGGCATGTAGATTTAGGGACCACAGCATAGGTGGTGCACACCTAGGTGCATTGCTGAGGTGCCCAGTGTCATTTTAAAAGCAAGCCTGCCTTGCTGGCTGCTTTTAAATTAAAGTTATATGCAAATTCGACTTTGGAATTAAAGGTACTTCCAAAGTCTTAAACTACCTTATTTTTACATATAAGTCACCCCTAAGGTGTGCCCTATGTGCCCCTAGGGCTGGGTGCCATGTAACTATAAGCAGGGACTTTATAAAAATAGATTTATAAGCCCTGGTGAGGTAAAAACAGCCAATTTCGTTTTTCCCTCATTGAAGTAAATGGCCTTCATAGGCTAGAATGGGCAGACTTTATTTTAAATTTTAAAGTCTCCTTAACTGTTACATACCAAGAATTTGGTATCAAATTGATTGTTATAATAAATCCCACAACTTCCAGTTGTTGGATTTAATATAACTAGTTCAGGTAAAAAGTTTAGACTTTACCTAAAAAGTTGCCAATTTCAGCTCTGCATTGTTTTTGCTGCTGTGCTCTGATTGGCCAGCCTGCAGCAGCTTCCGCCAGGCTACCTTGATGAGGTGTGAAGTGGCCAGACTTCACACAAAGGAATGTGCTTGGGGGAGAGAATCTCCCCTCAGCAGATGGTGAGGCAGGAAGGGGGAGGGCTGCCAAACTGGTCTTCAAAGGCAGAGAAGGACATTTGCAGCACCCAGCAACACCCCCACATCCTGCAACCCCAGACAGCTAGGTGCCCCCTTGATTAGATTAGGAGAGGGCAGGAGAGGGGTGTGTTTATGATTTTTAGCCACACCAGTGGGTGGGCTCAGCCAGATGTAACCTCCAAAAATCAGATTAATCCATGTTGGATTTTTAGAGACTGTTGCCTTCTGGGATGGATTTTTGCCACACTTCCCAGGAAGTGGTCATCACAGGGGGACGACCCTGTCCCTGATTGGAGAACCAGGGCCCCCCTGCTTTTTACCCAGGAGCAAGGATAAAACTGGCAGACCTGCACCCACACCTCAGATCCCCTCCAGAATTCAACAAGAAAGGAACTAAAGAAGAAGAAGGACTGCCCTGCTGGACCCCTGGCCTGCACCTGGAACCTGCACTCAGAAGGACTGCACCAGCTGCACACTTGGGCTTCACCACAAGAAGGACTTTGCCTGGCTTCAACTGGTTCAAGGAGGGACTCCCTGTTTGCTACAGGTGAAAAATTGCTAACCAGAGTCCCCTGCACCAACTCCTGAAGAAAGCGACCAGCTGACCACTGTCCAGTGGCCAAAAAGGAGTTTGCGCCAGGTGCATTCTGGGAGTTGAAGTCCGCACCCCCCAAGGACCATCACAGAACTTCTGGACCCTTGGGGTGAGCTGTGGACCCCAAAAGAACCTTAAAAGAACATCTGGGTGAAGCCCCAGAAGTTTGGAAAAGATTTGAGAATTTTGGGAAAAAAGCTCCAGAGAGGGACCGACCCGCCGTGGAAATTCTAGCCGGCTTGCCTCAACCGCGACCCGGCCTGACTTCGTGGTTCGTCCCGGTAAAGAAAAACATCCAAAAAAGAGACTAAGTCCGAACGTAAAAAGTTGACCGGGACCTCCCAGCCATCGTATCCGAGAAGGGCTCCACGGACGTCGGATCAAGATCCAGGTTTACCCGGGTCGAAGGATTTTCATCTCGAAAAAACGACTAAGTCCGAAGGTAAAAATCACCACCGAGGAAACCGACTTCGCGTATCCGGACAAGGGCTCCAGGAGGTCGGATTCAACTGGCAGGTTCGTCCCGGGGAAGAAAAACATCAAAAAAGAGACTAAGTCAGAAGGTAACTTTTTAACCGAGGCCTCCCGCGACTTGTAGCCGAGCAGGGCTCCATCGCGGTCGGCCTGAAAGTTTGACTTTGCCCCGGTCCTGGTGCAACCAGATGACCCGATTGGCGCTTTTTGTTTCTAAGCGCTAGAAAATAATAATACTTTAAAAATTCATATCTCCGGTTCCCCTGAACCGATTTTAATCGTTTTTGTGTCATTTTAAAGATAAAAATATAAGCTATTTTTATAAATTGGTTTTGGATTTTTAAACTGTTTCCTATAGTTTATTTAATTTCTGTTTTGTGATATTTGAATGCTTTACACTTTGTCTCCTAAGTTAAGCCTTGACGCTCGTTGCCAAGCTACCAAGGGTTGAGCTGGGATTAATTTACTGAGACCTAACTGTACCTATGTGGAGGTTAGTGGCTTGTTGCTAGGTGTAGGTACCTACCTGCCCTACCAATAACCCATTTTCCAACACGCATGAGTTTTTCTTTTTTTCAACTTTTCTTTCCAGAGGCAGATTGAGGGGGTTGCACGAGGCAAATGCATGCACTTACAAATGATGCTATGCAATTGAAGGATGCATACAGTTACATGA
Source organism: Pleurodeles waltl (assembly GCF_031143425.1). NCBI lineage: Eukaryota > Metazoa > Chordata > Amphibia > Caudata > Salamandridae > Pleurodeles > Pleurodeles waltl. Next base: position 555,273,255 of record NC_090436.1, read on the forward strand.
GGCCAGAAACATTAGATGTATAGGTTCACCCATTAGAACCTTTATTTGGTACATGATGAACATGGGGTCTATATTTTTTTGTGGAATAATATGTTAAGTATATGGCTACACAGATTGCAATTGATCTTGCTAGAGATTTACCAACCTTTGCCATCCATCTGTTGTCTATCATATGTCAGCACACTGGTCGAAGCAGAAGTGGAATTGGTGTCAGGTAGCAGATCAGCTGACAACAAAGGACCTTCAAAATAAAAGATGACCAAATGTAAATGAGCACATTAGAGGCCTATTACAATCTAAGCAGATGTTGAGTACATTACGTCACAACATATATGATAAATAGAAATGAATTGCACTGTTGTGGAATGATAAAGGCACACCATTTTTTTTAGAGAGGCTGTAACATTGATGGCACACCTGCATGAGTGGCATGGATGTATTTAGATTCTGGCCATTAGTTGTTTCCCTGCCACATTAGAGGCCTTTTCTATTCTAGAAGTTACTACTATGCACTTGATATGAGGACTGTATAAAAGAATGTTAGAGTGTGTGAAAATTAGTAAAGTCAGTCTATATTATGAAGAGGGTGGGGGAAGCAAATCTGAGTGTAAGCAACTATTGTGAGATGGGTGAGGAGTATGGAGAGTAGCTAGATGTGAGATAGTGAAGGTTGTAAGGGTTAGTTGCATGGTGAAAAGAAAGCATTCATTGAGGGGTGTAGGACTAAGATGGGATCTAAGTCCAACTCCAGGAAGAGCCTTTGCAGCTGTATCTGCAAATGCTTTGCTACATCTGCTTCATCTCATCTTCTCACTACTTTCTTAAATTCTCACAGTGTGGACTTCCTGCCCCAGTTCATTGATAGAGTTTCTACCACATGGCCACTTTCTCCGCTTAACTGAGTGTGTGAAATCAAGCTTTACAGTTCCCTTAGTGATGAACACCAAAGGCAACTACAATGTGAAGTTCCTCTTCTGTTTGAGTGGGGTGGGCTGAATCCCCGAGGATCTATCAGGTCAGCAAAGTCACTGAGTTAAGGGAATAAAAGACACAAAGTAGGGTGTGCTTTATTTAAGTCAGATGAATGTCATTGAGCGTTTTTCATAGCTGACAAAGAGATCTCCTCCTCTACTAGGAAAATTCCAGTCTAAAGTTTTGCCTTAGAAACTTTATGGTTGTAATTTGGGGCATATTGTTAATGGGAGTAAATAAGGGGGCAACATTACTTCATGAATATTTCCTACCTGAAAAAGTAGATACTATAAACAGGGGGATCTCCACCCAGGTGTACGAAGATTACCATTCATGAATAAGGCTCATAGTATTCAAGTTTAAATTGATTATAATTGCTTTTTAGATATCTTCGATTATTTTTAACCAAACATATGACATAAACGTGCCATTCTTGTCTACTTGCCACATAGGTGTTTCTGTTGGTAGCCACCTTGATAGCATTTTGAATATTATTTCAATGAATCCGTTCAATTTGTACATAGTCATACAAAATATTATTTAATTCTTTCAATATGGCATTGACATTTGGAGAATAATTAAACTTTTTTAAGTGAAAATCAAATGTTTCTGTACGATGCCTTAATCTTAATACAAGCTTCCAGGGTCGGGTTCAGGGATTTCCGAACCCAACCGTTCAGGGATTGCCGAACCAAACCCCTGCAGTAGCAGCCGGAGTCTTAGAAGGGGCTGTACTGCCACAGATAGCACTTGGGTCCCTGTGGACAAACAATAGGTAAGTGAGCAAGCTGGACGTCTATATGTAGGATCACATCAGATATGACTAAATGCAACTTGGAAGCATGAGACAAAGCCACTATGGCACCAATTGCAAGCACACAGTGGCGGATTTATAAATACGCAGTGGCTGATCTGCTGTATTTTGGATCAGAAAGGAAGATTTACAGACTTGATAGTAGTTTGAACAGCCCCTGGTTTGTCGGGATTAGTGACTACCATATGCTCGTCCTGATGAAGACCCCAGATGATGTATTCATTTTAGGAGTCAAATTGTTGACTGTCTTTGGGTCTACCCAGATCATTCAATGCTGGATATTCAAACACCAATGGGCTTTACATTGTGTTGTTATTGTTTCATTCTTGGGTATTGGGCCTTGTGTACAGATAATAAATAACTGTTTATTTCTGTATTATTTTTATTTATTTCCAAATGACACTGATTTTCACATCTCACTGCACCGTCACTTGGAGCACCTTTTTGGGAATTAGATCAGTTTCTTGAAATTTCTTTTTTTGCAAATATATGCTTTGTGGCAAAAACAAAATTTGAATGATTTACGTTCTCTGGTTGATTTGTTTAAAAATATTGTAATAATGTAATACATCTTTTTTGAAACCCGTGTCCATATCTGTTTTCTGTTTGAAAAAAATAGAGATCCTTGTAGAACACTTGTTTATTTGTAGCTTTATGACAATAGTTATCATGAATGGTATATAATAGTTGGGGGATACATTTTGACCTGATAAAAAATAAAGAAGCTTTTCTGCAGTGCTGTGCTCTATTATACAGTAGAGATCATTTGAATTCACCGCAAGGGATAGATTGATCTCACCTGTTAGCTGATTATTGACATAGTGTAATAGGTAAGACATCAAAGATTAATCTCGCTCAAGAGGTAACTTTGGTTAGGGTATGCATACAGCACCTGTCAACAAAGCTGCATCTGAAGATGGGATTCTGGTTATATCTGTATAACTGATTGCATTGGTTCCCTTCTTACTAATCAAGTAGAACTTGATCAACTGTGCTGTAATTGTAGAATCAGCTCCATTTTCCTATTTTCCCAAAAAAGAGTAACAGTCTCACCAATCACTTTTTCAGACTTTTACTTTTGAACACAGTACGCATCAGTGTTGAATACTATTGCCTGCACGTTTTACTTGGTACAGAGACTCTTCATTTTTGCCATTAAAGAATCTAAAGGTTTGCTCTATTGTGACTGACCCACGGGCCACATTTAGATATTATGTATATTCCCTATGAGATTTAGATATTGGTGGATGGTAGATCCGTCACTGTTGTGAGAGCTTAACCTGTCCACCAATATCCTAATCAGGCCATTAATCTAAATGTGGCCTTTGAGGATGAAATCACTATAGTTCATGCTTTCAGGTGCTCTTCCTATAATAAGCTTGTTAGTAGTTGATTTTGACAGGTCTTTGTGTCATAAATTAAACTGTGACACAACATAGATCATACTATTTAATTTGACCCCAGGCAACCTTCAAGTCAGTTCAGTTTTGGACTATATTAGGGGATAGGATTCATGTAGAAAATAATCAGATATGCTCTGTAAAATGATTTCTAAAGATTTGTGATCTACTTTCAAGGGAATTGCAGACTGTACTAAGGTGAGTTAATTTAGTAAAAATGTCTGTTCTTTTTGCATTTTTGCATCCTTTTTTTGAGCCATAACTTGTACGATTCCCTTACCTTTTTTGTAAAAGAACATTCCAGATATTGTTACTTCTTTTATTTGGCACCCAGCGCAGCAATGTACAACATACCAGAAGCTGTATGGCAATTTCATATCATAGACTGAAAGTTTATAATTTTTCATTGCACTGCTAGAAGAATTATGGAGGTGATTTCACAAAGTTCTAAATCCCAAAACGGTAGACAGTAAGAATTTCATAATGTTTTATAACATGTATTTCCCCTTGGGCTACATTACAGTTAGAAATGGGGTCTCTGGCTGGCAGTCAGTTTGCAGTCTGTCCAAGCAGGGACCCTCACTCCAGTCAGGGCAATGGAGATAAACACTTAAGTTAACCCCTGCTCACCACTTTGGTAGCTTGGCACAAGCAGTCAGGCTTATCTCCAAGGCAATGTGCAAAGTATTTGTAACAAAACACACAGTAACAAAGTGAAAACACTATAAAATGGACATCACATCAGTTTAGAAAAATAGCGAATATTAATCTGAATCAAACCAGACCAAAACAACAAAAATCCAACATACACAATTCCAAAGAAAGCAATGGAAATGTTGTTGTTACTCGGAAGTGAGGCCGTGTGTTGTTTCTTCTCTGGTCGGGTAGGTGATGTGTCATTTTTCTCTTCCGCAAGAGACCAGTGCGTCGATTTCTGGATGCAGCACCTCAGATCAGCATAGGTTCACAATGATTTTGGCACCCAGCGATGATGCATTTGAATTCCAGCCACACAGTGATGGAAAACTGCGCTGTGAGGAGTTTGCATTTTTGTTTACAGCCGTGTTAGAGGTGGTGCTTTCAAATTTTCCCAGCATGGCTTCCTGTGGGTGGATTTCAGTCCTTTTTCTACAATCTTCATCTTTCAAGGGCCCAGGGACTAGAAAGGGCACCACTTAGCAGGGTAGGAGTCTCAGCAGAGAGTCCAGATGCTGGCAGAGGAAGTCTTTGGTGGCACCAAAACTTCAAAACAGGAGGAAAGCTCAATCCAACCCCTTGGAGACATTTCACAAGAAGGAATATACCACAAAGTCCAGTCTTTGTCCTCTCTCAGGCAGAAGCAGCAACTGCAGGCCAACCCAGCAAAGCACAGTCACAAGCAAAGGGGCAGTGCTCCTCCTCCAGCTCTTCAGCTCTTCTTGGCAGTTTGGGTCCACTACCTATACCCTTTTTTCTGCCTTTGAAGTAGGAAAACTTCAAAATAAAGTATCTGTTGTTCACTAGATTCTGCCTTGCCCAGGCCTGGCCCCAGAAATACACCAGGGGGTTGGAGACTGCATTGTGTGAGGGCAGGCACAGCCCTTTCAGGTGTAAGTGACTACTTCTCCCTCCACTCTAGCCCAGATGGCGCATCGAGGTATGCAGGCTATACTCCAGCTCCCTTTGTGTCACTGGAGATTCACAAACAGCCCAACTGTCAGTCTGACCCAGACAGGAAATACACAAGCAGGCAGAGTCACAGAATGATTTAAGCAGGAAAATGCCCACTTTGTAAAGGTGGCATTTTCAAACTGACAATTTAAAAAATGACTTTACCAAAATATGTATTTTTAAATTGTGAGTTCAGAGACACCAAACTCCACATTTCTACACGCTCCCAAAGGGAATCCACAATTAATAAATATTTAAAAGCAGCCCCCATGTTAACCTACGAGAGAGATATGCCTTGCAACAGTGAAAATCAAATTTGACAGTATTTCACTGTTAGGGCATGTAAAACATATCAGCACATGGTGCTACCCAGGACCTACATTATACGTGCCTTACATGTATAAAAAGGGAATGTTTGGGCCAGGTTGAATTGGTAGGTCAAACCTGCACACACAGACACTGCAGTGGCAGGTCTGAGACATGTTTACAATGCTACTCATGTGGGTGGCACAATCAGTGCTGCAGGCCCACTAGTAGCCTTTGATTTACAGACCCCGGGTACCTTTAGTACACTTTACCAGGTACTTATAGTACATCAAATATGCCAATATGGAAAAGCCAATTACACATACAATTTACACAGGGAGCACTTGTACTTTAGCACTGGTCAGCAGTGGTAAAGTGCCCAGAGTACCAAAACCAGCAAAAACAGAGTCGAGCACACAGTCAAAACAAAGGAAGTAGAGGCAAAAAAGACAGGGGAGACTACGTCAAGGATGCCAGGTCTAGCACATGTCCCCCAGCTCAAAGTAGGGAGAACTACCCATACTCATGGAAGTTCATCACTAAGGCGGAAGAATCTGGACAGACCATCAGCATTGGCGTGTTCTGTTCCAGGACGGTGTTCCACTGTAAAGTTCATTCCCTGTAGGGAAATCGACCACCTCAACAGTTTTGGGTTCTCACCCCTCATCTGCATTAACAACCTGAGGGGCCTATGGTCTGTCTGAACCTGGAAGTGAGTCCCAAATGTGTAGGGTCTTAGCTTCTTCAGTGCCCAGACCACAGCAAAAGCTTCACGCTCAATTGCACTCTCCTACATTCCTGGGGAATTAATCTCCTGCTAATAAAGGCTACAGGCTGGTCTAGGCCCTCTTAATTTAGCTGTGACAACACAGCTCCCACACTGTGCACTGAAGCATCAGTATGCATGACAAATTCTTTAGAGAAGTCAGTTGCCTTTAGCATGTGTGCCGTGCACACAGCTGCCTTCAGGGTTTCTAAAGCTGTCTGGCAAGACTCAGTCCAGATCACTTTTTTTGGTTTCTTCTTGGAAGTTAACTCTGTTGAGGGAGCAACAATGGGACCATGCCCCTTAACAAACCTCCTATAGTAACCTGTGAGTCCTAAAAAGGCTCTCACCTCAGTCTGGGTGGGGGGGCTCCCAAGACAGAATAGTGTCAATCTTGGGTTGTAGGATTGCCACCTGGCCACTTGGCCACTCCACAACTGGTGCCCCAAGTACACTACAGAGCCCTGCCCTATGTGACACTTGCTAGCCATAATAGTGAGGCCTGCCTTCTGCTGGCTGGGCCTCTAACATTGTACAGAGGTGCTGCAAGTGATCCTCCCAAGCAGAGCTGAACACCGCAATGTCAACCAGATGGCTGCACTTTAATCATCCAGATCAGCCAACACCTGGTTAACCAGCCTCTGAAAGGTGAAGGGGCATTTTTCTTCCTAAAAGGCATCACCCTAAAGTGGTAGTGCCCATCTGGGGTACAAAATGCAGAACTCTCCTTAGCCCCCTCCGTCACAGCAATCTGCTAAAAGCCGGAGGCCAGATCAAAAGTACTTACCCCTGACTCTCTGTTTTGAGGCCACACTGTTCTTGGCAATTGTTGCAAGCTGTTTTGCTGGTCCCCCAGGTGGAAACGCCTGCCACAACCCCGATGTCTTCTCCCTTCTGTACCTTTTGGCCATCCTATGGTACTGTAGGAAGTTGGCTCTGTATATACTATCTCAAAGTGAGAGATAGAGTCCAAGGGTTCCCATTCGAGGTTGATAGTAGCAGAATTTGATAATACCAATGCTCTATTTTGTGGTAGTGTGGTAGAGCTGTAGGCTTATTAGAGGGTAGTGTTAAGCATGTGTTGCACCCACACAGGCAATAAATGAGGAACACACATTCAAATACTTAATTCCAGGCCAATAAGTTTTATATAGAAAAATGTATTTTCTCAATTTATTTTTAGAACCACAAGATTCAAATTTGAGGTAAGTACATAAAATGCAAGGTACTTCACACAGGTAAGTATAGAAATTTGATTTAAAACAGTAGTGCACACAGTTTTGGTTAAAATTGCAAATAGCTATTTTAAAAGTGAACACTGCAAAAATCAATAGTTCCTGGTGGAGGTAAGTTTTGGTTAGTTTCTCAGGTAAGTAAAGCACTTACACAGTTAGCCTCCTGGGCATAGGCAGCCCACCGTTGGGGGATCAAGGGAACCCTAAAGCCACAGTACCAGCAACACAGGGCTGGACAGGTGCAGAGGTCAAAGGAGGGCCCAAAACACATAGGTGCCTATGGAGAACAGGCGTGCTCCGGTTTCAGTCTGCTAGCAGGTAATTATCTGTGTCCTTGGGGAGCAGACCAGGGAGGTTTTGTAGAGCACTGGGGGTGACACACACAAGCACACAAAACACCCTCAGTGGCACAGGGGCGAACGGGTGCAGTGTGCAAAGTAGGTGTCGGGTTTGCTGTAGAAATCAATGGAAGGACCCGGGGGTCACTCTGGCGATGCAGGAAGGGCACAGAGGGGCTTCTCGGGCCAGCCACTGACTGGGCTAGGATGAAGGCTGCCTGCTGGTCACTCGTGCACTGGTAGGTGGTTCCTCTCAGTCCTGGGGGCTGCGGGTGCAGTGCTTGGGCCAGGCTTCGGGTTCCTTTGTTACCAGGCAGTCGTGGTCAGGGGGAGCTTCTTGATCCTCCCTGCAGGCGTCGCTGGGGGGGTTGCAGGGTGGTTGACTCAGGGTGTCCACATCATTGGAGTCACCTGTCGAGTCTTCTCTGTGGTGTTGGTTGTCCTGAACTCGAGTTGGGGGCGTCAGGTGCAGAGTGTGAAGACTCACGCTTCTGGCGGGAAGTGAGAGTCTCTTTAAAGTTATTTCTTTGTTGCAATTTTGTTGCTGTTTCTGGACAGAGCCGCTGTCCTCGGGAGGCTCTTGGTCCTTTAGGTGCAGGTCTGTCCTCTGAGTCCTCAGAGGTTGCTGGTCCCGCTGGATGCGTTGCTGTGCAGGTTCTTCGAGTCTGGAGACAGGCCGGTAGGGCTGGGGCCAAGTCAGTTGTTGTCTCCATCGTCTCTGCGGTGCTTTCAGGTCAGCAGTCCTTCTTCTTTCTTCCCGTTGCAGGAATCTGATTTCCTGGGTTCAGGGTCGCCCCTAAATACTGAATTTAGGGGTGTGTTTAGGTCTGGGGCCAGTAGCCAATGGCTACTGCCCTGGAGGATGGCTACACCCTCGTTGTGCCTCCTCCCTGAGGGGAAGGGGCCACATCCCTATTCCTATTGGGGGAATCCTCCAAAACCAAGATGGAGGATTTCTTAAGGCAGTGGTCACCTCAGCTCAGGACACCTTGGGGCTGTCCTGACTAGAGGGTGACTCCTTGTTTTTCTCATTATCTCCTCCGGACTTGCTGCCAAAAGTGTGATCTGTGTCCGGAGGGGTGGGCATCTCCACTAGCTGGGATGCCCTGGGGCGCTGTAACAACAGGCATGAGCCTTAGAGGCTCACTGCCAAGTGTTAAGGTTACTGCAGGGGGAGGAGAGAAGCACCTAGTTCAGGCTTTGTTCCTGGCCACAGAGTGACAAAGGCACTCACCCCATGTGGCCAGAAACTCATCTGGTTGTGGCAGGCTGGCAGGAACTGGTCAGCCTAACATGAGGAGTTTGACTGATATACAGGGGGCATCTCTAAGATGCCCTCTGTGTGCATTTTTCAATAAATCCCACCCTGGCATCAGTGTGCATTTATTTTGCTGAGAAGTTTGATACCAAACTTCCAAGATTTCAGTGTAGCCATTATGGAACTGTGGATTGACAGACTTGGGACTATATACTCCTTATGGCTACCCTGCACTTACAATGTACAAGGTTTGACTTAGACACTGTAGGGGCATAGTGCTCATGCAACTATGCCCTCACCTGTGGTATAGTGCACCCTGCCTTAGGGCTGTAAGACATGCTAGAGGGATGACTTACCTATGCCCAGGCAGAGGGTTGAGGGCATGGCACCCTGAGTAGTGCCATGTCGACTTAGTAATTTCTCTCCACCAGCACACACAAGCTGTGAGGCAGTGTGAATGTGCTGAGGGAGGGGTCCCCAGGGTGGCATAATACATGCTGCAGCCCTTAGAGACCTTCCCTGGCCACAGGGCCCTTGGTACCAGGGGTACAAGTTACAAGGGACTTAGCTGTGTGTCAGGGCTGTGCCAATTGTGGGAACAAAGGTACAGTTCAGAGAAAGAACACTGGTGCTGGGGCCTGGTTAGCAGGGACCCAGCACACCTTCAATCATAACTGGCATCAACAAAAGGCAAAAAGTTAGGGGGTAACCATGCCAAGGGAAGCATTTCCCTACAGGTACTCTCTCTGGACCTTGCAGATTTGCCTGTATCGATCTGTCCTTTTACAAAGGCACACATCTGTGCTGGAATCATTGTGGCCACTAAAACATGAGGTTAACATGTCATCAAAAACTGCACTTTGTAGCGGAAGAACGAGCATGCAATGGTAACAGCATCGTTAGATGACACATGTTGTCCACCAGACATCCTAAAACACTGTCAAGACCCAAGTCTATACCAATCTGCCTCCCAAGCATCTACAATATATTGTTCATGTCGCAGGGATAACAGCTATCCAATGTTGCATACCATCTGTGCACAATCTTGATACACCTCCGAAGTACCAGGTAAACACCCACCATTCATATCTCATACACATGTGATGTGACCATGCTCATTCACAATCATCATGATGGGTAGACCATGTAGGTTACTTTGCACACATCTTGATTGCTACGATCCAGAGACATGTCCCACATCCATCTGGAGAAGATCTGAAATCTACATGTGTGTTTAACTGACTGTTGGCTTTCTCAAAAAGCTCTTTGCACGACGGTGCCTCACTTAATTTCTGAAGACCAGTGAAGCACCGGTGGTGCAAGTGTCTCATTGATAAGCTCCTTGGTGACCTCAACACATGTACATAAATTATACCATGTCCAGAGTAAATTTGTGCAGCGTGTGGCACACAGTGCAGTAACATGTGCTGTGACTTATATGTTGGCAACATCCATAAATTCATGAAAGTCAGCACCTATGACACATATCTTGACTGACATCACTGTGTTTATGGGCATGATTACCTCTTCCAAAGACTCACAAATCCATTGCTGCACACGTTGACTCATTCAACTCATTCCACATCCTCAACATATCATCAGACATGATGTTGATACCCAAGGATAGATGATGAGGTTTTAATTGACACACATGCCATTTGAACCTGACATTGGACACATCATACTCTCTCACGCACAACCCTTGATCTACACATGTGACATACAAGGTAACACTTACTGGCTGCATCTAGGTCTTCAAAATGGGAAACATCACCAATACTGTAGGGTGGAGGGCCACCTGCAAGACTTGACAGGAAAACATATCTGTGTGATTGCTGAGCAAAGAAAAGCATGGACAACTGTTACACATTCCACTTGTTTAGCCGAGTGACCTAGTCAGCATAGTTTTAGGAATGACCAACTGGCAGCTATAACATGTCAGTCAGAAAGACATAGTTAGCCCACAAAAACATTTACAGATATGGGATTCACCCATACATGTCTCAGATACATGTGTTACAATTTCTTGGGGACAATATACTGTCAATTGACAGATGTGTAGTACTTTGTAGTATATCTATGTGAAAATGGAGCAACCACTCAGATGCTTGACTTTTTCAGCCCCCTTCTACAACCACATAACTCCACCATGTGTGCACCGTATTTGACATATGGCACACTGTGGTGCATGTTAGGACACTGACGTTGTAAACTATGACATCATGTTGGCACTTAGCATGCTTCGCAACATACATAAAGGTCACAAACCTGCTAAATGAAATCAGGCAGATTGAAAACAATGGGATTGTTATTTAACCAACCTGCCTTATACATGCATACAAATTAACTCCAAAAATGGCACAGTGGAAACTAGTAGCTTTAAATTCTTATGTTTAGTGTGCCTCCTTCGGCAGGAATACACACCTTGCATTCATAATGCCTGGCACAGGCATCATGTGGCACTAGGGAATAAGACAGCCACAATGTTTGCATTGCACAACCTTTGCCATATGGTGTGGTAATGCTTGCCTCCATCAGCCACATTACCTTTAAAAACTATGACACTGATGTTGCAGTAGGAGCAAGTAAATCTTTCTTATATTTGTGTATTTGGTGTGTTACTCTGCACATCCATGAATAAAGGAACACACACACCCCTGACTACCAATTCTCCAGCGTGACGTTTATCATCACTTTTACATTACTTTACAAATTTCCATAGTTGTGAAGCCCATGATGGACATGTACAGTTGTGCCTGGGAAACATGAGCCCTTGAACCATTGCACATGTCCACTGCACATGCCCATTATCGGCACTTCAATATGTATATGCGATACACAAGGTACAAAGAGAGGAATGTGGAAATTGTCTGCAACCAGTGCATTGCTGACCTCTCATGAATGCGTATTGGCTGAGACACAAAACTTGCTGTCCTCACTTTTGACATGACATGCTACAGTAATCCTTATGTCCTACTGTCATGCACATGCAAATAAGGATGTTGCTATGTATAAGGGGTACTTACCAACTGCTCAGCCGACCCGAATCACTAGGTGATCCAGTAGATCCTTTTTGGGGCCAATGTGGTCGCCCACCAGTGCTTCAACTGGTAGTCTGTGCGCTCCACCGAGAAGATGCATCGTAACTGGTAGAACGCCTTGCCCCAGCACAGCTTCCTTGCCTCAGTCGGGTAGCCCGTGATCACACTTCCACCCATTGTCACCATGTTGGGGGGGTAGTGGCACACCAACCATATGAACGTTCCCAGTTCATCCCCAGTAATCCTCTGTGTCTTTCCCTTCCCTGACATCTTGCAGTTTCCCTCCACTGCAACCAAATTACCTCAAAAATAAGAAAATTATTCCCCAGCTAGCCCAACAAATGTAACTACCCTAAGGCAGACATCCAACAATACTTACACAATAACAGAACAGCAAAGTGCAATAAAATTACAACATTTACAAGATGGACAAGACACAGCACAAAACAATCTAAATCCAACACTCACACCAACACAAGCACCACTCAACCTCTCTCAAGCACAGACTACAAGACTGCAAAGTAAAGGTGAAAGTAAATTAATATTGCCATATGACCTGCAAGGACGACCTATTACATTATTTCCTGGGTGTATGCGCCACTTTTTCTGATTTGTGTCATTTTTTTTTTACTCATGATGGCCATGCATGGATATTTTCATGAAGGCTAACAAGACATGATGACTTAGATTAGACGTGAGGCATCATTTTAGTGATATATGATGTATGGAGAACTATCTTATTTGTCTTTTTTTGGCGCATAATGGGCATGCGTGGATTTTGGAGGGAAGGTTGACAGGGCACCGTGATTCATATTCCTAGTTACAGGGGCTAAGCATCTTTGTTGTTTGTATGGTAGGGCAACATGTGTATTTCACTGTACCGGTAACATAGGAATAGGTTACCATATGTTTGTAGGTGTGGGAACATTTGTACTGTTAATATAAGATTAGAAATAAATAAGTGACACATACACATTTTCATATGTGAATTGTTCCTTTTTTCAATACGCAAATAGATGGCACCAAGCCTGGTCCACCTAGGTGGGATGTGTATACCAAGATAAGGGAAGTATAAGTTTAGCACATACACCTGGAATGTACAATGACTCACAATTTGTATTTATTGGCAGATTTACATAATTGCATGTGATCTATATGACAGGGCTGCTCTCAGGCAGTGATGGCACCCTAGTCATCAGTGCTCAGTGGCCCTTTGTATGCCCACAAATGGCCATTGTTTCATGTATTGACATAAGTTGACTGTGGTCACCTCAGCTCAGTTCACTGTGCACAGGCAGCAGGCCCCTGACTGTGTCAAGAGTCAATGTAGCCTCCTCTGGGGATTGGGGGGGTGCACTGGCTGGGGATCTGCTATCCTCATGACCGATCATCAGCACTGCAATGCACAGTCACCTGAAGACATACACCTGCACATTTGTGATTCTGTGGCCAAGTATGTTTTGTTACCTCTTGGGTTGTTGATGTCAGGCTTGCCCAATTATATACTGGGGACTGGCAGCTTGTTTGTGTTGGACATGTCTCATCATTTGCAATGGCCTGTCATGACTTGGCATACATAGGCAAGATTATTCCTATGATGCTTGGTTAGGTCATTGACAGATTGTGGAACTGGGTCATGTCTTTAGACCCAGGGTACAAATACTGTCATTTGTCACTAGCTTCTGTCACACTTGTTTGTGCTGGCCAAGAACATAGTTGTAGTCATTGCCAATGTGACTGGACTATATACTGACCTACATATTCTCTGTGAATATGTGTCTGGTGTTATATGAAATGTTGGATTGTACAGTGAGTTTTAGTCTCTGTCTGTTCCTTCACACACATTGATGCCATATTTTGTCATGTATGGTTCTAGTTCAACATTGCTGGCATAATTTCTGCTGATTACTCTTAGTACCCATCTTCGTCATCAACTTTGTCCCTTCATTCATACACAGCATTGTAAGTCAGACTTGTGTACTTTGTAGGTAGACACAGCTTCTTCTAAAGGCTAAGCAATAGTATATATCCCATTTCCAGGCTTAGGTAGATCACATGACTGCCCCCCACACATTACTGAACACCAGCCACAGCCCTTGTGCAGTCTCTGAGTGACCTCTACATACTGGATCTCAAAGTGACATAATGGAGTCTCTCAGCTGTCTTTCCACATCATTTATTCAACATTGGCATGCACTCACATCTGCATTTTGCAACCTATGTCACATTCACCATGAGTGTATTTTGTAAGTATGATTACTCATGGCAGCTATGAGTAGATGAGATGTGACAGTCAACCTAGCTGTCTCCTTCATCACACGTACAGTTTGACAAGGGTCTGTGACTAGTTTGTACATTGCTTGTCTTACATGCACACACCAAACTGGATTGAGTGTGAGAGACCTAGACGTTTAGGTTTTTTGGTCCCTGTATGTCACTCTCTCTTTGTCAAACATGTGAGTGCCACTGAGGAGTATGTTTTCAGTTATCACATGTGATAGTGTCATTCAGAGTATACTTGGTTACCTATCAGACACAAACATTCCATTTTGGATAATTGCTACCCTTTTCCTACCTAGGCCATACATCTGTACAGCAGTCTTCACGCATATTCCCAGGATTGCTGCAGGCATTTGTAAAGCCAACACATGTGTGTGATATGTGTGTGGCAACGCAAGTTGTAATTGCTACAGGCTATGGGCCTGATTACAACTTTGGAGGAGGTGTTAATCCGTCCCAAAAGTGACGGTAAAGTGACGGATATACCACCAGCCGTATTACGAGTTCCATAGGATATAATGGACTCGTAATACGGCTGGTGGTATATCCATCACTTTACCGTCACTTTTGGGACGGATTAACACCTCCTCCAAAGTTGTAATCACGCCCTATGTCTACATTCCACCCACACATTCATGTGGTAGTGTATTCTTCTAATTTGCTTTTAGTTCCAGATTATGGGGTGGATTTATGAAAAGTGGCACTGCACCCAGTGCAGCGCCACTTTTCTTGCACACCTTAGCGTCCCATTACCACCACCATGTGTGTGCCGTATTTGAAATAAGGCGATCCATGGGGCAGGATAGGAGGCAATAGCATAACATTATTTGGTGCTATTGATGTACTGCTCAGGTTTAGCGGCCAAAATTGTGGCGCTAACTCTGAACAGCACATAGGGGCCCATTGTAACCAATGGTGTACCCCCTTTTAATGCCTGCTCTGAGCAGGTCTTAAAAGTAGCCACAAAAGATGACGCAGTGGAATCTCTTCGGTTCCAATCCACCATTTTTGCAGCCCCTTAAAGTGGGTACGCCCTCTTGCATACAGTATGCCTGGCACAGGCATAATGTGGCGCAAGGGGTTTCAGAGTGGCTCATTGCATGAATTGCACCACTTTGTAAATCTGTTGTGTTGATTTTGGCCTTGTTGGGCCAAGTTAGCATTAAAAAAATGTTTCTGTTACACAAGGAGGCACTAGGCCCTCTTAAATCTAGGCCTATGTTTCAAAGTTATTTACAACTGTTGTGGTGTAGTCATGCTCTCTGAGATATGGGCAAATTAAAAATGGTATGTGATGGTGATAATGAGTACGCCACGAGAAATCAGTTAAAGTGATTTGATTGCAATATTTAAATGGTGAATCTTGGAATACAGTGTCCATGTGAAAAAGTTGTGCACAATTTGTTCTATTCTGCGTGCTCCAGCAGCAGAGTTTGGTTGTTCCCCCTCCTCCTGTTGTGCTTCATTGTCGTCATCCTCCTCATTGGGGACATCTACCTGTTCATCTCAGGGGACATTGGTGCGTACACAAATGTTTTGCAAAATAGCACACACAAGTATCATTTTACAGACAAGGAGTGACTCATATAACAGGCTTCTTCCTGTAAGAGCTAGGCACCTGAACCTGGATTTTAGGAGGCTAAATGTCCTCTCTACCACATTCCTGGTCCTTCGGTGACCTTCATTGTAGGCCAGGTAAGCATCAGTAGTTGGATTTCCAAAAGGGGACATAACCTATGGCTGGATGCTGTAACCTTCGTCTGCTGCAAAGGAATGTGAGAAAATGTGTCAGTCATATTTGTTTTTTCCTATGTGCCATGGAAATATTTGTTTTAAGTCGAGTGGTGATACAGACTTGCATCTGGAATTGTGTGTGTTCCTGTTTGGATTGATGGTTGTATTGGTGTGTTGGGGGGCACTTTCCTATCATGGGTTGTGCCTCAGGGATCTAGTGATTGTTAATTACGTTCTGGCCTGACAGTTCACCCATGCTGAATACGTGTGGTGTTGTCTATATTTGACCCTGAGGCCCAAATTTAGGAGGACCTAGCGCCTCTTGTACCACATTAGCATCATTTTGATCTACACTAATGTGGCCCAACAAAGCCGAAATCACTGTGCCATGTTTACAAAGTGGCACTACGCATGCAGTTTGAACCTTTTTTAATCCCTTGCATCACATTATGCCTGTGCCAGGCATTATGTATGCATGGGGGCGTTCCCCCGTTAGGGGGACTGCAAAAATGGTTCAGCGGAATCTGAGAGGTTTCAATGTGTCATTTTTAGCAGTTACTTCTAACGCTCGCAAAGGGCAGGCATTAAAAGGGAGCACACCATTGCTTTTAATGGGCCCCTATGTACTGTGTAGGATTTACACCAAAGGTTTAGCACTAATTCTACACAGTCCATCAATAGCATCAATTATCTTGACACTATTGCACCTTCTCCCCTCCAATGTGCGCCATTTATAGTATAAGGTGCAAACATGGTCGGGGTAGGGAAGCTAAGGGCTGCAAGGAAAGTGGGAATGCTTTGGATGGTGCACCACTTTTCTAACATGTGGCCCTTAATCCCTTAACTTTAGCCAGCAGAAGAGTGACATTAGGTACATTTGTTCCTATTTTGTGTTTTGTGTGCCATGTAACAGGTGTGGCACCCTGTGTGTTGAATGTGAATCCCACCTCCTTGCCCTTGGAATACCTCCCTTGCACAAAGTGTTTGTATTGTCGATTGCTGGCTAGCAGGTGCATGCGGTTCATATGCACAGAGTGGCACAGTTGTATGGGATGTATTGTGATGTATGCAAGAGTTTGCAGACACCTGTGGGAAGGGACAGAGCATGATGTCCTTTTCTGCACTGCCCTGCATCACCAGTCCAGCCCATGTCTCCTCAATCATATGCATCTCTGGCCTCTATCAGTACATTGCCAGTAGTTCAGCTGCCACTGGCCACTGTTGGTACCCTTGTATCATGGTAAGGAGATGTGGAATTTACAGGTATTATTGTTGGTGTGCTGTGAGGTGTCCATTCCTAAACAAGATCTTTCAATAATGCAATGGTATATTTCAATGTGTGCTGCACTATGCATCACACAAGGGAAAGGTAACACAATGGGTATATATTAGATATGTTCTGGTGATAAGTAGATGATGATGGCACCAAAAGGGTGGCATTACATATCAGTCCTGCCTCAGATTTCTACAGCATGGTAAATGTGGAGAAGTGCCAATATGTGAGTTGTTTGGAGGTAGCATGCCGATGCAATGCACATAGCTGAGCTTTCCCTTGCTAAGTGTTATGTGTGAAGGATCTGTATTATGTTATCAACCTGCGTAGTTGTTTGACCACAACTTTTATATGCAAAGTGGGTATAGCTCCACCTGTCCATCATGTAAAGTGTCAGTTAGGTGGTGCAAAGCACTCGTACATATGGGCATATGTGAGGGTGATGTGCACTGCATGCGGTGTAGTGTGGCAGGTGAAATATGTTGTGTTGCCCAAACATCTGTGTTTCCCTGTCCAAGTGTGTTTCATGTGGTGTATGCATTGTTTTTCCCACAAGTTTGGTGTGTTGTAGGTGTTATGAATTGTATGCTGGCTTACCTACGAGTAGACCATTGCCATATTGTCCATCCTGGAATCGTTGATTGATAGTTGAGTGTCTGAAGATGTAGGTATCACGGATTCTGAGTGATATTTTGCAAGGTTGTTGGAGATTATTCCACGATGATCCACAATGGCCTGCACATTGATTGAATGTGTATGCTTGCGGTTCCTGTCGAGGTGTTTGGTTGCAGCACAAAAGGGACAATTTGGACATGGGTGCGGTCCATTGCACCCAGCACATGTGGGAACCCAGCAATTTGATAGAATCATTGCCTAGTCTCATCCTGCAGTTGCTGGGTGTTGGGGAACCGGATGTCGTGTAGTGTGAAGTGGATGACAGAGTCCAGAACCATAGGAAGGAAGGCAGGAAGGGATGGTTCAGAGATACCACCCACTTGTGTTGCAATGGCCTGGAATGATTCTGAGGCCAGCATGTGTAGGACAGCCAGGAGTCTGGTCATGGGAGGTATGGTTGTGTGACTTTCCACTCTTGCTGTGAGTCAGGAACAATGTGGTGGAGCCGGCATAGAATGGACTCCCGCTTTAGACGGTATAGTCTGATGACCTCTTCTTGCCTGAGGCCAAGGATGGATGCATGCTGGTGAAATATCCTCTCCCTCCTGCACTGCCTTTGTGGCTGCAGTCGTGGTGTTTGAGGTTGCTGCGTGAAGCTGGTGTCACTTGTTGTTGTCACTGTCGTCTTCTCTGGGTGCCGAGCTGTAGCTTCTGTGTGTTTTCCTTATGCAGTTGAGGCTGGGCCTCTTTTTAATGCCTGGTCGGACCAGGTATTAACATTTTGATGATAATGGGAATTAGCGTCATTTTTTGGACCCCGGCCTATCCGTACATTGTTTTTCGTCAGCTTGTAGATAGGGGGCTAGCATGATTTTTCGGGAGGAAATGTCTACTTTGCATATCATTGCCGTTAAAGGACACAAGGTGAAGATGCGCACTGAAAAAAATATGCAAGGTCTGCAATTTTGGAGCTAGACTGCTCTAGTGACAAAATCTAAATATAGTGCTGGTTTAGCGCTGCTTTTCCATAAAAAAATGATGCAGAGGTGCCTCTAACTTTTCTTAAATCTGGGCCAGGAATTCTTAGTGAGTTAATGCGGAGATTCGATGATCCTCATGGAGGTGGACGAGGAGAAAATAGGTGGCAAAGGGAAGAAAGAGATGGACCTTCTTTGGATTGTACTGTCACCAGCTTTTTATATCTTTATAAGCTTGCATGATATGATATTCACACTTATATTTTACATAACAATCATATGGTACAGTCAGTGTGGATGAGGCCATTCTTTGTATTTGTAATAATAGAGCATCATCAATACGGATTTAAATGGTGCTGATAGATTGTCCCACATGCTTACAGTATCAGATCCTCATGTAGCATCTTATTTACTGCACTAAATAAAGATTCAATTTTTTCTTGAGATGTTGGTCCAGGTGCCAGTTTGGAAGCATTTCAGTGGTATTA
Source organism: Pleurodeles waltl (assembly GCF_031143425.1). Taxonomy (NCBI): domain Eukaryota; kingdom Metazoa; phylum Chordata; class Amphibia; order Caudata; family Salamandridae; genus Pleurodeles; species Pleurodeles waltl. The sequence continues at coordinate 555,292,402 of NC_090436.1, forward strand.
CTTTGATGATATCAACTCGTGTAATGTTTTTACAGTAAAAGGTAAAATATGCTACTAATTCTAGTGATGCAACTGGCAGTAATGTCACTACCTGCAAAGTAATCCCACATTAAAAGATTGAGAAATCACTCTGCTAACCACATGATGTTTCAGAGATTCTGAGGGAGTATGGGCAAGGAAAATATGCCTGTCCCCAAACAAGGAGTACTAATTCCCCCATATACCTGGTTCTGTTATTTTTTTAGCACCATCAATTTACTTTCTATAATATTTTTTATCGTTTTTGATTGATGCAAGTAACTTTTGTTTTGCAATTCACCCATCCTTTCGCCCTCCTAGGAAATTTGCAAAATTTATGAAATAGCACCGACAAGCGTTTTTCTTAATTTTAACCTACAGTTAAATTTCAACACACACAAGTATACGCATGAACATTTTCCAGTTTTCGAACCATTCTCTAAAATAAATTGAACGTTATGAGCAAAAAATACAGCCAATGTTCACAATACTTTAGGCATCAAAGCAAATCACTTACGATGACAGCAGTTAGAACAGTGAATGCTCCAACAAACCATGAAAACAGCTTCTTCTAAAAACATACCTAGTGCAGTCACTGGTAAATAAATGTATATCAACTTATCAATTTATCGGTAAACAAATTCCCGCTAGACTTGTTGTTCAATTTACAATCTGTCTCACAGTTATGGTTTTTTGGCAGGTTTAAAATACTGAGACAAAAAAATGGAACAGCCAGTAGAAAGCATTTTTTGCTTGCTGTTTCTTTTCTTCATTTTAATTGGACTCTTTCTGGCTTTGTTGTATTTTTCTTGTTTTGTAGTACAGCCGCAGTAAAAACATGGGTGAATGCAATTAGGTTTTTCATCCTTCGGGTCAGTGCAGCCATAAGTACATCCACATTGGTTTCCAATCTAATGTTAATGCCAACAGCTAAATGTACACATAGATATCTTTTCAAAAATGTAAATGAGACATAATTAAGTCCTGTGTCTGATGAACGAACTGATATTACAGAGTCTCTCATTTAGTATGAAGCCCTCTTATTGAAAACCCAATAGAAACACAAAAAGAAGGATAACCATAATTACAGTGGCTCATGTCTCCGCAATGGGACACTGCAACAGATTCATAAATCGAAGAGCACATTCATAATTATTTTACTTCACACAGTGCAACAAGGGAACTTGCTGTGCTGCGTTGCATGAAAGGTGAAAGTGAGAGAGCTGAGTGATTTATATTTGCAAAGGTGTAGATCATTTATGTTCCATCCTTATGCTGGCACACTGTGTGCTGCCTAGAACCAGTTTGGTGCTAAGCCAGGTTTACAAGTTTTTGTAAATTTTGGTGGGCATCAAAACACCTGGGTGGATGCATCAGAACACCCATACTCCACCTATGTAACTCCTACCGACACAGAGTAACAAAGTTAAGTTTTATGTGGCTTAGTAAATGCCCAAGATGATTTTGAGCCAGGGCTTCACCTGTAACGTGATGCAAAACTGGCATGAAATCATACTAAATATGGGCCCAAATTCAATATATTTCAACATGAGGATAGGTGTGGCTTTATTAATATGAGAAAGTGATTTTTCACTGAGTTGCAAGCCAGTGTTTTTCTGTGTATCTGTGTGTGTGTGTGATGTGTGGATTAGTAAAGTGAAGATTGAATTGAGTCAATAAGTGGATGAATAAATGTTTCAGAAATTGTATGGGTGGATAACTGAGTGAGTACAAGGATGAATTACTGGGTATCTCTGTAAAAGAGCGATTGTATGTACTAATGAAAGGTGAAGTAACCACTGATCCATTAGCTAGATCATTCATCAATCCATGCATTCATAAGTGATCTTATCAGTTATGTTATCAGTTGTATAATTTAAGATGTTGTCAGTGATGCCATTGATAAATTATTTTACTGTGTCATTAGGATTATCATATTTGAATTTATGAGCAGTGCACAGCAGGCAATACATTACAGAATGTATAGCTAACCATGGATGTCCAATTTTCAATGCTTTTTTAGTTTTTTTCTAAAGATAACTTCACTTTCAACGTGGCAATTATATATACATTCACAGAATAAGCCACCAAAGGTTAAGGTGACGATATAGTTAGGTATGGTATTAAGATGTTTGCTTACATTGCTTACGTTGAAAAAATCCTTAGACATTCATTGAAAAACACAATTTAAGAAGTTAATCCCATTAAGGTGAATAGATAATTGTCTGGAGGTGTAGGGTGATTTCATTGGCATTATATGCCGATGTGACTTGTAGATGTCCCCATATTACACAATACTGGATGGTGCTCTTACATGAACTTGCTGAAATACTGGGGTGAGAGCTCCCGATGTCGCCATTGATGGTCCCATTGGGGGGTGATGGAGGGCATAGGTGGTACGAGGGCAGAACATAGCTTTGTGGAAACCCCCTTGATGGTGGTAAAAAGAGACACTGAGACTAACGGGAACTCTTCGACTACACCTTCCCTCTTGAAATGGAAGCGGGGTTAATTGATGTGCGAGACAGGAAAAGTCAGTATAGGTAGTGAGCTGCCCCCGCAAGCATGCGAATGCGTTGGGAAAATGGTTGGGTCAACTACCATGAATTTCCAAGAGATCTGGGTGGTTTGTGTAGCTGCTCTTTTTTGCCTTGCATGTATTTGGATGATGAATCTTGAATTGATAGATGTCTGTCTATTAATTGCTTGCTCCCAGAGGATTGCTGTGCTTTGCTTTGTGTTTTTATCTTTGAAAACTCAATAAAATTGTTTATAAAATAAATGACGCTGTGACAGCGCAGAATGACACAATGAAATCTAGTAGATTTCACTGTACCTTTACTGTGGGGCTTTTTGCAGAGGGACACCTACCTCGCATACATTACACCTGGCACATGTATAATGTAGAACAAGGCTTTACAAACTGGTGCAATGGTACCATTGTGCCAGTTTGTAAATGTGGCTTGGTGTGGGGGACTGTTTGTGTAGCCATACTGTAAAATAAATGGCACACAATCGTTGTAAATGAGGCCCCCAGTGTGCCATGGACATCCAGGCTTGCTACGGCAGACAACCCACCTATTGCTCCACCTCTTGCATCAGTAAAAGTAATTTTCTAGTTAGAATTGCTGTATTGCATTTGGATATAAATCTCGAGTTGTAAATGTAGAGAATCAAGTGTATCACTTTTCCTGGTCAATCAGCCAAAATCTTTCCTGTTATCAGTGCAAGCAATTCCCAATATGTTTTCCAAAACTCGACTGGCAAGCCATCTCCACGAGGTGATTTCCCTGAAACTGCTGTGCATGTAGTCTATGCGATCCTTAACATTGAATTTGGTTGCTTTAACATTTTCCTGTCTTCAGATGTGAGCAAAGGAACTGCTGCTTTATATTGTATGGTATGTATCACTGCTTCAGATGATGGGTGTGCCATCAAGACAGTTTAGCATCGTATTGTCTATTTCTGTAATCAATAACGTTGGGCACGTATTTTGAATCATTTGGCATCATAATAGCTTTAATTATTTTACTTACCTTTTACTTAATGACCAGCCAAGCCACAGCCCGCCTTATGTCATATTGTAACGTTTTGCCTAAAATCATGCTTATCTAGTTGCCCTGTTGCTTCCAACACTTTCTTAATTAATAGCACATCTTTATTCGTGTCCACAGTTCTTTCATTGTCTACTCTTTTTCGAGTTTGCTAACCCTTTGAGTGATATCTCTCCTTCCCTCATAGGAGGTACTAATACTGTTCCCCTTATATGATTCTTAAATGCCCCCCCACCCCCAGGTATGCTTGTGATTCACTGTATTATCATTTAGTATAAAGTATTCTTCAATCATTTTACATGTATCCCTTCCATAGTGGGTATTTGAGAATGCTAGTTAGAGAGCGTAAGTTTGAAAATGTTAATTATGCTTATATAACTGTCTAACAAATGCCGCATAGAAAACGACAATGAATAGTAATTTGCTTAATGTGCATTTGAATTATGTCAATGAAACGTAGAAATACTATTGCGTGCACAAACTAATTTGGATTATGAAAATGATTGCTTGCATGATAATTAATCGAGCTTATATTGGTGTTTACAATATCACATTAAACCATAGGCCTTAAGTTAGCATGAGCTGTGGATTTAGCTGCCTAAGCTCTCATATTAAAGCATTTTTCTCTGTTTTACAGTGTGCTGACTCACAAAGGGCCATGACCCTGCATTTGTTCTTTTCTTCATTTCATATAACCATAATGGTTTTGTTCCCATCATTCTATGGATTATTATACAATATGCAACAAAGTAGATTGAAAGAAATATTCAATGACATTTCACCAACGGATTGGAGAACTTATGACCCGAGGAACGTGCCAAAATGATGAACTAATACAGGATGTGCCACCTCCGAAGACGTCAATTGTGAAGACCAATCAAAGTGTTGTACATTATCGTTGGGTGACAATTGGGATTACCTAATGTATAATTTGATAGGTCAAAGATAGCAGGGTATAGTAAATGACCAACAGAATTTTGGGGGAAGGGGATACGAAAAGGGATAAAAACTCATGTCACAGAAGGGTCGAGAGAACTAGGTAGGGAATGCTGATGATTTTATCCAGAAACTCTGTCACTCTGTTTGGTGATTGGGGACTTAATAAAATTATCCTTGCCCATAGACTGCCCTTACACTTCTCCTCCTTATGAGGGAAGTGCTCCCTGTCTCTTAGACGAAGCTAGACTGAAGGAGATTCGACTGATGCCCTGAAGACGAAGTCTGATCCTGTATGCTGAATAAATCCTTGGAGGGTAATTATGACAATGCTATTGTAATTTGTCTGTCTGCTTTTCTTTCCAGGTACCAACTGCTCTATTTTTTAATAGAGGCCATAGCTAGATGTTTTCTAAATTGGTGTTCTAAATTATTTTGCATGAAGCCCAACATGCTGATGCTAATTAGTGGTTAGGGTAGGTAATCACTTTGACTGACTTAATTAAACACAGACTGACGTTACACTATGCTGAACTGAGAATTACGTAAATTCTTTGTATTCCGATCTATGTTTACTCTGTGTTACATTCTTATTTTTATGATTCTCGCATTAATGAAATCTTATTACAGTTGCCATGTTGTAACGATGCTCTTATGCTTCTTGGTTTTGAGATTGACACTCCTGATAGTAGATTGTAATCAATAGGGAATAAAATTCATAAAAATTCTATCAAAGGGTGTGGTTATTTATGACGGAAAGGTCATGGTCACGCCGACAGTTTGATCAATGTCTTTATCCAAAGTAAAGTGTATTATGGTGATAAATATTGGTGACATTATTGACATATTGCTCGACATATTGATCAGTTATCTCATCCTACGGTGTCTCACCACTGGGTCAAAAGATTCATTGGCCTAAAACGAGTCCTAATGTGTATAAATTGACATACAGGGACGCGTTATCACTAGCAACTGAAGACGCCATGTACAGACTGGTGCAGCTTGTCCACTTAGCTCCGTTTTACTTTAACACAGGCATGTTTAGGCAGTGCTCTCGACAAATAGTTTCTCCTGTCAACATTTTTAAACTGATTCATGCTAATTAGTGCATAATCTATTCATGAATAAGAATTGTGTTGGCATGAGTAGTATGAGAACCCCATCTCTACCCGAGATTGAGCCCTCCACAGTTCGATTAATTTCTCACCATGCTGTTTAAGGTACATGATGCAACACTCAGAGAGCTATTTATTCCTACAGAACTATTCAACTTGGAATCTTCTATTTATAGGTTGAAATCGCCCCTCCATAGTATACTATATTCCATGTACGTAGACAGAACTAGCTCCATGTTCTTATTTATCTTGTTTTTAAACAATTTACAGATGTGAAGCTTACCATAATGTGTGAATCCTGATCCCGCATATCTATCAGCATCACCACTTCCCATAACTGGAAAGGGAAAGACAGCTAAGGCATGGTCTAGATTTAAGGAAGCTGCAAGGGGGTTATAATCTCTAGCACATACCTCCTGTGACATCTGGATAGTAATTAGGGGAAGCTTTTACACAGTCATTCAGAAATACTAAATCATTAGAAATCCCCATAATAGGACTGTCTAAAGTGAGACGATGCTTGACCATCCTTATTTTCCATGCCACAAACCCTTGAGTCACTAAACTTACATGTTGGGCAATTAACATCACTTACCCATGACAAACAGAGTCGGTGACTAGTGGTATTTGCCTTCACAATGGCCTCGTTCAGCATGACTGCAATGTTTATATTTTGATGATCAGATATATCGTGATAGAAATTGACATTCAGAAACTCTACAGTGCCCAAGCCAGAAAGCAGTAACAATTGTTACTAGACAGAAGTGCCTACTACTTTGACATTTACCTTACTATACTTAATAGAAATCAAAATGGACAAGCCTCCCATTGCCTTACCAGAAACAGCAGGAATGCCAGGGTTACAATAAGAAAGAAAGACATTTACATGAAAGTCTTCTGATGCCCAGGTCTCTTGAAAGCAAATCAAATCAAAGTCTTTAACAAAACCCATCCAATCATCATTCACATCTTTCAGAAGAATGCCAACTATGTCCAGGACAACACAGTGAAGGTTTTTTCTGAGTGGGGTGACATAGTTGCAATACTCAAACTTTGTCCTGGATCCTAGAATCCCTGAATAATCTGTAGGAAAGTCAAGGGCAAGGGTGCTTGGTATATAACAGGGCTGCAGGTGCACCAGGGGACGTCAGTCAATTTCTTGAAGATTGTTTAGGGCAGAAAAACTGTTACTAAGCAGTAACAAAGAGAGTTGCGAGTGAACCATCGAATTGCCATTTTCTTGCTGTTCGGCAGATACCCCCCTGTGCAATGTCCATAATGGTCTATAAAAGTAGCCCAAAGGTAAACCTCTAACTCGGCAGGGGGAGTCAGCTAAGTGTCTTAAAGCTGATAATAGATTCCTCACCACCCATGGGGATCTAAAATTGACAAGCACACAATTCCTGCTGTAGTTTTTGGTTCTTGGCTCACTCATGTCACTGTTCCCATCATCAATATTTTGTGTGAGAGATCATCCACCCAGCCTGAGTTGGTTCTAAACCAATCCGTGGTTTTACATTTCAAGTCCTTCTCAGATTTTCTCTTTACTATGTTTAAAGAGGGAACTTGGTCAAGAATAATAACATAAGAAGTTGAGTCGGATGAGAGATGTAAGTGTTGCTGATGTGGATGATTATGTATTGTTTTACCTACATCCTGGTGGACAGACTTTCCTGTAGTAATCATCGCTAGATCCTTTGGAAGCAAATTGGGAGACTGCCATTAATCAAGATGGAAACTGAGCAGATCTAAGGGAAAGCTAAGTGGGCAGATTGCTCGGCCCTTTGTTTGCATGTAAACTTGAGGCAGGTCAATTATTCATTCATAATCCTTTCCCAGTGGGTTAGACATCGATTGGCCACAAGATGCTGTGATTTTTCATAGCCCCTGCTCGATTATGGCTGGTCCTCTCTTAGATATCTTTTCTCGCCAATATTTCTAGCCTAGTAAAAAACTTGTCATTGTGAGCTGTTCGCGGTGCATGTAATTATGCCATCAAAAGAGAATTGGCGCTTACTACTTCGGACTTATTTTCAGATGGAAGACCGCCAGTCCCACTTATCATTGCAGGCTGGTGCTATGGTTTCCTTTTGAGAGCAAATCCACTTACATCATCTGATTTTTTTGGCAGGTGGTGAATCTAATTGGGAGACAGGATAAATAACATCTATTGGTGAGCCTAGAACGGAGATCACCATCCCACACGGCCCATCCAAATAGCCACAAGCTTGTACATCTCTACCTTTCTCATAGTATCCACTAGTCGGGTGGATACTCTTATTAGCCACCCTTTCCACCTCTGGCCAGGTTTCTGAGGGACCTCTATTTGGGGTAGGTGTACTGCTGCAGTTCTTCTGTTTCAGCAGCTGAGGGGCAGTGGACAAAGACATTGTCTTTCAAAGAGCTGCATTGATTTTTTCCTCCAAGAGCCCAATTTCTGGTTTAATACCCCGATGACCAATGACAGATAGTTTGTGATGGGGGGAGTATTTACTGTTGCTGTTGGGGTCGCCTTCATACCACCAAGCCCCTGTGTTTTCCCCTTGCCCATGGTCAACTATTTGTAATCGGGAACAGGAAACCTGCAGGAACATAAAGGCACGACTGTTAGTTTGACAATCCCCAATAGTGAGGTCTTATCATTAAAACACCTCAAGAAGGCTTGATGAAAGAGGAGTGGCCCAGCTTTGACTCCTCCAGCTGCGGACAGGAGCAGACGGGCCAACTCTTGGCCCGGTCTTCGCCCAGGCATGCGTCTCCACACATCCTGCGCACATCCAACGCAGCAGAACTGTTGGCTTCCTTTGTGCACCTGTCTGGCATGAAGAATGCAGTCAAAGCAGCTTCCCTGTCACACAGGATTGTGGCCCCCTGAATTCCTAGAAAGTGGCAGCAGTGAGGTAACTCCTGTGTCTCATACTCAGTCAATCATGGGGGATGTACGATTCTCATGCTTCAAGAAGTCTTCTGGGTTTCAAATTTAAATTTACAGTATACGTATCCCTTGTTCAAAATACTAAGGGACATATTCCAAGCTCCTAGTGCCACCTTGCGCCACCCTAGCATAATTTTATTTTATGCTAAGGGGGTGTTAAGGAGGCCTTTCTCCTGCACCATATTTACAAAGTGGCTCAATGGTTGCATTACGCCACTTTTTAAACCCTTGCACCACATTATGCCTGCGCCAGGCATTATGTATGCAAGGGGGCATTCAGACGTGGGGGGGCTGAAAAAATGGTGCAGTGAAATTTACAACATTTCACTGCTCCATTTTTTCCATCATTTTGAACGCCTGTTCAGAACAGACATTAAAATGACGCACCCATTTTAATTAATGGGCCTCCCTGTGCTTTGCTGCACTAGCGTCAAATGTTTTGACGCTAGTGCAACAAGGCACCACAATAGCATCAAAAATGTTGATACTATTGTCCTAACGACCGCCATGGTGCGCCATATTGCAAATATACCGCCACCATGGAGTTGTTAGGTGGGGCAGGGGTAACGCAAGAAAAGTGGTGCATCAAGAATGATGCGCTACTGTCTTGTAAATATGCCCCTAAATGTCTACATATGATATGTGTCTGCCATGTTGCCTGTCACTAATATGAGTTGATTTGCAAAAATATTACAACTGCCCTTTTCAATTGTTATGTTGAGGGTATCGGTACCCAACCATCATATATCACTAGCTAACATTCAGATGTCTGATGTCACTCATTGAGAGGTGCTTATAATCATACTCTTTGCCAGAAATGTAATGTATCAACATATGTAAGGCATCTTCTGGTTTGCCAAACAATACTTATTTTTTTCTTTCACATCAGTACGTAAGCTTGCTGGTCGAAGCAGTGTGTAATGAATGCCTCTTTCTCTGAGTTTACATTTTTCTTTCACCCACGTACATCTTTTTGTGTTTCCACACTAAAGTCTGTCAAGAAGAGCCTACCTTTTTATATAATGTGCACCAGTTTTCTCACAACTGTGAATAATAGCACTTTGTCCTTGTACCAGAGCATTCACACAATTATTATATAGGGTTGGGCACCCGACGGCTGCTGCTGGGTAGGGGAGTTCTATATTAAATCTGTTTGCAATCCCGGGAGCACCTCACTGTCATTAAAAACATAGAAATTAGGTCCTCTAAGAACTGCTCCACTGGGCATTTTGCAATACTTTGGACAATGCTCAGCAACTGGACCTTGTTACACCTGGACCTGTCTTCTGCAAATTTGTGTTCCTATCTGTTTATCACTGTTGTCAGTGACACAAGTGTTTGCATATAAACTGTTGCCCTGACTTCTCCTTTGGATAACCTCCTCTCTGCATATCGTTCTGTATCTTACTTTAACAACGTCTTGTTGCATGAATGTGACCGAGAATGCCAGCGATACAATATTCTGACTAATGTGAGTATTATCTATTGAATCAATTGCTTAAGTTCCATATTGGGTGTTTCTTGCATTCCCTTGAGCACCTTCACTTTCAACCCTTGTGCCATTTAGGCCAGCCTTTCTTTAGTTGGGGAGCACCAAAGTGTTTTTGTTTCTGTTGTGCTCTTATGTCTGCTGGTCATGTGCAGTTAAGGTAGCTCCACTCTTGTGTCAAGTGCAATTTGCCGACCTCACTGTTATTCACAGTAGTTCTGGTCTAGAGTGATTGTGGTGGGGCTTTATACTCCATTTGTGGTTTGCCATCTGTGCTGTTGGTTTCTGTGCTTTGCTTTTATTATTGCCAAGTAACTACTCGTTTTTCGGGTGCTCATAGCGAATTCATCAGGAGATGATTATGGGTCCTATATGGGTTCCTAATATTCACTTATTCACTTCTCTTCTCAGCTTTTAGGTCAAGTTGGTTTGTCAGTCACCTTGCCTGTCTTGCCTCTCTTCCTTTCTAATCCTGTAGGTGATGGAATGATATGTTGTGTATCCCATTGCCCGGCAGGCAATCTGGACCCAGAACTGCACTGTTCTGATTCTGGAGGAAAATTTTAAATTGCTCATTTGATGTAAATGGGCATTGTAAAAGATGCTATACAGCAGTGCTGCAGAGCTGTTACACACTGCATCCTTTCTGCACCTGAGAAGGTAGAAAAACTGACATTGTCTAACCCGAACCCCAAATGGGACAAATGGGTTTTGTCTTCAATTTGCCCCTGAGTGGGCAGAAATCCCACTCAGGGGCACCAGAGAATTCAAAATGTCACTTATGGAAAAAAAGGAGGGTACGGTCTACCCTGACATCGAGCCATACCTGTACAATTTTATTTTGCCAAAAGCCAAAATCCCTGGTGTCAGGTGGACTTTCTACCAACCCTGCCCACCCCGAGTGGACCAACTCCTCAGTTGGGACAAACCTCCTATGTACCACTGTGAGGCAGAAAGGAACTATTGTTCCTTCTGGGGCATGGGTATGGTTTGACGCCAGGGAAGGCTGTACCCTCCTTTTGTTTGTTTTGGCTCTGTTTTGAAATGCTTTGGGGCATATTTACAAGAAATGATGTATTGCTGCACTGCGGCAGTGATGCGTAAAAAAAAACATGTTCCTCGGTATGATAGAATCCTACACCATGGATGCATCATATTTACAAGCATCATGGCATAAGGACGCATCCGTGTGTGCCATGTCATAGAGAAATCTGATGCTACTGCTGCAAAAGGTATGCAGGGCTGACATGCAGCTTGTAAACAGCCCCAGCACCAGCCAGGATGTCGAGACAGTCTCACAGGGGAAGAGGATGAGAAAGTGTAACTTCAGTGAGGAGGAGAATGGCATCTTGATCACTGCTCTTTGTCACCTCCAAATTGTCACTACGGAGAAAAGAAGCCATTTGGCAGTTTTTTCATGGATAAAGACAACTTCCTATGGAAAAACAATTGCAAGAGGTGTTTTCTTCTTTCTATGTGTGCTGCAGGTTGGAGCACACGGAAAAAAAGGAAAATTGAGGGGAAATAAAGATACTGATCCTCTTTGCACCTCCCTCACACCTCCCCTGGGGAAGCGTGGACTTTTAACTCATTCCCAGGTTTTCAAAATCTCATAAATCTGGGAATGTGTCAAATGCCATGAATGTTACATGGGAACACCCACCGTATGGCACATGGCACACCTCCTTATGCAGGGTGAGGCAATGTCAATGTATTGTGTGTGCATGTTGAGAGTGCACATATGTGTAACTAATTGCATCACTGGTTAGCCACTACCTAAAGTGGAATTTTTTTTATTTATGTAACAACACAGCTTACAAGGTGTGCATCCTGTACTAAAAATGCACACAATTTAACATTTTAGCTAAGGCCAGGTTTGGGCCAGAGTTGCATTTCCATGATGGCTGCACACAGGTGTTGCAAGGAGCATTTTTTCTGAACAGCTTCACGTTGTACTGTGTCTGCAGCACCAAGCTGCCATTTCAGGGGCTATCACAGATCCCTTTGCAAACTAATCATTGACGCTATGCAGTGCAGTAAGGCAAGTTGATACACTGCATTTTGTGAAATGGAGAGGTCAGAAATCCACCATGGACATGGCGCGGCAGCATTTCAACTGGTTATCCTTGCACTGATGAAGTGCAAACAGACTACCCCCATACGACAAATTAGGTTGTTCCCTTTTATCTATGTGTGCTGCATAATATGGCACAAATGTAAATCATCAATGACAATCTCACAACATATTTCTCTCATGGTCACACTACCCTCTGTGATGCATTGGTTAAGTTTAAATCCCTGGGTTACATACCTTGTTTAATCAGTTATTGACTGAAATCATGGTTGGATGCATGATTACACCCATATTCCCCACATGGAACGCATTCCTGAATAAGATGTAAAGCATTATATCACTGGACTCAGACTGGTACAAATTTATTTTAGGCACACACAAGGGGTGTCAGATTGCTCCTTCCCTGGCTTTTGGATTTAATTTGGACTTTTTGGCTAATAGGTGTGTAACAACAGTGGTGCAATGTTGACACAAAATGGTAGGTGATTGAGGCATGAATGTTCTACATTCCTTGACATTATATTGTTCATACAGAATGATCCTGCCCTACTGAAAACTTCCTTTCTTCAATGTTGTGGTTCACACGATTCTCACTCATACTGTTTGTGCAATGTAACACAAACATGCACAGCTGTGTGTGACCTCATTATCGTTGGGTAAGACAATGAAGTGTGAAGCGCAGCATACCTTGAGTAGGTATCAAAGAGGTGTGGCATTGCAGTGGCTGTCCACAATGAAGACCCATAGAGTTTGACACTGACCCAGGTACTTAGGCTGACATGAACCTGGTTCAGGGCCAAACCTTTACACATCTCAGAAGAGGCATAACAAAGGGAATTTGTTTGTTTGACAATTTACCTTGTGTGCTGCAACATAGTACATGCCAAAAAAATCCATTTATGGGTCATGTCCATCAAGCCGCATAGATGTCTTCGATGTAAGTTGACATCTGATTGAGGTACCCCAAGTTATGATCCTAAAATTATCTTTTCGCATTCGGTATATCCATGTTTGTTGGCTGTCAAAACACCCAGCAAGTTTTATAGAACACACACATGCCACAGAGTAGATAAGGGCAGCCTATTGATGTGCCCTGATTTCCCTGCTAGCTATGAGCCCAGGATGAGCCACACAGGATTAATTTGCATGCCCTCATGGTTATGTTTGAGATGCTTGTGCCACCTGATGTCATTGTGGATATGTGCATATCAACATGTACTAGAGAGCCATGTTGAACAACCACCATATTTTGTCATGGTACACTGTCATCTGATGTATGAACTTGAGTCTGGACGGATATGTGTTGCATGGACACAGTGCCATCATACAATTGTTTTTGAGCATTACCTTTCTCATTATTTTTGTGCTGATGGGGCAAGCTTGGCTATCATAAAAGGGATTCATTTGTGTTTGGCAGGCATAACCATATGTGGAAATATTGATGGGTAAGTTTTACTTTGGATGCATTTACACATGTTGTTAAGCTGTGCATTTATTGTCACATTCTTCCACTCTGACCTGGAATGCATCAGTGAATGCTACCTTGGCAGTGTTTATCTTGTTTTTAGTCCTTGCTTCAGGTTACATGATCAGACCCTTTGTGTTGTATTTTAACATTCACACATGAAGTGTTGTTGGAGGAGTTACCCTATTATTACTATCTTGGTGCAACACAGGAACATGGTATAAGACATCCCTGCTTGGTCAATTTCATAATCACCTAGTGGGATATTGTGGCAGTATTGGCAGGAGATAGACAATTCTGTACTGCAAATGGTTGTGTATTTTCAAGTGATATGTGTGTTGTGATATGTCACAATTTATCTTGTATTTTCCTGCACACATTAACGAAGCATATGTCTACTGTATTAGTTGGATGGGGTCCTAAGCACATACTAAGTGCCTCAGCTGACAGGCATCAGACTAAGAGTTCACTCTACTATCCTTCACAAATATGTGGCAGTACTAATGGGTAGCTGAACAAAAAAACATTGTATTTGGACTCTATTAACCTTTACACACATTTTTGTAAGTCTTTTGTTGCCTGGCAGTATTTACAATGCAACATAACACATCATAATGAGTTGTACAGACTTTGCATTACAATTGTTGTTTGTGATTGGTATTCTCAACAGACATGCATTTGCATAGACACAATTAGTGGATTAAAAAATGTTGTCCAGCCCTGTTTGTTACACATTGCTGCATACCTTTGTTGTGTGCCATTGATTAGCAGATATGAATAGATGTTTTAATGATTTAAAGTAACTTGGAATAAAGAATGCATACACATTGTTAGTGGTATGAAAACATGATTGGTGTATTATCCTTTTGTCAGGTGCACTATGCATTTATTAGTGGCCTGAATTGACTCTTGCCTCAGTAAAAAAGTATTCACAATTTGGTCTTGCTGGTGTTTCCCAGCAATCAATGCAACATTTTGATGTTGGCCCTCTTCTTCCTCATCCTCTACAGGGCCTTCTTCTGCCACATTTTACACATCCTATAGGACATTGGTTTGCCCACAAATATTGTGCAGGATGCAAAAGACCAGGATAATTTTACAGACCATGGAGGGAAGTAGAGAAATCTCTCCCTTGACAAATCAGGGCACCTAAAGTGTGATTTGAGAATACCAAATATCTGCTTGACAGTGGACTGGGTCCTGCTGAGGGCATGATTGTAGTTGTGCTGTGCCTCAGTGTGGGGATGTGCATATGGTGGTCATTGCTCATGGTTGCAGACCATATCCTTGGTCAGCTGTAAAGCTTGGGGGGATACAACCAGACAACGTTCATAATGATTGCTGTGCCCACGTTCAATTACATACCACTCAATCACTTTTCACACACTATGGGAGTAGTACTGACATTTGTTGACTTACATGCACTTTAATTTTGGGTATGACTGACAGTGTAGTGCACAAACAAGTGTATTGTTCCTTGGTGCTACATTTACTATTTGTCTAACTTCTGAAGGCCAATTCCATAACCATGGCAAGTCAGTAATCATACTGATAGTCAGTTGGCGATTGAGCTGACACTATCAGACATCTTAATTGTTTCTTTTTGGTTTGTGTTGACATTTCTGACCTCATACATGTTCTACTGTCCAAAATTCATTGACACATATTTGTATGTGACAGTAGTAGTCACTGTTGTTCATTAGCTACAGCCATGGAGAGTTTGTAAGTGCATATCATTAGACTACCTGATAATCTACACATGGCAGTGCACTGTGTCCACTGCGTTGACTGTACAAAACGTGAGAGTTTTTGGGGATTTCAGTGGTGTGCAGTGCCACTGTGAAACTCTCAAAGATGCCATGCCTTACTTACTGAGGACAGTGTTGGAAATATATTTCTACATAATGCATTGTTGTGGGATTCTCACCTGCCCTTGCAGACAATGGACAGCATTGCACCAAGACAAACAAAATATGGAAATGGTAAATGTGTGGCTGCCTGGTGTATTAGCTAAACTTTGTGCCTAAGGGCCTATCTTGCTGCACAATGTAAAGCCTTGGGTGATGGTTGGCTTAGGTTCTTGTATTACAAAGTGAAGCGGACAGGATGGCAGTTGTGCTAATATGACAAGTGAGGTAATTTCCTAAGGTGCACATGAGGTGGGTTCAAGTTTCACAGATATTGAATGCATGACATGCCTCATGATGTCAGTTACATGTGGATAAAGACATCAAAAAGTGTAGCCCCTCCTTGTACACAGTACTGTAAAGCATTTTATATGTTGTTGCACTGCTGAGGATCTTTCCACCATTTTGAGGCACACACAGGGATTCAGTTCCAGATTCTTGGCACAGGGCACCACAGGGAGTCACTTAGCTGCACTGCCCTGCATTAAATGAAAAGTGTATAACTGTGTCATATTAGGGACATACAATGTATTTGTGTTTCTTAGGCATGCACAATATCACAGATTGGTCAATGGTGGCAACTCACGGCATATTGCACCATGGTGAGGTGTGTCTGCATTGTGGGCTTTCGTGGTTTTATGCCATAAGGGAAACTTCCCTTCTTATCGAGAGACAAATGCATTAGAAGTTGCATGGATAAACTCAACATGAGACCCATGTGATATCCTTGATGCAGAGTAAGGTAACGCAGAACTTTGCACTGTCTTGCATTTGTCCATATTTATGAGGCCATGTCAAGGCACACAGGGTGACTTTGCATAGTCTTGTATTTATGAATGGGATACCTGCCTCACCAGATTGTCATGGAAATGGACACCCCTGCAGTACAGGCTTCTTGTACATAAGGCCCACAGTGATTTTACAGGTCTGATTAAGTATGAGGTGTACACATGCTACACATCCATTGTCTCACTCACCCAGCCCAAATATGGCTAAATTGAGCAACATGATTGACTGTTGTTAGACTTGGTATCCTTGGTGTGGTCTCCCCTGTTTTTTTTTGCCTCTGCTTTCCATGTTTTGACTCTGTGCTGGACTCTGTATATGGTACTCTGGGCACTTTACCACTGCTGACCATTGCTAAAGTGCAAGTGCTCCTTGTGCAAAATGTATGTGTAATTGGCTTTTCCCTGATTTGCACATTTGACTTACTAGTAAGACCCTAGTAAAGTGCACTGGAGGTGCCCAAGACCTGCAAATCAAATGCTACTAGTGGGCTGCAACACTGATTGTGCCACTCACACGAGTAGCTCTGTAAACATGACTCAGACCTGCCACTGCAGTGTCTGTGTGTGCAGATTTAAACTGCCAATTTGACCTGGCAACTGTACCCACTTACCAGGACCAAACCTTCCCTTTTTACACATGTGGCACCCCTATGGTAGGCCCTAGGTAGCCCCATGGGCAGGGTGCAGTGTATGTTAAAGGTGGGACATGTACTTGTGTGTTTTACATTTCTTATCAGTAAAATACTGCCAAATTAGTTTTTTATTGTTTCAAGGCCTATCTGAATTATAGGTTAACATGGGGGCTGCCTTAAATAACTTTTAAGTGTAGTTTCCTGTTGGGGGCAGATGGAAATTTGGAGTTTGGTGTCTCTAAACTCACAATTTAAAAATACATCTTTTGGTAAAGTTGCTTTTTGAATTGTCAGTTTGGAAATGTCACTTTTAGAAAGTTGGCATTTCCCTGCTTAAACCATTCTGTGAGTTTACCTACTTGTGTATTTCCTGTCTGGGTCAGTTTGTGAATCCCCTCTGTACAGTGACACAAAGGGAGCTGGGGTGTAGCCTGCATATCCTGATGGGCCATCTGAGCTAGAGTGGAGGGAGGAGTGGTCACTTACACCTGAATGGGCTGTGCCTACTCTCACACAATGCAGTCTCCAGCCCCTTGGTGTGAGTCTGAAACCAGGCCTGGGCAAGGCAGGATCTTGTGAACAACAGAGAATTTCCTTTGAAGTTTGCCTACTTCCTAGTAGAAAGGGGTATAAGTAGTGGACCCAAAACCCCAGACTTTAGATTTCTTCAAGATTACTTCTGGATTCAAGAGGAACCTCTGCCAAAGAGAAGAGCTGAAGAGCTGGAAGAGGAGTACTGCCCCTTTGCCTGTGACTGTGCCTTGCTGGGTTGACCTGCACTTGCTTCTTCTGACTGAGAGAGGACAAAGACTGGAATTTGTGGTATATTCCTGCTTGTGAAAAATCTAGAAGGGCTTGGATTGAGCTTTCCTCCTGTTTTGAAGTCTCAGAAAAATCACATACTTCCTCTGCCAGTGCCTGGACTCTCTGCTGAGGCTCCTGCCCAGCCAAGTGGTGCCCATTCCAGTCCCAGGACCCTTGAGAGCTGAAGGTGACAGAACAAGGACTGAAATCCATGCACAGAACGCCATGTGGGGAAAATGTTGTTGCACCACCTGCAATGTGGTTGAAAAATGACTACCCACCCATGCCACCCTTGTCGCGGCAAAAATCAATGCTTCACCTGCATCATGGCTGGGAGATTGACGCATTGAAGCTGGAGAAACAACGTAACACCTGCTTGCGGCTGCTGATAATGACGCAAACCCCACGTATTGCAGTTTTCTGACAATGTGCAACTGGATTTCTCACGCATCATCGCTTGGTGTCAAAAGTCAATGCAAGCCTGCAAGGATCTGAGGTGCCCCTCCCAAAAAATCGATGCATCGCTCTCTTGCAGGAGAGAAAAACGATGCAGGGCCTACCTGACCGGAGAGAAAATGATGCATGGTCTTGCTTGCTAGTGAGAAATCAATGCATCGCTGACTTTTTCGATGCAAGCTCGCCCATGGGGCTTTATTTCTGATGCAACCCAGGTACTTCGTGTAACAACAACGTTTCTATTGATTTCTATGTGAGACTCTTATTCTTTTGAAAATTCATATCTTGACTTGTATATGTTGGCTTTTTGTCATTTTGGTCTTGTTTGATTTAGATACATATTACCTATTTTTCAAAACTGGTGTGGTGTCCATCTTGCATTGTTTTCACTGTATTACAATGTGTGTTGATACAAATACTTTGCACATTGCCTTTGAGAGAAGTCTAACTGCTTGTGCCAAGCTACCAATGAGGTGAGCAGGGGTTATCTTAAGCGTGTAACTCCATTGCCCTAACTAGAGTGGGTGTCCTTGCTTGGACAGAGTGCAAACTGACTGCCAAACAAAGACCCCATTTCTAACAACTGTTATGAGGAGATTAATGTGTTTCAAATTACTTACAAACCTGTAAGCCATTCCCATATTTCCCATTCTGGAAGTGCTTGTTGATAATGGAATGTCTGAAGTTCTATGAATCAGGAGTACTTCCAGTGTACTTTGCCAGCACATTTATAAACATCCCCAGATGGCCTCTATTCCCTGAACATTGATGGATTACAGGGACTTCCCTTTTTCGATACAGGTAAGAGATAGCAGCAGGAGGTGCCATTTGCGCTTAGATGCAGTCTGTGGCCCCCACTCATGTGGAAAGCTGCAATGGCATAGAAGCGCAGCTTGTTTTCCAGTTGTTTCTGCTGTGTGTTGGGGATCATAAAGTACTGTGTTAGTACACTGAATATGTACACTGTTCCATGAATCTAGGGGAACATTAATGTTCAGGAGCAAGAGCCCTCACACACCCAAATGGATGTCATGCTTCATCATCGGGTTGCTCCTCGTCAGACTGGCAGTGCAATATCTGATGGGCTCCCCGTTCGGGGGCTCTTTGCCGGAGATTTTTTTTATCAGTGGCTGCCATAATAATCGTGAAGGTCAGACATTAACTGCGGCAGGAGAGTGAAAAGATTAAAATTGGTTGTCAACCCCACAAGAGTCTGCTCTATTTAATGTGTCAACGAGCGAGACTGAGACCAAGATTAAAAACACAGAGAAAGTGGAACATGAGGATTCATGCTCAACCACTTTATAACAGAGCCTAGAGGTTGGGGAAATTATCACCTGACCCCTAAAGTATGGTCAACATGTTTCGCGTATGGTGGTCTATACAGAAACTATAACGCTTCTTCAGGACCAACAATCAGATAAACTTCTCCTGACTCATAATAAATTAAGGGAAAAAAAGAAATACAAAACTACTTAGTGTATATATGAAAAAATACAGTCACTTACATTTTGGTAAACTGTTTGTCAAAAAATGGAAACAAAAAAGTCGCCCTAGAAAACAATATGTACGATATATATAATCAGTATACACGGTTAGATAAACAAAACACCCGTGGTAAACCAGTGTCAAAAAAGAGGTGGTAGCCCCTAGTGTTAAAAACAAGTTGAATCATTTGCTTACCATTCCTCATCATTAGGGGGGGCTCCTTGGGAAATAGCCTGCCAACAAACTGTCACTACTGGTAAGAATTAAAACATAACATTTTGCATAAAATGACTTCATCAGTATTTGTTATAATCCAACCAGTACAGTACAATATAACAATCTGCCATGCTACATTTGATAGTGTGTTGATATGCCCATATGTCTGGAATGCTCACTCAGGTTAGAAAGGGTTAAGCATTCACTAAAAGTATCAATATCCAAAATGCCTTTTATGCTGTGTGACATATACTTAGACCCAGCTTAAACAAAAACGGTAGACAAGATAGTCAAAAATAAAAATGAAAATAAAAATAAAAGTTTGGACCCCCATTCATAGGAAGATCTCTAAGTTAACACCAGGTATGCCCGCCGTCCCATCTTGTGAAGGAAGGCCGTCATTGACTTGAAAGGGATTCCCGGAATGTGGGGAGTCCTAAAGCCGTGAGGATCGCACATTAGTGCAAAAACCGAAGTAATGCCGAGGAGGCAAGCAAGCCACTTACTTGTGTAGTTGAGGTCGCGGTCTGTTTAACCTACCCTCGGCGTGCTCTCCCGTAATAATATCGATCAGGAGTACACGGCTTGTATTTAAAGTCAGCGCGACGCTGAGACAACGTTCTTCCGTGTCACGTAATGCTTTTTTGTTGTAAACATAAACGACAGACTGACCCTAATTGTTGTCAGTCATGGAAATCTATAAAGGTCATCCAGATAGGCATTTGTGGTGGCCATATTGTAGTAGATAACTCGGTTCTCACCGGTTGGTACCGAAAATATGTTTTAAAAAAAGGGAAGAAATCAACCCACTGGTAGTCTGGAAGAGGAAGATACTGGCCATAACTAATGGTCAGCGGTCTGTCGCTGTAATGAGACTGATCGAGGTGGAAAAAGAGAGGGAAAAAAATATAGCAATCAGATAAGAAAAATGTAATTATTGCTGGTACATTCAATAAATAGCCCTGTAAGTAGTAGGCTGGAGAGATCCATAGAGACCTCTAAATACCTCTATAACAATGGGGCCTATCATGTAACAGGTCTACAAAGACCTAAAACTTAGGGATGGTGACATATGCCCCTAAAAATCACGGGACTAAGTATAACTAGTCAGATGGTTAAAACAGTAATTAGTGTGGAGTTAAATGAATTCAGTTCATGTGAGAAATATTCAGAAGGCCCATCCACTATGTTAGGGAGGAACTAGCGGGACAGTGTGACCCATGGTATGTCATCGTTCAAGCCATTGGTATTGGTATGCAGTTTGAATACCCAGCGTTGTTCGAGTCTGAACAGCGAGTATGAGGAGTCATTGATGAATCTGGGGGATTCCAAGACCATGGGCACATAATTTATTGCTGACACGTGACTACTGTGGTAGTAGACTAATGATTACATTACAGACAGACGGGAGGAATGAGGAAAATGATGGCTGCGATATTCCTGCCACTTTGGCCGTGGTGGCTTGAAATGAGCCAGGTGACAGCACTTGCAAGCTTAACCCACAAAGGGATGTCGATGGACATCTGTGAAGTTGTCTGCAGCCTTGGTGCAATCTGGTGTACGAGCTGGACAATGGGCTCTCTCCTGAACCTATAGTAGGCGATGACCTCCTCCACCCTGAGGTCAATGAGGGTAGTCCTCTGCTGGTATAACCCCTTCCTTGTCCAGCACTGCCTCTGTGAAGGTGGTTGCCATCTTCTTCTTGGTGCTCCAAGCTGGAGTAGCAGTAACTTCAGGCTGTAGTTGAGTTTTCCAAAATGATTTGAGCATGTTCTGAGTATGTACCAGTGCCAATGCATCATTTTTATGCCTGGATTGCAGATGCACAAGATTTTTGACACATTTTAGAATCCCCATGTTTTTACAAACGATACGTCACTTTCCTAAAATCTTGTAAATATAGATGCTTCAGCTCTGCGTGGGTTTTAGGTGGAAACACCTACCTTTCATATGATTATCACTACCTGATGCAGCCGGTGGTTGTGCAAGAAAAAACCAGTGCAGGACAGGGAAAAAAGTGACTCATTTCACCGAATGCATCAATTCAAATATGTAGCAATGACTGTGTCGTCACTGCATCAAAAACAATAACACAGAAACGGCGCAAGCCCTAGGCCATATTTACAAGAAATGATGCATTGCTGCATTGCTGCAGTGATGCGTCAAAATTATTTACGATGTGTAGGAATCCATTACGAAATCATGGATGCACCGTATTTTAACAATACGGGACACCATGGCAGAAGGACCCAATGTGCGTCAGAAATTCTGACGCATCTGTGGGAACTTTGCAGTAGTAATTCAGCCCCAAAAGTGGCGCATCGCTGAATTTGGCCTCAGTCACAACTGATGCAATTTCAGCTCTGTGTCAAAATTTAGAGGTGCTGCATCCATTTTAATTGATGCAAGTAGCCTAATGTTTTAGGATCAATGTAAAAGACTGTTAAATGGTAGAATATCACACTTTTACATTGGTCCTGGATGTAAGAGGTTACGTATGCAGTATGGCTATGTGTCACATTACAGTGGCCACAGTTTACTTATGTGTATGTAGAGACCTGAGTATGTATAACATGGTGAGTGACAGTGTAATGTGAGTGATTACAAGTATATGTTGGAATGTGAAGTGGCACTGCATGTTTTACCTACCTTATGTGTGTACTTCTCTGTTGTCCTTTGCAGGACACAGGCCTGTACTTGGGGGCTCCTTTCTCCATGGAGAAGTGGCAATCCTAGCCTGTCCCTTACAAAAACTGCACAACATCACATTGCCTTGCTGCAGTGGATGATAAAATCATAGATGCTATGGTCCAAGGTTGGTCAAGGGAACCTGCAACATGAATGTCACATGTGTAGGCGCACTACTAGTAGAGGGGAAGTGAAATGCAGAATTCAGATATTTTCTAGTGTGTAAAGTGACTCCAGCTGGACAGATTCATATTGAAAAGCCACTGTGTCATTTTTACACCTGGGTTAAGGAGGCGTAGGAGTTTTGATGCTTTTTGGACTTTGCACATCATTTTTCAACAATGCATCACTTTCCTAAAAATGTGTAAATATGGATGCATCAAATCTGTGTGGGATTTTAAGAGGGAACCCCCTCTAGGCACACTTGTTGCAACAGTTACAAGATGACAGCTCCATCACTCCCTGACAGATGGCTCATATATAAGTGGTTCTCATTGTTATTTTGTAGACCATCATCACACTTGATAAGGATGCTGACTTACAGAGCCTGTTCACACTTTCATACTGACCAGAGCAAGACCATAATATGCCCAGAAAAATGGGAGGTAACATAGCCCCTACTGACACAGGGTAAGAGCTCACCCTTATGCCTACATATCTTGTACACATCTGCCATCTCCATCCTTTCCCAGTGATGACCTTAATTAAAGGTAAAAAATGTACAGAGATTAAGCAGGTTCCCACCCCAATAATATATTGTAATTGCACACCTGCAAGTGCATGACCAACCACTTGTCTCTTCCTACTCTTTGACATGGCCTTGACAAAGGGCCTAATATTTATTTCTTTAGTGGTCACAAAGATCACAAAGAGCTACTGATAAGGTAGCTAAGGAAGAAGAGTTCTCCAATTTTCTTGTTCTCAATTACAGTTTTTACAATATTGTGGCCCGTATTTATACTCCGTTTGCGCCGAATTAGCGTCGTTTTTTTCGACGCAAATTCAGCGCAAAACCTACGCCATATTTATACTTTGGCATTAGACGCGTCTAGCGCCAAAGTATGGGCAAATAGCGTCATTTTTTTGCGTGAATGAGATGCAAGGAAGGCGTTCCCGTCTAAAAAAATGACGGCGACGCAAATGCGTCGTATTTATACTCCCGGGCAAAAGTCACGCCCGGGAGGTGGCGGGTCAAAAAACCCCGCATTTGCGCCACTATTTAACGCCTGGGTCAGGGTAGGCGTTAAGGCCCATATTTATACTTTTTGACGCTAAACTGCGCTAACGCAGTTTAGCGTCAAAAAATTTTGCGCCGTCTAACGCCATTCTGAAGCGCCATGCGGGCGCCGTATTTATGGAATGGCGTTAGACGGCGCAATCAGACCGGCGCTGCCTGGTGTGCCTGCCCCCAGGGACCCCCCCTGCCACCCCTGCCCACCCCAGGAGGACACCCAAGGATGGAGGGACCCACCCCAGGGACATTCAGGTAAGTTCAGGTAAGTATAATTTTTTATATTTTTTAATTTTTTTAGGGTGGCATAGGGGGGCCTTATTTGTGCCCCCCTACATGCCACTATGCCCAATGACCATGCCCAGGGGACATAAGTCCCCTGGGCATGGCCATTGGGCAAGGGGGCATGACTCCTGTCTTTACTAAGACAGGAGTCATTTAAATTGCGTCTGGGCGTCGAAAATAATGGCGCAAATCGGGTTGAGGCGATTTTTTTGCCTCAACCTGACTTGCCCCATTTTAAGACGCCCTAACGCCATTTTCCCCCTACGCCGGCGCTGCCTGGTCTACGTGGTTTTTTTCCACGCACACCAGGCAGCGCCGGCTAACGCCATTCCATAAATACGGCGCCCGCATGGCGCTTCAGAATGGCGTTAGACGGCGCTAAATTTTTTGACGCTAAACTGCGTTAGCGCAGTTTAGCGTCAAAAAGTATAAATATGGGCCTGTATGTTTAGTATCTCAAAGGTAATATCACGTAGCTGTGAATTCAAACCCAAATATTCCATGCCACCTCACTGTACTATAAACCTATTACTCGTTTTTTATGCTAAGTAAATGTTTACAGCTTGATTGTAGAAACATTTACTTATTTCCTTTACACCACACCAACTGATCAGGCAGCTACCAGAGTCAAATGCAACGGACTCTTGTAGAATCCCTGATCAATGCCAGTTCTATATTACGTAGTCACATTCCAAATTCCCCACCAATAATAGAAAAGAAACAAACAACACATCCCTCTTTCCAACAGAGAGAACTCAATAAAGGAGAATCTTCAATAATAAAATAGAAAAATAACATACATAATTTATAATAAAGACTATAGCATGGAAGATAATCATATAACGAATACTAACAAAATTTGAAAAATACAATGGGACCATATGTTGAATAGTGACTACATCAATAAAAAGCAGGTGCATTCACATAAATGTTGGTGCATAGTAATCTTTATAACATCCAGGTCTGTGCTGCTTTGTCCCATATTTATTGGAGCTGAGACCTTTCCTTGGTCTCCCTCCAATAGAATCATGCTTTTGAAATCACTGAAATTAGCTGGTGGCTCTATCCATTTCACTACCCTGGATATGCTCTACACATCACCATTATCTAATGTAACCACATTTCTTTTGACTTCCCAAATCAGAAAGGGCCAATAAACCTCTCAAAACCAGGTTTCTTTATCAGCACTGTCTCCAACATGTCAACAAGGATTAGAAACACTATTCTTGAAATCATATCTCCACTTCTTTCTTGATAAGCTTCTGTATCACCACATCCATTCACGCTGGATTCATCTTAGTACAGCCCATTGTACCCCTCAAACATATAAAAGGAGAGACCAATGTTATGGAATTTAGGCCCATATTTATACTTTTTTACAGCTGCATTTGCGTCATTTATTGATGCAAAAGCGGTGAAAACTTACAAAATACAACTGTATTTTGTAAGTTTGCGCCGGTTTTGCGTTAAAAAATGACGCAAATGTGGCACAAAAAAAGTATAAATATGGGCCTTAGTGTGATGTGATATACCCACCACATTTCTCTAAGCATTTCAGCTAAAGGTGTTCTGGTTTCAAGTGACCTCTAAACGCATGCTTTAACCCCTTCGCTGCCAGCCCTTTTCCCCCTCCTGTGCCTGGCCTTTTTTTGCCTATTTGGGGCAGTTCGCGCTTAGGCCCTCATAACTTTTTGTCCACATAAGCTAACCAAGCCAAATTTGCGTCCTTTTTTTCCAACATCCTAGGGATTCTAGAGGTACCCAGACTTTGTGGGTTCCCCTTAAGGAGGCCAAGAAATTGGCCAAAATACAGTGAAAATTTCGTTTTTTTCAAAACAATTGGAAAAAGTGGCTGCAGAAGAAGGCTTGTGGTTTTTCCCCTGAAAATGGCATCAACAAAGGGTTTGCAGTGCTAAACTCAGCAGCTTCCCAGCTTTCAGGAACAGGCAGACTTGAATCAGCAAACCCAGGCCCGTATTTATACTCTGTTTGCGCCGAATTTGCGTCGTTTTTTTCGACGCAAATTCGGCGCAAAACGAACGCCATATTTATACTTTGGCGTTAGACGCGTCTAGCGCCAAAGTATGGGCAAATAGCGTCATTTTTTTTCGTGAACGCCTTCCTTGCGTTAATGAGATGCAAGGAAGGCGTTCCCGTCTAAAAAAATGACGGCGACGCAAAT
The DNA here is from genome assembly GCF_031143425.1 of Pleurodeles waltl. NCBI lineage: Eukaryota > Metazoa > Chordata > Amphibia > Caudata > Salamandridae > Pleurodeles > Pleurodeles waltl. Next base: position 555,318,665 of record NC_090436.1, read on the forward strand.
GCGTCGTATTTATACTCCCGGGCAAAAATCACGCCCGGGAGGTGGCGGGTCAAAAAACCCCGCATTTGCGCCACTATTTAACGCCCAGGGTAGGCGTTAAGGGGCCTGTGGGCTCAAAATGAGCCCACAGGTGCCCTCCCCTGCGCCCAGGGACCCCCCCTGCCACCCCAGCCCACCACAGGAGGACACCCAAGGATGGAGGGACCCACCCCAGGGACATTCAGGTAAGTTCAGGTAAGTATAATTTTTTATATTTTTTTATTTTTTTTGGGTGGCATAGGGGGGCCTTATTTGTGCCCCCCTACATGCCACTATGCCCAATGACCATGCCCAGGGGACACAAGTCATTGGGCAAGGGGGCATGACTCCTGTCTTTACTAAGACAGGAGTCATGAAATGGCGTCTGGGCGTCGTAAAAAAATGGCGCAAATCGGGTTGAGGCGATTTTTTTGCCTCAACCTGACTTGCCCCATTTTAAGACGCCCTAACGTCATTTCATGACTCCTGTCTTAGTCTGCTTGCGCCGGCTAACGCCATTCCATAAATACGGCGCCCGCATGGCGCTTCAGAATGGCGTTAGACGGCGCTAAATTTTTTTACGCTAAACTGCGTTAGCGCAGTTTAGCGTCAAAAAGTATAAATATGGGCCCCAATTTTTCAACACAATTTTGGCATTTTACTGGGGCATACCCCATTTTTTGCAATTTTTTGTGCTTTCAGCCTCCTTCCAGTCAGTGACAGAAATGGGCATGAAACCAATGCTGGATCCCAGAAACCTAAACATTTCTGAAAAGTAGACAAAATTTTGAATTCAGCAAGGGGTCATTTGTGTAGATCCTACAAGGGTTTCCTACAGAAAATAACAGCTGAATAAGAAAAATATTGAAATTGAGGTGAAAAAACCATCAATTTTTCTCTACGTTTTATTCTGTAACTTTTCCCTGCAATGTCAGATTATTGAAAGCAATATACCGTTACGTCTGCTGGACTCCTCTGGTTGCGGGGATATATAAGGCTTGTAGGTTCATCAAGAATCCGAGGAACCCAGATCCAATAAATGAGCTGCACCCTGCAGTGCGTTTTCATTCTATACAGTACCGGGTATACAGCAATTCATTTGCTGAAATATAAAGAGTAAAAAATTGCTATCAAGAAAACCTTTGTATTTCCAAAAAGGGCACAAAATAAGGTGTTGAGGAGAAGTGGTTATTTGCACATCTCTGAATTCCGGGGTGACCATACTAGCATGTGAATTACAGGGCATTTCTCAAATAGATGTCTTTTCTCCTATATTTGGAAGGAAAAAATGTAGAGAAAGACAAGGGGCAATAGCACTTGTTTTGCTAATCTATGTTCCCCCAAGGCTCCCGATAAAAATGATATCTCACTTGTGTGGGTAGGCCTAGCGCCCGCAACAGGAAACGCCCCAAAACGCAACGTGGACACATCCCATTTTTTTGAAAGAAAACAGAGGTGTTTTTTACAGAGTGCCTACCTGTAGATTTTGGCCTCTAGCTCAGCCGGCACCTAGGGAAACCTACCAAACCTGTGCATTTCTGAAAACTAGAGACCTAGGGGAATCCAAGATGGGGTGACTTGCGGGGCTCGGACCAGGTTCTGTTACCCAGAATCCTTTGCAAACCTCAAAATTTGGCTAAAAAAACACATGTTCCTCATATTTCTGTGGCAGAATGTTCTGGAATCTGAGAGGAGCCACAAATTTCCTGCCACCCAGCGTTCCCCCAAGTCTCCCCATAAAAATGATACCTCACTTGTGTGTGTAGGCCTAGCGCCCGCGACAGGAAGCGCCCCAAAGCGCAATGTGGACACATCCAAATTTTTGGAAGAAAACAGAGGTGTTTTTTGCGAAGTGCCTACCTGTAGATTTTGGCCTCTAGCTCAGCCGGCACCTAGGGAAACCTACCAAACCTGTGCATTTCTGAAAACTAGAGACCTAGGGGAATTCATGGAGGGCTGACTTGCGGGGCTCGGACCAGGTTCTGTTACCCAGAATCCTTTGCAAACCTCAAAATTTGGCTAAAAAAACACATGTTCCTCACATTTCTGTGGCACAAAGCTCTGGAATCTGAAAGGAGCCACAAATTTCCTTCCACCCAGCGTTCCCCCAAGTCTCCCGATAAAAATGATACCTCACTTGTGTGGGTAGGACTAGCGCCCGCGACAGGAAACGCCCCAAAGCGCAACGTGGACACATCCAAATTTTTGGAAGAAAACAGAGGTGTTTTTTGCGAAGTGCCTACCTGTAGATTTTGGCCTCTAGCTCAGCCGGCACCTAGGGAAACCTACCAAACCTGTGCATTTCTGAAAACTAGAGACCTAGGGGAATCCAAGATGGGGTGACTTGCGGGGCTTGGACCAGGTTCTGTTACCCAGAATCCTTTGCAAACCTCAAAATTTGGCTAAAAAACACATGTTCCTCACATTTCTATGGCAGAAAGTTCTGGAATCTGAGAGGAGCCACTAATTTCCTTCCACCCAGCGTTCCCCCAAGTCTCCCGATAAAAATGATACCTCACTTGTGTGGGTAGGCCTAGCGCCCTCGACAGGAAACGCCCCAAAGCGCAACGTGGACACATCCAAATTTTTGGAAGAAAACAGAGGTGTTTTTTGCGAAGTGCCTACCTGTAGATTTTGGCCTCTAGCTCAGCCGGCACCTAGGGAAACCTACCAAACCTGTGCATTTCTGAAAACTAGAGACCTAGGGGAATCCAAGATGGGGTTACTTGCGGGGCTTGGACCAGGTTCTGTTACTCAGAATTCTTTGCAAACCTCAAAATTTGGCTAAAAAACACATGTTCCTCACATTTCTGTGGCAGAAAGTTCTGGAATCTGAGAGGAGCCACAAATTTCCTTCCACCCAGCGTTCCCCCAAGTCTCCCGATAAAAATGATACCTCACTTGTGTGGGTAGGCCTAGCGCCCGCGACAGGAAACGCCCCAAAGCGCAACGTGGACACATCCAAATTTTTGGAAGAAAACAGAGGTGTTTTTTGCGAAGTGCCTACCTGTAGATTTTGGCCTCTAGCTCAGCCGGCACCTAGGGAAACCTACCAAACCTGTGCATTTCTGAAAACTAGAGACCTAGGGGAATCCAAGATGGGGTGACTTGCGGGGCTTGGACCAGGTTCTGTTACCCAGAATCCTTTGCAAACCTCAAAATTTGGCTAAAAAACACATGTTCCTCACATTTCTGTGGCAGAAAGTTCTGGAATCTGAGAGGAGCCACTAATTTCCTTCCACCCAGCGTTCCCCCAAGTCTCCCGATAAAAATTATACCTCACTTGTGTGGGTTGGCCTAGCGCCCGCGACAGGAAACGCCCCAAAGCGCAACGTGGACACATCCAAATTTTTTGAAGAAAACAGAGGTGTTTTTTGCGAAGTGCCTACCTGTAGATTTTGGCCTCTAGCTCAGCCGGCACCTAGGGAAACCTACCAAACCTGTGCATTTCTGAAAACTAGAGACCTAGGGGAATCCAAGGAGGGGTGACTTGCGGGGCTCGGACCAGGTTCTGTTACCCAGAATCCTTTGCAAACCTCAAAATTTGGCTAAAAAAACACATGTTCCTCACATTTCTGTGGCAGAAAGTTCTGGAATCTGAGAGGAGCCACAAATTTCCTTCCACCCAGCGTTCCCCCAAGTCTCCCAATAAAAATGATACCTCACTTGTGTGGGTAGGCCTAGCGCCCGCGACAGGAAACGCCCCAAAGCGCAACGTGGACACATCCACATTTTTGGAAGAAAACAGAGGTGTTTTTTGCGAAGTGCCTACCTGTAGATTTTGGCCTCTAGCTCAGCCGGCACCTAGGGAAACCTACCAAACCTGTGCATTTCTGAAAACTAGAGACCTAGGGGAATCCAAGATGGGGTGACTTGCGGGGCTTGGACCAGGTTCTGTTACCCAGAATCCTTTGCAAACCTCAAAATTTGGCTAAAAAAACACATGTTCCTCACATTTCTGTGGCAGAAAGTTCTGGAATCTGAGAGGAGCCACAAATTTCCTTCCACCCAGCGTTCCCCCAAGTCTCCTGATAAAAATGATACCTCACTTGTGTGGGTAGGCCTAGCGCCCGCGACAGGAAACGCCCCAAAGCGCAACGTGGACACATCCAAATTATTGGAAGAAAACAGAGGTGTTTTTTGCGAAGTGCCTACCTGTAGATTTTGGCCTCTAGCTCAGCCGGCACCCAGGAAAACCTACCAAACCTGTGCATTTCTGAAAACTAGAGACCTAGGGGAATCCAAAGAGGGGTGACTTGCGGGGTTCGGACCAGGTTCTGTTACCCAGAATCCTTTGCAAACCTCAAAATTTGGCTAAAAAAACACATGTTCCTCACATTTCTGTGGCAGAAAGTTCTAGAATCTGAGAGGAGCCACAAATTTCCTTCCACCCAGCGTTCCCCCAAGTCTCCCGATAAAAATGATACCTCACTTGTGTGGGTGGGCCAGGTGCCTGCAACAGAATAAGGCCCAAAACTTGAAGAGATAGAAGGGATAGCACAGCGAGTTTATAAGGGCATATTCTTTTATACATCTTTAGACGGACTCTGCTTTGGGGACCCACATAAGTGAGGTGTCATTTTACTTGGGAGACTGAGGGGAAAACTGGGGAGTAGGAATTTTGTGCTGGAGCGGTGATCCTACTAAGAAAAGTCAGGAAAATATACTTTTTTATGCAAATTTTGAGGTTTACAGAGGAGTCTGTGTAAGAAAATGTTGGGGGAGCCACGCAAGCCACACCTCCCTGGACTCCTTGGGGTGTCTAGTTTTAAAAAATGTCTGGGTTTTGTAGGTTTCCCTAGATGAAGGCCGCACCCAGGACCAAAAACATAAGTGGGCCCTCCCCCCCAAAAACAGGTATTTTTGTAATATATCATATTGATGTGTGCACATACGTCCGTGATGTGCCAAACACAAAAATTGTGAAAAGAAACACACTTAGGTTATGTGAAGAAGACCCCTCACCCACCAACCAAGTTGGTGGCATGCTTCATCATCGGGGTCCCACCTGAGGCACCTAGCGTGTCACAGGTGTGCTGCGACGCCTGATTACAGCGGAGTAGGTTTTGTCATTTTTACCACACATACTGGTTGGATTTGGCACGAGGGTGAGTGATGGTTCAGTGGATCAAATTTTATTAACAAGTGATTTCACAAAAATGAAATGCACTGCTAATAACTGAAAGGCAAAAAACTGAACCAATGACTCACAGCTCGTGAGCTGTAAAGCCGCGACAAGGCACCAACCGCTTTACAGTCCTTTCACACACCTTTCATATATAACACACACAAGACCATTCACACCGCCAGCCACGGGCCCAACACATTACAACACTCACATCGACAGACCGCGCCACTCAAGGGCCCATCACTTACATACGCCCACATGCCTGATACAAGAATCACACCAGCTGATGGGAGTGTGGACTGCCGTTTGGCGCCACCCCACGCACACCGCCAGCCAAGCGCCACCCCAAGCACACCGCCAGCCAAGCGCCACCTCAAGCACACCGCCAGCCAAGCGCCACCCCACGCACACCGCCAGCCAAGCGCCACCCCACGCACACCGCCAGCCAAGTGCCACCCCACGCACACTGCCAGCCAAGCGCCACCCCACGCACACCGCCAGCCAAGCGCCACCCCAAGCACACCACCATCATTGTTTATAAACAACAAAGAAACCACTAATTATAAAATAAGCAAAAAACTACAAACACAAAAGCTCAATACATGACAGAGATGCCAACCGTGAAACATATGAAAATATAAAAGAGACAGCTTACGCTCAATGTATTTCCCCGATTTTTTTTTTTGGTATGGTAACTTCTGTAACAGCCGGGCACACACAGCCCAGCCTTTGAAGGGCATTCGGGGCAGTACATCCGGCTCTCCCTTCGGATTAATCTCCGGGCACATACTCTACATTTCTTTGTGGGCATGTCTTTTTTTGGGAGTGGGAGGAATGTGATCTGGAAAGTGCCGATCTTTCAATCTAGCCACATCCTCCACCACTTCTACTCTAGGAACTCTTGCCGGTTCCACCACAATAAGGCTTTCTATCACCGACTCCTGAAATTTAACAAATGTCATCCTTGACTCAGGTGAACAATCCTTGTATACAATAAAGGCATTAAGGGCCATATTTATACTTTTTGACGCAAAATTGCGCTAACGCAATTTTGCGTCAAAAAAATTTGCGCCGTCTAACGCCATTTGGATGCGCCATGCGGGCGTCAAATTTATACTTTGACGTACGATGGCGCAACCAACAGGTGGGAGTCATTATTTCGTGACGCACACAGCGTCGGTCTGTCGTAAAGGAAACCAACGTAAATGCGACGCACATCACTGTGGGTCGATTTACGACAGCGCAATCGTTAAAACGCCATTTTTTTTCACGCAATAGCGTCACATTTTTGCGCGAAAACTGCCTTTTCAGGAGAGGAGACCCAAAATGGATCCTAGATGCCCCAACAGACCCCAGGAGGATGAGAGCAGACCAGGAACCAGCCAGGAGGAAGCATACAGGACCCAGGACATTTAAAAAAAAAAAAGAAAGTGTCGCTTCAGTGCAGAGGAGCAGGAAATCCTGGTGAAAGAGGTGACGGAACACCAGCACCAACTTTTCATCTCCTCAAAATTGCCACTCAGTAGGATAGAGGCCATCTGGAAACAAATTGTGGACAAGATTAACAGTGTGGCTGAAGAACGCCGGACAGTCACCGAGTGTAAGAAACGCTGGCATGACTGCAAACGTAGGACCAAAGAGAAAATGGCCAGGAACAGGAAGGCAGCAATGCAGACTGGAGGGGGGAGTCCAGCACAACAGGAGGCCCTGGACCACATGGAGGAGATGGTCGCAGCCGTCATCCCGGAGGAGATCGTCACAGGGATTCAAGGACTGGACAGCGCAGACTACCACGACACTACGCACATGCAGGGTAAGTCGCATGGGGAATCATAATACAATAATGGGGACTGTAAGCAGGGGGGGGATACCTACTACACAATGCATGTAAGTCAGCACATATATGAAGTGGCATGGGGAAAGGGGCACGGCAGGGGGCATGTCCAGTACTGACCGAAGCTGGGGCACGACAAAATACAGCAACCACAACAGTCCCACGGGGACATCCTGTAATTACAACAAGAGAGCCAAGGGAAAGCAGTGACAGGTGGAAGGACACTACCTCAAATCCACATCCAGGCACTTGTATTGCAAAATCTATTCTACATCAACTAGGTCCCTATCTGTAATGAATTAGCAAATACAACAACTGTAACTTAACTGCAAACACAGTTGACAATAACACCTCTCATCTCTGTGCAGCTATAGTACCAAATGGCAGAAACCCCACCCTGGAACATACATACCTAAATTAGGGGGTGAGGGTGACATCTGCAATTACTCCTAGAAATAAGACAAAGGTACCAGTACACTCAAATGCCGAATGTCCATAACTGACACATACATAAGCCTAAGTAAACAGCAATAGGAGCCACACAGCACTAACGATACACACATGCTGCATACGTCAGGGTCCCTCACGTGCCTGGCTAACAAGGCTACATCACTAATGTAATACTGCTCAGACAACAACATTGAGGAGGGGACACAGGCAACTGGTCACTGAAACACACCTGCAAAGTCGGACAAACAAATAGGACCTTCATACGATAAACAGGCCAATCCAATTCAAAACACATCACCCAACACCATCTCAAAACATCAAGAATGTTTACATCCATACCACATCCTAACATTGACATGCATAGGTAATGCCACGTTACATGTACAGATCATGCAATGTGAATAAAAAGTGTATGGGGCAGGGCCTGAGAGGCAAGTGTGCTGGCAGGGCAGTCACAACACCCACAGTCAGTCAAAGTGTAGTGTGGCAAGTGAAACGTATACTTTGCGCATTAGCCTTAGGCTGGAGGCCTTTGTGCATCTTACCCTGAATGTACTTATACTCATTTGCTCACATCTAAGTGCCTCAGAGCACTTTGCACTAAATGATTCTCATTGCTCTTCCTATCAGTTAATGTAGCAAATAGTCAGTCCTAAGGTGTTGTCAATTAGTCAAATCACACTGTTTTGCCTACTTCTGCACTGGAGTTTGCCAGAACATATTCACTCTGTGCCCCAGTCAAGGATACCGTCTGGTACGTTGCTGATAGATGTGGTAGGGGTCAAGGTTTGGCATTCCTGCTTATGGAAACTTTGTCATCACCATGACATATGTCTTTTACATTCACTCCCTTGTCCCAAGACATGCATGGGGGAGTTTCCAAACAGAAAATAACAACTAGATGCTGCCTGCCTTGCTGCTGATGCACAACCAGATCCTAGCCCATTCCTCTGATATGAGGGATGATTTCTCCCCTGTGATTCTGACAGGCAACCTCCAAACTTAACAAGCTGTGCTATACATAGAACATGCAGGGGGAGAGTAGAAACAGTTAGGCACCATGAAAGCTGTGTACTAATGTATTACTCTCCTGCGGACTATTTCAATTCTAACAGTGTGTATTGTTTGTGTAAATGGGGCTCAAACCTAAATTCCTACAAGTCAGTTGTACAATGAAACTTCATATCAAACTAATACTGTCTATGTCATTTGTGTATGGGAACCTACCGGAAAAGATACAAATGTGTAGGACCTGAGTGACCACCACTTCCCTGAGAAGTTCCAAAGATGTCATGCGCTCGGATGTCTAAACATTCCTTTGATGTGGGAGACCAGAGGCACTGCTAGTTAGTCTTAGCTAAATTGAATATCTGGGTGACAGAGTTATTTTCAAGTGGGTCAAACTTAGTCCCCCACACCATTAGCTATCCTGCTGCCTAGAAAGCCAAGAATCACATGTTGGATAATGAGAGCCCACCCTACAAAATGTCCCTCCATAACAATAGTGAAACACCGAGTGAGGAGTTGGAGAAAAAAACACCTATTCCTAAAGAATTACAAAGCAACACCTAGAGGCGACCTGGCAGACATGTCTGAAAGATCCATATCAAACATGTGACACACAGGTGGGCCATAGGCCTACAACAATGCCCTATGACGGACAGCAGATACCTAGACAAACACAGAGTACAATGTTAAGGCATCCAAAGGCTTGTATCTTACTGCAAAATTGTCACAACACAGACACACTAATTGTACCCTGTTTCATTGCAGAGGAACACGGATCTCCTGCTGATCTGCCTGTCCATGAGTTCCCTGATGACATGGATGACGACACCATCAACCTCCCACAAGAGACCATTGACATGGTCCTTGAAAGCCTCCAAACCCCACCTTCAGTCACAAGGAGGAGCACAGAAGAAGCAGCCACCACAGTAGAACCACCTGCCACCCCAATTGTAAGACCTGCCAGCTCCAACACAGCTGAGGACTCTGACGACACTGGCACCAGCTTCGAAAGAACTGTCGTTGGGGTCCAGCGGGAGCTGGCCAAGGAGGTGCGGGTGGGGATGCAAAATATGGCAGCCAGCCTTGAGGGGGTGCGTTCGTGCATGTTGTCAACTGCTGATCAGGCAGCTGCAATGCAAGCCAGAAATTTTCTCTTGGAGGACATTTCAAAAACACTGAAGGAAATTGGCACAGCTGTCATCCAGTTGACACAACAACTCAAACTGCAAGCCACTCAACGTGTGCACGAATGCAACATAGAACCCCTCAGGGCCGACCTGGCTGCCTACCATCGGGATGTGGCTGCCATTCTGAAAAACCAGCAGGCCCTCCTTGCTGCAGTACTGCCCTTCCTCACTCAACAGGGATCAGCCCCCGGGATGTCTGCCTCCATGTCTTCTAACACTGAGGTGTGTGTTGCCCCTTCACAACCAACAACAACAAGGACACACCAGGCAACACACACATCAGAAGAAGAAGACATGGAACAGATAACATTCACACGCAAGAGTACCCGGAAGCCCTAGTCCCTGCACCATGCCCTACTCTGACCAAGGTCCTACGTTTTGACACATGCCAGTCTCACTACAACTAACCTCAATGACTGTTCGGCAATCCACTGTCTGACTTGTCCACCTTGCCAGTGAATGTTTCTCTCCTACCATTTGGCATTTCATGTTCCTCTGCACTGTCTGTGACATCACCCCAGCATGTCAGGAGCATCATCCACACCCCTTCTGTAGGATCACCATGTAATAATGCACCAGAAAGGAGTCAGCAAACATGGTGAATGGACATTTTGCACAACACCACTTATAAATAAATATCACTTGCACACCTATTGTGTCTCTGTGTCATTTCAAAATTCAACTGTGCAGTAGATAACTCCAAAGTGGCTGTGTGGAAACCATGTCGATTCTCTATACTACTGTCCTGATTACATGTATACTGAATCATCTGTGCAGTGGCCAGGATTGCATCATAGCTTTACTATACTGAGGAAAATAACTGATGAAGGGACTAAGCACACACAATCATGCTGTGTTGGACAGAATGATGCACCATCTATAGCTATTCTACACAACTAATGGTGGCTGAGAAATGTAGGCACCATGCAATACTAAAATTTGAAATTATGCGGTAGAATGAAAGGAATGATAAACAAATTACGCTGCATCAATCACCCTTACGGCGTATACTTCCATGAAGGAAAGTCATGCTGAATCAGTACACACATGATGTAGGTCAGCAATGATAGCAACAAGACAAGAGTGTGAACAAATCATCATCTATAAAGCTCTCCCTGAACTTCACAATGCTGTCCGACCTATCTATTTACCTACAATAACAAGTCTGGAAGCACTCTTTGTGAAGTAGGATACATACCAACCCCAAACCTTGATGATCAATGCACACTACCAATGGTGGCTCTCCAACATGGTGGATACTTACCAAGTTAGCACACGGGTAGCTGGCATGTTAAACCTCATAAGCCTGGGGATAGGGAGCATGGAACACAAATGTCATACTTAACATTTCTGCTACACTGATGTCAAGGCCATGAAAAGGTAGCACCTAACGCATGAGGTAAAGGGTTAACAAATTTTTTATTTAAAAGTAGTAATAATAGAGGCAACTAAGGGAAAGGTAAACCTACACTAATCTAACCTGACTACTACTAACCCACAACTGTCCCTAACTAACCTAAGCTAAACTTACTCTACACATGTAACGAAACGATCTAAACATCAACCCCCCACCCACCATTAAGAGACAAGACACATGCAGGACAACACTTACTAACCTACACACATACTATACTATCCTAAACAAACATATATTTTTTTGTATTTTTTATTTTTTATATATTTTTTTTTATTAAACAGGAATCCCAACATTGCCCCCCACCCACCCACCCACACAAAAATATTAGATAGAAAGTATAAGGACCCCCCCACCCTCTTACCTAACACTAACTAAGCTAATTACCTATACTTATCCTATAACTAACCCCCCAAACCCAACTAACAGTATGAAAAGAGGAAAGAGGGGAGAGGGGAGGGGTAAAAGTTCAGGAGGGCAAAAGAACTAAAGATTTGCCCTCTGAAGTGTGCGCCGGATGGAGCGCACCTTCTTTTTAACCTCCGCCATGTCCTCCGTCAGGTTGTCCACCTTTTGAATTAACCTGTCCAGTTTCCTAGACAATGCCTGGAAGGCTGCAGGGTCAATTGGAGGGTCACTGCTGGTCTGCGTGCCGGTGGAGGTGGAGATTGTCGCTGGAGTGGAGTGGCCACGGGACAGCCCTGCTCCCAACACACGGCTGGGTCCAGGTCTTGAGGAAGATGGCTGGTCCGTCGCTGGGTCCCCTTGGGCAGACCTGGTGGTTGTAGGTGGCACTGTTGGTGGAGCCTGTGGTGTGGCATACCACGCCCCGGAGGCCCGATCTGAATTGTATCTGCGGGCCATCCTCCGATACCCACACTGCACCTGCAGGATGTGCCTGTACCTCATTGCCCTGTGCTCAAAATGGTTGCGCTCTGCGGCACTCAGGTTTGCAGCTGTGAAGAGAAAAGGGAAATATTGAGCATTGAATTTACAGTGGGTTGAATCCCACAATGGCTCATTTGTCCATTACTAGAAATATATTGTATGCAGCAATTGTTACAACATAGTTCACGGAAATGCTCAGAGGAAGTACATGTGAATCATGCATCCCTAAGGTCATATCACACCTAGCATATCCATGTCTCTACATGATGGATGACATCACCCTAAACTACTCATCCAAATCATACCTAAGGCATTTGACATTATGGCACCAGCTCTTCCGCATACTGACTTCAGTACATATGTCATTCTATGTGATTACACTCACACTCCTCACTCAATAGCATTTTTAATTAGTTGTGTGCTAAGATTGAACACCTGGCCCAGAATCATGTGTCCACACTAGGGCCCATATTTATACTTTTTGACGCTAAACTGCGCTAACGCAGTTTAGCGTCAAAAAATTTAGCGCCGTCTAACGCCATTCTGAAGCGCCATGCGGGCGCCGTATTTATGGAATGGCGTTAGCCGGCGCTAGCAGACCGGCGCTGCCTGGTGTGCGTGGAAAAAAACCACGTAGACCAGGCAGCGCCGGCGTAGGGGGAAAATGGCGTTAGGGCGTCTTAAAATGGGGCAAGTCAGGTTGAGGCAAAAAAATCGCCTCAACCCGATTTGCGCCATTATTTTCGACGCCCAGACGCCATTTAAATGACTCCTGTCTTAGTAAAGACAGGAGTCATGCCCCCTTGCCCAATGGCCATGCCCAGGGGACTTATGTCCCCTGGGCATGGTCATTGGGCATAGTGGCATGTAGGGGGGCACAAATAAGGCCCCCCTATGCCACCCAAAAAAAATTAAAAAATATAAAAAATTATACTTACTTACAACTTACCTGAATGTCCCTGGGGTGGGTCCCTCCATCCTTGGGTGTCCTCCTGGGGTGGGCAGGGGTGGCAGGGGGGGGGCCTGGGGGCAGGGGAGGGCACCTGTGGGCTCATTTTGAGCCCACAGGCCCCTTAACGCCTACCCTGACCCAGGCGTTAAATAGTGGCGCAAATGCGGGGTTTTTTGACCCGCCACCTCCCGGGCGTGACTTTTGCCCGGGAGTATAAATACGACGCATTTGCGTCGCCGTCATTTTTTTAGACGGGAACGCCTTCCTTGCATCTCATTAACGCAAGGAAGGCGTTTACGCAAAAAAATTACGCTATTTGCCCATACTTTGGCGCTAGACGCGTCTAACGCCAAAGTATAAATATGGCGTTAGTTTTGCGCCGAATTTGCGTTGAAAAAAACGACGCTAATTCGGCGCAAACGGAGTATAAATACGGGCCTAGGTGTCAGATGTAGGAAATTAGGAAAATCAACTAGCAAATTGCAAAGCAGAACGGTGTCTCTGACACCGTCTGCGAGTCGCTATGGGGTCCATAAAACCCACCTCATGAACATCAATGATGTGGGTTCCAAGTTGCCCCACCTTAGCAACATGGGCACTCACGGGGATGGTGGCCTGCTGGGACCAGCAGAACTCCATAGACGTGACTGTTTTTAAATTAAGCAAGTTATTTCTCCCCAAGTGTAGGCCGTTTACCGGAAAGAAAAATGAGCAGCAATTATTTTTAAATCACAACAAATGTACTTGGAAATTTTCACCGTAAATTATTGGTCCCTTAGACCACTGGCTTTTTTGCGCAGGATTCTTTTAGTCCACTCACAAAGGCTGAAGCTTTACAATGAGGACCCCTTCCAGTCAGCAAGGTGGTTACCATCCACTTCAAGTGGATGATAACAGCTACTCACTTTGCAACCACGTACTCGGTTGCAAATGGGATTGCCTACCACTGTGATTTGCAAGTAGGTCTGGTAAAACCCTTCATTATATCAATTTTGAAAAGCATTTTACTCATATGTACATGACCACCAAAGACATTTTGGATTAGGAAACAGACGTTTGCAAATCCCACACAGATATTTATGCCATTTGCAACGTGTAGACATTTTTCTCACTCTGGCCCAAGGTACTAACTCAAGTCACAAAAGGTGTTAAGTACGTGTAACATACTGGTTGCTACAGTCCTAGGTACCCTGTTTCACAGTAACATCCCAGTCTTTGTGGGTGGTGTGGGAAGAACAACCAACAATCCCATGTTCAATGCACACCCAGGAGTGTACAGAAAGTGCAACAATTATGTGCCTTCACACACAACACCTATGAAGGGCTAGCAACACGTTGTAGTCAGCCCAACCTTGTCACATCCCAGGTCCACACATGTCAAAATGTTATGACTTAGCCCAACATAACATACTATTAGTGAGGCATGTTTAACAACACACACAGGGGAGGTAGTACACCCATTCACATGATTCAACTGAACACCTAGGGCATTGCACTCAAGTCACACACACTTCGAGTTCACCTTGTGGAAGATCCAACCTACAGTGTACACAGTCCATCCTCAACTAGGAAGAAGCACTTGTCATCAATGCCATGTGCCTAAGCTATCTGGGAGACTGTCAGTCTGATATGCAGACTCAGTTCATGGCAAGTCCCTGACCAAATCTAACATTGACCAGTCTATTCGAAATGAGTCATACCATTAATACCATTCCCAATTGCCGCCCTAATTGAATGGGCTACAGCCCCTCAATCTGAGAGATGACTACGTATTGCTTGGCAGAAACATAATTCTAATTTGATATCACACTAAAAGAACAAAGCAAATGAACGGCCAGCACATCAAATCATGAATTCTCTTGAACACACAGTAATCCATCATGCGTCATTACCAAACAATGTAAATAGCACTCAGGCGACACTCACTGTAGGTATCGGGGTCGTCAAAATGGGCCACCTCTCCCACGGTGTACGGGGCTGGTCCACCTGTAAAGCATGAAACAAAGATTATACTCAGACTGGGTGAACGGACAAAAGATTTCTGTTACAATGACACTGTGTGAAAATGACATGGTAATGATAGACTTTCACACATGCTCATCCTGCATGGATCACTTTGTATTCAACATTAACATTGGATGAGTCTCCTGCTCCAGTGTCACACCCTACTACACTCATGCAGTGGTCAGGACAGTCAGGTGTCGTCCAAGTTAATCCTCCATTAGTATGCCCCAACAATAATGTTATCCATACATCTCAGCATGTGCATCCCCGAGAGACATTCCAAAACTGGTTCCATGAGGACTGCATGACCACTCACAATAAAACAGGCTATTTGGACAGGGTCAACAGACAGCAACCAGACACACATGTGACATATGTGTGAACAACATGACTGACTTCATGTGACGTGACGGCAACACACATGTATAGCATCATCATGTGTTTCCAATTTTCTGTCTAGCTATGGCGTCTGCATCTGTAGGTATGTTGTTTCTACATGACGTACTCACTGGCCATTATGACCAGTGGAGTACAAATGGAGCCGTTCACGTGTTGCATTTCTGACACAAAGGCAACACTACATTACATGCAGCTACAGGCATCTGGTATGTGTTGCAAAAATGATCCATCGGACTGGTAGCATAGGTCTTCATACACATTCTGCAACAAATACACATTAGGACACATATGTATACCTTTGTAGCGCAGCATTTGAAACATTTTGGGACGCAGAGAGGGGGCGACTTAGCATAATACAAATAGATGTTGAATTTATAAAGCTGTCATTGCGTGTACATGTGTTGCAAGAATGGGGATTAATGTGTATAACCATGGGCCTAGGTTTCCCTGGCATTACACACACTCAGCTACTTATTTTGCAGATTCGCTAACAATCATCACATGTTCACACACCGATTTCTGTCATTCCCATGTAAGTGTTTTTTACTCACCAACATGGCCACCAATCTGGAGTCCCAGGTGGTCCAGCAGGTCCTGTTCCCTGGTGATCAGATCTGCCCAGCGGTGCTTGAGTTGGTGTACATTCCTGAGACTCCCATAGACCCGGACCAGGTGATGGCGCACCTTCTCCCACCGGATTTTCCTGGCCTCCGTGTGATACCCCTGTATCACATGGCCCCTAGCTTCCAGCATTAGTGGGAGGAAATGGCTTACGAGCCATATGAACCCCCCCAATTCGTCTTCCCCCATCCTGGACAGGCGAGGCCTACCTGACATATTGAGAGGGATAAGAATGTACCAACAAAATATAAAATATAAAGGGGGAAATGGGGAAAGGTAGAGGTGTGAAAGAAAAAGGAGAAGTAGAAAAATAGCCCAACTAACCCCCCAAACTATGCTACCCACAACAGACTCCCACAGACAATACAAACTATCACAGGTATAGACAAAATAACACTAAACAGACTGAGACAATGTGATACAACAATAATAGATTGACACTAAGACAAAATACAAGGCACACAGGACACTAGAGCAGTAAAACACAGGACAACACCTTTCACACAACCACACAGTCTAGAGAAATCTGAGACTGCAAAGTGAAAGTGAAAGTTACCTCCCAGTACAGATTTTGTAAACAGGATATCCTATTACATCACTTCCTGCATAAAATGGCCGCCGTTTTTATTTTCCCGTTATGCGTCATATTTTCACGCATACACAGTTGTGCGTCAATTTTTTATGACGCATTACAGTGCACATGATGCGGAGTGAAAAAATATGAATATTAATAATTAATACTGTACATGAAAAGACCAATATATTGTGCATGTAGCGTCAATTTCACCACGCATACATCATGGGCGTCGTTTTTTTTACACGTACAGTGGTGCACATGATGCTCAGTGAAAAAATATGATATGAATATTAATAATTAATACTGTACATGAAATGACCAATATATTGTGCATGTAGCGTCAATTTCACCACGCATACATCATGGGCGTCGTTTTTTTTTACACGTACAGTGGTGCACATGATGCGGAGTGAAAAAATATGATATGAATATTAATAATTAATACTGTACATGAAATGACCAACATATTGTGCATGTAGCGTCAATTTCACCACGCATACATCATGGGCGTCGTTTTTTTTACACGTACAGTGGTGCACATGATGCGGAGTGAAAAAATATGATATGAATATTAATAATTAATACTGTACATGAAATGACCAACATATTGTCCATGTAGCGTCAATTTCACGACGCATACATCATGGGCGTGTTTTTTTTTACACGTACAGTAGTGCACATGATGCAGAGTCAAAAATATTGTGGATGTAAATAATAATTTGAAGGTGAAATATCAAGACACTTTTGGATACATTTGTATCTGACTCTGCATTGTGTGCACTCATGTACGTGAACAAATTATGACGGCCATTCTGTATGCGTAGAATATGGAGCAAATTTATCCAAATGTCTTCATGTGTTTAGCTTTGGAAAGGTGATTTGTCATGGTCAAACGGTGCGATGTGAGACACATTTGTGTTTGTATATGACAAATGTCCGTACTTTTATGTATAGACGGCCTTCACACTGTGATGTTTGGGATACGTTAACTAATGTATTGACCATATTTGACAACATATTTGGTGTAATTGCTGATGGCTATTTTGAAATGATGTTTTTGATACCATTATGTATTCCGTCTCCAAAATGTCCCCACCTTTATGATGGGGATGCTTTTATCTGTAGTCCTAACAGGGAGTGGGAGAGTCACTTTCAGTTTTTATGGGGCTGACCATGTCCCATTATGATTTTGTGTTTCATATTTGTGTAGGACTTGTGACATGGAGGCCACACATGTGCCTTATGCATGTGTTTAGTTCACAAGTACATGATTCTTGTATGTTTTGGGGGTGGTAGAGGTGGAGTTAGGCCCCCAGCACCCTAGGATTTGACCATCCAGAATAGCTACTGTATCCATGGAGTATTTTTATCATATCCTGGCAAACCTGCAGCAGCGGGCGAATGTAAGGCCATATGGTATGAATGACTGTTGACCATTCATTCATCTCATTAGCCCATTTGACGTTTGCAGTAATGATGATTTGGAGCTAAGTTGCATACCATTTTCATATGACTAAGGGGGTCATTCTGACCGCGGCGGTCGGCGGTCGCCGCCCGCCAAGCGGTTCCCGCCAAAAGACCGCAGCGGTCATTCTGGCTTTCCCACTGGGCTGGCGGGCGACCGCCAAAAGTCCGCTCGCCAGCCCAGCGGGAAACACCCTTCCCACGAGGACGCTGGCTCAGAATGGAGCCAGCGGAGTGGGAAGGTGCGACGGGTGCAGTTGCACCCGTCGCGAATTTCAGTGTCTGCAAAGCAGACACTGAAATTCTTTGTGGGGCCCTCTTACGGGGGCCCCTGCAGTGCCCATGCCATTGGCATGGGCACTGCAGGGGCCCCCAGGGGCCCCGCGGCACCACCTACCGCCATCCTGTTCCTGGCGGGAGACCCGCCAGGAACAGGATAGCGGTAGGGGGTGTCAGAGTCCCCATGGCGGCGGAGCCCCGCATTTGCGCCACTTTTTAACGCCTGGGTCAGGGTAGGCGTTAAGGGACCTGTGGGCTCAAAATGAGCCCACAGCTGCCCTCCCATGC
Organism: Pleurodeles waltl; assembly: GCF_031143425.1. Classification (NCBI taxonomy): domain Eukaryota; kingdom Metazoa; phylum Chordata; class Amphibia; order Caudata; family Salamandridae; genus Pleurodeles; species Pleurodeles waltl. The sequence continues at coordinate 555,337,176 of NC_090436.1, forward strand.
CCCCAGGGACCCCCCCTGCCACCCTTGCCCACCCCAGGAGGACACCCAAGGATGGAGGGACCCACCCCAGGGACATTCAGGTAAGTTCAGGTAAGTATAAAAAAAAAAAAATTTATATATTTTTTTTGGCATGGGGGGCCTGATTTGTGCCCCCCTACATGCCACAATGCCCAATGACCATGCCCAGGGGACATAAGTCCCCTGGGCATGGCCATTGGGCAAGGGGGCATGGCTCCTGTCTTTACTAAGACAGGAGTCATGTAAATGGCAACTGGGCGTCGTTTAAAATGGCGCAAATCGGGTTAAGACTATTTTTTAGCGTCAACCTGACTTGCGCCATTTTTAAGACGCCCTAACGCCATTTTTCCCTACGCCTGCGCTGCCTAGTGTACGTGGTTTTTTTCCACGCACACCAGGCAGCGCCGGTCTGCTTGCGCCGGCTAACGCCATTCAATAAATACGGCACCCGCATGGCGCTTCAGAATGGCGTTAGCCGGCGCAAAATTTTTTTACGCTAAACTGCGTTAGCGCAGTTTAGCGTCAAAAAGTATAAATACGGGCCTCAATTTCTTCAATAACTCCTATTTCCAGTGAACTATGTAGTTCTACAAATGCAAAAACAACAAGTGATGGACGGAATGCTGAACATTGTCAAACCTTCACCCCCAGTCACAGATCTGGGTTTAATCCATTGTTTTTTGCTGCCCATGCCATTCCAGTTTGGACCCAGCCATATGCAAATCAGTCTTGACCCTGTCCCCCATGGGAACAGTCCAGCCCGAACTGCTAGGCCAGGTCTTCCCTGGACTGGAAACAAGCATCCTAGGACCGGTTTCAGGGTTTCACCCCTCATCAGCCAGGCTAGCTTGAATCCAGTGGCATGGGAAGCACAGGACCCACGTCTGGGCATACCCTTCCCACTTAGGGCGACAAATGCAAAAACAACAAGTGATGGACGGAATGCTGAACATTGTCAAACCTTCACCCCCAGTCACAGATCTGGGTTTAATCCATTGTTTTTTTGCTGCCCATGCCATTCCAGTTTGGACCCAGCCATATGCAAATCAGTCTTGACCCTGTCCCCCATGGGAACAGTCCAGCCCGAACTTGTAGGCCAGGTCTTCCCTGGACTGGAAACAAGCATCCTAGGACCGGTTTCGGGGTTTCACCCCTCATCAGCCAGGCTAGCTTGAATCCAGTGGCATGGGAAGCACGGGACCCACGTCTGGGCATACCCTTCCCACTTTGGGCGACAAATGCAAAAACAACAAGTGATGGACGGAATGCTGAACATTGTCAAACCTTCACCCCCAGTCACAGATCTGGGTTTAATCCATTGTTTTTTTGCTGCCCATGCCATTCCAGTTTGGACCCAGCCATATGCAAATCAGTCTTGACCCTGTCCCCCATGGGAACAGTCCAGACCAAACTGCTAGGCCAGGTCTTCCCTGGACTGGAAACAAGCATCCTAGGACCGGTTTCGGGGTTTCACCCCTCATCAGCCAGGCTAGCTTGAATCCAGTGGCATGGGAAGCACGGGACCCACGTCTGGGCATACCCTTCTCACTTAGGGCGACAAATGCAAAAACAACAAGTGATGGACGGAATGCTGAACATTGTCAAACCTTCACCCCCAGTCACAGATCTGGGTTTAATCCATTGTTTTTTTGCTGCCCATGCCATTCCAGTTTGGACCCAGCCATATGCAAATCAGTCTTGACCCTGTCCCCCATGGGAACAGTCCAGCCCGAACTGCTAGGCAAGGTCTTCTCTGGACTGGAAACAAGCATCCTAGGACCGGTTTCGGGGTTTCACCCCTCATCAGCCAGGCTAGCTTGAATCCAGTGGCATGGGAAGCAAGGGACCCACGTCTGGGCATACCCTTCCCACTTAGGGCGACAAATGCAAAAACAACAAGTGATGGACGGAATGCTGAACATTGTCAAACCTTCACCCCCAGTCACAGATCTGGGTTTAATCCATTGTTTTTTTGCTGCCCATGCCATTCCAGTTTGGACCCAGCCATATGCAAATCAGTCTTGACCCTGTCCCCCATGGGAACAGTCCAGCCCGAACTGCTAGGCCAGGTCTTCCCTGGACTGGAAACAAGCATCGTAGGACCGGTTTCGGGGTTTCACCCCTCATCAGCCAGGCTAGCTTGAATCCAGTGGCATGGGAAGCACGGGACCCACGTCTGGGCATACCCTTCCCACTTAGGGCGACAAATGCAAAAACAACAAGTGATGGACGGAATGCTGAACATTGTCAAACCTTCACCCCCAGTCACAGATCTGGGTTTAATCCATTGTTTTTTTGCTGCCCATGCCATTCCAGTTTGGACCCAGCCATATGCAAATCAGTCTTGACCCTGTCCCCCATGGGAACAGTCCAGCCCGAACTGCTAGGCCAGGTCTTCCCTGGACTGAAAACAAGCATCCTAGGACCGGTTTCGGGGTTTCACCCCTCATCAGCCAGGCTAGCTTGAATCCAGTGGCATGGGAAGCACGGGACCCACGTCTGGGCATACCCTTCCCACTTAGGGCGACAAATGCAAAAACAACAAGTGATGGACGGAATGCTGAACATTGTCAAACCTTCACCCCCAGTCACAGATCTGGGTTTAATCCATTGTTTTTTTGCTGCCCATGCCATTCCAGTTTGGACCCAGCCATATGCAAATCAGTCTTGAGCCTGTCCCCCATGGGAACAGTGCAGCCCGAACTGCTAAGCCAGGTCTTCCCTGGACTGGAAACAAGCATCCTAGGACCGGTTTCGGGGTTTCACCCCTCATCAGCCAGGCTAGCTTGAATCCAGTGGCATGGGAAGCACGGGACCCACATCTGTGCGTACCCTTCCCACTTAGGGCGATAAATGCAAAAACAACAAGTGATGGACGGAATGCTGAACATTGTCAAACCTTCAACGCCAGTCCCAGATCTGGGTTTAATCCATTGTTTTTTTGCTGCCCATGCCATTCCAGTTTGGACCCAGCCATATGCAAATCAGTCTTGACCCTGCCCCCATGGGAACAGTCCAACCCGATCTGCTAGACCAGGTCTTCCCTGGACTGGAAACAAGCATCCTAGGACCGGTTTCGGGGTTTCACCTCTCATCAGCCAGGCTAGCTTGAATCCAGTGGCATGGGAAGCACGGGACCCACGTCTGGGCATACCCTTCCCACTTAGGGCGACAAATGCAAAAACAACAAGTGATGGACGGAATGCTGAACATTGTCAAACCTTCAGCCCCAGTCACAGATCTGGGTTTAATCCATTGTTTTTTTGCTGCCCATGCCATTCCAGTTTGGACCCAGCCATATGCAAATCAGTCTTGACCCTGTCCCCCATGGGAACAGTCCAGCCCGAACTGCCAGGCCAGGTCTTCCCTGGACTGGAAACAAGCATCCTAGGACCGGTTTCGGGGTTTCACCCCTCATCAGCCAGGCTAGCTTGAATCTAGTGGCATGGGAAGCACTGGACCCACGTCTGGGCATACCCTTCCCACTTAGGGCGACAAATGCAAAAACAACAAGTGATGGACGGAATGCTGAACATTGTCAAACCTTCACCCCCAGTCACAGATCTGGGTTTAATCCATTGTTTTTTTGCTGCCCAGGCCATTCCAGTTTGGACTCAGCCATATGCAAATCAGTCTTGACCCTGTCCCCCATGGGAACAGTCCAGCCCGAACTGCTAGGCCAGGTCTTCCCTGGACTGGAAACAAGCATCCTAGGACCGGTTTCGGGGTTTCACCCCTCATCAGCCAGGCTAGCTTGAATCCAGTGGCATGGGAAGCACGGGACCCACGTCTGAGCATACCCTTCCCACTTAGGGCGACAAATGCAAAAACAACAAGTGATGGACGGAATGCTGAACATTGTCAAACCTTCACCCCCAGTCACAGATCTGGGTTTAATCCATTGTTTTTTTGCTGCCCATGCCATTCCAGTTTGGACCCAGCCATATGCAAATCAGTCTTGACCCTGTCCCCCATGGGAACAGTCCAGCCCGAACTGCTAGGCCAGGTCTTCCCTGGACTGGAAACAAGCATCCTAGGACCGGTTTCGGGGTTTCACTCCTCATCAGCCAGGCTAGCTTGAATCCAGTGGCATGGGAAGCACGGGACCCACGTCTGGGCATACCCTTCCCACTTTGGGCGACAAATGCAAAAACAACAAGTGATGGACGGAATGCTGAACATTGTCAAACCTTCACCCCCAGTCACAGATCTGGGTTTAATCCATTGTTTTTTTGCTGCCCATGCCATTCCAGTTTGGACCCAGCCATATGCAAATCAGTCTTGACCCTGTCCCCCATGGGAACAGCCCAGCCCGAACTGCTAGGCCAGGTCTTCCCTGGACTGGAAACAAGCATCCTAGGACCGGTTTCGGGGTTTCACCCCTCATCAGCCAGGCTAGCTTGAATCCAGTGGCATGGGAAGCACGGGACCCACGTCTGGGCATACCCTTCCCACTTAGGGCGACAAATGCAAAAACAACAAGTGATGGACGGAATGCTGAACATTGTCAAACCTTCACCCCCAGTCACAGATATGGGTTTAATCCATTGTTTTTTTGCTGCCCATGCCATTCCAGTTTGGACCCAGCCATATACAAATCAGTCTTGACCCTGTCCCCCATGGGAACAGTCCAGCCCGAACTGCTAGGCCAGGTCTTCCCTGGACTGGAAACAAGCATCCTAGGACCGGTTTCGGGGTTTCACCCCTCATCAGCCAAGCTAGCTTGAATCCAGTGGCATGGGAAGCACGGGACCCACGTCTGGGCATACCCTTCCCACTTAGGGCGACAAATGCAAAAACAACAAGTGATGGACGGAATGCTGAACATTGTCAAACCTTCACCCCCAGTCACAGATCTGGGGTTAATCCATTGTTTTTTTGCTACCCATGCCATTCCAGTTTGGACCCAGCCATATGCAAATCAGTCTTGACCCTGTCCCCCATGGGAACAGTCCAGCCCGAACTGCTAGGCCAGGTCTTCCCTGGACTGGAAACAAGCATCCTAGGACCGGTTTCGGGGTTTCACCCCTCATCAGCCAGGCTAGCTTGAATCCAGTGGCATGGGAAGCACGGGACCCACGTCTGGGCATACCCTTCCCACTTAGGGCGACAAATGCAAAAACAACAAGTGATGGACTGAATGCTGAACATTGTCAAACCTTCACCCCCAGTCACAGATCTGGGTTTAATCAATTTTTTTTTTGCTGCCCATGCCAATCCAGTTTGGACCCAGCCATATGCAAATCAGTCTTGACCCTGTCCCCCATGAGAACAGTCCGGCACAAACTGCTAGGCCAGGTCTTCCCTGGACTGCAAACAAGCATCCTAGGACCGGTTTCGGGGTTTCAGCCCTCATCAGCCAGGCTAGCTTGAATCCAGTGGCATGGGAAGCACGGGACCCACATCTGTGCATACCCTTCCCACTTAGGGCGACAAATGCAAAAACAACAAGTGATGGACGGAATGCTGAACATTGTCAAACCTTCAACGCCAGTCCCAGATCTGGGTTTAATCCATTGTTTTTTTGCTGCCCATGCCATTCCAGTTTGGACCCAGCCATATGCAAATCAGTCTTGACCCTGTCCCCCATGGGAACAGTCCAGCCCGAACTGCTAGGCCAGGTCTTCCATGGACTGGAAACAAGCATCCTAGGACTGGTTTCGGGGTTTCACCCCTCATCAGCCAGGCTAGCTTGAATCCAGTGGCATGGGAAGCACGGGACCCACGTCTGAGCATACCCTTCCCACTTAGGGCGACAAATGCAAAAACAAGTGATGGACGGAATGCTGAACATTGTCAAACCTTCACCCCCAGTCACAGATCTGGGTTTAATCCATTGCTTTTTTGCTGCCCATGCCATTCCAGTTTGGACCCAGCCATATGCAAATCAGTCTTGACCCTGCCCCCATGGGAACAGTCCAACCCGATCTGCTAGACCAGGTCTTCCCTGGACTGGAAACAAGCATCCTAGGACCGGTTTCGGGGTTTCACCTCTCATCAGCCAGGCTAGCTTGAATCCAGTGGCATGGGAAGCACGGGACCCACGTCTGGGCATACCCTTCCCACTTAGGGCGACAAATGCAAAAACAACAAGTGATGGACGGAATGCTGAACATTGTCAAACCTTCAGCCCCAGTCACAGATCTGGGTTTAATCCATTGTTTTTTTGCTGCCCATGCCATTCCAGTTTGGACCCAGCCATATGCAAATCAGTCTTGACCCTGTCCCCCATGGGAACAGTCCAGCCCGAACTGCCAGGCCAGGTCTTCCCTGGACTGGAAACAAGCATCCTAGGACCGGTTTCGGGGTTTCACCCCTCATCAGCCAGGCTAGCTTGAATCCAGTGGCATGGGAAGCACGGGACCCACGTCTGGGCATACCCTTCCCACTTAGGGCGACAAATGCAAAAACAACAAGTGATGGACGGAATGCTGAACATTGTCAAACCTTCACCCCCAGTCACAGATCTGGGTTTAATCCATTGTTTTTTTGCTGCCCATGCCATTCCAGTTTGGACCCAGCCATATGCAAATCAGTCTTGACCCTGTCCCCCATGGGAACAGTCCAGCCCGAACTGCTAGGCCAGGTCTTCCCTGGACTGGAAACAAGCATCCTAGAACCGGTTTCGGGGTTTCACCCCTCATCAGCCAGGCTAGCTTGAATCCAGTAGCATGGGAAGCACGGGACCCACGTCTGGGCATACCCTTCCCACTTAGGGCGACAAATGCAAAAACAACAAGTGATGGACGGAATGCTGAACATTGTCAAACCTTCACCCCCAGTCACAGATCTGGGTTTAATCCATTGTTTTTTTGCTGCCCATGCCATTCCAGTTTGGACCCAGCCATATGCAAATCAGTCTTGACCCTGTCCCCCATGGGAACAGTCCAGCCCGAACTGCTAGGCCAGGTCTTCCCTGGACTGGAAACAAGCATCCTAGGACCGGTTTCGGGGTTTCACCCCTCATCAGCCAGGCTAGCTTGAATCCAGTGGCATGGGAAGCACGGGACCCACGTCTGGGCATACCCTTCCCACTTAGGGCGACAAATGCAAAAACAACAAGTGATGGACTGAATGCTGAACATTGTCAAACCTTCACCCCCAGTCACAGATCTGGGTTTAATCCATTGTTTTTTTGCTGCCCATGCCATTCCAGTTTGGACCCAGCCATATGCAAATCAGTCTTGACCCTGTCCCCCATGGGAACAGTCCAGCCCGAACTGCTAGGCCAGGTCTTCCTTGGCTGGAAACAAGCATCCTAGGACTGGTTTCGGGGTTTCACCCCTCATCAGCCAGGCTAGCTTGAATCTAGTGGCATGGGAAGCATGGGACCCACGTCTGGGCATACCCTTCCCAGTTAGGGCGACAAATGCAAAAACAACAAGTGATGGACGGAATGCTGAACATTGTCAAACCTTCACCCCCAGTCACAGATCTGGGTTTAATCCATTGTTTTTTTGCTGCCCATGCCATTCCAGTTTGGACCCAGCCATATGCAAATCAGTCTTGACCCTGTCCCCCATGGGAACAGTCCAGCCCGAACTGCTAGGCCAGGTCTTCCTTGGCTGGAAACAAGCATCCTAGGACTGGTTTCGGGGTTTCACCCCTCATCAGCCAGGCTAGCTTGAATCCAGTGGCATGGGAAGCACGGGACCCACGTCTGGGCATACCCTTCCCACTTAGGGCGACAAATGCAAAAACAACAAGTGATGGACGGAATACTGAACATTGTCAAACCTTCACCCCCAGTCACAGATCTGGGTTTAATCCATTGTTTTTTTGCTGCCCATGCCATTCCAGTTTGGACCCAGCCATATGCAAATCAGTCTTGACCCTTTCCCCCATGGGAACAGTCCAGCCCGAACTGCTAGGCCAGGTCTTCCCTGGACTAGAAACAAGCATCCTAGGACCGGTTTCGGGGTTTCACCCCTCATCAGCCAGGCTAGCTTGAATCGAGTGGCATGGGAAGCACGGGACCCACGTCTGGGCATACCCTTCCCACTTAGGTCAACAAATGCAAAAACAACAAGTGATGGACGGAATGCTGAACATTGTCAAACCTTCACCCCCAGTCACAGATCTGGGTTTAATCCATTGCTTTTTTGCTGCCCATGCCATTCCAGTTTGGACCCAGCCATATGCAAATCAGTCTTGACCCTGTCCCCCATGGGAACAGTCCAGCCCGAACTGCACGCAGGTCTTCCCCGGACTGGAAACAAGCATCCGTGGACCAGTTTCGGGGTTTCACCCCTCATCAGCCAGGCTAGCTTGAATCCAGTGGCATGGGAAGCACGGGACCCACGTCTGGGCATACCCTTCCCACTTAGGGCGACAAATGCAAAAACAACAAGTGATGGATGGAATGCTGAACATTGTCAAACCTTCACCCCCAATCACAGATCTGGGTTTAATCCATTGTTTTTTTGCTGCCCATGCCATTCCAGTTTGGACCTAGCCATATGCAAATCAGTCTTGACCCTGTCCCCCATGGGAACAGTCCAGCCTGAACTGCTAGGCCAGGTTTTCCCTGGACTGGAAACAAGCATCCTAGGACCGGTTTCGGGGTTTCACCCCTCATCAGCCAGGCTAGCTTGAATCCAGTGGCATGGGAAGCACGGGACCCACGTCTAGGCATACCCTTCCGACTTAGGGCGACAAATGCAAAAACAACAAGTGATGGACGGAATGCTGAACATTGTCTAACCTTCACCCCCCGTCACAGATCTGGGTATAATCCATTGTTTTTTTGCTGCCCATGCCATTCCAGTTTGGACCCAGCCATATGCAAATCAGTCTTTACCCTGTCCCCCATGGGAACAGTCCAGCCCGAACTGCTAGGCCAGGTCTTCCCTGGACTGGAAACAAGCATCCTAGGACAGGTTTCGGGGTTTCACCTCTCATCAGCCAGGCTAGCTTGAATCCAGTGGCATGGGAAGCACGGGACCCACATCTGGGCATACCCTTCCCACTTAGGGCGACAAATGCAAAAACAACAAGTGATGGACGGAAATCTGAACATTGTCAAACCTTCACCCCCAGTCACAGATCTGGGTTTAATCCATTGTTTTTTTGCTGCCCATGCCATTCCAGTTTGGACCCAGCCATATGCAAATCAGTCTTGACCCTGTCCCCCATGGGAACAGTCCAGCCCGAACTGCTAGGCCAGGTCTTCCCTGGACTAGAAACAAGCATCCTAGGACCGGTTTCGGGGTTTCACCCCTCATCAGCCAGGCTAGCTTGAATCCAGTGGCATGGGAAGCATGGGACCCACGTCTGGGCATACCCTTCCCACTTAGGGCGACAAATGCAAAAACAACAAGTGATGGACGGAATGCTGAACATTGTCAAACCTTCACCCCCAGTCACAGATCTGGGTTTAATCCATTGTTTTTTTGCTGCCCATGCCATTCCAGTTTGGACCCAGCCATATGCAAATCAGTCTTGACCCTGTCCCCATGGGAACAGTCCAGCCCGAACTGCTAGGCCAGGTCTTCCCTGGACTGGAAACAAGCATCCTAGGACCGGTTTCGGGGTTTCACCCCTCATCAGCCAGGCTAGCTTGAATCCAGTGGCATGGGAAGCACGGGACCCACGTCTGGGCATACCCTTCCCACTTAGGGCGACAAATGCAAAAACAACAAGTGATGGACGGAATACTGAACATTGTCAAACCTTCACCCCCAGTCAGAGATCTGGGTTTAATACATTGTTTTTTTGCTGCCCATGCCATTCCAGTTTGGACCCAGCCATATGCAAATCAGTCTTGACCCTTTCCCCCATGGGAACAGTCCAGCCCGAACTGCTAGGCCAGGTCTTCCCTGGACTGGAAACAAGCATCCTAGGACTGGTTTCGGCGTTTCACCCCTCATCAGCCAGGCTAGCTTGAATCCAGTGGCATGGGAAGCACGGGACCCACGTCTGGGCATACCCTTCCCACTTAGGGCGACAAATGCAAAAACAACAAGTGATGGATGGAATGCTGAACATTGTCAAACCTTCACCCCAGTCACAGATCTGGGTTTAATCCATTGTTTTTTTGCTGCCCATGCCATTCCAGTTTGGACCCAGTCATATGCAAATCAGTCTTGACCCTGTCCCCCATGGGAACAGTCCAGCCTGAACTGCTAGGCCAGGTCTTCCCTGGACTGGAAACAAGCATCCTAGGACCGGTTTCGGGGTTTCACCCCTCATCAGCCAGGCTAGCTTGAATCCAGTGGCATGGGAAGCACGGGACCCACGTCTGGGCATACCCTTCCCACTTAGGGCGACAAATGCAAAAACAACAAGTGATGGACGGAATGCTGAACATTGTCAAACCTTCACCCCCAGTCACAGATCTGGGTTTAATCCATTGTTTTTTTGCTGCCCATGCCATTCCAGTTTGGACCCAGCCATATGCAAATCAGTCTTGACCCTGTCCCCCATGGGAACAGTCCAGCCCGAACTGCTAGGCCAGGTCTTCCCTGGACTGGAAACAAGCATCCTATGACCGGTTTCGGGGTTTCACCTCTCATCAGCCAGGCTAGCTTGAATCCAGTGGCATGGGAAGCACGGGACCCACATCTGGGCATACCCTTCCCACTTAGGGCGACAAATGCAAAAACAACAAGTGATGGACGGAATGCTGAACATTGTCAAACCTTCACCCCCAGTCACAGATCTGGGTTTAATCCATTGTTTTTTTGCTGCCCATGCCATTCCAGTTTGGACCCAGCCATATGCAAATCAGTCTTGACCCTGTCCCCCATGGGAACAGTCCAGCCCGAACTGCTAGGCCACGTTTTCCCTGGACTGGAAACAAGCATCCTAGGACCGGTTTCGGGGTTTCACCCCTCATCAGCCAGGCTAGCTTGAATCCAGTGGCATGGGAAGCAAGGGACCCACGTCTGGGCATACCCTTCCCACTTAGGGCGACAAATGCAAAAACAACAAGTGATGGACGGAATGCTGAACATTGTCTAACCTTCACCCCCTGTCACAGATATGGGTTTAATCCATTGTTTTTTTGCTGCCCATGCCATTCCAGTTTGGACCCAGCCATATGCAAATCAGTCTTGACCCTGTCCCCCATGGGAACAGTCCAGCCCGAACTGCTAGGCCAGGTCTTCCCTGGACTGGAAACAAGCATCTTAGGACCGGTTTCGGGGTTTCACCCCTCATCAGCCAGGCTAGCTTGAATCCAGTTGCATGGGAAGCACAGGACCCACATCTGGGCATACCCTTCCCACTTAGGGCGACAAATGCAAAAACAACAAGTGATGGACGGAATGCTGACCATTGTCAAATCTTCACCCCCAGTCACAGATCTGGGTTTAATCCATTGTTTTTTTGCTGCCCATGCCATTCCAGTTTGGACCCAGCCATATACAAATCAGTCTTGACCCTGTCCCCCATGGGAACAGTCCAGCCCGAACTGCTAGGCCAGGTCTTCCCTGGACTGGAAACAGGCATCCTAGGACCGGTTTCGGGGTTTCACCCCTCATCAGCCAGGCTAGCTTGAATCCAGTGGCATGGGAAGCACGGGACCCACGTCTGGGCATACCCTTCCCACTTAGGGCGACAAATGCAAAAACAACAAGTGATGGACGGAATGCTGAACATTGTCAAACCTTCACCCCCAGTCACAGATCTGGGTTTAATCCATTGTTTTTTTGCTGCCCATGCCATTCCAGATTGGACCCAGCCATATGCAAATCAGTCTTGACCCTGTCCCCCATGGGAACAGTCCAGCCCGAACTGCTAGGCCAGGTCTTCCCTGGACTGGAAACAAGCATCCTAGGACCAGTTTCGTGGTTTCACCCCTAATCAGCTAGGCTAGCTTGAATCCAGTGGCATGGGAAGCACGGGACCCACGTCTGGGCATACCCTTCCCACTTAGGGCGACAAATGCAAAAACAACAAGTGATGGACGGAATGCTGAACATTGTCAAACCTACACCCCCAGTCACAGATCTGGGTTTAATCCATTGTTTTTTTGCTGCCCATGCCATTCCAGTTTGGACCCAGCCATATGCAAATCAGTCTTGACCCTGTCCCCCATGGGAACAGTCCAGCCCGAACTGCTAGGCCAGGTCTTCCCTGGACTGGAAACAAGCATCCTAGGACCCTTTTCGGGGTTTCACCCCTCATCAGCCAGGCTAGCTTGAATCCAGTGGCATGGGAAGCACGGGACCCACGTCTGGGCATACCCTTCCCACTTAGGGCGACAAATGCAAAAACAACAAGTGATGGACGGAATGCTGAACATTGTCAAACCTTCACCCCCAGTCACAGATCTGGGTTTAATCCATTGTTTTTTTGCTGCCCATGCCATTCCAGTTTGGACCCAGCCATATGCAAATCAGTCTTGACCCTGTCCCCCATGGGAACAGTCCAGCCCGAACTGCTAGGCCAGGTCTTCCCTGGACTGGAAACAAGCATCCTAGGACCGGTTTCGGGGTTTCACCCCTCATCAGCCAGGCTAGCTTGAATCCAGTGGCATGGGAAGCACAGGACCCACGTCTGGGCATACCCTTCCCACTTAGGGCGACAAATGCAAAAACAACAAGTGATGGACGGAATGCTGAACATTGTCAAACCTTCACCCCCAGTCACAGATCTGGGTTTAATCCATTGTTTTTTTGCTGCCCATGCCATTCCAGTTTGGACCCAGCCATATGCAAATCAGTCTTGACCCTGTCCCCCATGGGAACAGTCCAGCCCGAACTGCTAGGCCAGGTCTTCCCTGGACTGGAAACAAGCATCCTAGGACCGGTTTCGGGGTTTCTCCCCTCATCAGCCAGGCTAGCTTGAATCCAGTGGCATGGGAAGCACGGGACCCACGTCTGGGCATACCCTTCCCACTTAGGGCGACAAATGCAAAAACAACAAGTGATGGACGGAATGCTGAACATTGTCAAACCTTCACCCCCAGTCACAGATCTGGGTTTAATCCATTGTTTTTTTGCTGCCCATGCCATTCCAGTTTGGACCCAGCCATATGCAAATCAGTCTTGACCCTGTCCCCCATGGGAACAGTCCAGCCCGAATTGCTAGGCCAGGTCTACCCTGGACTGGAAACAAGCATTCTAGGACCGGTTTCGGGGTTTCACCCCTCATCAGCCAGGCTAGCTTGAATCCAGTAGCATGGGAAGCACGGGACCCACGTCTGGGCATACCCTTCCCACTTAGGGCGACAAATGCAAAAACAACAAGTGATGGACGGAATGCTGAACATTGTCAGACCTTCACCCCCAGTCACAGATCTGGGTTTAATCCATTGTTTTTTTGCTGCCCATGCCATTCCAGTTTGGACCCAGCCATATGCAAATCAGTCTTGACCCTGTCCCCCATGGGAACAGTCCAGCCCGAACTGCTAGGCCAGGTCTTCCCTGGACTGGAAACAAGCATCCTAGGACCGGTTTTGGGGTTTCACCCCTCATCAGCAAGGCTAGCTTGAATCCAGTGGCATGGGAAGCACGGGAACCACGTCTGGGCATACCCTTCCCACTTAGGGCGACAAATGCAAAAACAACAAGTTACGCTATCCCACAGCGTTGTGTTTTGCTTTGCTTAACTATGTAGTTCTACTCTGAGTGGTTCTAACATTAGGTTAGAAAACGTCCTCACTCTGTGAACAGGAACTCCCAGCAACCTCTTCTAAATAAGAATCCACATGCCATTTATGAAATTACACATCCAGCCAAGAAAAGAACCACTGGAAAGGATTATCCATTGTTTTCCTTAAGCAGTAACACCCATGGAAGGGGTGTATAATTCCAGGAAGACACAATCTAACTCTAAGTAATGAACCTTACTCTATGTAATGAACTTGTATTTCAGTGCCATACGGTTCCTCATGCACCCCATGTGTTGCATTTCAATTATCTCACTGGGGGCACATCTGCTTCACTGTTTCGTTGAACTTCATTGTGCCTATTGATCAGCATTATGCACTGACATCACTCTGCCCGATGTAGAGCCTGGCAACCATTTTGGAAATGAAACTGCATTGACCTAAACTACAACTGAACACACAAACGAAATTCATCATATGTATCCTGATGTTTGAAATTGTCATCCACAACCATGATGTGGCACGGGGAGTTGAGGTTTATAATGATGCTAATGTCAAATTGGTGATGCCAATCCAACAACTTGTCCTCACGCTTAGCAATGTAAACCTTTCCAATTGTCTCTTTGCTTTGAAAATGTATTTTCACCTCCCAACTTTCTATCTCCAATTAGTGTATGTGGAGTACCAGAGTCTGCTAAGACTTTCATAGAATTCCCATCCAATTCAAAGTGATGCTATGGCATTTTAGATTGGTCCTTCATCAACCTTACATGAATTGGAATCAATACTGCAACTGGTAGAGCTGATGTTGAAGACCATTGTACTCATTTCTACCAATACAGCTTCCACAATATGAGCTTTGTCCCCCTTGCATGCACACACACATAGTGACCTTTCTTTCTGCATTTCCTACAGGTAGAGTTCATAACAAAACAGTGAAGACTGTTTTCAGAAGGCCCAGGGTTGTCACAATGATAACACTTCATCTTATCATCCTTTAACTCCCTGTCTCTCACAGTTACAGATGCCTTGCTCTCCACATTCACCCTATGTACAGCTTCACACATATGCACCTTTCTCATAGTTTCTATGTGAACCATCTCGTGGTCTGTCTTCACTCATGTCCCCTTATCCAATTACTGGTTGGAAGAGAATGAGTCATTAGTTGTGTGGCCTGTCCAATCAATGGGACCACATTTCTCTTCAACTGTGAACCAAACACCCCATTGTAGTGCTTGACTCTCACAGGCAGCAAAACAGAGCTGTTCAAGCACTACTCCAGGAAGGTGGTGATATGCAATAATAGCACTCAATAAAGGTTTGTCAATTACGTGCTTTTTTGTTTGAAAAGGGAAAACTACATTTATTACACACACACTACTCAATACTATGCAGAAATTTACAAAATATACGTAAGCGGATGGAACTGCTTCTTGGTGACATTGTGTAATCACCCTTGTCCCACCCAAAGGGAGATCTAGTTCAACAACCACATGTCAGCGCCTTTATTTCTAATAAAAAACTTCCATGATGGAATATCAATTTGAACTAACACACTTAACCTTGGTAATACAATATGCATACTTTGTACAAGAATGATTGTCAGTGTCATTACTTCAATAAAACATTCACAAGGGAAAGGGTCTAAATCTGTCTGGGTGATTGATGAATGCAATATTATAATATCATATTATATTCACAACTTAAGCAATTTTATCCCTTCGCCCTAGGGGGAGTTTGCAACATACACTGTAGATAACCATTAACCCCTTAAATGCCCAGTGCATAATGGTTACGTCCTCAGCTCCAGGGCTGCTGTGCCAAGGACGTAACCATTATGTCCTGGGACCGACCCACGGGGAAAGCGCTGGTGCTCCCCCTGTGGGCCACCCACCCACAGGCCCCCACTGGGGATTGCAATGGAATACCTTCCACTGCCAGCCCTGAACCACCCTTGGCGATCTGTTGATGTCCATATGCGCACAACGCGCCCACGTCATCAGAGCAGGAAATGATAAGTGGTGTGTTCTATGTGGCTCCCACAAGGTTTACTTACCTAAAAGCACTGGTAAATGGTTGATTTATCAATGATATTTAGACATTTTACTTCATAAAGTAATTAACCATTTACTTACTCTTATGCCAAATCCAACCAGTATGCATGAGATGGACTAGTGGGTAGGTGTGCAATAATGCTTTGGTGTTTATCTTAGCTTTTTACCGTCCATGCATACACTCTCCCTAGTGAACACCTTGCTATCACATCTTTTTGGAAACTAGTCACAAAGGGAATGATATGTGGTGTGTTTTCTGTGGGTCCCGCAAGGTTTACTTACTTAGAAGCATTTGTAAATGGTTTATTTATATTTGCGGATTGGCAGTCTGAAGTGGGGTTTCCACCCACGGCCAGCCAGAGCTCTCAACCAGTGCCCGGTCATAGCTTACCCACCCAGCCAGGCCAGGTCATAGCTTCCAGACCCTGCCACGGCAGACCCAGCCAGATGCACTGAAGACTCATATCTGACACTGGGAAGGAGTTTGTGTACCTTTTGGATTACTTAAAATGTGTGTTTTTTTGTTGTTGGTTTTGTTCACCTCCATCCAAGGGAAAAACCGCAAATCGTACCATACTCTGAGCTCCATAACCCTGGGTAGAAGGAGTGAATTTTCTCCCTTGAACCTGAAACACTCAAAATGTTGCAAATATCACTAGAACTGGTGCTGGGATGCTAGAAAGGGGCCAGCGGCACTAAAGGCTCAGAACTGACACTGGGAAGGAGTTTGTATACATTTTCAACCATGTGGAGTGGTTTTTTTGTTCATCTCCATCCAAGGGAAAAACCTGAAATCTTACCTGACTTGGAGCTCCATAGCCCTAAGTAGAAGCAGTGACGTTGCCCCCATGAACCAGAAAAACTCAAATGTTGCAAATATCACTAAAGCTGGTGCTGGTAGCCTAGAAAGGGGCCAGAGGCACTGAACTGACATTGGGAAGGAGTGTGTATACCTTTTGGACCAAGGGAAAAACCTGAAAACTTACCTAACTTGGAGCTCCATAGCCCTGGGTAGAAGGATTGACTTTGCCCCCTTGAACCAGAAAACTAAAAATGTCAAACATATCACAAACACTGGTGCAGGGGCCTGAGGCATTGAATTGACATTGGGAAGGAGTTTGTATACCTTTTGGACCATGTGGCTTGTTTTTTTTCATTCACTTCCATCTAAGGGAAAAACTTGAAATCTTACCCTACTTGGAGCTCCATATCCCTGCATAGAAGGAGTGACTTTGCCTCCTTCAACCAGGAAAACTAAAAATGACAAAAATATCACTAAAACTGGTGATGGAAGGCTAGAAAGGGGCCAGGGGCACTGAAGTGACATTGGGAAGGAGTTTGTATACCTTTTGGACCATGTGGGGTGGTTTTTTTGTTCAATTCCATCTAAGGGAAAACCCTGAAATCTTACCCGACCTGGAGCTCCATAGCCCTGGGTAAAAGAAGCGACTTTGCCCCCTTGAACCAGAAAAAAAAAAAAAATGACGGAAATATCACTAAAACTGGTGCTGGGAGCATAGAAAGGGTCAGAGACACTGAAGTGACATTGGAATGGAATTTCTATGCCTTTTGGACCATGTGGGTTGTTTTTTTGTTCACTTCCATCTAAGGGAGAACCCTGAAATCTTACCCAACCTGGAGCTCCATAGCCCTGGGTAAAAGAAGTGACATTACCCCCTTGAACCAGAAAAAAGAAATGGCAAAAAGATCACTAAAACTAGTGCTGGGATCCTGGAAAGGGGCCAGAGGCACCAAACTGACATTGGGAAGGAGATTGCATACCTTTTGGACCATGTGACATGTTTATTTTTTTGTTCACTTCCATCTAAGAGAAAAACCTGAAATCTTACCTGACTTGGAGCTCCATAGCCCTGGGTAGAAGGAGTGACTTTGCCCCCTTGAACCAGAAAACAAAAAATTACGAAAACATCCCTAAAATAGGTGCTGGGAGGCTGGAGAGGCACTGAAGGCTCAGAACTGACATTGGGAAGGAGTTTGTATACCTTTTGGACCATGTGGCTTGTGTTTTTTTTGTTTACTTCCATCCAAGGGAAATACCCGGAATCTTACCCGACTTGGAGCCCATAGCCCTCATTAGAAGGAGTGACTTTGCCCCCTTTAACCAGAAAAACTCAAAATGATGAAAATATCACTAAAACAGGTGCTGGAAATGGGCCAGAGGCGTTCATGCAGGGCTAGACACTGCTCTAGGACCGAACCTGGTGGGGTTGCACAAGAGTCCTCTCCGGTCTGCAGCCACCCTGCCCTGTGTAGTGACTGCCTTCACCATGCCATGGGCTCAGGGTACTGCCTTTGGGAAGGTGCCTTCCACCTTCCTGAAGTCCAGGCACGGGGAGACCAGGAGGCTTAAACCCGGACTGCCCCACACCCTCTCCCAATGGCCTGCCCATTTTTCTCGACTATTAAGCCCCCACAAAGTAGGGGCTTAGAGAACCCTGGGTGGAGACAAAAGCATGAGTTAGCCAGGCTAGCCCAATGACCAGATGGGCCAGGACGACTCAGTGAGCAGATGGCTTGGGATGACCCAGCAGTCAGGGTGACCCAGGCACCATGGCAGTCACCATGGCTAAGACAAGAGCAGCTGTGCACTCTGAAAGGCTCCTTCCCAGGGTAGCTTGCCTCCCGGTGACTTGTGAGGACCAGGGATTCCCACCTTGACCATCTGGTCACCCTGCTGACTTGCAAGGGCTTGTGGCCCCATCCCTGCACCCGGTGGTACAGGGTGGGAGGGGGAGGCCCCTGTGCCAGGTGGTACATGGTGGAGGCGGCCTCCCATGGGCCTGCAGTCCCCTCCCTCCCCAACGGCCTGGTAGCCAAGGGACCACCACCCCCACTAGGTGTGGTGGAGGGGGGACAAGGGCACCCACAGACGAAGGCAAAAGCTTGGCTCAGGATGACTTTCAATAGATTGCATCAAGGTAGCTGCTCTACTACTTAAGAAACCCTGAACCAGAATCAGGTCACTTACAAGTGATTTAGCACGGGGTGCCCAATGAACATGCGGTGCATTAAGGTCAATGGAGGTGGCCCCTGCTGTTCTGCATCCACTTACATTCAGCAGGTTGCCATGCCTGATCTGAGGTCATAGTCAGATGACAAAGCAGTGGGGGAAGCCAGGACCACCACCCCCTGGGCTGCAGGGGACAGGGGGACATGGCAGCACACCCTTTTTCCTAGATTTGGAACAGTTGCCCCCACCCCCAGGGAACCAGTGACAGAGGTGTGCTCCCAAGGCTGTGTGCAAAGGCAGCCATGAAACACATCAGACAACCACACGCAGCATGCAACCAGGTGCCAAAGGACGTGCCCAGGGCAGACCGGTCCCCTGCCCACACTCCGCCAAGGCGGGGTGGCAAGACTAGGCGCACCAGCAGCATACTTCCATGACAGGAACAAGGGTGGGATCCTTCTGCAGGCAATCAGGGGGGGTCTGACCTTGGAGGGGGGACAAAGTGAGCAGAGCTACCCTGCGACTGCCCCAGTCCTGCCCTGGGAAAGAACCAACGTGATTGACAATCAAGCAACCCTAAGACAGGCATAGCCCTGGGAATAAGTGTCAATGATCAGTGTCCTGCGTGTGCAGCTGAGGCGGGAGGAAGCAGCACCACCCATTACCCAACCACACAGCAAGCCGGCCGGACACCCCATCAGGCTTCCCCTCTGGGAGTCAATCTCCATGATTCAAAGAACATCACCAGGCACTGGGCCGGGAGCCTCCCTTTGGGAAGAGGGGGCTCTCAGAGCAGCACAGGGGCCAGGCATCCCCACCACCGCCGGTCCCTCCCAGAGGACCAGGAGGGACCACACCAGGTTTTCAAACCTTTACCCCAGCCACAGGGGACCCGCAACAAGGGAGGGACGCCCCACCTGCACATCAGATGTCTGCCACCAGATCTCAAACCCTGCATGTCAAGAGTCACTGGCTTAAGGTGGCAACCCGAGCTATGCCAGCGGGCTGGGAGATAGCCCCCCCCCACTGCCCTGGTCAGAGGCAACAGAAGGGAAGAGCCCCCCTCCTGCACGCCCCCACCGAGGGGAGACAGGGTTCCCTCAAAGCCACAGCTCGTCCTCATCCAGGCCGCCCTGCCACCCGAGAAGGGCCACTCTTCAGTCACTCGAAGCCCAGGCAGCCCGTGAATCAGGCATGGCAGAGGCCAGGCAGCAGGGCTTTCAGAGCCCGGTGAGGCACTTCAATTCAGTTTCCCTCCCAGGGTCATGCTGAGTGAGCGTGTGTTCCTTCTCAGGAGGGGCTTTCCATCTTGCCACTCGCCGCATAAGAGGGTCAAGTCCTACCGGAAGGAGGTGCCCACCCCGCACCCAGTCCTCTCCCAAGCAGCTCAGTGGCTGCGGACCGCTCCATTAGTCAGGAAGCATGAGGGGAGGGCCAGGCCCTGTGCCTATGGGTGTTCCATTCTTGGAGGCGGCCAAGGTCTTCAGGCTTGCACCGTCGGTCTCTCAGGCCGCTCCACCATTAATGATCCTTCAGATTTTTACTTCCACTAGATAGTCAAGTTTGATCACCTTCTCGGTGTTCCAACGGGGCCGTTGCCAACACCGGCAGGGCCGATCCAAGGACCTCACTAAACCATCCAATCGGAAGTAGCGACGGGCGGTGTGTACAAAGGGCAGGGACTTGAACAACGCAAGCCAATGATCCACACTTACTGGGAATTCCTCATTCATGGCAAATAATTGCAATCCGCAATCCCTATCACAAACAGGGTTCAGCGGGTTTATCCGCACCTGTCAGCAAAGGGTAGACACATGCTGATCTGTTCAGTGTAGCACCCGTTCAGCCCCGGACATCTAAAGGCATTACAGACCTGTTTTTGCTCAATCTCCTGTGGCTGAATGCCACTTGTTCCTTTAAGAATGTGGACGCCGAACGCTGGGGTCGCGTAACTAGTTAGCATTGAGGAGTCTGGCTTGTTATCAGAATTATCCAGACAAATTGCTCCAACAACTAAAAGCAGCCATGCACCACCACTCACAGATTCAAGAAAGAGCTATGAATCTGTCAGTCCTTTCCATGGCCGGGCTAGGTGAGGTTTCCCGTGTTGAGTCAAATTAAGCCACAGGCTCCACTTCTGGTGGTGCCCTTCCATCAATTCTTTTAAGATTCAGTTTTGCAACCATACTCCCCCCGGAACCCAAAGACTTTGGTTTTCCACAAGCTGCTTGGCAGGTCATGGGAATAACACCAGCAGATCACTAGTCAGCATCCTTTATGGTCAGAACTACGACGTTATCTGATCGTCTTCGAACCTCCGACTTTCGTTCTTGATTAATGAAAACATTCATGGCAATTGCTTTTGCTTTGCTTCATCTTGCACCGGTCCAAGAATTTCACCTTTAGTGGCACAATAAGAATGCCCCCAGCCGTCCCTCTTAATCATGGCCCCAGTTCCGAAAACCAACAAAATAGAACCAGAGTCCTATTCCTAGCTGAAGTATTCAGGTGTCCAGCCTGCTTTGAACACTCTAATTTTTTTTAAGTAAACGCTTCGGACCCCCAGGACACTCAGTCAAGAGCATCAAGGGGGCACCGGGAGGCAGGGGCTGGGATAGGCAGTAGCTCACCTGACAGCAGACCGCCAGCTTTATCCCAAGATCCAACTATAAGCTTTTTAACTGCAGCAACGGTTGGGGCCCCTGAACCTAACCCATCAGGGGAAGCTTCCCTTGGCCCAGTGTACGTCAATGCCCTCCAGGGAAGGGAGCACCCACCCCAGGCTGGGATGTCAGTTTGCTCTGTGGGAAGTCAGGTCTAGAGGAGACTTCCATGGGACAGGGCTGCAAGGTAGCCTCACTCTCCGGCCCCCAGGGTGGGTCGGCTGAGGCCCTTACGGTGCCCAGTCCTGGAACCACTGGACCCCAAGGGGGTCCAGATTAGTCTTTCGCTAATAATCCTGAGGAAGGCTAACCCCCTTTCTTGTACTCTGTGCACACCGAGGGACGGAGGGGACCGTCGGCGTGAACACACACAACCTTGCGGAGCTCTGGCTGGGTTTGAGAAAGCAAATTAGCCCTCATTGGGACAGCCGGGGCAGTCTGGCCATCTGGACACCCCATAGGAACGCATGGCATGCAAGCAGATAACCCGAGTTGTCAGAGCGACCAGATGGCTGGGCCACAAGGGAGCAAAGGCTCGCCAGGAGCCCTGACCTCAGGGGCCAGAGGACAAAGACCAGGATCGTGCCTGCCCTGGGGCACAGCCGGAGCCTCTGAACTCGAACCAGAAGGGGTAGCCTCCCCAGGCCCAGCAGGCTCCCAGGTCCAGGCCCCTGGGGGTACGGTAGTCTGAAGGAAGGAAGTACCCCTCCTAGGGCCTGGTGGGGGCCCTTCTGGGGCCCCTGAACCCAAACTGACAGGGAAAGCCTCGCTTAGCCCGCTGGACTCCCAGGCCTGGGTCCCTCAGGGTACGGCAGGGTGGAGGAAGGGAGAGCTCCCTCTAGGGCCCGGCAGGGGCAAGGGGCATAGTGGAAGCTCTCTGAACACAGTCATGCATGGGAGTCCTCCTTAGACTCTGTCCCAGGTTCCTTGCCGTTTGTTGGGCCGGAGGGCATAGACCAGGACAGGGGCGCCTACCCTGGTGCCCGCCGGGGCCCCTGAACCCAAACTGACAAGGTAAGCCTTGCTTGGCCTGGTGGACCCCCAGGCCTGGGCCCCTGAGGGTACTGCAGGCTGGAGGAAGGGTGCCCCCCCAGGGCCCAGTGGGGGCCTGGCCGGGGCCTCTTAACCCAAACTGGCAGGGGAAGCCTCCCCGGGCACGGTGGACTCCCATGTCTGGGACCCTCAGGGTACTGCATGCTGGAAGTAGGGAGTGCCCGTCCCAGGGACCGGCAGGGGCTAGGGGCCCAGACGGAGCTCTTTGAACACAGCCATGCATGAGAGTCCTCCTCAGACCCTGTCCCGGGTGCCTTGCCACCTGGGGGGCTGGAGGGCAAAGCCCAGGACAGGGACTCCCAACGCAAACTGACAGGAGAATCATCACGTGACCCGATGGAATCCCAGGCCTGGGCCCTTCAGGGTACAGCAGGCTGGAGGAAGGGTGCGCCTGCCCCAGGGCCTGGTGGGCGCCTGGCCTGGGCCTCTGAACGCGACACTGGCAGGGGAAGCCTCCCCAGGCCCAGTGGACTCCCAGGCCTGGGCCCCTCAGGGTACCGCAGACTGGTGGAAGGGAGTGCCGGTCCAGGGCCTGGTTGGGGACTGGCTGGGGCCCCTGAACCTGAACTGGCAGGGAAAGCCTCACTGGGCCCAGTGGACTCCCAGGCCTGGGCGCCTCAGGGTATGGCAGGCTGGAGGAAGGCCACAGTTACCACCCTTCACCCCTAGAATGTGTTTGCAAACATGAAATCTCATATTAAACTACTTCAGGCCACAAGGGTTGCAGTCATACTCGCTGCCCCTAGAAAGCCCAGCAGTCCCAGCTGTAAGGAAAAAGGTCTAGGCTGGGAAGTGTTTAAAATTCAAGGACATCCAATTGGGGTTACCAATTTAGAGTCCTACCCAGCTTAGGTTGGGGATGCTGGTACTTCTTTTAGGGGTGACGCTGTGCCGCTCCTGCAGCTCCACTTGCACTTGTAGTCCCTTTTGGTGGTGACTCTACTCTCCTGGGCATGCCACAATTCCAAAATGAGTGATTTTGAGGCTAAACTGTGGCCAGGCCCCACAAGGCATTATGGAGCGCTCCTCAAGCTTTTCTAGCATTTTTTAGTAGCAGCTCTCCTACTCCTTTATTTTATTTTTTGTTTTTGTTCCGGTGTACCTGTGCATCACAGCATCACCTGTCTTTTCCTTTGTGCCAGTGTGTCCAGTCCCACGAGGCACCCCACATGGCCACATGTGTCAGGAAACCTGGGGAGCCCAACCCAGGCTGCCCCAAACTGGCTCCCAACATAATCTGCACTCCTGCAATCAGCTGGTGGAGCAGGCAGTTCCTTCTCCCCTGCCTGACTCTCTCTGTTGAGTGGCCTGGAGTAAGCTATCTTCCTGGCACAGGTAGACAGCTGGCTGATTGATGCAAATCAATTCACCCTCTCCTTTCCTCTTTTGGGAGCTGACCTAAGTACTGTTAATTGCTTCCTTTGATGGGTGAGGCCTTTGTTCCTGCAGCTGGATAGAAATGTAATTAACTCACCCAAGCAGGGTCACAAAAGGCCTGGGTCCTGATCCTGAACTGAGTCACAGAAAGATGACATTCCTGGATGACCCAAAAGCTATAAAGATTTGTTTTTGGAATTTACAGAATCGTTCTTTTCACACAGATTACATTGTACTTTGGTGTGACTCTGGAGTCTGTAGACCAAGATGTATGAGATCTGCACCTAAGGCAGCCTACCCATAGGTGTTTAATGATGTGTCACTACAGTCAAGACAGTAAATCACACTGACTTTGCCCTACACATGTGCGCTGACATTATAAGGAATATTTCAGGTCACTTCCCAACCCTGCATAGTCCCTTCTGTGCCAAGCTGCAAGAGAGTCTCCCACCTGCAGCTTCACACATGTACACACACATGTGTACATGTATTCACATTTAACCAGCCAAGTGCCTCTTACATTTGCTGTGTCGCAGTGACCTTATCTTAAAAGGTGGACACTAGTGGAAAAATGGGCAGTCCATTTTACCATGAGTTTACTGTGGATGAGTCATAGGGCATGGGTACACAAATCACAAAACCCAGTGATTAAAAAGCAAAAGTAAAAGCAGATTAAATGGCCTTCTCACACCAGTACTCTCCATAATTTGCACTATGGTTATGGCCTCTCTAATATCAGGGTTTTTTGGCAATGCTTTTTCTTGTGCTCACCTATTGTTTGGTGCAACATACTAATTGGTCTCTGATCAGAGAATCTATAAGAATGTCAAACTCACACCTACTTGCAAGAGTATGCAAATATTCAAAATAGTCACCAGCACTTTCGGTTTTTCCTTGGGCCCTCACAAGAATGTGTGCCCTTCTAATACTATATTCAACCTGGAATCAAACTGTTTAGCTAACATTGTGACAGACATATCATAAATATCCCTTGGTTCTCCATCTGCATCACCAATGGGTAAAAGTTCCAAAATGTCATAGATGGCCCTTCCTTCCTCACCAAGGTTGTACCATAATCCTCCTTGTTTTCTAGCTGCTAAATAGTTTTCACCACCAATTGCCAGAAAGTATGAATAAAAAAGTTTCTTCCACCATTTCCAAGGACAAATTGGTTCACATTTTCCTGATAAATAAAGCTGGTGGTTGTGATATGCTGTCGGCTGCCATTCCAAAGGTATATTAATACAATGCAGTTGTGTTGTAAAATCGGTGCTGCTTCCCTGGTATGTAACTTTCACATGTGAACAGCTCAGCTCACAAGAAAATCCTCATAGTACTGCACTTGTTGTCATAGTTTGTGTATTGTAGATATTTTTACTGCTTACCAGTAGTATCAATCAATCCATTGATCCATCAATCAATCATGTATTTGTAGAGTGTGGCTTGTCACCCATGAGGATATTCAAGTGCTTGGAGCAGGTCTCAATCAAAGAGCCAGGTCTTGAGCCCTTCCCTGAACTCAGCATAGGGGAGGTAGTAAGGTGGAGGGGTATGGTGTTCCAGGCCTTGGAGGTGAAATGGTAGACAGAGCGACCTCTGGTGCCGCAGCAGCATGTGAGGGATCTGTACAAGGGCCAGGTGTGTGGAGCAGAGGTTCCTGCGGAGGTGGTGGAAGTGCAGATGTTGGTTCAGGTAGGTGGGTCATTGGTCAAATAGGATTTTGTAGGCGTGAGTAAGGAGCTTAAAATTGAATCTCTTCTGGATTGGGAGCCAGTGGAGGTCTTTCAGGTCCTCTGAAATGTAGGATCTCTTAGGCAGGTTGAGAGTCAGTCTGGTGGCCACATTCTGCATTGATTGAAGTCTTTGCATGAATTTGGTGGTGGCGCCTGCATAGAATTCACTGCCGTAGTGAAGAGGGCTGGTAATGAGGGCAGGAGTAACTGGCCTTCTTGTGTTAATAGGGAGCCACTTGAACATTTTCCAGAGCATGCAAAGTGTGTGGAAGCAGGCTATGTCGACGGAGTTGACTTGACCTTTCACAGAGTTTGCTGTCTAGGATGATGCTGCAGTGCGCGGGCATGGTCTTTCCTTGTGAGGGTGGGGCTGAGCTTTGATAGCCACCAGGAATCTTCCAGAGGGTGTTCTTGCCACAGATGAGAACTTCTGTCTTGTCTGTGTTCAGCTTTAAGCAGTTGCCCTTCCTCCATGCTGAGACATTCTTCATGCAGTTGTGGAAATTTGTCTTGGTAGAGATGGGGTCGGCAGAGAGTGATAGGACAAGCTGAGTGTCATCAGCATAGAAGATGATGTTGATCTGACAAGGGGAGTCATGTAGATGTTGAAGAGTGTGAGGCTAAGGAAACGCTGCAGATGTTATGCTTGGCTTGCAATGTGAAGGGTGGGAGGTGGACTTTCAGAGTGTGCCCTGAGAGGAACAATGCCATCCATCTGAGCGCATCATCAGTTATTCCGGTCTGGCACAGGCAGTGAATGAGTGTCTGGTGGGAAACCGTGTCAAAGGCAGTGGATAGGTCAAGCAGGATGAGTGTGGAGGCTTCTCCTCAGTCGAGTATGGCCCAGATGTCATCTAAGGCAGTGATCAGAGCTGTCTCAGTGGTGTGATTGGTTCTGAAACCTGATTGGGATAAGTTTAGTAGGTTGTTTCTCTTCAGGTGTTCAGTGAGTTGGAGGTCGACAGCCTTTTTCAAGACTTTAGCGGGGAACGGGAGCAAAAAGATGGGTCAGTAGTTAATTTGGGGTATGCCAGGGATTTGCTGAGAAGCTGTCTGACTTCAGCATGTTTCAGGGATTGGGAAAGGTGCCCAAGGTAAGTGAAGCGTTGATGATGGTGGTTAATTGGTGGCTGATCTTGCCGTTCCCGAGGATCAAGAGTCAGGGGATCAGTGGGTGCTCCAGAGTGGATGGAACTCATAAGGGCGGTTGTGTCTGCATCGCTGAGTTGTTTCCAGACATTGAGTGGGTGGTTGGTTGTGGTGGTTAATTATAGGTTGGGGGGGTTGGAGTGATGGGGATTGAAGTTCTTGTAGATGGTTGCTATTTTGTTGTGGAACTGGTTGGCAAGGTTGTTGCAGAGCTTTTGTATGTGGGAATTGTGTTTTCGGCCAAAGGGCAGGTGAACTCTGACAATGGTGAAGAGTTCTTCGGTTCAGTTGGCGCTAGTATTGATCTGGAAGTTCAGGGCCTCCTTCTTGCTGCTCTGATCTGTCAGTGGTAGATGTGGAGAGCAGATTTGTAAGTGACTGTCAATTTTGTTCTTGCTGGTGCATTATCGTCTCCCAAGTTGTTTGCTTCTGCATTCTGTCTTGCTGAGTTCTGGAGTGCACCAAATGGCTTGCTTGGCTGGTCTGTGTGCTTTAGCTGGCTTGGTGGGAGAGGCTTTGGTGATCCAGTCGTTGACGTTCTGTACTGTGTGGTCCAGGTTGGGGGGTAGTTGGGCAAAGTGGCACCAAGGGCGTTGGTCCATTGTTGCTTAGAGACCTTGGTCCAGCTGCAGAACGGTGTGTAGTAGAGGTTGGAGATGGCATGCGTGAAGTCCGAGGTGTGGGTGTATCTAATTCTGTTGCTAGGTGAAAAAATGGGGGCCAGCATGTGTCCTGCAATGTGCGTGGGGTCAGTGACTTTCTACCTGAGGCCAATGTTGTCCAGTCTTTCCAGGAGGTCACTGGAGTTGGCATCATTTGGGTTGTATAGGTGGAAGTTGAGGTCTCCTAGGAAGATGTAGTGTTCAGATTCTATGACAAGAGGAGTGATTCATTCAGCATTGGCAATGCTGATTCAAGTCCATGGTCCTGGGGGTCTGTAGGCAAAGGTGCCTTTGATGGTGATAATATTGTTGGTGTGGAGCTGGAAATTCATGCGTCCATGATTGGGGTGGTCTGGTGATCGGTGATTGTGCAGGAGATCGACTCCTTGTTTATGATGGCGATGCTGCCTCCATGTTTGTTGGTTTCGCCTTGTAACAGATGGGGGTTGCTGTGATAATGTCTGGTGTGGAAGCTGGGGAGATCCAGGTTTCGGTGATGAAGGTTACAGCGGGGTGAAGGTGGAGATGGTGTCCCAGATTTCAGAGGCGTGCTTGCTGAGAGATATGGTGCTGAGTAAGACGCAACTGAGTTGGCCATGGTTGTTGGTGCTGATGGTCAAATAAGGGATACTGAGGGGTACTCAGTTGTGGCTTGGAGGTGAAGCAGTAGTGGCAGTAGTTGAATGGTTCAGCTGTAGAGTCGGGCGATGCCAGGTAGCAGTTGTTGTTGCAACCAGGGATTAGGGAGTGAAGATCAGTGGCATAGTATCAGCGGGGGTCCAGACGCCCAGGGATCCCGGCACTGGGAGCGGTCCATGCAAAGATGGGTGAATATGGGATTGCCTTTGGCATGTGGGTGGCACAACCGCTGCAAGCAACCGCTGCGTGCCCAAGCTGCAGCCTCCATTAAATAGGTCCTGGGAGGGGGGATGGGTGCTAGGAGGTGAGAGGGCAGGAAAAAAGTAGGAAACCAGGAGTGCGGGAAGGGTGGTGTAGGAAAGTGAACACTTTCTTAGCATGGTTACCCCCTTTTCTGTTTGATGTCAATGGGTTTGACTATATTCACTGGGATCCTGCTAACCAGGACCCCAGTGTTTATGCTTACTCTCCCAAAACTCTGCATTTCATTTCACAATTGGCATACTGGTGCCCCCATGTAAGCCCCTAGTATATGATACCTAGGTACCCAGGGCATTCGGGTTCCAGGGGATTCCTATGGACTGCACTAGTTATTCTGCCACCCATAGGGAGCCCATGCAAAGGGTTCTGCGGGCCTGCCATTGCAGTCTGCGAAAATTGGGTGCATGCACCCATTTTCAATATAGGTCACTGCACCATGTCACTATAATTCGCCCTTATGGTAGGCCCTCTCTGCCCAGAGGGCAGAGTGCAGGTACCTGAGTGTGAGGGCATCCCTGCATTAGCAGAGGCACACCAGCAAACTCCAAACCCACTTTTCTGGACTTTGTCAGTGCATGGATGCCATTTTACACATTTACTGGACATAGGTCACTACCTAACATAGGCATGTTTGTTATCAAACATGTTGGAATCATACCCCAATACTTTTCCAAGTATTGGTTATATGATTCCATGTACTCTGGGGGCTCCTTAGAGGGACCCAAGCATTGCTTTACATCCTTCTGTGGTTTTCCAGGGAGCCCCAGCTGCTGCCACCTCACAGACAGGTTTCTGTCCTCCTGTTACTCGAGCACCTCGAGCCCAGGAAGGCATATCAAAGGATTTCCTTTAGGAGAGGGGTGTTACAACTTCTCCCTTTGGAAAGAAGAGATCCTGGAAAAGGGAGGGGTAGCCTCCGCAGCCAACTAGTATGCTTTGACGGGCACATTTGGTACCCTCCATGCATAAACCCATCTACACCAGTTCAGGGACCCCCAGTCCCTGCTCTGGCACAAAACTAGACAATGGAAAGGGAAGTGACCACTACCCTGTCCATCACTACCACAGGGGGGTGTCCAGAGCTCCTCCAGAAGGTCCATGGGTTTTATCATCTTGGATTCAAGGTTGGAAGGGAACTCTGAGAGCATCTGAGTGGGCAGGCCAAGCAGATGATGTCAGAGCCCCCTCCTGATATGTGGTCACCCAGCTAGGGGACCAACCCCCCTTTCAGGGCTATTTAGGGTCTCTCCTTTGGATGGTTCCTCAGATTCAGCTTGCAAGATTCCAGCAGGATTCCTCTGCATCATTTACTTTGACATCTGACCAAAGAAACTTCATCTGGACTCCCCAGGACCTGACAATCTGCAACAAAGACACAAACTTTGCCTGAAACATTGTTTCCACTGCCCTTTCCAGCTTCTGCAACATTTCCCCAGTTGTGCATCCTCTGAGGACAGCCTGTTTTCATTCTGCACAGGAAAGAAAAAGGAATCTCCCTTGGAGTGAAGGAGTCACTCCCCTGCATCTGCAGGCACCAACAGCAACGACAACCAGCTGCCTGGATCCTGCAACACAGGTTGTGGTCAGAAGTGATCCAGATGGTCCTCTCTCCCAGCTGTCCATTTTGGGTGGAGGTAAGCCCTTACCTTCCCACGCAGGAGAGTACCCCCATGCACCATGCTCTTTGCAGCTCTCATGGCTTGTTGGCACTTCCTCCAAGGGTTCCTAAGGCATCTTGTAGCTCTAGCCCCCAGCACTCCTTTCTATGCTGCACAGCTCCCTGAGTGACTCTCCTGCGGCATGGAATCCTTTTTGGTAGTGCTGCATGGGCTCTAGTTGCACCATCTGTGTTCCCATCTTGTGGGACTCCTGTGTGTTTTACCTGTGCTTCTGTGGCCTCTCTGCAATCCTGAGGGTCCCCTCTGACTACCCCTCCTGGGTTGAGTCCTCCTGGGCCTTGCTGGTCCTCGGCAGCACCACTTTCCACCAACTGCAAGTCTTGCCTGTTCCAAGGCTTGTTGGTGGAATCTGGACATGCATACCCAACTGCTATCTTCCTTCCTGCGTGGGACATCATCTGCATCCTCCAGGAATTCAACTCCGACTCCAGGATTGCAGTGCTGACTTTCCTTCCTCACCATCAACCAACTCCTGCTATCCTCAGCCTGGTGGGTAGGGGCTCCTGCATCAATTGGACTCTGCTGTGTCTTCTGGACTTGGTCCCCTGTTTCCACAGGTTTTCCTCTTCAGGAATCCACTGTTGGTTTCTTGCAGTCATCTCTGGGTTTTGCAATCCTCTTCTTTTCTTCTATGTGGGTGTTTTGGAAAATTCTAGTAATTTACTCCTGCTTTCCTGGTTGCTGGGGGATGTTGTGGTACTTACCTTTGCGCTTTCCTGGTACCGCCAGCGGCCTTCTATACACTCCACTTACCTAGGTGTGGGAGACACTCTCACATTCCATTTTTTTAGTATATGGTTTGTGCTCACCTTAGGACCACTATTCTCTATTGTGTTTTACACTATTTGCACTGTTTGCTAACTATTCTTCTGCCTATTTCTGACAACTCCCCCAACCTTGCCCTTGCAACCATCCCATGCATCCGCAGAACTTCAACCGGTGGCCGATCATTCTCGCACCTCCCGGCTTAGACGTGGAACACTCTTCCCACCCACCTGCGTCAGACCAAAGGCCTCCTTACCTTAAGGAGACTTCCCAAGACCTGGCAGTTTGAGCAGTAGCAGCATCCCCCATTCCCCTCATCCCCTCCTCGGTGCCTTGAGACCCTCACAGATGAGTAGTGCACTTTACAAATTCCTTGATTGATTGATTGACAACTAGTGTATAAAATTTGTGTATTACTTTCCTCGTAAGGGAGTATTGCCTCTATAGTATTTTTGGTGTTGTGTTACCATAATAAAGTACCTTTATTTTTGTAACACTGTGTGGTTTATTTCATGTGTACAAGTGCTGTGTGACTACAATGGTATTGCATGAGGTGTGCATGTCTCCTAGATAAGCTGTGGCTGCTCATCCACAACTACCTCTAGAGAGCCTAACTTCTAGACACTGCCTACATTTGACTAATAGGGGATACCTGGACCTGGTATAAGGTGTAAGTACTTTAGGTATCAACTACACACCAGGCCAGCTTCCTACAGGGGGGAACCAGGAGTGTGGGGGAGCGGGACCCAGAAGGCAATGCAACTGACCATACTCCTGGAGCCCTTAGTGCTGTGGGATGCAGAACCTGGGCAGTGACCCTGGTATGGAGGCAGGTCAGAGCCTGGTCAGAGGGCCTGTCACTGGACAGAGAGCCTGGTGCTGGAAGGCCCTAGAAGAGCTGGTCAGGACCAATGTGTAAACACTGTCACTGTAGTAGAACAACCTACCAATGCATATTGAATCTTTGGACTTCTTCAGTTAAATCCTCCTGACAACATGGTAATCACTCTGAATGAATGTCAACACCCCCAACACCAATAGTCCCTGAATGTGCTACCTGTGTAGTTTGCGTAGTGCAATTGCAGTTAAAATGTGGTCTTTTTCACAGAGGTATGTGGTGATGTCACTACAGTACCATTACAGTGCATTCTAAAACATCAAGTAAGGCACTTCTCTTTCCAAAATGGCAGCCGTGCTCTACATTGGGGATGGGGATATTAGCACGTAATGCTGATCGGCAAGCACAATGGGTTTCAATGAAGCAATGAAGCAGATGCACATGAGGTGAAACAATTGGAATGTGACATGTTGGGCATGTGGTGAACAGTTTGGCAGTGAAATACAAATTCAGTACTTACAGTACGTTTATGTCTTCCTGGAACTATACACCCATTTCATGAGTGATACTGCGTAAGGTAAAAATGGAATGATCCTTTCCAATGGTACTTTTCTTGGCTGGATATGTAATTATCATAACAAGTGCATGGATTATTTTAAAGGAGAGGGTGATGGGCATGCCTGTCTCTATCCAGGCATTCCTTGTCACCAGTGTTATGTTAAGGAAATGTAGACAGCTTGATTGTAGAATAATGTATTTATTTCCTTCAACATCGTACCAACCGATGAGGCAGCTCCCAGAGCCAAACGCAACTGACTCTTGTAGAATCCCTGATCAGTGCCAGTTCTTCATTATGTAACCACATTCCAAATTTCCTACCAATAATAGCAAAGAAAAAAACAACACAGACAAGCATTATTGAGACAGATACTAATCTAGATACATTTGAATTCTGCCATGATATTTACAGCACCAGAATATTCCTTGACACATATATTTTCACAATTATGCTCACTATTTTTGAGATATGTTTGATAATGGGTACACTCATTGTTAGAAGTTGGGTCTCTAGTTGGCAGCGGTTTGCACTCTGTCCAAGTAGGGACCACCATTCTAGTCAGGGCAAGTAAGAGACACACTAAGGCCCTCATTATGACATTGGCGAAGCCACAGACGCCAGAAGACCGCCAGTGCTTGCCGCCTTCCAACTACCATGTTATGAATACTGAAGGATTTCTGCCACAATTTGGGCAGAAATCCTCCAGTAGTCGTGCTGGTAGTCAGAGGAGCGTTAGTGGTTCCACCACCAGCCCCCCCAAAAGGACTCCACCAGCCACATTACGACCTGTAATACAGCCTGGCGGTGTCCTGATGGGTCACTGCCGGCTTTGGAAGCACCTATTCCTGTTCCCTGTGGGTCGACCTCCTTTCCGGACAATGTAAGTCAATCGTCCGACAGGGGAGGGGGTGTTGTGTGTGCGTGTGTGAGTGAGTGTTGTCTGCGTGTGTGAATGTAAGTGTGTGTGTATGGGTGTTTGAATGTGTGTTTGAATGTGTGTGTATGGGTGTTTGAATACTTGTATGATTGTTGAAGTGAGTGCATGTATGGATGCGTGTGAGTGAATGCATGTATGGATGCATGTGAGTGAATGCGTGTATATTAGTGTTAGTGAATGAGTGTATGAGGGGTACGTGTGGGTATGTGTGTGCATGTGCGTGTACGCAGGGAGGGGGGTGCTAAATTGGAAGGGGGTGTGGGGTGCTGTACTGGAAGGGGGGAGGGGGTGCTGTACTGGAAAGGGGATCTGGTATGGAAGGGGGGTGAGGGGCTTTTGGGATTGTAGGGGGAAAGTTGGGGGAGTTGGTTGCAATTTCCTGTCACCGATAGCCTTTCCGCCAGGGTTTTCATGACGGTGCTACCACCACAGGAACACTGTTGGAAAGCCAACTCTTGATACCGCCGGTGGTCTTCAGTGGACCGCCAGGTCAGAGATGCAGGCAGTACAGGTGGGGATGTGGCAGCTTGCCAGAGGCCAATCCGTCTCACTCATAATGTGACGTCTTCACCACCACCCCGTCAGCGGTGAGACCACCACCATGGCCCTGGCGGTCTTCGTACCACCAGGGTCATAATGAGGGCCTAAATGTTTACCTGTGCTCACCTCTGGTAACTTGGTAACTAAATAGGCAATGTGTAAAGCATTTGTGCACACACACACACACACACAGTAACACAATGAAAACACCGCTAAAGGACTCCACACTAGTGTAAAAAAAATTCCAATATTTATTTGAGTCAAAAACGACAAAAATCCAACATACACAAGTTAAGAGAATTATTAAAGATTAGATCAAAATGCAGAGCTTAGAAGTCAAAAGCTCAAACCGGGGCTGTCTCTTCATGCTGGAGTGGGGAAAATCCAAAAGTTCCGTCCAACTGCTATGGAGTGCAGGCTGGGGACAGGAGTCATGCTCACCCTCTGACAGTACCTTGGTTGCATCAATGCTTGGGGACGATCCGTTGATCCACAGGAGGGGATGCATCGCTATTGCAGTTGATGTGTCACTTCCTGATGGGCAATGTCATTGATGCGTTGATGCCTAGAAGGAATGGCTGTCAGTTCTGATGTGTCAGTGCTGGTTCAGCCATGTCGAGCTGCATTGAAAGTCACGATCATTGTGTTTCATATTCGGCGAGCGGTGTCTGTGGCTTCGGTGCAGACAGCGATGAGACATCATTTCTGCAGCGGGATGTGCCGGTTCCAAATGACTCATCGGTGTTGATGCATCGGTTTCTTGAGTTGCAGCATCACACTGACCTCCAAGGGAGTAGGACTGGATTTGGCACCGCTTGGCAGAGCAGGATTCACAGCAGAGGAGTACAGGTGCTGGTAGTAAGATGCAGGTGAAGTCTTTGATGGCCCTGAGACGCCAGAAACAGGAATCAAGCTCAGTTAGGCCCTTTAAGAAACTTTAGATTGCTGGATGTAGAGAGTTAAGTACATTCCTCTCACTTCCAGGCAAGAAGCAGCAGTCAGGAGGCCACATGCAAAGCAAACAGCAAAGTCACTGTCCCTCCTTGCAGAACATCAGTTCTTCTTCCTGGCAGAATGTCTTCAGTCCAGAGGTGTTATAAGTAAATGGTGTCAGAGGCAAAGTACTTATACCAAAAAGGCCTTTGATGTAGGAGTGACTTCAAAGGAACTTTCTGAAGTGCACAAGGATCCCTTTTATCCCAGTCCTGGCTCCAGACTACTAGTAGGGGGGATATAAGCCCTTTGTGTGAGGGTAGGACACAACTTATTCAGTTGTAAGTGTGAACAACCTCTCACTCTCCCTTCCCAGGAAGACTATCAGTACGGAGATGTATCCCCTGTCATACCCAGCTGTTACTGTGTTGCATCTGTCTAGAGTGAATGCACAAGTGTAGCTTTCACCTAAACCCAGATGTGTATTCAGAGAAAGGCTAAGGCACATACTGGTTAAAGTAAGAAAATGCCAGCTTTCTGAAAGTGGTATTTTCAAACCTGAAATTTAAAATACAATTTTACCAAAATATGTGCTTTTAAATTGTGAGTCCAGAGACACCAAACTCAATTTTCTATGTTTTATCTTAGGAAACTACACTTAAAAGATGTTTTAAGGTAACCCCAAAGTAAGCCTAGGGAGAGATAGTCCTTGCAATAGTGGAAAACAAATGTAAGAGTTTTTCACTATCTGGTCATGTTAAATTTAAAAGTACATGCCCAACTGTTTAAATACACTGCACCGTGCCCTTGGGGCTATCTATGGCCTTCCTTAGGGGTGACATGCGTGTAATGAAAAGGAAGGTTTTTGTCTAGGAAACTAGGTACATTTGCCAGGTCGAAATAGCAGTGTAAAATTGCACACAGCCTCTGCAATGGCAGGTCTGAGCCATGTTTGAAAAGCTACTGCAGCAACCAATGCTGCAGGCCCGCTAGTAGCATTTGACTTACAGGCCCTGGGCACTCACAGTGCACTTTACTAGGGACTTACCAGTCAATCAAATATGCCAGCCATGGAGAAGCCAATGTTAAAATGTTTTAGACACAGTGAACATGCCCTTTACCACTGATCAGCAGTGAAAAAGTGCATGGAGTCTTAAAGCCAGCAAAAATGAAGTTCAGCACACAGTCAAAACAGAAAAGAAGAAAGCAAAAAGTCAGGGAAACTGCACCAAAAGATGCAAGGTCTAACATCCATGTTTAAGTTAAAGACTGCTATTGAGATTCTCAAGCATGGTATGCGCATTTTCTAGTTTAGAATTCTGAATTTGAAATGTCACAACTTGTAGTGTTACACCTTTCATGTGTGCAGAATCCACAAGAATATGGATATAGTTAACCTTAAAAATATTCTTTGAGACTTGATGAAGTCCATGGCTAAATAGTGGAAAGTGCAAAACTTGCAAACGACATGTTGGCTGTACAATTTGTGCTTTGCATGTAAAATGAGACAAATACTGTTCTTGTACGTGATTTACCAAGACTTAGAAATAAATCCAAATATGTCAGTTTGAAGCCTGCTTCCTACAGAGGTCTTAATATTCACATACAAATTACTAACCTACTTCACCAAGAATTTTAAATTAAACCTTGCTATAATTTGATTAGAATTATTATTACATTAATAGTGGGCTCAAAAAATTTAATCTTGGGACTTCATTTATAAAACATGAGGTACTATAATCCTAATTTCACAACACCGGTTTAGATGAACAATAGGCCCTTGTAAGGTGAACTCTGCTCCCCTCTGCTTTTAAATTAAATGTGGTTGGATAGACAAATATATCTGGATTGACCTATTATGTTAAGATGCACTAACATTGCAATTCAGATCCTATAGGAGCAATGTGTGTGTCCAAACATCTTCAAACCCACCACGAATCATACACTGACAATATGTTGGTTAGAAGTAGACCTTAGGAAAGGCAAATGAGACAACAGTGAGCAACAGAGATCCTGGATATTGTTATAAGGCCGGATTGCACAGCCGGGCTTAGTCTGCACTATAGGTGTTTCAGAATATAGAGACAACAGGAAACATTTGGCATTTCTGTTGTACTGACTTCAGCACCTAACTTCTGATAAAATATATAATATTCCATTCAAGTATTTCTTAGAGCTGAAATACAAGTAGAATCTGTAAAACATATGAAAATAATACTCTGAGATAATATGCATTGCTTAATAAAGATAACTACTTTCAAAGTTATGTAATAATATTGGGGTTCAAAATACTTTCAATGTGACTGGTTAATACATTGTAACATAATTAATGACACAGTTTTCCTATCATCCAGAAATCACGTTTTAATCTACAGCAATACCTTTATTCCCAATGTTTTTAAGAAAGGATATCAAAGTCTGTGCACAATGAGGATCCTTCCATTCTTCTTGCAGACTTTTTCTATTTTGTACATGCATGCACCTATATCAATGTATGCTTTACATGATTGTGGGTCATTCACTGCTCACTTTCTTCTCTAAAATAATGTTGTGTTTTATAAAGTTATTTGAGCAGTCATAGGTTGGATGATGTCATCAGTGATGTCATTTGAGATTAAATAAGTGATATCATCAAAATGTAATTGAACATGCCATGGGTGGTGTTATATATGGGGTCATGAGCAGTGCATGGTGGGGGTGCAAGTTGCAGTTAGCTGGCTGAACTATAATTGGTGAATTAAAGTGTTTTTTGTGTGTGACTTTGTCACCTGCATATATAACGTCCCATTACTCTTTGGGTTTTTTCAGTAAATTTCTGAGTTATTTCTGATTAACATAAGGTACTTTTTCCACACCTAACTATAAAGTTGTTTTAACCTTTGTTATATTGCAGTTATTATGAGTGTGTGTAAGTGCCTCATGTGTTCATGTACATGTTTGTGTCATTTTGTCTCTGTGTCTCTGTGAATGTATTTTTATGTTCACGCCTGTCTACTGTTGTTTGTGTGTGTCTATGTCTTTATGTTTGAATGCATTTGTAACCTATGCTTCAGTATGTGTATGTATCCGTGATTAGAGGTGTGTTTATTCATGTGTCTGCGTGAAGCTGTTTCTCAATGTGTACACCTGTTTGTCAGTCTGTGTGAGTTTTTTTTTTACAAGTTCTATGAATATAAAGACATTTTACAGTACAATAAAGGTCAGCACAGACATTGTGTGTTCAGTTTAGTTTTAATACCACTAAGAATGTGGGCAACTGTGATCGAACCCAATGGTTGATCTGTGCATGTCCTTGAAAGGAGGCCACATTAGATTTGGACTGATTCTGGTCACCAGCAGTTAGAAGGGTCATGAGAACACATTGTCACATGCAGGACTGTCCTTAGCGCTAGTGGCACCCCGTGCTGTCTTCAATGCTATAATGTCACATGCTCTAAGTCATGTAATATGCAAGGGTAAAACAAATGCATGGAGAAGGGGCGAGTTAGAGTTAATGTAGTGGGGTGAGTAAGGAGACAAGCCTGTGTATGAGGTGCATGGCTTGTAGTAAATTGAAGAGGATATGTAAATTAAAAATGTAAGTTGTAACTATAACTATATATTTTGTATAGTTTGTATAGTTTAAGTTGGATTTGTATAGAAAGAATAAAATATGTTTTCCTAACTATAACTTAGCTTTAAACTTTCGTTTTTTCATTGAATGTAAATGTTTTTATGTATTTTTCTGGTAAAAATGTGTCTGAAAACATAATGTTGAGTTAAGTTCACTGATTGGTGATAATTGCAGTGTCATAGAGTATAATGAAGGACATTGTGGTAAAGTGTCATAACATCTAGGCCCTCATTACAACTTTGGCGGGCGGCGGAGGCCTCCCGCCAAAGTTGCGCGTCGTGAATACCGCACCGCGGTCGGAAGACCGCGGCGGGTATTCAGAGTTTTCCCCTGGGCTGGCGGGCGGCCGCCGAAAGGCCGCCCGCCAGCCCAGGGGAAAACGACCTTCCCACCATGAAGCCGGCTCGTAATCGAGCCGGCGGAGTGGGAAGGTGCGACGGGTGCTACTGCACCCGTCGCGTATTTCACTGTCTGCTATGCAGACAGTGAAATACATTTTGGGGCCCTCTTACGGGGTCGTAATGAGGGCCCTAGTGTTATAGTGTGGAGTGGTGTTGCATATATTGGAGTAAAACCTTATACAGTGGAGTGGTGTGGCATGTTGTATAGTGGAGTGGAGTCTCACAGTGTAGAGTGGCATGTTGTACAGAGGAGTGGCATGTCATACCATACAGTTGAATGTCGTACAGTAAAGTATTGTTGATTGCAGTTTTGTAGAGTTAAGTGCCATAGAGTGGATTATCACTGAGTACAGTTTCATACAGTGGCCTACAGTATTGAAGAGTGTTCTACAAATTAGTGGCAAGGAGTGGAATACACTGCAGAAAAGTGTCATACAGTTTAGTGTTGTAGAGTGGTGCATCGTCCATTAGAGTGGTGATAGTATTGTATAGTCATGTGTTTTACAGTGGATTGTCTTAGACTGGTGTGTCATACCATGTAGGAGAGTGTTGTATAGTGGAATGTAGTGTGATATAGTAGAGTGGGGTGTAGTAGAGATCAGTGAAGTGGTATGTGCTAGAGTGCTATACAGTGTAGTACTGTAGCATAGAGGGGATAGGTATATAGTGAAGTAAAGTGTCATGTAGTGGCACAGAGTTTAATAGAGTCCTGTACAATGGAGTTCCATAGAATACAGTGGGGAGTCATATGGTGGACTGGCTTAGAGTGGAGTGTCAAACAGTGGCGTAAAGTGGGCTAAAGGATCATGAAGTGGAGTAGAGTGGAGTTCAGTGGAATCACGTAGGACAAAGTGTAGTAAATGTAATTCAGTGGAGTGTTATGTTGTACAGTACAGTGGCGTTGAATGGAGTGGAGTGGCCTGGTGCATCATACAATGTAATAGTGTTATAGACTGGAGTGCTGTGTGGTATAGTGGAATGGAGTGTAAAGTGTCATACAGTAGAGTACAGGTGAGTGTCATAGAGTGGAGTAGAGTGTTGTAGAGTGGACTGGCAGACAGTACAGCGTTGTAGAATATGGTGGATTTCAGTGGTAGAGAATGTTAGAATTGAGTAGCATAGAGTCACGTAGAGTGGAGTGGCGTAGAGTTGAGTAGTGGAGTAGAGTGGAGTTGTGTTTTATAGAGTACAGTGGAGTAAAGTGTGGTGGAGTGTCATAGAGGTAGTTGCTTAGGGGGCTTAGAGTGGAGTAGAGTGTTGTAGAGTGGCATAGAGTTGAGTAGAATGTTGCACAGTGACATAGAATGAAGCAGAGTATGTAGAGTGTAAGGGCATACAATGTAGTTCAGAGTCATCCAGTGGCATAAATTGCTGTAGAGTGTGGTAGAGTGCACTATTATAGAGTAGAGTGCTGTAGAGTGTTGCAACATAGATTGAAGTGTGGTACAGTCGCATAGAGTGGGATAAACTGTGATGCTGTGAACTTGAGTGGAGTGCTATAGAGTAACCTGAAGTAAAGTGTCAGACAGTGGAGTGGCATCTTGTATACTGCTGGGCCATGGAGTTCAATACAGCACAGTGGTGTTGCATAGGGTCGAGTAAAGTGTTAGTAGCTTAGGGTGGAGTAAAGTGTTTTAGACAGAGGTGGTATGTCCTACAGTGGAGTGGTATGCCATGTCATAAAGTGTGGGAAACTGTTGTAGAGTGGAGTGGTATAGAGTAGAGTACAGTGCTGTAGAGTGGAATGATACAGAGTACAGAATAGTGTGGTAGAGTGTGGTACACTGCAGTGGCATGCATGTTGAAGAGTAAAGTGGCATACAGTACCATTGAGCGGAGTGTTGTAGAGTGGAATTGTGGAGCACATACAAGTAAAGTGGAATTGGGGGTTATTCCAACTTTGGAGGAGGTGGTAATCCGTCCTAAAAGTGACGGTTATACCACCAGCCGTATTACAAGTTCCATAGGATATAATGGACTCGTAATACGGCTGGTGGTAAATCCGTCACTTTACCATCACTTTTGGGACAGATTACCACCTCCTCCAAAGTTGGAATAACCCCCATAGTGTGTTATAGGGTAGAGTAGCGTAAATTCTGGTGGAGTGGCATTGAGGGAGTTGCGTAGAGTGTTCTAGAGTACAGTCTTGTGTAGTGGCATAGTGTGGCTTACAGTGTTGTATAGTGATATAGACTGGAGTATAGCGTTGTGCAGGGGAGTAGTATAGAGTGGAGTAGAGTTTGATAGAGTAGAGGGAAGTAGAGTGTTGTACAGTGGAGTAGAGGTTTGTAGAGTAGAGTACACTCAAGAGGCATAGATTGGAATGGCATAGAGTGCAGTTTCATACAGTGTTGTATCATGGAGTGTTGTATCATAGAGTATAGTGACATACACTGCCATGGGGTGGAGTGTTGTGGGCATGTTGTGGCATACAGTGAAATAGTGAATAGTGGAGTGGCATAGAATTGTGTGGTGTATAGTTGAAGTGAGTATAGTGGAATGGAGTACAACTTAGTGGCATACAGTGGTGCAGCATACAGTAGAATGGGGGTACAGTGGAATGGCATGTAGTGGAATAGCATAGGGTGGAGTAGCCTACAGTGGAGTAGTGTAGAGGGGAATAGCATAGAGGGGTAACGTACAGTGGAGTGGCATTCAGTGAATAGCATAGAGTAGATAGGCATACAGTGTGTTAGTGCACTGTGGAGCGGCGAAGAGTGGAGTGACATACACTGGAGTGGCGTACAGCAGAATAAGATGCAGTGAGGTAGAGTGGAGTGGCGTACAGTGCAGTGGTGTAGAGCTTAGTAGCATACAGTGAATGGGTAAAGTGATATCAATCAATCAATCATCAGTTTTAGAAGGCACACTAATCACTGGTGAGGGCATTCAGGCACTGCTGTAACTCTGTCTCAGTTGAACAGCCATTTCTTGAGATGTCTTCTGAATTCTTGGATAGAGTGGGATGAGCTTTGGTGGGGGCTGTTCCAGGCCTTTGCTGGACGCTATGTGAATGAGCGACCACTGTAAGTGCTGCAGCGAATTTGTGGTTTGTTTGTGAGGTGCAATGAAGGAGTCTTGAAGGGTGGTAGAAGTTCATTCAGTAGTTGAGGCAAGCTGGTCCTAGGTTGTGGAGGGATTTGTACAGAAATGTCAGGAGCTTGAATTGGCAACAATTGTGCAGGGCAACATTTGTGTACGGGGAACCTGTACGGGGAACCTGTGGAGGTTTCTTAGATGGACAGTGATGTACATTTGTTTCGGGAGGTCTAGGATGAGTCTGGTGGCTGAGTTCTGGATGATTTGGAGTTTTTTCATTAGTGCTGTGGTGAGTCCGGCATAGAGTGTGAGATCTTGTGCTTCATGTTGAGTTTGTTGTCTTTGAGAAGTCCTAGGTTTCTGACATGGTTCATGGGGGCAGGGGGTCCAAGCTCAGCTGGCCACCAGGGGTTGTCTTAAGGAGAGGCAGCATTACAGAACAGTAGTACCTTTGTTTTGCCAGTGTTGAGTTTGAAACATCTGCCCTTCATCCATTTTGCAACACTGTTCATGCAGCTATGGAAGTTGGATTTTCCTGTGAAGATGTCCTTGGAGAGCATGAGGACAAGCTGCGTGTCATCTGCGTGTGAGATTATGTTGAGTCCATGGTTTCTGACAATGTCAGCCAGTGAACTCATGTAAATGTTGAAGAGGGCGTGGCAGGTGATGATTCCTGAGGGATGCCACAGCTGATATACCTGGATTTTGAGATGAAGAGCGGAAGGTAGATTTTCTGAGTTCTGTATGGTAGAAAAAAGGCAATCCATTTCAGGACTTTTCCTCTGATTCCAATTTGGTGGAGCCTTGTGAGCAGTGTGTGGTGGGTGACTATGTCAAAGGCTGCAGAAAGGCTGAGGAGGATGAAGGCAGTCGTGTTTCCTTGGTTAAGGACGTGTCTGATATTCTCTGTGTCTGTGATCAGAGCAGATTCTGTGCTGCTGTTCAAGTGGAAGCTAGATTGTAAGGTGTCTCGGAGATTGCTGTCTTCAAGGTAGGCCGTATGCTGTGGATTTGTGACTTTTTTGAGTATTTTTGCTGGGAATGGGAGCAGGGAGATCGGTGGTAGTTTCTGAGTTCATTGGGATCAGGCTATG
This sequence comes from Pleurodeles waltl, assembly GCF_031143425.1. Taxonomy (NCBI): domain Eukaryota; kingdom Metazoa; phylum Chordata; class Amphibia; order Caudata; family Salamandridae; genus Pleurodeles; species Pleurodeles waltl. Next base: position 555,379,709 of record NC_090436.1, read on the forward strand.
GGTTTTTTAAATGTTTGTTTCCAGTCTTCTGGGAAGGTTGTGTTGATGGAGGAATTGAGAATGTCGGTGAGTTTGCTGGCAATGGTGCTGATGCTTAGGTTGAACATTTGGTTAGGGCAAGGGTCTGTGGGGGATCCAGGCTGAATAGAATTCATGAAGTCAGCATGTTCTGAGTAGTGAGATGTTTCCAGTTTGTGATGGTGCAGTTGGTGGCAGGGTCCGGGGGCTCAGAAGTTGTTGGTGTCTGGGGAGCTCATAAGATTGATGGCATCAGTGATGGAGGGTTGGAGATCAAAGTTTTTGTAGATAGTGGCTATTTTATTGTAGAAAAATCACAATCTTGGACAGCACTTTGCTGTGGTTGGAGCTGTTCAGGGTTTGTTTCCTGGTGCTATTGATGCATTTGTGGTAGAGGTTGAGTTAATTCTTGAAAGCAGATCAGTCAATGTACTCCTTGTGGAGTGCCACCTTCTTTCAAATTGCTTTCACCTGCATTTGGCGGTTCTAGGCTCTGATGAATACCAGTTAGATTGCTTGCCGTGGTTGTTGGATTTGCTCTGTTTGATGGGGGCAATGGTGTCTGTGCTGTTTAAAAACCAATGTTTAAATTTTTGAGAGCTGTGTCCATGTCTGTTGGGATATCTAGGCAGTGAGTGTTGAGGTGTCACACCATTGGGATTGGGTTTCGTATATCTTGCCACAGCTTTGATGGGAGATGGGAGCTGGCCTGGCTGCATTGTAATGATCTGATGCAAATGTGAAGTGTATGGTGCAGTGCTCAGTCCAGGTGAGCACCGAGGGATGGTCGAAGGAGACTCTGCTGCTGAAAGTGAAGATGGGATCCAGTGTGTGTCCTACAATGTGCGTTGGGTAGGTGGCAATTTGGTTGAGTCCAATTATGTTCATGCTGTCCAGGAGATTGGTGGTGTTGGAGTCATTGGGGTCATTGAGGTCGTTGAGGTGGAAGTTTAGGTCTCGGAGGAAGATATAGCGTTTGTGGCAATGCCTTGGGTGGTGATAAGGGGATGGCTTCACAGACCTTTTGTCGTTTTCCAAGGGGTCTGTTTCCGAGGGTTCCTTTGATGGAAGCTTTATCGGCTGGGCTGGGCTGAAGTGGAGGTGTTCCATGATTTGAGCTTCATTCTCCATTGAAGCAGCACAGCAGAGTGTGTCCTTGTGAATAATGGTGATCCGGCCGTCGGGTCTGCCTATATAAACAGTGTGGATAGTATTGAACTCATCGGGGGTAGCTGCAGTGATGGAGGCAATAAGCCTGGAGTAAATGAGCAAAGCTACGTCTGGAGGGAGAGAGGTGATGATGTCCCATAATTCTGTGGCGTAGGGGTTGTCTTGGGTTTTGGAGTGCCAGTGTTTGATTGTGGTGAGGTTCTGATTTTACAGAAGAACTGGCAGTGGCAGCATTTGAAGGGACCTTCTGTGGAGTGCAGAGAGGAGCAGCAGCAAGAACTTTTGCCGATGTGGAGGATGAGCATGAGGATCTCAACTCTGAAGTAGTGGAAGGCAGCAGTAGACCCAGGGTTCCTGGTGCTGGGCATGGTCCAGGTGCAGATGGTCTTACCCTTGGCATGCCAGTGGCACGGCTGCACCACGACCCCATAAGTAGCGCTGGGAGGAAAGAGGGGCTAACAGGGAGACAGGGTGGGCCGGGAATGAGGAGAAGAGGTGGGAGAAAATGGCAGGAGCAGGCATACAGTTGAGTGGCATACAGTGTAGTTGCATACAGTGAAATAATGTAGAATGGAGTGTTGCACAGTGAGTGACCTAGAGTGGAGGGACCTAGAGTGGATGAGTGTACTGTGGAATAGCATAGAGTGGCATGGTGTAGAGTGGAGTGGCTACAGTGGAGTGTCATAAAGCAGAGTGATGTAGAGTAACATAGTGTGCAGTGGAGTGGCATAAACTGGAGTGGGATACAGTGGTGTGGTGTAGAGTTGAGTAGCATGCACTTAAATGATGTACAATGGAATACAATCAAGTGGCACAGAATGTAGTGGCATGCAGTTGAACAGCATAAAGTAGAGTGGCATGCAGTGGAGTGGTGTAAAGTTGAATAGCAAAGAGTGGATTAGCGTAGTTTTTAATGGCACATAGTGGAGTAGCATAGACTGGAGTGGTATAGAGCAGAGTTGCATTACAGTGGAGTGGCAAAGAGTGGATTGGTGTACAGTGTATTAATGGAGTGGTGCAGAGTGTAGTGACATACACTAGAATGGTGTACAGTGAAATAACATGGAGTGGAGTTGTGTAGAGTGAGTAGTATACAGTGAAGTGGAGTACAGTGCAGTAGCATAAAGGAGAGTGGGATAAAGTGGAACAGCATGAAGTGGAGTGGCATATAATGTAGTACCACACAGTGGAATTGTGTAGGGTGGAGTAGCATAGAGTGGACTGGCATAGAGTGGAGTAACGTAAAGTTGAGTGGTGTACAGTTGAACAGCATAGAGTAGAGTGGTGCAGAGTGGAGTGGCGTACAGTGGAGTGTTTTAAAGTGGAGTGGTGTTGAGTGAAGTGGCACAGAGCGGAATAGCATACAATGGAGTGACATACAGTAGAGTGGGATACAATAGAGTGGTGTAGAGTGAAGCAGCATACACTGGAAAAGCATACAGTAGAATACTGTAGTGTGGAGTGATGTGAAATGGAGTGGCATGCAGTAGAATAGTGCAGAGTACAGTGGTGCTGTATTGAGTGGAATACAATAAAGAGGAGTAGCATACAGTACAATCGCATAGAGTGGAGAGGCATGCACTGGAGAGGCATAGAGTTGAGTGATGTACAGATAAGGGTACATTTGTTAGGAGTGTACAATACAATGTGCAGATTAATGCAAGACAGAGATTCAAAGTGACTTGCGTTTCTTCACATTTACCAAGCAACTCAGGTCCCAGCACAGTGGTATGGTGTTGCTTTGTAAATGTGACTTGTGTGTTGCTTATGGAAGACCATGTGTGATGCAAGGATAACACAAAGCACAAAAAAATCCAGCACTTAGTTATATATTGTGCCACAGTACACTGCATAAATTTGCTGCATACTGCAGTATATGCTGTTGAAAAGACATCATATAATTGGTTAATAGCTGCTTTTACAAAACTAATGGGCAGGCATATTTTTTTATATACTTTGCCTGCGTTCAGAGTAAAGGCCTTGATTTCAGTTAAGTAGTAGGTTTATTATTATTACCTAATTATTATCATTTTATCAAAGTGTTTCTAGGGAGCAAAATTAATTTATATTTTCAATATGTTTTTAAGAAAGTTAGCAGAGTACACTGCTTATACCTGAAAGTACAATCTTTTAAAGAAATGTACCTTTTTTAATTGCTTTTAATTTGCCCAGTAATTTCTTTTTAGCTTTGCTGTGCTCCAATAATTCAATCTGTAAAAAATGTAAATATACTGTAGTACAATATGTTTATATAGTGTAATATTGTTTTTGCTTTTTATTATTTACATATATTATTTTTTCAACAACTTTTTAAGTGCTGTGGTACCTGTTTGGAAGTTCCACAGTAGCCCATGACATTTTTGTAAAATATATAGAAAAGACATAGAACTTTTCCCTGAGTATTGCCACTTTAATTAAGTTGTAATTGGTAGGGGAATATTATAAAACCTGATACTTACCTATGTCTGAGACCCTAACACAACATGGCTACCTTTAACTTTTGTAATGGTAGTCATTAGCCAATCGCATAATGCCTTGTCATCACAAAGTATTGTGGTAGTTATGCAAAATACTGCAAATTTCATGAAACTACTACAACCACAGATATCACTAAGTTTAAATGCCTTATAAAGTGAATAAAAACTTACCTGTGACACCCAAAAGGATAATCTGCACACCATCATCTACAAACCTTCAAAATTTCATGTAAATCCGAATAGGAGTTTCCAGCTACGCTTGAATACAAAAACTGTGGAAACATGCATTGGTCCCTGTAAGGAAATGCCTCCTTGGCATGGGTACCCCCTGACTTTTTGCCTTTGCTGATGCTAAGTTCTGATTTGTAAGTGTGCTGGGACCCTGCTAACCAGGCCCCAGCACCAGTGTTCTTTCCCTAAAATGTACCTTTGTCTCCACAATTGACACAACCCTGACACTCAGGTAAGTCCCTTGTAACTGCTACCTCTGGTACCAAGGACCATGATGCCAGGGAAGGTCTCTAAGGGCTGCAGCATGTCTTATGCCACCCTGGGGACCCCTCACTCAGCACATGCAGACTGCCTCACAGCTTGTGTGTGCTGGTGGGGAGAAAATGACTAAGTCGACATGGCACTCCCCTCTGAGTCCCATGCCAACCTCACACTGCCTACGGCATAGGTAAGTCACCCCTCTAGCAGGCCTTACAACCCTAAGGCAGGGTGCATTATACCACAGGTGAGGGCATATGTGCATGAGCACTATGCCCCTACATTGTCTAAGCAAAACCTTAGACATTGGAAGTGCAGGGTAGCCATAAGAGTATATGGTCGGGGAATTCAGGGACGTTTGGTATCAAACTTCTCAGCACAATAAATGCACACTGATGCCAGTGTGCAATTTATTGGAACATACACCCAGAGGGCACCTTAGAGGTGCCCCCTGAATACCAACCCGACTTCCAGTGTAGGCTGACTTGTTTCTGCCAGCCTGCCACACACCAGACATGTTGCTGGCCACATGGGGAGAGTGCCTTTGTCACTCTGTGGCCAGGAACAAAGCCTGTACTGGGTGGAGGTGCTTCTCACCTCCCCCTGCAGGAACTGTAACAACTGGCGGTGAGCCTCAAAGGCTCACCCCTTTTGTTACAGCACCACAGGTTATCCCAGCTAGTGGAGATGCTTGCCCCTCTGGCCACTGCCCCCACTTTTGGTGGCAAGGCTGGAGGAGATGATGAGAAAAACAAGGAGGAGCCACCCACCAGTCAGGACAGCCCCTAAGGTGTCCTGAGCTGAGGTGACTCCTGCTTTTAGAAATCCTCCATCTTGAGAGTGCAGGATTCCCCCAATAGGATTAGGGATGTGCCCCCCGCCCCACAGGGAAGAGGCACAAAGAGGGTGAAGCCACCCTCCAGGACAGTAGCCATTGGCTACTGCCCTCCCAGGCCTAAACACACCCCTAAATTCAGTATTTAGGGGCTCCCCAGAACCTAGAAAACTAGATTCCTGTAACCTTAACAAGAAGAATGACTGCTGACCTGAAGCCCTGCAGAGAAGACCGAGACGACAACTGCCTTGGCCCCAGCCCTACCGGCCTGTCTCCCAACTTCGAAGAAAACTACAACAGCCATGCATCCAACAGGGACCAGCAACCTCTGAAGCCTCAGAGGACTGCCCTGCACCCAAGGACCAAGAAACTCCCGTGAACAGCGACCCTTCTTTGCAACAAAGTAGCAACTTTAAAGACTTCTTGTTTCCCACCAGAAGCATGAGACTTCCCACTATGCACCCGACGCCCCTGGTTCGACCTGCAGAAAACCAACACCTCAGGGAGGACTCCCCGGTGACTGCTAGCCCGTGAGTAACCAGAGATGACCCCCCTGAGCCCCCACAGCGAAGCCTGCAGAGAGAATCCAGAGGCTCCCCCTGACCGCACTTGCCTGAAACAAGGGACCCGACGACTGGAACCAACACTGCACCCGCAGCCCCTAGGATCTGAAGGAAACAAACTCCAGTGCAAGATCGACCCCCAGGCGACCCGCTGCCTAGCCCAGGTGGTGGATGCCCCAAGGAGCCCCCCCTGTGCCTGCCTGGATCATTGAAGTGACCTCCGGGTCCCTCCATTACTTCCTATACAAAACCCGACGCCTGTTTGCACACTACACCCAGCCGCCCCTGTGCTCTGCTGAGGGTGTACTTTCTGTGCCTTCTTGTGTCCCCTCGGTGCCCTACAACCCCCCCGGTCTGCCCCTCGAGGACGCGGGTACTTACCTGCTGGCAGACTGGAACCAGGGCACTCCTGTTCTCCATAGAAGCCTATTTGTTATGGGCACCTCTGCACCTGACCGGCCCTGAGCTGCTGGTGTGGTAACTTTGGGGTTGCCCTGAACCCCCAACGGTGGGTTTCCTATGCCACAACTTTGAGACTTGTAAGTCTTTTACTTACCTTCAAAACTAACCTTTACTTACCTCCCCCCAGGAACTGTTGATTTTTGCAGTGTCCACTTTGAAAATAGGTTATTGCCATTTTTACAAAGACTGTATGTGATATTGCTTTTATTCAAAGTTCCTAAAGTATCTAAGTAAAGTACCTTACATTTAAAGTATTACTTGGAAATCTTGAACCTGTGGTTCTTAAAATAAACTAAGAAAATATATTTTTTAATATAAAAACCTATTGGCCTGGAGTAAGTCTTTGAGTGTGTGTTCCTCATTTATTGCCTATGTGTGTACAACAAATGCTTAACACTACCCACAGATAAGTCTACTGCTCGACCACACTACCACAAAATAGAGCCTTAGAATTATCTACTTTTGCCACTATCTTACCTCTAAGGGGAACCCTTGGACTCTGTGCACACTATTTCTTACTTTGAAATAGTATATACAGAGCCAACTTCCTACAGTCCTCAAACCTACTTCGGGACCCCATTTTTTATCTTTGCACCCCCTTGACCTATCACAGTAAAACTTTCCATCCTCTGCCAAAGTAGAAAAAGTAATAGATCTGGAATGAATATACGAAAATATGAGGAATTCCTATACTTTGGAATGGTCCCTGGGACTGCCGGATGGCTCCCCACATGTCACCTGATAAAAGCCCCAGGGAGATGGCAGTCCCCGGGGCAGCAGGGGGGCTGGGCGACCCCTAAGCATCAAAATGGCAATGCCCCCGGGACTTGGCACACCCGGGAGCCTCACAGAAGCAAGCGGAAGACAGTGCTTGTTTTTAAAAAAAAGTTTCTCTGTGGCAAAGATTTAAAAAAAATGTTTTTCAGCTATGGGGTTACTTCTTGGACCCCAGTACCAGAGCTAAGGGGTCAGGGTGTCCTTAACTTGGCCCTTTTTGATTTTTTACATCTTTTTTTTACAACACTTCCTTGTTGAAATTTTGGCAGCCAATCTGATCTCAGCATGAGGTTGGGAGGGTTTGCGAACCCTTCATGTCCCTATATATATATATACAAATTCAGATTTTCTCAAAAACTACAGAATGGATTTGCACCAAATAACAGAAAGGTCGCTTTCTGGACCAAGAACTACCTTTCTTCTAAATTTGGTGTCATTCCTTTCAGTGGTTCGGGTGATATCGCTGTTCAAAATCCCTATGGAAAAATGAATGAGGAAAACGCTTTTGGGGCAGCCCTTTTCCCGGGTCCCCACTTGATGGATCACCCCCAAAATTTGTGAAGATTCGGCGAGCGGCTCCAAAGATATAGGCACATAAAAAAAAAACTTTTTCTATAGAAGATAGGTCCTAACTATAACCATCTAGTGTGGACCACCACTTTATATATATATATATATATATATATATATATATATATATATATATATATATATATTTATATATTTATATATATATATATATACATATCCTTGTATATATATCTCTCTATATACCTTTATATATATATATATATATATATATATATATATATATATATATATATATATATAGATAGAAGTGGGGACTGAGAAAAGGAATCGGTAAAAAAACATGTTTCCCATGTTAAGTGAACACAACAACAGCTTGAACCTACTAGAACCACTGGACGGAATAACACCAAATTTAGCAGAAAGTTAGGTTTCTGTACAGAGATTACACTTTTGCATATTTAGTGTAAATCTGTTCAGTGGTTATTGAGAAATTAAAAGGGGAAATAAATGTGTATATCTAGGACCACGGATCGGTTGTGAAGCTTTTTCAGCGATCATTGCTTATTTGCGAATGCACAGGCCAACACAAATGCTGTGATTGGCTGGCCTCAATGTGACCGGAAAGTTGGATGAGCCATTTTAGATTAAGGGACATGGGGCCATATGTATGAACACATTTGCCCATTGACACAGAATGGGAAAAACCCTTTGGTACATCTGGCCCATGGTCCATGGGGCTGAGAAATAAAATGAAAAGTGGCATAAGAGGTCAGGGTGTTGGTACCCTGACCCCAGAGCTGTGATGTAGGGGTCTGTGGGTATGACATTATGGCGATCATTATGACATTGTTGGTAAATCCCACTTACTGCCATGCCAACTCCCACCAACATACCGCCACTGCAGCAGATATCCGCCAACCATATTATGACACACACATACCAATCCGTCACTATACAGCCACACACACAAGTCCGCCAGCCCAAAGGTCAGTGATAAACTGGCGGTATCCAAACCCACACCGTTACGCCAACAGAACAACGCCTGCAACATTATGACCCACGAATCATTGCAGAGGACATTCAATGGCGGTAAACCATTGGCGGTACATGCCACTGCGCTCAAAATACACACAACCTAACAAAACACTACATTTTGGTCAATTCAAACAACACACACCTGACACCTATACACACACCACACCCACACCACTATCAAACACCCACCCACATTACCCACAACCCTTTACGACTACTAACCATTGCCAACAGAGAGAGAGACAGCAAGAGCATCCACACAACCAGAGCCACATACCACCATCACCTATACACCACCCACGCACCTCACAACACACACACCAACATACCACCCTACACACCCACACCACTCACACCACACTCATGGCACCACAACAACACCCCAGGTTCTCTGAGGAGGTGCAAAGGGTCATGGTGGAGGAAATCATCCCGGTAGAGCCACAGCTATTTCGATCACAAGTCAAGCAGATATCAATTGCTAGGAAGATGGAGCTATGGCTGGGGATCTTGGACAGGGTCAACGCCATGGGACAGCACCCCAGAACAAGGGATGAAATCAGGAAGAGGTGGAATGACCTACAGGATAAAGTACGTTCCATTGCAGCAAGACACCAACTAGCTGTACAGAAGACTGGCGGTGAACCCCCACCTCCTCCCCCACAACTAACAACATGGGAGGGTTAACTCTTAGCAATCATGCATCCTGAGGGCCTGGCGGGAGTAGTAGGAGGACTGGACTCTGGTAAGTCACCTCTCTATTACTATCACCCCCCTACCTGCATGCCATCACAATCCCCCACCCTCACCCTCACTCCTATCACTCCACCACTCCCACAGACCCCACCATCACAACCCACTCATCCCAATGCCAAGCCCTGCATGCAACACCAATACATGGACACCCCTCACAGACCTGCATGGACACCTATCATCACAGCATGCACACTAGCGAGAATCACCTAGCCCACCAAATAACAACTCACACAAGGAAAAGATACCAGGGCAAATCCAACCAAAGAGGGCACCACACCCATGCACAATTTGTCACACACAGAAACAATAACCCTGCATTTACATCACCACAGGTAACCCAGCCAAAGTCACCGGCGAAGAGATGCCAGCAACATCCAGTCCCCCCACAGAAGAGGCCCACAGTGATGACAGCAGCTCTGTTCACCTGGATCTGAATGACCAACCTGGCCCATCTAGGACCTCCGGACAGTCGGTTACCCAGGCACACTCTCACAGAGCCTCTCCCCTCAGGAAACAACACCACAGCACCCACCCAGCAGGCCCATACCTCTGTCCACAGGACATGTCAACCAGCAGTGTCCCCACAACTACAGGGACCCCAGGCCACCCCACTAACACAGGACAATTAGGGACCTGGGGTCAGTGGCAGTGGGCACACGGTTCAGGGGACAGAGGCACAGGTCAACAGGGAAGCTCGGAGGACTGCTGCGCGACAGGGTGAGGACAGGCCCTGGTAACTGACCCTTCAGGAGGCACTCACCGTGATCCTGGGAGCATACCAAAATTCCCAGGATACGCTGGGCCAGATTCTGGACAAGTTGCAGCAGAACATGCGGCTGCAGGAGGGACAGTACCTGGGGATCAGTGAAGACTTGAAGGACATCAACACCACCCTGATCTCCATTGCAGGGGTGCTGGCTGACATGGCCAAGAGTATGAGGAAGGCAGTGGCACACCACCGGACCCCTGACACTAACCAAACTACTGAACAGCCCTCCACCTCTGCTGCCGCTAGTGGACAGGAGGCCCCACCACAGTACCAACAGGCCACCAGCACCTCTCCCCCTGCAGAAGGAGAACCACCCCACAAATGATCCCTGCGATCCAGGCAGAAGCCAGAGACTATTGCCAAGACCCCCGCCAGGAAATAAGACTCTCCTGATTGTCACCCTTGTGTATCACTTAGTCACCCTGTCCACCTTGGACTGCCATTGATCCACTTCCTATGCCCCCTTGGAAAATGCACTTGTGATCCACATAGACTGGACTCTATCCTGGACATTCCTCCACCATCACCCTAGCCCATTGCACATCCCCCTCAACTTATTGGCACTTAAAAAAACACCATTTGAATAAATACAAGTATAGAGTCTGTCAAATTATTGAACTATGTATTCGTTCAACAAGCGTTAAACACTGCAATACAACTGTACATTAATGTATACATAGGAATGACCTGTAGTTGGCTGCAGTCAACACACCAGGAGTGATAGTGGGGCACAAATATCTGAAAATAGATATGCCAAAGGGTACAGTAAGTGGCCACAGAAGTGGGAAAATCAGCCTGCCAGTCAACTAGAAAGTCATCAAAAAACTAGGCCAAATCATCAGATATTAGATCGATCACATGGGTGGATGGATTCACACAGCAAAAGTGTGCAGTAGTCTCTTGTGCAGGTCCACCTGCATTAGTGCCAATCTCCATAGAATGAAGAGCCAACTCAGTCAACACAGAGGGGGTCATTCTGACCTCGGTGGTAAAATGCGCTTACCGCCGGTCAGAAGACCGCCATAACACCGCCGCGGGCGCGGGAAACCGCCACGGCATTCTGACCCGCAACAGGCAAACCGCCAAAAACCCGACATCCACAAAAGTCCGCCACACCAACGGCCAGCGAAAAACTGCCGATGACCAAACCTCCACCGTCACGCCAACAGAAATACGCCCATTCCATTCCGACCCACGAATCCACGCAGCGGTCTTTCAACCGCGGAATTCCATTGGGGGTACACACCGCTGCGGTCAAAATACACACACAGCTCCAAAACACTGCCACATTGGACATTTTGAAATACACACACCTGATACACATACAAACACCACTCCCACACACCCAACACAATATAAAACACACACCCACATCACCCACAAACCCCTACGACCACCATTTATTGACTAAGGCCAGAGAGAGACACCACCAGCTAGTACAGAGCATTCACAGGCACATAACACCATCACTCACACAACATCCACGCACAAAACACCACACACCACCACACTCACCACACTCATCACCACAAACGCCACCCCACACCTCATCCACACCACCCCATGGCACCCCAAAGACACCCCAGGTTTACAGACGCTGAACTCAGGGTCAGGGTGGAGGAAATAGTTCGGGTAGAGCCCCAGCTCTTCGGGGCACAGGTGCAGCACACCACCATTGCCAGGAAGATGGAGCTATGGCAAAGAATAATGGACAGGGTCAACACTGTGGGTCAGCACCCACGAAATCGGGACGACATCAGGAAGCGGTGGAACGACCTACGGCGGAAGGTGCGTTCCATGGTATCCAGACACAACATCGCGGTGCAGAAGACTGGCGGCGGACCCCCACCTCAACCCCCAGAATTTACAACATGGGAGGAACAGGTCTTGGCGATCCTGCATCCTGAGGGCCTCGCAGGAGTAGGCGGAGGAATGGACTCTGGTAAGTCGAATCTCAACTACTTCATCCACCCCCCACCCCCTGGCATGCCAAATCATACCCCCGCCTTCCCCCCCACCCCCATCACACATCCCCCTTGCTAATGTCTCACCATCACAACCCACCCATCCCAACACCAAACCCTGCATGCGACCACAAACCATGGACACCCATCACCTAAGCATGCCCACTGCACATACCCATCCCCCCCCAAACCACCGTCACAACAGCCCCCACAAGGGAATGCCAGCACTGGGGTACACAGGCACCCACCCATTGCACGCTATGGCACACACAGAAGCAATAACCATACTCTTATACCCCTGCAGGACCCGAACGCCACGACACCGCCCAGGAGGGTCCAGAAATGCCCATTCCACCCCCAGAAGAGGCCCACAGTGATGACAGCAGCTCTGTCTCCCTGGACCCAGATGACCAGCCCGGCCCATCGGGGACCTCGGGACAGTCGGTTCCCCTCAGACAGCCACAGGCCACAGCAGACCTACCCCCCTCTGGGAACACCAGCACAGCACCCACCCAGTGGGCCCATGCCTCTGTCTCCAGGACACGTCAATCAGCGGTGTGTCCACCACTACAGGGCACCCAGGTTAACCCACCACCTCAACAACAACAGGGACCTGGGGGCAGTGGTAGTGGGCACACGGTCCAGGGGACAGAGGCCCAGGGAAACAGGGCAACTGGGAGGGCTGCTGTGCGACAGGGGGGGGACAGGCCCAGGGAACCCACTCTCCACGAGGCCCTCTCCTCCATCATGGGAGCATACCACCGCTCCCAGGAGACGATGGCGACGGTCCTGGCCATGTTCCAGGAGATCCAGGTACTGCAGGAGGAACAGTTTATGGGGTTCAGAGAAGAAATCAGAAACATCAGTTCCGCAATGGGCACCATCGTTGTGGCTCTCAATCAGATTGTCAGCACATTGCGGGACCATGTGGCACCACAAAGGGCCCCTGTCACTAGCATGGACCAAGAACAGGCTACCACCTCCGCCGGCGCTAGTGGACAGGAGGCCCCGACACAAGAACAACAGGCCACCAGAACCCCAACCCCTGCAGAAGGAGAACCACCCCGCAAGCGGTGCCTGAGATCTAGGAAGAAGACAGAGTAGGATGCCAAGACCCCCGCCAGGAAAGGATACCCCCTGATTGTCATCCCACTGTCCCACATTGTCACCCTGTCCAACCTTAAACTGCCCCTGCTCCACCTTCCACAGGCATATGGACAATGCACCTGTGAGACTGAAAATCTGGACTCTGCCATGGACATTCCTCCACCATCACCGAATTGCAACCATTTCCCAAAATTTTACACTTTAATAAACACACTTATTGCACAAAAATATTCTGGAGTCTGCCTGTATTTTTGAACAAATGTATTACACAGCACCGTGCCAAAATGTCCAGTTACATTGTGATGACAACATACCACTGTCACACAGCTGTAGTCCATGGGGAAACAAAGCAGAGGTCACGGAGTGGAGCCCACATCTCTGAAATTGGAAGGGAAAGTCACAACATACACTGGGGGGAAACTCAGACAGTAGAGAGGCAGGAGACTTTAATTAAATGTAAAATGCCGGTGTTGATTCTTACCTGTATGTCATTGAAAATACTGCAGTATTACTGTGTCCCTGTTGTCTGTGTCGTCCTCTTCGTCTTCCTCCTCTTCACTCTCCGCAGGCTCCACAGCTGCCACAACACAACCATCTGGACCATCCTCCTGCAGGAAAGGCACCTGGCGTCACAAAGCCAGGTTGTGAAGCATACAGCAGGCCACGATGATATGGCACACCTTCTTTGGTGAGTACATTAGGGATCCACCTGTCATATGGAGGCACCTAAACCTGGCCTTCAGGAGGCCGAACGTCCGCTCGATCACCCTCCTAGTCCGCCCATGGGCCTCATTGTACCGTTCCTCTGCCCTTGTCCTGGGATTCCTCACTGGGGTCAGTAGCCAGGACAGGTTGGGGTAACCAGAGTCACCAATTAGCCACACACGGTGTCTCTGAAGTAGTTCCATCACGTAATGGATGCTGCTATTTCGCATGATGTACGCGTCATGCACTGAACCAGGGAACTTGGCATTTACATGGGAGATGTACTGGTCAGCCAAACAGACCACCTGGACATTCATGGAATGATAACTTTTTCTGTTCCTGTACACCTGTTCACTCGTGCTGGGGGGGACCAAAGCAACATGTGTCCCATCAATTGCACCAATGATGTTGGGAATATGTCCAAGCACATAGAAATCACCCTTCACTGTAGCCAAATCGCCCACCTCAGGGAAAACAATGTAGCTCCGCATGTATTTCAGCAGGGCAGACAACACTCTGGACAACACCTTGGAAAACATGGGCTGAGACATCCCTGATGAAATGGCCACTGTTGTTTGAAATGACACACTTGCCAAAAAATGGAGTACTGACAGCACCTGCACTAGAGGGGGGATCCCTGTGGGTTGGCGGATGGGTGACATCAGGTCTGGCTCCAGCTGGGCACACAGTTCCTGTATAGTGGCTCTGTCAAGCCTGTATGTCAGTATGACATGTCTTTCTTCCATTGTCGACAGGTCCACCAGCGGTCTGTACACGGGAAGATTCCTCCATCTCCTCACAAGTCCCAGCGGACGGTGCCTAGGAAGGACAACATGGAGCACAGAGTCAATCAACCCACAGGTACGTTCCCACAGCTTGCACAGTACACGATTCTCAATGCATTGAATGGCTTGTATGAGTGTTGATGCAAGGCCTAGGTATGTGTGACGCAGTAGATATTAAGATATGGGGGCCCTTGAAATGGCGGCTGCCTGACCTGTGAAGTGCGACAGTGGGATGTGAGGTCAATGCGCTGGCGTGGCACACCGTGGCGGTAGGCGGTCGAAGACCGCGGCGCAAAGCCGCATTGGTTAACATTGAACCCTATGGGTTTCAGGAACCAATGAGGATGTGCGCCGGCGGTCGCGGTACCCACCGCCGCGGTACGCACCGCGGCAGGCGTGACCGCCATTTTCTATCTGCTTAATCACTCGATACCTGATCATCCACAGGAGAGGACCTATACTGCAAGTGCTGCTGTGACCTCGGTCTGGAAGAGACAATGGCTGCTGCGACTGGGGAGAGGGCCCCTGCCTTCACTTCTGAAGAATTGGAGAAACTCGTGGATGGGGTCCTCCCCCAGTATGCGCTACTCTACGGTCCTCCAGACCAACAGGTAAGTACACTGGGACCATGCTTTGTGGCCAATGCCTGGGTTGAGTGGGGTGAATGAAAGATGGTGGGGAGGGGAGCGAATGAGGCATGCATCAAACGAAAGATGAGAGCATGTGCCACATGGCAAGGGTGGGGATGGGGGGCCACTCACATCGAGCATGCAGAAGGTGATGTTTGTTTTTCTTTCTCCCCTGCACATGTCACATAGGTCAGCGCCCATCAGAAAATCGACATTTGGCGTGCCATCGCTAAGGACGTCCGGACCCTTGGGGTCCACAACAGACGGGGCACCCACTGCCGGAAGAGGTGGGAGGACATCCGCCGTGGGAGCAGGAAGACCGCGGAGGCTCTGCTGGGGATGGCCTCCCAACGTAGGAGGGGTGCCAGTCGTTCTTTGACCCCCCTGATGTCCTGGATCCTGGCGGTGGCCTACCCCGATTTGGATGGGCGCGTGAGGACATCACAGCAGACACAAGGGGGTGAGTACAAGCACATTCTGCTGATTTTGCGCACATTGGAGGTGTCTGGTTGGGGGAGGAGGGCTGTGGGTATCCCTAGGCCAGGGCGTTTTCTGTAGGCTAGGCCCCTCCGTTAGGCATGGCCCTGTACCCCCGCCCCCCACCTCTGTAGGTTGCCTATTACAGCTAATCATGGCCCTGTGTCACCTATGTGTGGAGTTGTCGTCCATAGGCTTGTAGGCCATGTCCCACGGATTGAGTAGTGTACACCAAGTGCGCGGCGTAGTGCAGGGGGCTTCTGTGTCTGTCCTCTCCGCCAACTGTGTCGCCAATGCATGCACTCAACATGTCTTTGTTTCTCCACCCCCCCTCCTTTTTTTGTGGTCTTCCTGTTCATGTGTGCATTAGCATTATCAGGCGGAGGAGAAGTGGCATTGGAGCACGAGGGAGCTGCATCTCACATGGCCATGGAGGGCCATACAACTGACTCTGATTTCACCAGTGAGACGGAGGGCAAGGGGAGCTCCACAGCGGGGACACGTGGTGACACCAGCGACACAGACACGTCCTCGGAAGGGAGCTCCCTTGTGGTGGCGGCTACATCCGTGCCCACCGCAACAACAGGTACAGCTGCCACCCAGCGTGCCAGCTCCGCCCTCCCAGCAGCCCCTCAGCCTTCGCCCCATGCCCGCTCACACAGGAAGGTGGGCATCTCCTTCGCCCCAGGCACCTCAGGCCCTGCCCCAGTTACCCCTGCTGCCCTCAGTGAGGAGGTCATTGACCTCCTGAGGACGCTCATTGTTGGGCAGTCTACCCTTTTGAATGCCATCCAGGGTGTAGAAAGGGAGGTGCACCGGAGTAATGCATACCTGGAGGGCATTCATTCGGGTCAGGCTGCCCATCAGCGATCGTTCAACGCTCTGGCCTCAGCACTGACGGCAGCCATTGTCCCTGTCTCCTGCCTCCCTCCTCCAACTTCCTCAACCCAGTCCCACTCCCCTGTACCTCTGCCTATCCCAGACACACCATCAGACCAGCCTGCACACACCTCAACTCCCAAGAGAAGCTCATCCAGAAATAAGCACCACACATCACACAAGCATTCACACAAGCAACATCCACATGCAGACATGCCAACAGCCACTGCCTCCTCTGTGTACCCCTCCTCCTCGTCTCCCTCCTCCCTCCCTGTGACGTCTCCACTCACACTTGCGTGCACAACATCTTCAGCCACTACGTCCATCACCAGCACACCCACCAGAACACTCCGCACACATGCAGTCACCACCCCCACTACCATTTACACGTCCCCTCTGTCGTCTCCCAGTGTGGCTGTCACCCCCTCTTCCAAACCACACAAACGCAGGCAGCCAACCACCCAACAGCCATCCACCTCACGACAGCCTCCAGCACAAGCACCTGCACCCAAAGACACCAGACTTCACTCTCCTACAACCACATCCTCTTCCTCCACTCCCATACCCACTACAACTACCCGTCCCTTTCTTACGAAATTGATTTTCCTTTCCAACTTTGACCTCTTTCCATCAACTGACCCCCCCCCTCCATCTCATAAGGCTCCAATCAGCACCTCAGCCACCACAAAACCTGGACCTACTAAGAAAATAGTCCAAGGATTTTGGAGTCCACCACCTTCAAGCCCAGCTACTTCGGCTGGGAGTAAAGAGACGGCCAGCCCACCCCCTGTAAAAAAAGCAAACAAAGCCAGTGCCCGCCGCGAGAGGCCAAATACAGCAGGCTCCACAAGCACTACCCTGGCACCGTCAGGGAGTGGGGTGCCACCTGGCACACCGGCAAAGGGAGGAAAGGGCCACAGACGAGCAGGGAAGGGTGGCAAGGGCAGCACGCCCGACAAGTCCGGCAGCAGGTGAGCTGCCCAGGAGGGCCCCGCCAGCCCCAGCCAAGCTGCCCAGGAGGGCCCCGCCAGCCCCAGCCAAGCTACCCAGGAGGGCCCCGCCAGCCCCAGCCAAGCTGCCCAGGAGGGCCCCGCCAGCCCCAGCCAAGCTGCCCAGGAGGGCCCGCCAGCCCCAGCCAAGCTGCCCAGGAGGGCCCCGCCAGCCCCAGCCAAGCTGCCCAGGAGGGCCCCGCCAGCCACAGCCCAGCTGGGCAATGAAGGAGCGCCAGCCACAGCCCAGCTGGGCAATGAAGGAGCGCCAACTCAAGCAACGCTGAACATGGCAAGGACTGCCAAGGCAAGAACCGCTGAACAGGGCCCTTCAAGTCAAGAACCGCTGAACAGGGCCCTTCAAGTCAAGAACCGCTGAACAGGGCCCTTCAAGTCAAGAACCGCTGAACAGGGCCCTTCAAGTAAAGAACCGCTGAACAGGGCCCTTCAAGTCAAGAACCACTCCGCTGGGCACCGCCGTCTCAAGCACCGCCCCGCTGGGCCCTTCAACTCAAGCACCGCTCCGCTGGGCACCGCCGTCTCAAGCACCGCCCGCTGGGCCCTTCAACTCAAGCACTGCTCCGCTGGGCACCGCCGTCTCAAGCACCGCTCCGCTGGGCCCTTCAACTCAAGCAGCGCTCCGCTGGGCACTGCCGTCTCAAGCACCGCCCCGCTGGGCCCTTCAACTCAAGTACCGCTCCGCTGGGCCCTTCATCTCAAGCACCGCTGAACTGGGCCCTTCATCTCAAGCACCGCTCCGCTGGGCCCTTCAACTCAAGCACCGCTCCGCTGGGCCCTTCAACTCAAGCACCGCTCCGCTGGGCACCGCCGTCTCAAGCACCGCCCCGCTGGGCCCTTCAACTCAAGCACCGCTGGGCACCGCCGTCTCAAGCACCGCCCCGCTGGGCCCTTCAACTCAAGCATTGCTCCGCTGGGCACCGCCGTCTCAAGCACTGCCCCGCTGGGCCCTTCAACTCAAGCACCGCTCCGCTGGGCACACCCGTCTCAAGCACCGCCCCGCTGGGCCCTTCAACTCAAGCACCGCTCCGTTGGGCACCGCCGTCGGAAGCACCGCTCCGCTGGGCCCTTCAACTGCACCACCGTCTCAAGCACCGCCCTGCTGGGCCCTTCAAAACAAGCACCGCTCCGCTGGGCCCTTCATCTCAAGCACCGCTGAACTGGGCCCTTCATCTCAAGCACCGCTCCGCTGGGCCCTTCAACTCAAGCACCGCTCCGCTGGGCACCGCCGTCTCAAGCACCGCCCCGCTGGGCCCTTCAACTCAAGCACCGCTCCGCTGGGCACCGCCGTCTCAAGCACCGCTCCGCTGGGCACCGCCGTCTCAAGCACCGCCCCGCTGGGCCCTTCAACTCAAGCACCGCTCTGCTGGGCACCGCCGTCTCAAGCACCGCCCCGCTGGGCCCTTCAACTCAAGCACAGCTCCGCTTGTCACCGCCGTCTCAAGCACCGCTCCGCTGGGCCCTTCAACTCAAGCACTGCTCCGCTGGGCACCGCCGTCTCAAGCACCGCCTTGCTGGGCCCTTCAACTCAGGCACCGCTCCGCTGGGCCCTTCATATCAAGCACCGCTGAACTGGGCCCTTCATCTCAAGCACCGCTCCGCTGGGCCCTTCAACTCAAGCACCGCTCCGCTGGGCCCTTCAACTCAAGCACCGCTCCGCTGGGCACCGCCGTCTCAAGCACCGCCCCGCTGGGCCCTTCAACTCAAGCACCGCTCCGCTGGGCACCGCCGTCTCAAGCACCGCTCCGCTGGGCCCTTCAACTCAAGCACCGCTCCGCTGGGCACCGCCATCTCAAGCACCGCTCCGCTGGGCCCTTCAACTCAAGCACCGCTCCGCTGGGCACCGCCGTCTCAAGCACCGCCCCGCTGGGCCCTTCAACTCAAGCACCGCTCCGCTGGGCACTGCCGTCTCAAGCACCGCTCCGCTGGGCCCTTCAACTCAAGCACCGCTCCGCTGGGCACCGCCGTCGCAAGCACCGCTCCGCTGGGCCCTTCAACTCAAGCACCACTCCGCTGGGCCCTTCAACTCAAGCACCGCTCCGCTGGGCACCGCCATCTCAAGCACCGCCCCGCTGGGCCCTTCAACTCAAGCACCGCTCCGCTGGGCCCTTCATCTCAAGCACCGCTGAACTGGGCCCTTCATCTCAAGCACCGCTCCGCTGGGCCCTTCAACTCAAGCACTGCTCCGCTGGGCCCTTCAACTCAAGCACCGCTCCGCTGGGCCCTTCAACTCAAGCACCGCTCCGCTGGGCACCGCCGTCTCAAGCACCGCCCCGCTGGGCCCTACAACTCAAGCACCACTCCGCTGGGCACCGCCGTCTCAAGCACCGCTCCGCTGGGCCCTTCAACTCAAGCACCGCTCCGCTGGGCACCGCCGTCTCAAGCACCGCTCCGCTGGGCCCTTCAACTCAAGCACCGCTCCGCTGGGCACCGCCGTCTCAAGCACCGCCCCGCTGGGCCCTTCAACTCAAGCACCGCTCCGCTGGGCACCGCCGTCTCAAGCACCGCTGGCCCATTGGCAGAAGGGGCTGGCCCGCAACTGTGTCGGGCAGGGCTGCACGAAGCACTCTGGGCAACATGCCTCCTCCAGAACCAGTGGAGTCTGTAATCCACTTGTGAGACTGTGGCTTTGCTCTCCCCAGGATGGCACAGTGGGCAATCCACCCACTGTAGAGACTTGTGAGACTGTGGCTTTGCACTCCCCAGGATGGCACAGTGGGCAATCCACCCACTGTAGAGACTTGTGAGACTGTGGCTTTGCACTCCCCAGGATGGCACAGTGGGCAACCCACCCACTGTAGAGACTTGTGAGACTGTGGCTTTGCACTCCCAGGATGGCACAGTGGGCAATCCACCCACTGTAGAGACTTGTGAGACTGTGGCTTTGCACTCCCCAGGATGGCACAGTGGGCAATCCCCCCACTGTAGATACTTGTGAAACTGTGGCTTTGCACTCCCCAGGATTGAACAGTGGCCAGGGAGGCCCCTTGTGGATCTGGCGTCGTGGACTCATCTGGCTGAGGTGCCCCCCCTTCCCTTCCCCCTGAGGTGCCTGTAGTTTTGCTATCTGATGCCCCTGCAGTGTTCTCTCCATTGGAGCCGGGTATCGTATGTGGGCTTTGCCCATGTGTTTAGGCCCATTGGCCCATGAACAATGGCTGATACCCAATTTGGACTGGACAATTTACATATGTATATATAGTTAGAGATGTTTGATATATTTTTTTACTTAGCCGTACAATATACTTCAAATTTCAGGATCATTTATTTTTGTCTTTGCATTCTTCCGGGGGGTTTGGGGGTGTCACTCTGAGTTGTTGCTCTGCATTGATGTGTATGTAGTTGTGGGTGAGGGTGAGGTTGGGTGTGTCGCGTATGTGTGTCCCCGTAATTTTTTGCCTCCCCCCTCCCCTGTGTCGTAGGTGCAGTACTCACCGTTGTCTTCTGCGGCGGCGTTCGTGCTCCTGGTAGAGGAGCAGGAAGACAATAGCTGGTAGGATGTGTAGTTCGGGTTCCATGCTGTCCAGATTTCTCGTGGAGTGTGTAGAGGTGAGCGTTTTCCGTTTGTAATGTCTGTTTCCGCTGTGTTTTTATCGGCAGGGCTACCGCCCCGGAAAAGGTGGCGGATTGGTGGGTTGTGATAGGGTGGGCGGTACATTGTCTCCCGCCTGTCTGTTGGCGGTGACCGCCGCGCCGTTTGTTTGTCCCGCCGTGGCGGTCGGAGTGTTAAAGTGGCGGTCTCTGTTGGCGGTTCCCGCCATGGTCAGAATTCCATTTTTTTTACCGCCTGCCTGTTGGCGGGTTGGCCGCTGCTTTAACACCGACCGCCAGGGTTGGAATGACCCCCAGAGTGTTCATAAGTGGCCTCGCGGATCAGCCTTAGTCTCAGGGGACACGACCGTGTATGAACCCTCATCGGGGACATCAGCAGTTCTTGTTCCACAGGAGGTACTGGCATGACGACAAGACACCCTGTTGGTAAATGTTTGAAGAAGCACCATGCGCAGTGAAAGACAGGCTGCACGCACAGAGGAGTAGTCGGTATGACAGTGACCAATCCCGCTCCAATTCCTCCTGCATGGAAGCATCGAAGATCTGAACCGTGCGTTCATGGCACAGTTGTGCTGGTGGTAGCTGCTCCATCGCTCTGTGTAGCTGTAAAGAAACAACCACAGTGAATCAGAAGAAATAGCAGCAGTATTCTGTCAGTCAATGTAAAAATTACAGGAAAGCCCCAAAACACACTTGAAAAGATAGCCTAGAAGATTGACACAAACCCAAACCCAACAGCCTTAAAGAAATGGACAATCCAAGTAGTGCTCAAGGCATTGAAAATTCTGGATACCAGCTCACCAAAGTGCTTGGGGAAGTTGGTATTTAATAGGGATTGCATCTCGGCTGATGATCTTGCAATCTGGAGAGCATACATCTCTCTAGGTGATGTCAACACAATCTGTTTTTGAAACAGTAGCGCATTTGGTATGCTCAGCTTGTCATAATTTACATTAATAGTATCAATGTGAGGCCACATTGTTGATACCTTTATCTCTCGTGTGGGGGGGAATAAACATATCCACAACACGTAACGACCTTAGAGACCGAAATTCTGTAGGCAATTCCTGGTTGCATACCGCAACAGCTTTGATCGCTCAGCACTACATAACTTCTATTGGAAAGTAAATGAAATGCTGGTCGAATCACAGAGACAGGAGTACCCTTCAGAAAACAGGCCAAGTTTGCGACCCCCGCATTGCAATGGCTGATAGTAGTGGTGCTTGTGGCGGTGCTTGAGGAGGTGCTTGAGGCGGTGCTTGCGGCGGTGCTGGTGGAGGTGCTGGCTGGAGTGCAGGTGGCGGTGCTGGTGGTTGTGCTGCTAGCCACCAGGCCTTCACCTGCAGGCTGGTTCTGTGCCCCTTCCGGCCCTTGGCAGATAGCGGGGTCACCTTGCATCTGCTAGCAAGACTCTTTGATGTGGCCTTGCTGGGTGGTTGTGGCTCCTTCTCCTTGCTGGATGCTGTCCCCTTCTTAAACTTGCCAGGTGGCGGAATCTTCTTGGCCTTGGCAGGGGTTGGTGGCACACTGGCTGGCATGACAGGTGCCCCCTTAAAGCCTCTGACAGCTGCAGAAACCACAGTGGACGTGGTGGCTGAGGTGCTGGGCTGGGTTCTGGCCACCCTGGCCTGAGGTGAAGGAAGGGGGGTGGGAGCGGTAGGGAACAGGTCAAGGGTGGCTAGGAAAAGCTTCTTAGGGACATTGGGGCTGGAAAAGGGTGAAGGTTGGGAGTGGAGGAAGAGGGAGTGGTTGTAGGAGGTGTCAGTCTGCTGTGTTTGGATGCAGGTGCATTAACTGGATGTGAGGTGGATGGCTGTTGGTGTGTGTGTGCTTGCGTTTGTGTACTTTGGGAGGAGGAGTCACAGACACAGTGGGAGAGGACACAGGGGACGTGTGCATGGATGTGGGGGTGGTGACTGCTAGTGAGGGGTGTGTAGTGATAGGCGTGCTGGTGATGGAGGTAGTGGATGAGGATGTAGTGCATGCAGGTGTGAGTGTAGACACTACTGGGAGGGAGGTGGACGACGAGGAGGAGGGGGACACAGTGGAGGCAGTGGATGTTGGTGTGTCTGCATGCGGATGGTGCTTGTGTGAGTGCCTTTGAGATGAAGTGTGGTGTTTGTGTTTGCCTGAGCCACTTTTGTGTGTTGATTTGGGTGATTGCTGGTCTGAAGGTGTGCTTGGGATAGGCTGGGGTTGAGAAGATTGGGACTGGGTACAGGAAGTTGGAGTGGGGAGGCTGGAGACAGGGGCAATGGCTGCGATCAGTGCGGAAGCCAGAGCCTGAAATGCTCTCTGTTGGGCCGTCACGCCAGAGTGAATGCCCTCAAGGTATGCATTTGTTTGTTGCAAATGCCTCTCGACACCCTGGATGGCATTCAGTATGGTTGACTGCCCAACAGTGAGGGAACCCAGGAGGTCAATAGCCTCCTCACTGAGGGAAGCAGGGCTGACTGGGGCAGGGCCTGAGGTGCCGGGGGCGAAGGAGAGGCCCACCCTCCTGGGTGAGCGGGCACAAGAAACACACTGAGGGGCTGCTAGGAGGGCTGTGCTGGTATGGGGGGTGGCGGCTGTACCTGTATTTGGGGTGGGCACAGAGGTATCCGCCACCGCCAGGGAGCTTCCATCGGAGGAGGAGTCGCTGTCTGTAGTGTCCCCTGCTAGTATAACTTTTAATATTGGTCCTTTGGTTTTCCTATTCATCATATGCATATCGTGTGGATTGTGTACTTCGACTAATTTGTAAGATGGAACCTCCAGTTAGTTCAGCCTAATTTTTTAATTAATTAATTTTTCTTTTCATTTACACACTGGTGTTTCCTTATGGTGAACAGGTGTGGTTTGTCCACACCTGGTGGTGTATATTGATTAAGTGCGTTTTAATTTTGTAGGTAACTTGGTATATTGTGTATATAGGCACTGTTTCTACTGTCCTGAGGAGGCCAGATTTATAAAGGCCGAAACGCGTTGACTACAATTTCAGAGGAGTGACTGTTGGAATTTCTGAAATATTGGATTTATTAACTTTGGACTGTATCGGACACTTATGCCAGTGATTGATTTTTCTCGCTGATGGAAGATACTCTCCGTGTACAACTGTCATTACCTCCCAGTGATACTGCTTGCCACTGGATGGCTAAGCAGCCCATGATTTATGTATTACGGTGCCCTAAGGAACTTTTGGCCTAATTGTATTGTGTGTAGTAATTGTATATAATTAATTTTTTTGCCTCTATGTTGTACATACTGTGCGTTAGTGATTTTCAGCTGAGTAGGTGTGTCTTGGTGACTATGAGATTTAATCAATTTAATTACAATAAAGAAATAACTGTTCAGTAAAAAATGTAGGTTTTCACTTAGATATTTGGTCGTATATTTATCCCTGCTGGATATCTTTCTTTCAGTACAGTGTTTGTCCCTGATCCAGTGGGATGATAGGGACCCCCCTCCCTTTTGTTATATTTACCTAACTGCGTCACAGCAGACATTGGCACATCAACTGACTCTCAAATTCACATATTGTTTCTGTAAAGGAAAAGATGCATCATTAATTCAATAGATGTGTGAATATGTCCCTCTGCTCACCATTTTTCTCCCTAGACTTCAACCACTGAGGAGGAATATCAGATGGAGACATCCTCCCATGTACAGACCCCTGGTGGGCCTGGCGACAATGGAGGACAAACACATTATCCTAGCCTACGGACTTGATAGGGCCACAATCCAAGAACTGTGTGCCCAATTGGAGCAAGACCTGATTTCAGCTATCCGCCACCCAACAGGTATCCCCCCTCTAGTGCAGGTTCTGTCAGTGCTTAATTTCTTGGCAAGCGGTTGCTTCCAAGCGACAGTGGCCATGGCATCAGGAATGTCACAGCCAATGTTCTCAAACGTGTTGACCAGAGTGTTGTCTGCCCTGCTGAAACACATGCGCAGCTACATCATATTCCCCTCTGGAGGAGGATTTGGCCACAGTGAAAGCTGACTTCTATGCCCTGAGACATATCCCCAACATCATTGGTGCCATTGATGGTACACATATAGCATTTGTCCCCCCTCCACCCCCGGAGGAATGAACAAGTGTTCAGGAATAGAAAAAGCTACCACTCTATGAATGTGCTGATGGTGTGTTTGGCGGACCAGTACATCTCCCATGTAAATGCCAAGTATCCTGGCTCTGTGCATGATGCCTTTATCTTGAGGAATAGCAGCATTTCATATGTGATGTCTCAACTCCAGAGGCACCGGGTGTGGCTAAAAGGTGAGCCCATGGTCCCCACCCAGCTGATGTCTGTATATGGGTGTGGGGTTGTCCCTAAGGGTGAGGGTATGTCTAACAGATATCCCTCGAATATTTGCAGGTGACTCTGGTTACTCCAACCTCTCATGGCTACTGACCCCAGTGAGGAATCCCAGGACAAGGGCAGAGGAAAGTTACAATGAGGCACATGGGCTAACAAGGAGGATAATTTAAAGAACCTTTGGCCTCCTGAAAGCCAGGTTCTGGTGCCTCCATCTGACAGGTGAATCCCTGTACTACTCACCCAAGAAGGTGTGCCTTGAGACGCCAGATGCCTTTTCTGGAGGAAGATGAGCCTGGAGATGGTCTTGTGGCAGCGGTGGAGCCTGTGGACAGTGAGGAAGAGGAGGCAGAGGAAGAAGATGTGGACAACAGAAGCTCACTCATTCAACAGTACGTCCAGGGACACACAGATAAGACACTGTAACATCACTTTCCATTGCAGTTTTGTGTTAGATATTGGACATGGCAGCCTGATTTCCCTATGTCTCTACTGTACCCTTTGGCATCTCTATTTTCAGATCTCTGTGGCCCACTCTGGCTCCTGGTGTGTTTAGTGCTTCTCACTACAGGTCATACCCATGTATATATTACTGTACATATGATTTGAAATGTTTACAGCTTGTTGCACTAATACATAATTCAATCAATTGACAAACTCCATAGTTGTATTTGTTCCCAGGGTGTTTATTTAAGTGCTAAGAGGTGGAGGGGGATGTGTAATGGGCTGGGGTGATGGTGGAGGAATGTCCAGATAGAGGCCAGTCTCTTTGCATCCCAGGTACAATGTCCAAGGGGGCATAGGAAGTAGAACAATGGCAGTTTAAGGTGGACAGGGTGACAGAGTGGGACATAAGTGTGACATTCAGGGGAGTCTAATTTCCTGACAGGGGTCTTGGCAATGTTCTCTGGCTTCTGCCTGGATCGCATGGACCTTTTACTTGGTGGTTCTCCTTCTGCAGGGGTTGGGGTGCTGGTGGCCTGTTGGTCCTGTGGTGGGGCCTCCTGTCCACTAGCGCTGGCGGAGGGCTGTTCTTCGGTGTGGCTAGTGTCAGGGGCCCGTTGGTGTGCCACTGCCTCCCTCATGGTGTTGGCCATGTCAGCCAGCACCCCTGCAATGGTGACCAGGATGGTGTGGATGTGTTTGAGGTCCTCCCTCATCCCCAGGTACTGTCCCTCCTGCATCTGCTGGGTCAAGGTCTCCTGGGAATGGTGGTATGCTCCCAGGATCCCTGCAAGTGCCTCGTGGAGAGTGGGTTCCCTGGGCCTGTCCTCCCCTGGTGCACAGCAGTCCTCCCAGTTTCCCTGTTGTCATGTGCCTCTGTCCCCTGAAGCGTGTGCCCACTGCCACTGACCCCAGGTCCCTGATTGTCTTGGGTTTGTGAGGTTGCGTGGGGTCCCTGTAGTGGTGGACACACTGTTGATAGACGTGTCCTGAGGACAGAGGTATGGGCTCGCTGGGTGGGTGCTGTGGTAGTGTTTCCTGTGGGGGGAGGCTCTGTGATGGTTTGGGACTCTGGCAGGATAACCGACTGTCCAGAGGTCCCTGATGGGCCAGGTTTGTCATCGTGATCCAGGCGTGCAGAGCTGCTGTCATCACTGTGGGCCTCTTCTGGGGGGCGACTGGATGTTGGTGGCACCTCCTCCCTGGTGACGTTGAGTGGGGGTCATGTGTGGTTGTAAATGCAGTATTATTGTATTTGCATGTGCCATCTTGTGCCTGGGTGTGCTTCCCTGTATGGTTGTGATTGCCCTGTCAGCTTTGCCTTGTGTGAGTTGTGATTTTGTGGGCTAGGTGATTCTCTCTAATGTGCATGCTTTAGTCATGGGAGTCCATGCAGGTCTGTGATGGGTGTCCATGCATTGGTGTGGGGTGCAGGGCTTGGTTTTGTGATGGGTGGATTGTCATAGTGGGGTATATGTGAGGTGGTGGGTTGATCGGGGTGAGGGTAGGGGTAGGAGATTGTGAAGGCGTGCAGGTAGGGTCGGGGATATAATAGTAAAGATTTGACTTACTAGAATCCAGCCCTCTTGCTACTCCTGCGAGGCCCTCAGGATGCATGATCACCAAGACTTGCTCCTCCCATGTTGTTAGCTGTGGGGGAGCATGTGGGGGTCCACCACCAGTCCTCTGTATGGCTACCTGGTGTCTTGCAACCACGGAATGCACCTTCCCCGTAGGTCGTACCACCTCTTCCTGATGTCATCCCTTGTTCTGGGGTGCTGTCCGACTGCTTTGACCCTGTCCATGACTCTCTGCCATAGCTCCATGTTCCTTGCAATGGACGTCTGCTGCATCTGTGATCCGAATATCTGTGGCTCTACCCGGAGGATTTCCTCCAACATGACCCCTAGCTTAGGTATATGTGAGGGTGTGTGGGGTGCTGTGTTGGGGTATGTGCTGTGAGGTGTGTGGATGGTGTATAGGTGATGGTGTTCTGTGGCTCAGATTGAGTGGGTGCTCCGGCTTTTCTCTCTCTCTCAACTGGCAATCTGTTTCTTCATTGAAAGGGTTGTGGGTAATGTGGGTGTGTGTTTTCTAGTGGTGTGGTGTGTGTATGTGTGTCAGGTGTGTATAGTTTGGATTGTTCAATGTGGTGTAGTTTTGTTAGTGTGTGTGTATTTTGAGCGCGGCAGTGTGTACCGTCAATGGTTTACCACGGTAGAAAGACCGCCGCAGTGATTCGTGGGTCCTGATACAGTGGGCATATTTCTGTTGGCGTAACAGTTTTGGTACCGCCAATTTATCACTGACCTTTGGTCTGGCGGACTTGGGTGTGTGTCTGTACAGAGGTGGATTTCTATGTGTGGGTCATAATACCCGTAGCGGTATACCGCCGCAGTCACAGTATGTTGGCGGCCATCAGTACGGCGGCAGGCGGCATTTACCGCCAATGTTGTAATGAGGGCCTATGTTTGTTAGTGAACAAAGTCTGTTGGAGCGAACGTTCATGGCGTTATCGACAACTGCTAAAGCCTTTTCTAAGTTTTCCTTATCTATTTGCCTTAAACGTGCAGCAGCTTCTATCTGAGAAAGCTTCCACATCTCATTATACATAGCGTAGATGAATCTTTTAGAGCACTGTTTCCTAGGACCTATCTAAAAGTCCTGCAAGTCTATATCTTCAGAAAGCATGTTCAGGTGTCCTTTACAGCGGCTAACGTGTTAGACTGTACCCATTGTTGGCACAGTTTACCCACACTGTATGTAGTAACTTTCCCCATGTGTTGACCTGAGATAAAGCGAGGATCTGCCCGGCTAATCTTGAAACCCCCTGAGGAATTCAAAAAATGCACCTGACAACCATTGGTGTTTAGTGACCAAATTATTCACCCGCCGGGACTGGAAAGTGAAGAATTATAGGTACCAGCCTGGATCATTGCATCTAGCTCTTCATGTGTGCTGTTCAGGAAGATTTGCCAATCATTAAACTTCACCGGTGTGGGAATACTGGGCGTGTTCATGTCTTTTATTTTTGCTAACTCTAGGCAGGACGTCTGTTGAATCGTGTCATTTAAGAAGATCATTTGCACAGGAATCAGGCATGCTCTAAATAAAGCTTCCCTACCCTGTATTTGCCAATCTTGTGTTTCCCCCTACACTCTTTTAAATCAATAGTGTTCTTCCAGTGATCGTAACCTTCAACAGCAAGACGGGAAACAAAGGAATCTGAATAAACCAGTTTTGTGTCTGTTAGCAAAATGTTCCTAATTCTTGAAGAAGGTAATTTGAAAAAATATGACTCAGAATTTTTTGTATCATGCCCAGAAAAATAAGTAAACTTCTCTAAATAACTTTTTGGGATTCCCACTGGTGGTGTCGAACAATGTTCCCACTGTGTGTAATTGAGTACCGGTCTATGTCTAGTTGCACGGTGCAGGTAGTAATGTCCCCAATTATTATAGCAGAACATTTCCCCATATTTCATTGTATTTACTTATACATCATCACTTTCAAATACTGAATAGTCCTTCATTTCAGTTAACATAGAATCAACTGTCTAGACATCCCAATCAGCAGATACAACAGTGGGTGAAATGACATCTATCATAGAAAGTTTAAATACATATGGAATTTGGATAATTTGAGTAGGCCTGTATATTTCAAATGGAACTTTGTCCCACACAATCCCATCAGAAATGGATACAGCGGAAATGTTCACTGGGGACAAGTCTCTGCGGACCTTGTGTGAGGAATGATGTGGAGTTAAGACTTCATCCACAGGCTCTACAGAGGAGCGTTCAGGAATTCAATGACCATTTATGAGCAAAAAGAAAACAGTCACAAAAGCAATCCATAGAAATAAGGTAGAAAATGTCAGGCTGAACTATAGGTAGTTCCAGGGTATATTAAGTAATTAATTTGAAGCCATAAATATAGCTTATGTGTCTTTGAAACATTTTCAGTCACTGGAGTGGATGAGTCTAAAGAAAAGTTATCAATATCAATGAAGTATCCAGAGGCAGTCTCTGCAAACACGGGAGCAAGTGCAGTACTTGTAGATGGGTCCACTTCACGTGGAGGCTCATAGTAGATGGTGCCATCAGTCTGTGTTGTATTGGTGTATAAAACTGCCAAATCTTGGACATGAGTTGTCATTGAAGTAGCAACAGGAACCAGCAAAAGCTAATTTTCCGCCCTCCCCATGATCGAGGAGGAATTTATAGCATTGTTGGACATTGTTGCATAATCCAAAGTAGTGTTGTTCATTCTATTCTGAAGAGGTATGTCCTGATGGGTGGTGAGAGGGGATCGTGAACTACCCAAGGGACCTTTGGGTCTACTGTGCAGGATCGGCCACATGGTGGAGTTTGACTTTGTCAATAGAAATGAATCTGTTTCCTCATGAACCAGGCAGCGGTGGCAAGATAACAGTTCTGGTACCTTGTACTCCCAGGACTGAGACCAATGCTCTGTAGGATGGACCGAATTCCTTCTTCACAGCGATCTTTTCATGAACCAGATCCCCAACTTTAGGAGTCCAGCCAGTGGTAGGTGTTGGTATATCCCTTATTCCTAAGGTGCCAGCACTGGTGGATGATTTATCATCACAAAATTGCTGAAGCTCCTGTAAGACAGTGAGACATTCATTTATGTCAAAAGGTGTTTCTGCTGCCACCATACCAGAGCCATCAAGATCTGGTACATACATAGGTATCCCAAAGAGAACCTCATAAGGAGTGCATCCCCCGAAGGACCGTCGTGATAGATTATTCAGTGCTCTCTGGACCCCATACAGGTGATGAAGCCAGCTGCGACCAGAACATAACACTCTAGCTGTTAAGGACTGCTTTAGATCACGGTTCCGCATCTCCATCCCTTGGGATGGTATGGTGAGGAGTAATGGAGTTCAACACCCATCGTCCCCATGGTTTCCCTGAATGCCTTAGAGGCAAATGCAGGGCCCTAGTCTGAATGGAACACTGCAACCGCATACGTACCAATAAAGATCAGCAAGTCCTTTATAACAGTTCGAGCGTCAGCCGACCGCTGCGGCTATAGCCACAGGAATCTAGAACAAGAATCTAGAGCTACTAGCATGTATCTGTATGCCCCATCAGGCTGGAGTGGACCACAATGGTCCAGGTACACACATTGTAATTGCCTCCTGGACACTACGAGAGATGTCTGTGGTCAGTGTTTGACATTGGAGCCCTTTATTTGCCTGCAAATGTCACAACAAAGGACGTATTGCTTTGCCTGTTTGTATAGGCCTGGCCACCAAAATATTTTCTGCAAGAGTGTTACTGTGGCCAAAAAAACAGCATGAGCAGAAGCGACACCCTCATGAGCTGCTTTCACTAGATCTAATCTCTGGTCTTGGTTGAGGATTGCTTGGTCTCCAACCCCAGGAAGTGTTGCATAGGCAACATTCTGCACACTGATGTGGTTAGAATATTTTGTAGTGCACCCTTTCGGGAGAGGCTTTCCATCAGCTGAAGCTTTCATGGCAGTCAGAATTTCATTATCTAATCTTGTATGGGAACGAGCCACCGCAGTCACAGAAGCCATAGCAACTGCGGATTTGGCTGCTTCGTCAGCCAAAGTGTTGCCGATAACGTGTACTGCTACACATTGGTGGCCCAATGTGTGTATACATGGACACACAGAAGCTTATCCTTAAGAACAGCCACCCTCCCACACAATGTCTTGTGTTTTATGGTGTTCCCTTTAGAATCTCTAACCCCATTCAGCTTCCAATGATTAAGATAAACATTGTAGGACTGAACACAGTAATATGAGTCGCGGACTATTAAAGTCAGTCTTCCTATCTCTGTGTGTTGTAGCACTAAAATAAGGGCTTTGAGTTCAGCCAACTGAGCTGTGCAGTCTCCTGTAGGTAGGTATTGTGAGGGTCGAAGACTCCATCCTTCATTGCTCCACTCACGGCTGCGCAAGCAGCTGAGTATTGATGTTTGGTTCCTACAGCTGGTTGAGCTGAACCATCAGTAAAAATGACAGTATGGTAGTTGTCTAAAGGCAAAAGATGTAGAGGAGCAGTGTACTCCTGTTTGTCCTCGAGAAATTCTTGTGTCTGGAGTTTCGAATCAAAGATGTAATCAACATCTGTAGTGGTCAGAGAAGTTGCCTACTGAATCCAATGTGGATGTAATGCTTTCTAAGGTTGGCACCGAGGTAATGACAATGATGCGTTTCCCTTGGGCAAGTGGCCTCTCCTTTATGACAGCCATCTGAACTGCAGTTAGACTTTTTTCTGTGGGTGTAAAACGTTGTTCTGCATTGGAGTATAAGTGTGATTTATATGCTATGGGCACTGTGTCATCGTCATTGAAGGTGACATAAGTAAACCCAATGGCACCAGCAATTATTCTGATGACAACATTTATTTTATTGTCACTTGTGTGCAAGTGTTTAGCTTCCAGCATGTCCTGTTGCAATTCCCTAAGGATGCGTGTGTGTTCAACTGTCCAGTGTCTTCTAGAAAAATCTGGACGTACTAAGTCATAAAGTGGCTTGATACATTGTGCATAGTCAGGAATGTATGTTCTGTCAAAATTGAAGAAACCAAGTAAAGACTGTAGTTTATTTAGAGTGTTTGGTGGGTGCAGTTGTGCACACTTCTCTAGGAAGTGTTGGGCCAGGCTCTTCCCTTCGTTCGAGACCTCATGTCCCAGGAACAATACACTGAGAAAGGCAATCCTACTTTTCTTAAAGCTGAATTTATAACCGACCTCTGCAAACCCCAATATTATTCGATCGACCCAACAGGATGAATGTTGAGGTCATCGTCTGTGAGATAAAAGTCATCCACATAGGATAATGCCTCGGGATCAATATCATGTAATATTGATGTTACTCAGGCTGAGAACAGCCCAGGGCTATTCTTATAGCCCTGGGGTAAACAGCAAAAACGTTTTTGTGAGCCAAATAAGAGTGCACTTAGGTCCGGACTTTCTTCCACTAACTTCTGGCAGAAAAACCCTTTGGATATATACAACGTTGTTTTATATTTTTTGCGCACTATATTGTTTATTAGTGCCATTCTATGTGAATTTTGTATAGCATACGTACGCGTATGGCTGTTTAAATGTCTGTAATCTAAGACTATTCTATAGGAATGGTCTGGTTTCGCAATCGGAAATAATGGATTATTCATTGCAGAGGCACAGGGCTCAATTATTCCCTTATACTCTAGCTGAGTGAGGATCTCCCTCACCGGAGCTTTTGCTTCATGTTTAACAGGATATTGTGTCTGAGGTTAGGGTGTAGACCTGATGGGTAATACATGACATGGAAAGTCCTTGTCCCAACCTACATGATTGCGGTATAACACAGGTGCCTGCGCTAAAGCTCATTTGACAGCGTAGGCTTCTTTTTCTGCTTCTGGAACAATATTAGAAAAAGAAGGCAAAATTACATCTTCCCCATGTGGGAGCTTGCGGACGTGTTCGGGTGGCCAATCTCTTTCGGCCAATAGGCTATCACAATTACGTTCATCCCAAAATATCACACCGATGGTGCACTCTACGTCTCCCTCAATTTGAATCTTCAAATCATAAACTCTATCGGGCGGGAGTGCGTGCCCATCCGCTGTTTCAACTGCAATATAATCGCTAGTTGCTGTTACATCCAGATGATCTTTCAGACTCTGGCGACATATCGTGACCTCTGCTGCGCTGTATAACAGTGTCACTGCCCACACCATGTTCTTCAGCAATGTTCTCAAGTATACTGGCATTTTTAACTGACAGTGCTGCCACCTTTTTCTTTTTAAACTGAGTGTTTTGTTGTGAAGTCTTTTCTTCCTTTTTGGCTGTAGACTGTATTGAGTCTTTCTTTTGTTTCACGTATTCAGGACGTCGGTCAGGACGGCCCCCTCTCTCACTACGTCTATCCAGTGCATCCTGAAAGGAACGAGATGGACGTGTATCAGTATATCTGTCAGGAGTTTGTATATTCTCCCTATTTCTGAGAGTGTACCTCCTTTCGGAGTTCTCCAGATGTGGAGAGTGTGCTCTCTGGTTCTGTTTATCTTAAATTTGTCTTGGCTTATCCCAGCACTTTTTAGAACCCTTCTATGTCTGTTTTGTACCTTCCTTAGGGGCGGTACTCTGTAATTCTAGCTTCTTCGGCTTGGCTCCCAGACTATCCGGTCCTATACTAGTATAGGTATCAGAAATAATTTTCGGTAGCTGTCTCCCCTGTTCTAAATGTGCTTCCCCTTTAATGTTACTGAGTATTATTGAGGAAACTGCGTCGATATAAAGCATTAATTTTATCCCCAAATCAAGGGCAGGTGCTGTCCCATGCTCATTCTGTATTTTTTTTAACACTTCCGGTAAATTGGCAAGTGTCAGGGTACCATGTGTGGTGGTATAAATTACAGTGAAGACTGTACCTCATGTGGCGCAGTCATCTACTGAGGGAACCATCCCAAAGGGAAAGCACATTGTGGGAATTCTATTTTTCTCCTGTGGTCCCGTATGGAGAAACACAGCTTCAGCTGACTTGTTTTCTGGGATATCAGCTATGATATTTTCTCCTGTTCTGTGGGTACTTTAACCAAAATAGTATGCACTGTTTGTGGAATAATCCCAGTAGCCAATTGGTATCCAGTAGGTGCTGGTGGTGCTGGACGTGCTGGCGTTGTGTTCAAAGTCCTCATTACGAACTGAACAAGCCGTCTGTAGAGTGTCACTATCTCCTCGTATAAAGTTTGCAGATCTGCTGCCTGTGTATTTTGTATACTTGGGTGAGGTGTGTATGTGACAAACATGGGCCACGTTGCTCCATCATTAGCTAAATGACCTAATCCCACGTGTTGTATTACATGTGGTAGGGTGCCTTCAAAGCAGTTCTGATGCACTTGATAAGTGAGCGGTATTTCATGATACTGGTATGCTTGGCACCGTTGAGGTACATTAGCAATTTTATATGTGTGAAATGTGACTGTTCTGCCGTCTTCCTCCGGAAAGGTGACCTAAGAGTAAAATGTTTCTGTTTGGTACGCTTCATTAGCTTCTAGTATGAAAGTGACATCCCCGCCCTCTTCTGTAACCCCATGCACTACTAAATGTAATGTTAAAGTTTGTCTAGCATTCTCAGGAATTTCTATGGTGTTTGCCATATTTGAAAAGATGGGTAGTAGAGACGGAACACCAAATGGGGAGTATAGCCCTTTTTATGAGTTAGAGCTCGAACAAGCTACAGCATGATTAGATGTTCCCTGTTCAGCTGAGGAGGATCTTCCCAAAGACCACAGACGTCTCCGTATATTGGTGCTTAGGGTACCTGCTGTCTGTGAGATAGTGATAGTCGCGGTGCCCGTAAATTAGTGCCTAAACACCATCGTTGGTGGCGCCATGTCGTAGTTGGACTCTTCCTCTAGGAAAGACCGCTGGTTTAAGGATGACAGTACTTATGTTTGTAGGTGACTATGCCTATCCTACAACAAGTCGCAACTGTAGTCCCAACCCTTCAAGTTCACTAACAGTACCTCACCAAAAACCCAAACAGTTAAAGGTGATTTGTGGCAGCCTT
Organism: Pleurodeles waltl; assembly: GCF_031143425.1. Taxonomy (NCBI): domain Eukaryota; kingdom Metazoa; phylum Chordata; class Amphibia; order Caudata; family Salamandridae; genus Pleurodeles; species Pleurodeles waltl. The sequence goes on from NC_090436.1 coordinate 555,414,996, forward strand.
TATGCAGGGACTCAAGAGTATGACATCTCAGGGAGTGTCGTGATTAAACGGAGATTACCACTTTCTCACAGATACATCATGTATCAACCAAACACAGGCAATAACGAAGATGCAGTAAGGTTTCAATAGTTTTTATTCAACACAAGCTGCAATCTGTGATAAATTGCATGGGCTGCAATGATTAGGATAATGAACAGTGCAAGAGACAGAATTGTAAAGACAAGAGTCATGATTATAAAGATCCCCACCATCTTGCAGTAACAGAAAGACATAGAATATATATTATGTTCTATTACCCTATTCTGATAGGCCTAACCTTCTACCTAAAGGAGAGCTGGGTATGTTAAACCTAATCTGCCAATGCCATGTCCCTGAGAAGAGCCCCAACCCTTGTAACCTTGGAATGAGACTCCGTAGGGACACGAAGTCCGGGTCAGCATCAAGGCGACATGTAGCATCGATAGCAGTGATGGTATATGGTCGGAATCCCTCTGATTATCTGTTTAAAGTGAGGTGTATTTATGCAGATCTACTTGGACCCCTGACGTAGGTTGTTCCCAAACAATAGATAACACAGAATGCTTGGAACAGTAATTAATATAAACAATTCCCTCAAAAGCGTGAAGGAGGAAAGTACCTAATGTGAACACCTTCAGTTTGTTTGTCTTTGTCGCTTGATTTGACGCATTAGCGTGGTGGCACTAATAACATAAACTTAAACAAATGGCCTAACTATAAACAAGGCAGCCATCTTAAAAGAATTAATTAAATAAATGGGCTAAGACAGAGCAAGCTTAGTAGGTTAAAAGCCACTAGGTGACGGGGGCACAAGTCTGCAAGCCAAAGGCTAAGCTAACTCATGTGACCTTATTAAAACAAACTAGAATTCACTACAAAACTGTCAATTAAAAGTGAAGTTACAGTGTCTTACCTGTGTGTCATTGGAAGTATTGTCGTATTATTGCACTTCTGTTGTCCCAGTCCTCAGCCTCCTCATCTTCACTGTCCACAGGGTCCACTGCTGCCACAAAGCCATCTCCAGCTTCATCCTCCTGCAGAAAAGCACCTGGCAACTTAAGGCATGGTTGTGAAACATACAGCTTGCCACGATGATCTGGCAGACCTTCTTGGGTGAGTAGTACAGGGATCCACCTGTTAGATGGAGGCAACGAAACCTGGCCTTCAGGAGGCTGAATGTCCTCTCTATGATTGTCTTGTTCGCCCATGTGCCTCAATGTAACGTTACTCTGCCCTTGTCCTGGGATTTCTCACAGGGGTCAGTAGCCATGAGAGGTTAGGGTAAGCAGAGTCACCTGAAAATATCGAGGGACAACTGTTAGCCACACGCTAACCCTGAGGGACCCCACCATACCCATACACCAACGCCAACTGGGTGGGAACCAAGGCTCACCTATTAGCCACACCCGGTGCCTCTGGAGTTGAGCCATCCCATATGGGATGCTGCTATTCCTCAGGATAAAGGCATCATGCACTGACCCAGGATACTTTGCATTAACATGGGAGATGTACTGGTCCGCTAGGCACACTATCTGCACATTCATGGAGTGAAAGCTCTTTCGATTTCTGAACACCTGTTCATTTCTCTGGAGGGAGGGACAAATGCAATATGTGTACCATCAATAGCCCCAATAATGTTGGGGATATGTCCCATTGCATAGAAGCAACTTTCACTGTGGCCAAATCTTCCACCTGGGGGAAAACGATGTAGCTGCGCATGTGTTTAATCAGGGCAGACAACACTCTGGTCAGCACTATTGAGAACATTGGCTAAGACATTCCTGCTGCCAAGCCCACTGCCACTTGCAAGGAGCCAGTTGCCAGGAAATGGAGCACAGATAGGACTTGCACAAGAGGGGGGATCCCGGTGGGCTGACGGAGAGCAGGGATTAGGTCAGGCTCCAATTGGGCACACAGCTCTGTGATTGTGGCCCTGCCCAGTCTGTAGGTGAGGATAATATGCCTGTCCTCCATTGTTGCCAAGCCCACCAGGGGCCTGTACACGGGGATGTCTCCATCTCCTATTCATCTGCAGCGGTTGCAATCTAGGGGGCAAAACGGTGAACAGATGGTCAGTGTTCCATATTTACAAACACTACACTGTATTGCATGTTGCGCTGTAACAGTAAATTCCTGGATAGGCCCAAATTATGCCTATGTGTACTGTGATGCAGTTAGGTGCCATGGTCTGCCCCCCCCCCCGAAATGGCTTACGACTGTCCTGTATGGAGAGACATGTGGAAATGAGGTCATTCCGCTGATGTTCTGCGTTGTTGCAGGAGGTGGTCGAGAACCACTGTGCAACTCCTCATTGGATACCATTGGGCCCTATGGGTTACAGTGGACAATGGTGATGTATGCCGGCGGTGACGGTATGCAGTGCCGTGGACGTGACAGCCATTTTGTATCTGTTCACTCACTTGCTACCTGACCTTCAACAGGAGAGGACCTACACTGCAAGTGCAGCTGTGACCTGTGTCTAGAACCAACCATGGCTTGTGTCACTGGGTAAAGGGCCCCTGCCTTCACCCCTGCGGAGTTGGAGAGACTGGTGCATGGGATCCTACCCCAGTACCGAATGCTGTATGGACCTCCAGCCCAACAGGTGAGTACACTGTGAGCACGATGCATGGGGCATGAATGCATGGAGTGCTGTGTGTGAGGGCCTTGTGTGGGGGGTTGGCGGAAGGGCCCTGGGCAGTGTGCTGCATGTATGGTGGACAATGTGTGTGCTTAAGGGGATGTGAGGGCTATTATGGGCCATGAGTGTAACAGGTAGGACGGTCTGACTGATACCTTTTCCTATGTTTATTTCTCTGCAGGTCAGCGCCCGTCAAAAAAAGGTTATATGGCGTGCTATCGCCAAAGAAGTGTGGACCCTGGGGGTCTACGGCAGGCAGAGCACCCACTGTCGGAAACTGTGGGAGGACCTGAGACGCTGGGCATGGAAGACGGTGGAGGCCCAGCTAGGGATGGCCTCCCAACGAGGAAGGCCATCCCTGACCCCCCCGATGGCCCGCATACTGGCGGTGGCCTATCTGGAGCTAGATGGGCACCAGGGGGCATTAAAGCAGCCACAAGGGGGTGAGTACAATGCCCCAATATACGACTTGCCCATGGTGGGGTGGCATCCGGGTGGGTATGTGGGCCTGTGGGTGCCCCTAGGCCAGGCCGAACATTGTAGGGTAGGTCCCATGTTGGGCAGGGTCTGATGTAAACCTCCTCCAACCAAGGTAGTAGGCATCCACTACTGGGTTGGGGTCTGTGGGTCTCAGGTATGCTGCAATTCGCATTAGGTATCCCTGCCCCTGGGCTGGTGACTAGCATTGTGACTGTGAGTGCATTGCCTAGTGCGGAGGGCTGTTCCCTGTGTGTGTGTGTCGTGTACTCCAACGGTGGTGTTGTTGCTGCCATTGACCAAGGTTATTCTTTGTCTCCCCCACCACCCCTTTTTGTTTTGTCACCCTGTCCTTATGTGCATTAGCATCATCTGGCAGAGGAGCAGAGGCACCGGCGACGGGAAGAGCTGCATCCCTCAGGGCCCAGGAGGCCGAATCCACTGATGATGAGGGCACCAGTGGGACAGAGGGCGAGGGGAGCACCACGGTGGAGACTGGAGTGGACAGTTTTGACAGTTATACCTCCTCCAATGGAAGCTCTCTGGTGGTGGCGGACACCTCTGTGCCCACCCAAACTACAGGTACAGCCGCCACCTCCGTACCAGCACTGCCCTCCCAGCAGCCCCTCAGCGTGTTTCCCGTGCCCAGGAGGGTGGGCATCTCCTTCCCCCATGCGCCTCAGGCCCTGCCCCAGTTAGCCCTGCTGCCCTGAGTGAGGAGGCTATTGACCTCTTGCGATCCATCTCTGTTGGGCAGTCAACCATTGTGAATGGCCTCCAGGGGCTGGCAGCCCATTTGCAACAAACAAATGCATTCCTAGAGGGCATTCACTCTAGCATGGCGGCCCAACAGAGATCAATCCAGTCTCTGGCCTCCTCCCTGATGGCAGCCATTGTCCCTATTTCTAGCCTCCCCCTTCCAACTTCCTCTACCCAATCCCATTACCCTCAACCCCAACCTATCCATAGCACAGAGGCAGACCAGCATGCACACAAGACAACACACAGGAGTGGTTCAGGCAAACACAAGCACCACACATCATCCCACAGGCACTCACACAGACACCATCCAGATGCAGACATACCAACATCCACTGCCTCCACTTTGTCCCCCTCCTCGTCTGCCTCCCTCCCAGTTGCGTCTACACTCACACCTGCATGCACAACATCCTCATCCACTCCCACCATCACCATCATGCCTATCACTACACACCCCTCACTGGCAGTCACCAACCCCACATCCATGCACACATCCCCTGTCCTCTCCCACTGTATCTCTACCCCCTCCTCCCAAAGTACACAAACGCAAGCACTCAGACACCCAACAGCCATGCACCTCACAGCAGCATCCAGCCCATGCACCTGCACCCAAAATCAGCAGACAGACACCTCCTACAACCACTTCCTCTTTCACCACTCCCAAACCTTCACCCTCTTCCCGCTCCAATGCCCCTAAGAAGATTTTCCTCTCCACTGTTGACCTCTTCCCTACCACTCCCCCTCCCCGTCCTTCACGTCGTCAGGTCAGAACCCAGGCAAGTACCTCAGTCACCTAGTCCACGGCCACAGTAGTGTCGACAGCTACTGCAGGTGGGAGAGGATCCTTGGCACCAGGCAGCAACACTGAAAGGGTGCCTGCACCAGCAGCATCTAGGAATGGCAAGGAGGCACCACCAGCTCCGACAGGGGAGGGCAAGGAGGCACCACCAGCAACGTCTAGGAAGGGCAAGGAGACACCACCAGCTGCAACAAGGAAGGCCAAGGAGGCAGCACCAGCAGCGTCTAGGAAGGGCAAGAAGGCACACCAGCTGCGAAAGGGAAGGGCACAGAGGAATCTCCAGCTGCTGACAGGAAGGGCAAGGGGCCTGAACCAGCAGTTAGGAAGTACAAGAGGCCTGGTGCTGGGTCTCATTCAGAGCCCCCACCACCAACCATGGTGGTTCAGCCGTCCGAGGCTGCAAGGGAAGGGCTGGAGCCTCCCCCCACCACTGCCAGCACCTACACCAGCACCGCCACCAGAACCACTGCCAGCAGCAGCAGCCCCAGTGAGCAGCCGTCCGAGTCTGCAGGGGATGGGATGGAGCCTTCCCCCACCACTGCCAGCCCCGACACCAGCACTGCCACCACTGAGCAGCCGTCACCGCCGGTGGACAGTATGCAGTCCTGCATCCATGGGCTGTTTATGCGTCCTTGCCCCTGCAAATCCTGTGGGTCTGACATCCAGGTGAGAGAATGTGACCTTGCACTCCCCGAGATCTGCATCAAAGGGCACAATGCTCACTCCAGAACCAGTGGAAGAATCCATCCACTCACCCCATCCTTCCCAGGATGAAACTCACTGGGCACAATGCCCCCTCCAAAACTAGTGGAAGAAGCCATCCACTCACCCCATCCTTCCCAGGGTAAAGCACACCGGGTACAATGCCCCGTCCAGAACCATTGGAAGAAGCCATCCACTAGAGAGACTATGGCCTATCACTCCCCAGGACCAAGCAGGGGGCAAACCACCCACTTGAGAGATTGTGGCCTTGCACTCCCCAGGACCAAGCAGTTGGCAAACCACCCACTTGAGAGACTGTGGCCTTGCACTTCCTAGGACCAAGCAGGGGGCAAACCATCCACTTGAGAGACTGTGGCCTTGCACTCCCCAGGACTAAGCACAGGGCATGTTGCCCCCTCCAGAACCAGTGGGCAAGTCACCCACTCAAGAGACTGTGGCCTTGCATTCCCCAGGACAGTGCACAGGGCATGTTGCCCCCTCCAGATCCAGTGGTGATGTACCATCTTCCGGCTGAGGTGCCCCCTATTCCCCGACCCCCTGAGGTGCCTGTGCATTTTCGACCTGATGCCCCTGCAGTGTTCTCTCCATGTTGTTGCAGGAGTGAGGTGGGGCCTTGGCCAATGTGTTGTGGCCCTCTGGCCCACAGACATTGAGGACTGGGCAGTGTACTTCCATTTGTAAATATGTATATACGTTTGTATTTTGATGCACTTATTCATGTTATTTTATCGTATTACACTCACTTTCTTCAAATCTTTTTGTGCTTGCATTATTCCTGAGGGGTACGGAGGGAATATGTAATGTTAGTGCATCTGGTTGTGTGTATGGTGTTGGGGGTGGTGGTGTTGCATGTGTGTGTCACTCTCTTTTTCCTCCCCCCTTCCTTGTGTGCTAGGCGGCAGGACTCACTGTGGCCGTCTTCACCGGCATTGCTGTTCATAATGCAGCAGAAGGTAGGCGAGCATCAGAAATATGTGCAGTTCGGGCTCCATGGCATTGTGGATGTTCCCTGAGTCTCCACAGGTGAGTCCTTTGACTTCTGAGCTCTGTTTCCGCCATGCTTTTGATGTCGTGGGTACCGCCCAGGAAAAGGTTGCAGATAGGCCGGTCGTAATAGTGTGGGCGGTACAGTGTCTTCCGCCTGGCTGTTGCCGGTTACCGCCGTGATTGTTGATTCCGCAGTGGTGGTCGGTGTTTTAAAGTTGTTGTCTGTCTGAGTAGTTTCCGCTGTGGTCATAATTCCATTTTGGTTACCGCCGGCCTGTTGGCGGTATTACCACCACTTTATCACCGACCGCCAGGGTTGTAATGAGGGCCTAAATCTAAATTAATGTTGAAAATAATTTGTAAAAATGGTGTGTATTTATTATTTATTTATAAAATATTTAATAACCTATTTTCAATGGAAAATAATGTTACAATAAATTGTATTAGATGTAATTCAATTAATTGTCATTAATTCTAAACATCAATTTGATTAATTATTAATCATATTTTAAACAATTAGGTTGTTTTTTCTATTTTTTTATTTAAACTAGCAAATAAATGTATTTTAGTTTAGATTGTTGCTATTAATTAAAATGTCACTACAAAAGTGCAAGTTACTAAAAAAATGCTGTTTACGAATAGTGAAAAGTAATAAGCTTACTCAAAAGTGTAAACTTACTCAAAAGTGTAGTTTGTGAATCAGGCCCCATGTGTTTTTGCTTCAACTTAGGGCCTGATTTAGAAATCCGAGGAGAGAAATATTCCATCACAAATGTGACGGATGTCCCGTCTGCCATAATACAATCCTATTCTATCCTAAGGGGATCGTAATATGATGAACTGGATATCAATCAGTCAAGCACACTATGAAAGTATGTATGTATGTATGTATGTATTTATGTATGTATGTATGTATATATGTATGTACGTAGGTAAATATACATGTATGTATGAAATCATGTTTGATTTTATTTCGATAAGGTGAACCCAATTAAAAGCCAACTGAAAGCTGTACAAGGTTGAAGATAAGGAACAGTCAATGAGTGATTGGAAAAGTAGCTAGTTTCTAGGAGCAGGAAGTATATTGCTGCTGCTTTCTCGCGTCCAAAAGTGCTCTGTGATGCTTTGACCTGCAAGGACTCTCAATAGTGTTTGTTTTGATTGCAGCCAAACCTCGCTGAAGACTTCAACTAAAACAAACCTGAGTGACTGTGGAGAGGATGGAGAAGCCATGGGGGTGGTGGTCTGAAGAGTCATGGTTTGTGTGAGGCCTTTCTCCCCTTCTGTTTTGTCTCGATGTGGTGTGACACAACCCTGAAGGTTGCCTGCTGGCAGACCATTCCTAGACACCTGTGGCATCCTTGATCCCCACCGTTGCACAGATTGCCTGTGAGTACCTTAGGTAAGAGCCCTCAAGCCTGCCTTCCTGGCACTTCCACTGTGATTTGGTGGCTAGAGCGCAGTACTCATCTGAAGATCTCCTGTGATTCCATGGACAAAATACTTGTTGAATGTATTCCCTAGCAGGCCTTGTGTTGGTCAAAACGCATGGTACTGGCATGAGTCGGATCTGTCAAATTAGGTTTGTGACAAAAATAGTATATTTTCTGACGCAATGCTGTGAAAGCCCTCAAACTATGCCATACCTTTCTCTTCAAGCAACCATTAACACCTACCTAGTAAGAACTTTTATCGTTATTGACAAGCCTCTCATGCTGGTCAGATGTAACTATTATTGGCCTGCAGGATACAGTTAATCTCACTTTACCAAGTGAGTTATTCTCCCATCTCCCCGCCATAGCATCACCAGAGTGAAGCCACTATGGGAGAGGAGCTATCAGAACAGCATATGGCTTATTCATATACACGTATTAAGCCAAGTGTACTGAAACATTCTAGCATGAGGTGAAAAAGTCCAAAGTAAAAGCACAAATGCAGACGACTTCTCTAATGTAGAAAAATAACTTTTTCCAGTCGTGCAATCTTCATTTAGGCCACTGGTGTGCAGACACTCGCAGCTGCCACATCCTCGCTTTAACATTTAAGGAAGGGGGATATTGGCACGAATAATTTTAGGTTAGCATGGTTAAATATAGATGCACGTCAAAGAATCTGAGCTACATCACTGAATACATGTGTATCAAAAGATTAACACATTGTATTAATGCATCGCAGAAGCAGAATTGGATCGGTCCAGCAAATCGTATTATTTTTGGCAGCTGCTGTAAGCTGTTAGAATGCCAAATGGCTTTCATATCTTTTTCATTTAAAACGAAATTCAATCATACACTCTTGTTCCAAGTGTCGTCTTTCATCAGTCTCATCTATTCCCATTTATACCTCCATTTTACATAATGGACAGAAAAAGATTGAAGTGCTGAAGATTGTCAGAAGTGTATAATTCGGATCACAGAACACTCTGGCTCCTAAAAAGCCCGGGCAAGTGATATCTTTTTCTTCAAATATCGGGCTCATTTTCAGATTGCTTATCGGTAATGTAGATAACTGCCAATTAATCAGAGCATGATCATTTCATACCTCTTTCTTGTCAGTCTAAACAGTATGAAGATTTGAAAATGAGTGGCAAAGATGGAGGTTGAGGACTGCTCCCAGCTTGTGAAAGTGCACTGCTTACATCTCTGCAGCTGGAAAGATGAGAATCGGACACTGAAGGGAGGCAAGTAGGTTCAGGGCTCCTACAAACATTCTATGAGGCTTTTTGGTTAGCAAAGAGCTGCTGATTAGTATCCCCGAGCAATGCATTTGGTGGCGAGATTAGGGGTGGGACAGCAGACTCTGATGTGATAAGCAAGGACGTTTTTAGATGAGACCCTTTGTCTTACCCTGATTACTCCTCAGTTGGTCGAAAGACAGCACGGTGCAGAAACTCCACTACTCTTTTTACCTCTGTTGTGGGAGCTCCACGATGGAGACAGGCCCAGATCTACCTATTGTGTGAATCCTTATCCTACATGAAGGCTCTGTTTAGAGAACAGTTTTGAAAGGTAACTTGACAGAAGAATCACTTCAAACCAGTTATACTGGTTGGAAACGTAGATCCATATACCCTGTTTAAAAATTCTGTATACAATTAGAAACCAAAGAACCCTGCATGGTTCCAGTTTCAAGTCATTATGATCAAGGAAGGGGGTGCTACACAGAGTACTCAGAGGACAGCTGTGCAACCAGGGCTATTGTTTTCCCTGACAGGCTGACTTTTAGAGGTGAGGGGACATCACCTGAAATCTGGATTTCCTGCTGCAGGAGCTGTGTGCCTGCCCTGAAGTGCCGAGAGGCTTGCTTGTCTGCCGAGCGAGGAAAGAAGCCTGACTTGCTCTGTAGGAGGCAAGACTGTCAATGAAAGAGCAAGGTCCAGCATGTCCACGGTGCCCAGAAAAAAACAGACTGCCTAGGAGTGCTCTGGAAGGACCCTGGTGTCTGTGGATCTATCAAGTCTCTCATTCTGGTTCCTGACCGAGAACAACAAACCAGACATCCCAGTCACAGCTGTGATTTTGTGACTACTGAATACCCAGTTAGGGCTGCAAATGGTTGAATTGCTGAAGGCCTGAGTGCAGATGCAAGTACAGAATCACAGAAGCCCTTGTCTGGCATGCATCTGAGGAACAATTGCCCCAGATGTGGACTACAGCTGGCTAATGCAGAAGAGTCTCCAGAAATTACACCTATCTACGGTCTAACTGGGAACCATGAAGAGGTAATATAGGCTAAGCAAACCTTGTGAGCTGTGGTTGACTGTGACTTCACTGGAGCTGAATTCATGCTACATCTGATTGCCCTTAAGGAAAGAAGGAACTGGAACATGTAAAGAGCCCTGGGGATGGCGAGGCAGCATGGTGGATGGAGCCCCTAAGTGAGATAGCACTCAGAGATACTAATTAAGTTTATGACTTTTGGCGTGTGTAGTATTGCATAGAGCTCTGTGATTAATGTGATTTCTCATTACAATCACTGGGCTGGACATTCACTTCAATGAATCTGTTAAAAGATGTATGTGCTTGGAGGTTGAGAACCCCTACACCATTTCCTTGAAAAGTCTCTGAATCCTCATCCTCACTATCATGAGTATCAAGCTTGAAAGGGTTTTTACTTGACTCAGTATGCAGAACCATAGCAGAACAAGAAGCAGGATATCAGTTGAGACTCAATAGTCTATGACTGGTCCATGTCCCCTTAAATAGGGTCTGACAGCTTTTCATAGTATGAAGAGCAGCATATTGGTATGATAGTTCTCAGCCTGTGAGCTGTCATAGCTGATCTAGTTCAAAACCGGAGTAAACCCTGCTTTCCACTGAACTAGCACATCCCCTGTAGCCATGCAACCATTGAGGATATGTGTGCTCTTAACACCGATTGAGGGATTTTTAGATAACCACCAGACATATGTCATCAGATGAACCAGATTTAGGTGATCTAAATGTTTTAATACGTACTCACAGTGAGCAGCATTGTGAGGATGAGTATATAGGGTGAGACCTGCAGTCAGGGCGAACAGAGAATTTTTAATTCTGTAGTCTTTTGGCCTCAATCTGGGAAATTTACTAGGATGTGGAACTATCACAAGATTGATAGGATCCTGCTGAGTGATTACTAGTACTCATATGGCACTAGTCCCAAATGTGAATTTGGTTGTGCAATTACGTTTATGTCTAAATTGAACTTTTCCATACCTACCATGAATACACAAAGATATTCTTGGCAGGCATAAGCCCATTTATGGAAGAGATCTCCGCCAAGAGTGCATAGAAATTCTAGCTGTATACACTCAAAATGGGTAAAATGGGAGTTTCAAGGTGTAGCCTGCCTGAAAGTTTGGAAACACCCACAAAAATGAAACTTGGGCAGCATTCACAAACTACAGCCTGGCACATTCCCACTGTGGAAGTGGTAGGAACTTTACTCCAAAAGAGGATTGGTGTTACTCTCCTGCCTGGCTAGGAAGGAAAATGGATCACCCTCACATTTTGTTTGGGTGTAGGGAAGGGCTTTCTCCATAGTGCTTATTTTCCCGACTGAGATAAAAGATTGCATTTGCACAAGGGATTACAGTCCCCTGTGCTGAGACTTCAACGTTTGGGGCATTTCAAGCTTAATCCTTCATAACTTTTTGTTTTCTAAAAATCACATCAACAGAAGGTTCACTGTGCTGGGATCACCCTATGGAAACATATCCAACAGACACATTTCTAAAAAATAGACACTCAAATGAGTCCAGGGTAGTGTGGAAAGTGTAGAACCCACTGGGACCTCTTATGTAGAATGCCATTCAAACATCAAACTTTCACTAAAATCGTGGATTTTCTTCACATTTTTGTGATGGAAAGTACTTGAATCAGTGGAGAACCACAACATTTGAACCACCGAGCTTTCCCACACTTCTCTTGATAAAAATAATTCCACATTTGTGGGGTTGGGCCAATCACTCACAGCAGGAAAGTTTCTAAAATGCAGCAGGGAAACATGATTAATTTTCCTAGAAAATGAATCCATTCTGGTAATGAAGGAAGCTGCGGTATTCCATTCTGGCGATGTAGGTAGCTGCAGTATTTTAGCTGGGGATCAGTTGACACCAAGAACATTTAACAGACCCAGTAATTTCTGTAAACTCTAGGAGAATCTTAAATTATGGGAATTGTATGGTGTTCTTACACCTAATGTTTGCAAAGTGAAACTTGGACAAAACTCACAGATTTTCCTCACATTTCAACAAGGAAAAGTTCCATAATCTACAGAGTTTAGAAAAATGCCTGCTGTCCAGTGTTCTCATAGTTCTGTCACTCCCGCCAATAACAACAGCTCCCCCACTTGTGTGGCTGGACCTTTCACTGGTTACAGAAAAGCCACCAAAAACACAACAAGGAAACATCAAGATTTTGCTTTACAAATACATCCATTCTGATGATTTCGGCAGCTATGTGTTTTGGGGTTGTGTCCTTGCCGCTGCACACAGAGATTACCAACACCACACGTTTCTGAAAACTAAACACCAACATGAGTCCCGAGAGGTATGAGGTGCATTGGGCCCATCATGTTTTCTTATACCACATTCAAGTGGTTTAACACAAAATTATTAACATTGTATGCACCAAAGAACTGAAGACATTCCTGAAGGCCATGTCTGGATGCTCTACTTACATCTAGTTCCTCATTTCATAACTTTACAATGTGCAGTCATCCAAAAACACCCTTGTCCCTAACCAACATGAACAGAAAGGATAGAACAAACAGGAGTTAAGTTGATAATTGACAAAATGTGCATTCCAAACCAACTTGAAAGAAACCTGGATGTGGCCGATGTCCCTCCATCTACCTCCTCACATAAATAAACAGGGGTATTTGGTGTCAGGAAGTACATGATTCCTCAAAGCATGGCAGAGTGTATAAAATAAGAAATGAAATAACCACTTCTCTACTTCTGTCGAGATGATCATCAACCAACTGTATACCACAGGTCATTCCTACAACTGTGGCTTTGAAAGAAGCAGTTTATCAGGGAAAATAATGTTACAGGATGCTCTCTCTAGAATAATAGACAAAAGTATCTTAAACGTCCTGAAGCAGCAACCTACAGAATCAGTGAGGTGAAAAATCACCAACCCTAGAAATCAGTGATATCTGTCTGGACTCCTGCTTGGCCTTCAAGAGCAGCTGTCACTTCCATCTGCTTTCTTCAAAAGAAACACCATATTTCATAAACATGAAAGCTTAACTGAGTGACAAATGTAAAACTGCACGTAATTGTCCAACATCCTTTATCAAGGTCCAAACTATTGGATAGAAGCAATGCCAGTGCTTTAAAATTAGTAAAATAAACTATGCGTCATCCATAGCAAGTAAGCCTAGGTGCAGCGTGTCCAAACTAAGCCAAAAAGGAGCCCACCGGTTACAATAACAGAAAGAGAAAAGCAAGTAACGTACCTTGGATCGTAAAATGGACATGCAGGTCACTGCACAGCTCTTGTGTATTGCTACCGAAATATTATTGGCTTCTTTGATTAGCTCCATGGGTCAACTTAATCAAGACTTTCCGCCAGTGTATAGACACCAAAAGTGATGTAAAATGCCACAAATTGTTGATTTGCGTTTTATGTTCCAGCTTAGGCTTGTTTTGCCCTGAAAAGTATCCTTAAAGTAATTGAAAGTAGATGTGTGCTGTTTAGCGCTATTTTGTATCAAGGGCTGTCTGTCCCATGGGTAATACATGATCATTTTCATGCAACCACCCATAGTTTTTGACACAAAGCTCATCTGCTAACATGTGTAGACAACACTTTGCACAAACATTATTGGCTCCTTGAGACAGGCATAAGGTTAGAGAAAACTTTTATTTAAAATAAGTCTTAACACAGTATTTTGAAATGGCAGGTCACCTTTCAAATACATGACCCATGTTAGATTTATACAAACACCTTTGCCTTTGCACAATGATGCACAGGTGTGTGCATGGAGCTAGGCAGACTGAAATTGCACCAGTACTAGTGGCGAGACCAAGAGCACAGTATCCTAGTAGATAGTGTGTTGTTCTGTTCTCTCCTTTTCATGCTGTGCAACGCAACACAACACAGCAAACTTTGCTTGCTGCGCTGCTTTACATGAAAAAATTGTAAATGTATACCATTCCACCATAAACATCTGAATCTATCCATTGTCCATAAGGCAGGCCTGAGAACCACATTATATCCTTCCTTAGTGGCTAAAATGAAACAAGCTGTCACGCGTTCAACACCATAGATAAAAAAATACATTTCTGTTGAAGATGGAATCAGGGCATAACGCTTGGCTCTCAGGCGCTTATTCTGTCCTTAATTACAGCAAAATCAGAAGTGGACAAGTGGAACTCGAAATACATTTTAAAATGACATTTAACTACAAAGCAAAGTTTATAATTTGCATTTTCTCATCATTCATGCAGCAAAAACAATTTACCGAAAAACTCGTTATCCAGATGCTGTGCCAAATCAATTAGAAGGCTTATGTCTACATTAACAGCCAAAAGCACAATTAGTCTAAATGTATCCAAAACAACAACAGAAAATATTATATTGCAGCCTTCCAAATGCACATAAAGTGGTTATGATCAAGAACATTATTTCCACAGGTAGACAAGTCGCTTTTAATTAAAAAAACAGTAGAATATGAAGTTCCACTTACTCACGTACTAGTGAGGCACATTTCCTTCTGGAAAACACTGCATGAACTGATCACACCAGGATAGCGTTTCACACCTTTATCACATTTTGTACTAAATGGTGCACTCATGCTGCACACCTACTTCATTGATTATGCAAAACAGAAATGACAATGTTAGGAGGGCATTGTATGTTAGGAGGGCATTGTAAATATGAAATGTTATGAATTAAGAATATTGTGTGGGGATACATTATGTAACAGACTAACTCTATGAATTATTGTATAGTTACCAACATTTTATACTTTTAAGGTTTTAAGCCAAATAAATAATGTATATGTGTGCACCAAAAATGACACACACTACCAGTTTAGTAAATCTAGGACAAAGAGCTTATATTCATAAAGAAAAACCTTTGGCAAATGTCTCTCAGATAATACGACTTCAAGTGAAATGCATCAAAACTGTATTAACATGTTTTACGTGTTAGATTATTATTGAGTAGCGTTTAATGGCCAGGTATGTAGTCTACTTCGAAGCTCCGTGTAAGCAAGAGGCAGAATGTGCAAAGCACACCGCATATTGTATAATATGATTTGACCGGAATCATTTTTTTAGTGCAGTTTTGTGGAGGTTTTTGATGAACATGATCCGAGTGTGTACACAGTGATAGAAGCATATTCTTTTTTTCTATATAATAATATTCAGCCCATCTCGCACTTGCATACAAATGGATAAAAGGATAAAAGACTGAGAGCTCATTCAGAGTTTGGCAAAAGGGGAATCTGTCACAAACCTGAAAGTTACCTTATTACAAGTGCTAGAAAATAATTAGAGTGACCAGATGTTTAGTAGAAACAACCACTGACATAGATGTGGGACTAGCGGCCTTATTACGAGTTTGGCGGTCCCACCACAGGACCACCAAAGTCACAGACAGGACAGCACCACCATGGCAGTGGGGTTGCCCCTGCCCTACTACAATGTTCCACCCCAGTCTGACTGGAGGGAACACTGCAATAAAGCATTCCCGTCAGTCAGACTGGCAGGAACAGTGCTACGAGACAGTCCTCAGCTCCCTTAAAGGAGGCAAGTGCTATCTCACAGCACAGAGGGTGACAACGAGCACTCTCAGAATGTGCACTGTCTGCAAAACACCACCCGCCAGGGTTGTAATTGGAGGGTCAGACCACCCGGAGTATGGCAGTCTGACTGTCAATGTGAGTGTGGTGTCCTCGGACCGTCACAATCATAATGAGGCACTAAATGTTGGCACTGACTGGCCCATACCAACTTTTAGTCACACACATATATATATATACACACAAATAAAACACTGTACAAACGCACAGTCAGGACATCAGAGTTACAGACGATTGGAAAGTTTAATCAAACACAACGCGTTTCGGCCGTAGCCTTGATCACGTGTACCTGTCCTCCAATCATGACAGTTTAAGAACATAGAAATGGGACCACTACAATCAAATACGGTAGCTTCGTAAAAATCGCCTCAATAAATTGTCAATATGTCAATTACATCTGAAAAATAATAATTTTTACATACACGTATATCAATCACTGTTTTCTAATCAAGCTATCAATTTATAGTCCCACACAAAAAATATATATCAATAAATAGCGGTGTTAAAGCTGCCAACAGGCAAACATTTTGGAATTACGACCGTGACGGAAACCGCCAACAAAGACAGCCACTTTAACACTCAGACCCCCACGGCGGTACAGACCAACAGCTTGGCGGTCATCGCCAACAGACAGGCGGGAGACAATGTACCGCCCACACCATTATGACATGCCAATCCGCCACCTTTTCCGGGGCGGATACAACACGGATAAAAACACGACGGAAACAGGCATTTCGAAGGAAAAACGCTCACCTCTACACACTCCACGAGGAAGGAGGACAGCATGGATCCGGAACTTCAAATTCTTCCAGCGCAAGTCTTCCTGCTCTTCTACGAGGATCACCAATGCCGACGGCGAAGAGCACGGTGAGTACTGCACCTATGACATAGGGGAGGGGGGAGGGAAAAAACAGGGACACACACACTCAACACCCCAAACCCGAGCCTCAACCACTACAACACACACACCAATGCTTATCTATACATTACAGTAACACCCCCCAAACCCCCCTGAAGAATGCAAAGACAAAAGGAAATTAGTGTAGCTATTGTAATAGATCCAAAATCAGTAAGCAAAAATATACATATATATATACACTATAAACAAATTATACACCACGATTATTAGTGCAGGTTGTGCACCATTCATAGGAATGAACAGCTCCCAGAGAATATTCGCCGGTACTGGGTGACCCCAGGCAGCCCGGTGAACCCACGCCATCTGTTGGTCCTGGCGCTTCTACAGCTCCGGCTTCCCTCAGGATAGAAGCAGCCAGCCTGGGGAGAGATCATTGCCTTGTCCCGGGGCTGGAACTCAGTGGAGCAGTGCTCCCGACGGAGAGCCCGGTCTCCTGCGGCGTCTGCAGCTTCGGATTGCTGCCGAGGGAGCGTGCGGAAGCGTCCTCACCTGGAGCAGTCGGACATCTGGGATTCTGCCGGGATGCGACATTCTCACGCAGCCTCCGTCCATCTGTCCGGCGAAGGCACCAGACGCAGCCGAGCACCGGGGAGCGATCAGGTACAGTCCTTTGCCCCAGACACGGCCAGAGGGAGGGCTGGGTTTCAGGGAAACCGTCTCCGGAGCTCCAGTCCTTTCAGTCCTGGGGTGGCAGCAAGGGCTGCCCGGGATTTCACCCCCCTGCGTGGGGCCGTAGGTCCCTGGATCCAACAGGGCACTAGAGCTGTTGCTGGCCCCGAGTCCTGGTGGAGTGGAGGACCCGCCGCGGGTCTCCGAGAGCCGGCGATCAGGGGAAGGCTGAGGACTGCTCTGCATCTTTTCCAGGCAGCCATAGAGGAAGGCTGCTCCTTCGAGCTTGAGACCACGACACCGCTCTGGCGCTGCTTCCCTTAATTTACGAGCCTCCTCTCCATCCGCCCCTCTATCAGCCC
Organism: Pleurodeles waltl; assembly: GCF_031143425.1. Taxonomy (NCBI): domain Eukaryota; kingdom Metazoa; phylum Chordata; class Amphibia; order Caudata; family Salamandridae; genus Pleurodeles; species Pleurodeles waltl. The sequence goes on from NC_090436.1 coordinate 555,432,581, forward strand.
CTTGCCCACTGGGGAGCCCCCCCTGGATGTACGGTTTTCACCGCAGATCCTGGCAGTTTTAACAAGATGGCCGCCGGGACGGACGCACCTCAAGGCCCTCCTGAGGGTTGGGATCACTTTTTTATGTAAGTCCTGATTCTCCTCCTTCCCTCTGGTGCCCCCCCCCCTCTACTACTGACCGCCCTTGAACCTCTTGACTCGGACAGGGTTTTTTGGGGGTTAGTTGACGCCTTTGAGCCCTACATGTGAGGACTGAGGATCGATTGGCGTCCAGTACCCCCTGGGCCTCGCCCGTCCCCGCAGTTGGGCTGCCTTTGCACTGATACATCCATGAGCATTATTCAGCATCTTTGGTCCCACCGGATGAGACTGACGCCGGACCCGGTCTCCGCTCTCCCGAAGCCTTGCCTGCCCCCGCAGTCGGGCTGTCTTTGCACTGAGGCAGCTGAGGGCATCTTTTTCAGTGTTTTTGGTCCCGCCGGGTGAGTCAGACACTGGTCTAAGTCTCCGCTCTTGCCCCTACCTCTGAGGAGCTGTTTTCGCCAGCTCCTGCTCGTGGGAACCTACCCGACCGCCTTCTGTACTGAGTCGGCAATTGGGCATTCTTCTGCGTCCCTGATCCCGCTGCCGGGCCGCGGGCGTTCTGCCCTCCCCGAACAGTTTGGGTCTAAAGGCAGGACCGGACTCCTACCTCCCGGAGCCTCTTCTCTGGCTCCAACGGTTAAGGAATCTCCTCCCCCGACTCTGACCCGCGAGGATCCGCCTGACTACACCGTCCCTAGAGGCCCCCAACCTGGGTTGGTCTACGGGAGCCCCCTCTCTGGCCCCAGCCTTGGAGGTGCCCCCATCTCCGGCTTTCACCTGTGAGGAGCTGCCCATCAACCATCTTTGCTGACGCTGAAGACCCCTAACCTGGGGTAGTCCTCCTGTTGTCCTCGTCCTCCTGATGTCGCCCCCCACAGGATACACCTCCTCTCCCATTTCCCCCTTCCTCAAACCCCACGAGCCCAACTCCTTCTCCATTTCTCCCCCTAATCACCTCTCCCCCTCTGCGCTGAAAAACTTCAAACGCAAACTTTCCAGGCAACATCCGGAGCTTCTTCTTGTGGACACCTACTTCACTGCCCATAAAGGCCCGAAAAAGACTGATCTCATCTTCTTCACTAAACACCCTCCTCACTACTCACCTCCACCCCTTTAAGACTACTAATATCCCTTACGGTTGCAAACTCTCTATCTCCAGCTCCCCGGCTTTCCAGGGAAATATCATCATCTCCATCTTCAGAAATGGAACCATCATGATTCAAGCTAATGACTCCAACCTCCGTGCCTTTGAATCCTTATTCCCCTCCCTTAAGTCTACACTCCCTCCCCCCCATCCACCCCCAGCCCATTGACACCCCACCCCACCCCCATTATTCCCCCTACCACCACCCTCTGCCCCCCCGGCTCCCAGTGCCGACAACCCCATCCTGTCTGACCCATTCATCCCCATTTTCCCCTCTCACCTTAATCATGCCTCTTACTCCCTTAACCTCAATACCCCCAGTCACTACGCCCTCTCTGTCTCCTCCTCCCAAACTCCCTTGATTCTCCCCCACATCACCTCTCCTTTCCCCGAACCCCCCTTCGACTCACCCCCCTCTATCGCCCCTCATTCCCCCCCTCCCCCCCGGATCTCATCTAGACCCAACTTGTTGACCTGTAGAAACTTTCATACCAAGCCTGCCCCCCCTTTCTCCCCTAACCCCTACTCTGACTCTAACCCCTCCCACCCCTCGACAGCCTCCTTTAACCTTCTGCCCAATGATCCTATATCCCATCGGAATCAATCTCCCCAGCCCCTACCTAAGAAGAATTTTTCCTCCCACTCCTTCACCCCTAATTCCTCTCCCTCCACTAATACTAATTCACGGCTCTCCAACCTTGAATCCCAACTAAAACTCATCATTCAAGGCATTAACAAATTAGCGAGAAGCCTTGACTCACTGTTTCCCCCAATACCGACCCAGACACTCACGCTTCTGTCGGCCATCAACTCTTCCCAGAGCTTCTACTGGCCCTCTATACCCCTTCCTCGTAACACCCCGAGACCTAGAAGAACCAGCCCTCCTTTATCCCACAAGGAAGCCACTATTCTCGCTCTCTCCTATATCCCGTCCCTCCCCACCCCGACCCCCCCTTCTAACATACCTGTCATCACCGGTTTCAGGAGACATCGTATACAACCCCCCTCTCCCAGACCCCCTGCCCACCTCGTTAATATCCCCCCTCCCCCTTCCAGACCTGACCCTAAGATCCATCCTCGCACCAACTGCATGCTCATAAACTGTAGATCAGCAGTCAAACACGCTACGGATCTTGCTGACGCTATCCTCAACCATAACATTGACATTGCCTTCATCACAGAGACCTGGCTAACCGAACTCTCTCAACCAATCTTGGACACCCTTGTCCCTCCCGGCTACTCTATCTACAACAAAGAGAGAAAGAACCGACGGGGGGGAGGTATTGCCATCATCCACAAAAATACCATAGAAATAGATTTCAAAGAAACCCTCATTTTCAATTCCTGTGAACACTTGAACGCCTCCTTGAAGACCACAGCCAACTCTAAGGTGACCTTCCACCTTCTCTACCACCCCCGGGTAATACCCAACCTTTTGCGGATCACCTAGCTGACCTAATAACTCACTGCTCCCTCTCTGACCCCAACTTTATCATATTGAGCGATCTCAACCTTCGCTGGAATGATGAGAACAATGCACTCATTCAATCCCTACATGACCTCCTTCACAGCAACAACCTTTCTCAACACTGCAAGGGCCCAACCCACAGCAAAGGTGCTATACTAGATGTGATCATAGCACATAAAGACTCCCTCAAGGTCGTTGATATCCTTCCTGTCGACTGGTCAGATCATCATATCATCCTTTTCCATCTCAACTATATCCCCCAACTCACTCCGCATCCCAAAAAATCCTTTAGTTGGAAAAGAAATGTCAGCCAAATCCCCCTATCTACCTTTGAAGAAAAAATCACCTCTCTTCTTCCCCCCCCTTCGACCATCCTCTCCACGACGGACTTAACCACCCACTACAACTCAACTATAACTACCATATTGGATCAGCATGCCCCTCTAAAACTGAAAAGACTGCGAAACATCCCATCTAGAGCTTGGTTCAACAATGACCTCAACTCAGAGAGAAGACAACTCAGAGCCATGGAAAGACTTTGGAGTTCTGACCCCTCCTCTACCCACTTAGATCAGCTCAGAAGTGCACGGAGAAATTACACAAAACACATATATAATGAAAAAAGATCCTTCTTCCAGAATACCCTTGACAGAGCCATAAACCGCCCGAAAGAGCTCTTTAACATCATTAAACAACAAACGACCAAACCTACTCCCAACCCATTACCCACTACTGAGGCCACCTGCGTTAACTTTGCCAATTTCTTCAACGATAAAATCACTGAGATTGAACGTTCCTTAGTAAGGGATTCTCCCCCCAACATTGTGCCCCTCCTCCCATCCACTGTCAATCCTATCCCCGCTCTATACCTCTCCAACAACTCTTCCCCCCCTAACCGAAATCACTCTCCCCACCCGGACGCATCGGCCGGCCTCTGCCAACTGGAGTTCTTTCCAACCCCTCCTGGTATCGGACATCTCCAAACTCATATCCTCCTCCAAATCCTCCTCCCACCTAGCTGACCCCCTCCCTTCCTCCTTGGCAAAAAAACTCCACCAGTCCCTCTCCCCTACTTGGACAATGATCATCAATAGCTCCCTTCAGACTGGCGTGTTCCCGGACTGCCTAAAACTAGGCCAAATCACGCCAATTTTGAAGAAACCAGGAGCAGACCCGAACAACCTCCACAACTACAGACCTGTCTCCAAGCTTCCCTTCCTGACCAAAATTCTCGAAAAATGTGCTCTCCAACAATTAACCCAACATATTGATTCCAACAGCCTCCTAAACCCTCTTCAATCTGGTTTCCGGAAAGGCTGCAGCACTGAATCCGCCATCCTCAACATTGTAGATGACCTCCTCATCTCTCTTGACTCTGACAGACCCTGCCTACTCATTCTCCTTGATCTTACAGCAGCCTTTGATACTGTCGACCATAAACTCCTTCTCGACTCCCTCCAAAAGAGAGTAGGCATTGAAGGCACTGTCCTCCGCTGGTTTTCCTCCTTCCTACAAAACCGTACTCAACTAGTAAAACTTCTAAACTCGACCTCGCCCACCTCGCCCACCTCCCCCATTACCAGAGGGGTCCCCCAGGGTTCTGTCCTCTCTCCAACCCTCTTCAACATCTACATGAACCCTCTTACCACTATCCTCACTCGAGCTAATATCCCCTTCCACCTCTATGCTGATGACACGCAACTCTATATTGAACTATCTTCCTTAGATGACATCCACCATCTGAACAATACCCTTAAAGAAGCCCTCTGCTGGCTCTCACATAACCACCTCAAACTCAATCACGACAAGACGGAAATACTCCTCCTCTCGAAATCTAACCAGCTTCCTCAACTGCAAGAATGGCTTAAATCTATTGACGCCCTCAAATGTACTCTCTCCCCATCTACTACGGTCAAATCCCTGGGAATCTCTCTGGACTCCAACCTGACCTTGCAGGACCATATTAAGTCAAACGCCAATAATGCCTTCCGCAGCCTTAAACTTCTTCACAAAATCAAATCCTTCATACCCCAAGATGACCTCAAACAGGCCACTCAAGCACTGGCACTCTCAAGACTTGACTATGGGATCTCTATCCTCACTGGCACGGCCAAATCCCGACTCGCCCCTATGAGGTCCACTCTTCATGCAGCAGCTAGACTAGTGACAGGAACTAAAAAATTTGACCACATCTCCCCAGCCCTGAAGAACATGAAATGGCTCTCGATTGAGGCCCGCTGCCTGTTCCGCATTGCCTGCCTGACACACAAAGCCCTTCACACTGGGAAACCTGAATACCTCGCTAACAAGCTAGTGAAAGCTGGTCAAACCAGATCTTTGAGAAGCACAAACTCTCTCCTCCTCCTCCTTCCGAAACCCAACAAGCAAAAAACTCGATCATGCTCCTTCTCTAACAACGCTCCGAGAATATGGAACTCCCTACCCATCCACATCAGATCTAACACCTCCCACATGACCTTTAAGAAACTACTGAAAGAATTCCTCCTAAACCAACCTTCTCATTAATAAAGGTCTCTCCCTCTCCACCCCCCCTTCCTCGATTTGCCACCCTTCTATTCTTGAGAACCCATATGTACCCTCTTTGTACAAAGTGACTCTTGACTTGTGTGTCTCTTATGTTTATTCTCATGTTTATTTCCTGTTCTGTTGTAAAGCGCTCTGTTACCCTCTCGGTCTTGCTAGCGCTATAGAAAACTCTTATAAATAAAATAAAAATAAAAAAATAGTCTGTGGACCACTGGGCCCAAAATGCATGGGCGAGGCCAACACAAGATACCTGAACATGACGGAGAGAACACTGCTGGGGCATCAGATAGAAATACAACAGGCACCTCAGGGGGAAGGGAAGGGGGGGCACCTCAGCCAGATGAGTGCACGACGCCAGATCCACGAGGGGGCTCCATGCCCATTGATCAATCCTGGGGAGTGCAAAGCCACAGTCTCTCGAGTCTCTCCAGTGGTTGGTTTGCCCACTGTACCATCCTGGGGAGTGCAAAGCCACAGTCTCACAAGTCTCTACAGTGGTTGGTTTGCCCACTGTACCATCCTGGGGAGTGCAAAGCCACAGTCTCACAAGTCCCTACAGTGGTTGGTTTGCCCACTGTACCATCCTGGGGAGTGCAAAGCCACAGTCTCTCAAGTGGATGAGAGTCTCCACTGGTTCTGGAGGGGGACTGGTGCCCAGAGTGCTTCATCCTGTGAAGGACAGACGGAGTGGATGCATGTCTCCACTGGTTCTGGAGGGGGACTGGTGCCCAGAGTGCAGCACACACCCTGTGACGGTCCCAGTTGCATCACTGCCCCTGCCGCAAATGGGCTAGCGGTGTTTTCCATGGCGGTCTTTGCCCTGTTCAGCGGTGCTTGCCCTGTTCAGCGGTGCTTGAGTTGGCAGTTTCTGACCTGTTCAGCGGTCCTTGCCCCGTTCAGCAGTGCTTGCCATGGCGGTCTTTGCTCTGTTCAGCGGTGCTTGAGTTGGCAGTTTCTGATTTGTTCAGCGGTCCTTGCCCCGTTCAGCGGTGCTTGCCATGGCGGTCTTTGCCCTGTTCAGCGGTCTTTGCCCTGTTCAGCGGTGCTTGCCCTATTCAGCGTTGCTTGAGTTGGCAGTTTCAGACCTGTTCAGCGGTCCTTGCCCCATTCAGCGGTGCTTGCCATGGCGGTCTTTGCCCTGTTCAGCGGTGCTTGCCCTGTTCAGCGGTGCTTGAGTTGGCAGTTTCTGACCTGTTCAGCGGTCCTTGCCCTGTTCAGCGGTGCTTGAGCTGGCAGTTTCTGACCTGTTCAGCGGTCCTTGCCCCATTCAGCGGTGCTTGCCATGGCGGTTTTTGCCCTGTTCAGCGGTGCTTGAGTTGGCAGTTTCTGACCTGTTCAGCGGTCCTTGCCCCGTTCAGCGGTGCTTGCCATGGCGGTCCGTCATTGCCCAGCTGGCCTGTGGCTGGCGGTTCTTCATGGGTCAGCTGGGCTGTGGCTTGCTGGACCCTCCTGGGCAGTGATGATGGGGCTGGCGGTGTCCTCTTCCTGGGCAGTGACGATGGGGCTGGCGGTGGCCTCTTCCTGGGCAGTGACGATGGGGCCGGCGGTGGCCTCTTCCTGGGCAGTGACGATGGGGCCGGTGGTGGCCTCTTCCTGGGCAGTGACGATGAGGCTGGCGGTGGCCTCTTCCTGGGCAGTGATGATGGGGCTGGCGGTGGCCTCGTGGCCGGCGGGGATGATTGCGGTCTTCTCCGCCGTGCTGCTCCTCCCAGACTTTGCAGGTTTCCTCTGCCCCTTCCCCACCTTGGGAGGAGTCACAGCTGAGTCCACACTCCCCCAGGGACCCGTGTGAGCGGCTTGGCTGGCTGGAGTCTTCCCCCTCTCCCGCCGGGCACTGTCCAACTTCTGGTGCTTCACAGGGGGGGGAATGGCTGTGCTGTGGCTCCGTGCCTCACTGGCGGCCCTGGTGGCCGGTGCACTCCACATACCTGTAACAACAGGCACCACTGGTCCCGGAGAGTTTTTGGCTGAGGTGTTAGTACGGGACCTATGAGTTGGAGGAGGGGGGGTGGTGGGAAATAGGTTAAGGGTGGACAGGAAAAGTTGTTTGGACACACTGGGATGGGTAGCTGGAGGGGGTTTGGGAGTGGAGGAAGAGGTTGTGGTTGTAGGAGGTGTAAGTTTTGTGGATTTGGGTGCAGGTGCATGCGCTGGAGTCTGTCGCGAGGTGGATGGCTGTTGGGTGGGTGTGTGCCTGCGTTTGTGTATCTTCGGAGGGGGCGTCACAGACACACTGGGAGAGGACAAAGGGGACGTGTAAATGGTAGTGGGGGTGGTGAGTGCATGTGAGCGGGGTGTGGTGGTGGGTGTGCTGGTGCGGGACGTAGTGGCTGTAGTGGTAGTGCATGCAGGTGTGTGTGTAGACGAGACTGGGAGGGAGGAGGGAGACGAGGAGGAGGGGGACACAGTGGAGGCAGTGGATGTTGGTGTGTCTGTATGTGTGTGATGCTTGCGTGAGTGCCTGTGGGATGTGTGATGCTTATGTTTGCCTGAGCTTCCCTTGTGTGGTGAGGAGTGTGCAGGCTGGTCTGATGGTGTGCTTGGGATAGGCAGAGGTACAGGGGATTGGGTTGGGTGGAGGAAGTTGGCGGGGGGAGGCTAGATACAGGGACAATGGCTGTCATCAGTGCTGAGGCCAGAGTTTGAATGGTTCGATGAAGGGCAGCCTGACCAGAATGAATGCCCTCCTGGAATGCATTTGTGTGTTGCAACTCCCTTTCTACACCCTGGATGGCATTCAAAATGGTAGACTGCCCAACAGTGAGGGACCTGAGGAGGTCAATGGCCTCCTCACTGAGGGCAGCAGAGGTGACAGGGGCAGGGGCTGAGGTGCCTGGGGCGAAGGTGATGCCCACCCTCCTGGGTGAGCGGGCACGGGGCAAAGGCTGAGGGGCTGCTGGGAGGGTGGTGCTGGTAGGGGGGGTGGCGGCTGTACCTGTAGTAGTGGGGGGCACAGATGTTGCCGCCACCACAAGGGAGCTCCCATCTGAGGACGAGTCCGTGTCGCTGGTTGCAGATCCTGTGACCGCCGTTGTGCTCCCCTCGCCCTCCGTCCCACTGGTGTATTCTGAGTCCGTAGTGTGGGCCTCCGTGCCCATGTGGGATGCAGCTCCCTCGTGCTCCGGTGCCACTCTACCTCCGCCTGATGATGCTAATGCACACAAGAACAGGGAGACCGCAAAAAAAGGGAGGGGGGAACAGTAGAAAGACAGGTTGAGTGCATGGTTTACCGCTACCATTGGCGGACAATACAGACACAGCAGCCCCCTGCACTATGTCGCGCTGTCGGCCTCTACAGTGCAATTCCTGGGAAATGGCCTACAAGGCTATGGACGACATCTGCACACATAGATGACCCTGGGGCATGAATAGAAGTACTTGGAACTCTACAGAGGTGGGGTGGGGGGCCACAGGGCCATGCCTTATGAATGGGCCTAGCCTACGGAACTCGCCCTGGCCTAGGGTAACCCACAGCCCTCCTCCCCCACCCAGACACCTTCACTGTGTGCAAAGTCAGCTGAATGATAGTGTACTCACCCCCTTGTGTCTGCTGTGTTGCCCTCAAGCGCCAATCCAACTCAGGGTAGGCCACCGGCAGGATCCTGAACATCAGGGGGGTCATGGGTCGACGGGCACCCCTCCCACGTTGGGAGGCCATCCCCAGCTGAGCCTCCGCCGTCTTCTTGCTCCAGCGGCGAATGTCCTCCCATCTTTTCTGGCAGTGGGTGCTCCATCTGTGGTGGACCCCCAGGGTCCGGACTTCCTTGGCAATGGCACGCCAAACATCCTTCTTCTGGTGGGCGCTGACCTACATGAAATGTACAGGGGAAGAAGAGAAGTCATTACCAACTGCACCGTCAAAGTGATTGGCCCCCATCCCTACCCTTGCCATGTGGCACATGCATTCACCGTCTTACATGCACTCAGAACTCGGCCCCCTTCCTTCTTACAACCAGCCCTCTCCACACAGGCATAGCCCATACAACATGCTCCCTGTGTACTTTTCTGTCTGGAGGACCGTAGAGTAGTGTGTACTGGGGGAGGACCCCCTCGACGAGCTTCTCCAACTCCTCTGCAGTGAAGGCAGGGGCTCTTTCCCCAGGCGCACGAGCCATTGTCTCTTCCAGACCGAGGTCACAGCAGCACTTGCAGTGTAGGTCCTCTCCTGTCGAAGATCAGGTATCGAGTGATTAAACAGTTAGAAAATGGCGGTCACGTCCGCGGCGGTCACGTCCGTGGCGGTGCGTACCATCACCGCCGGCATACATCGTCATTGGCTCCTGGGACCCATAGGGTCCAATGTTAACCAATGCAGCATTGCGCCGCAGTCTTCGACCGCCTACCGCGACGGTGTACAACGCCAGCGCAGTTACCTCACATCCCATTGTCCCGCTTTAGAGGTCAGGCAGCCACCATTTCAGGGGCCCTCATGGCCTAATTACCAACTGCGTCACACATACCTAGGCCTACTCTCAACACACATACAGGCCACATTTTGTGTATGATTGGTGTTATGTGTAGACTGTGGGCACATACCTCTGAGTTGTTTGACTCTGTGGTCGCTGTTGTCCTTCATAGGCACGGTCCGCTGGGACATGTGAGGAGATGGCGGAATCCTCCGGTGTACCGACCGCTGGTGGACCTGTCGACAATGGAGGAAAGACATTTGATCATCACCTACAGGTTTGACCGTGCCACAATCCAGGAACTGTGTAGCCAGTTGGAGCCAGACCTGATGTCAGCAATCCGCCATCCCACAGGAATCCCCCCTCAAGTGCAGGTGCTATCAGTGGTCCATTTCCTTGCAAGTGGGTCTTTTCAAACAACAGTGGCCATTGCATCAGGGATGTGCCAGACAATGTTTTCCAACGTGTTGTCCAGAGTGTTGTCTGCCCTTCTGAAACACATGCGGAGCTACATCGTTTTCCCTCAGGTGGAGGATTTGCCTACAGTGAAAGGTGACTTTTATGCCCTTGGACATATCCCCAACATCATAGGTGCCATTGATGGGACCCATGTGGCTTTGGCCCCCCCCACAGGAGTGAACAGGTGTACAGAAACCGGAAGAGTTATCATTCCATGGATGTACAGATGGTATGTTTGGCAGACCAGTACATCTCCCATGTGAATGCCATGTTCCCTGGCTCAGTGCATGACGCCTACATCCTGCGGAATAGCAGCATCCCTTATGTGATGGGTCTACTACAGAGGCACCAGGTGTGGCTATTAGGCGACTCTGGTTACTCCAACCTGTCATGGCTACTGACCCCAGTGAGGAATCCCAGGACCAGGGCAGAGGAACGCTACAGTGAGGCCCATGGGCGGACTAGGAGGGTGATCGAACGCACCTTTGGCCTCCTGAAGGCGAGGTTCAGGTGCCTCCATATGACAGGTGGATCCCTATTCTACTCACCAAACAAGGTGTGTCAGATCATCGTGGCCTGCTGTATGCTTCATAATTTGGCTTTGCGACGACAGGTGCCTTTTCTGCAGGAGGATGGTCCAGATGGCGGTGTTGTGGCAGCTGTGGAGCCTGTGGACAGTGATGAGGAGGAAGCAGAGGAAGAAGACATTGACAACAGGGACTCAGTCATCCAGCAATATTTCCAGTGAAACACAGGTGAGAATACATTTGTGCCTACTACATGTACTTTTACACTTCTACCTGTATCCTGTCTGTCGATTTCACCCAGTGTATGGTCACTGAGTTGTCACTTTCCCTTACTGTTTCACAGGTGTGGGTCCCAACGTGTGTCATCTGCTTAGATTCCTCATGGACTAGAGCTGTGTGACATAGGTATGTTGACATTACTAAATCCTGGAAAATTTTTCACTGAAAAAGAAAATACACTATTTCAAAATCCCAGACAGACTCCAGATCTTGGTGCCTTAGGTGTGTTTATTTAAAGGCAAAATATTGGAGGGGGAAGTTAAATGGTGAGGGGTGATGGCGGAGGGGTGTCCATGGCAGAGTTCAGTCTATTTGTCTCATAGGTGCATTGCCCATATGGGCATAGGAAGTGGAGCTGGGGCAGTTCCAATATGGACAGGGTGACAAAGTGGGACAGTGGGTTAACAATCAGGGTGGTCTCATTTCTTGGCAGGGGTCTTGGCATCATGCTCTGTCTTGTTCCTGGATCTCAGGGACCGCTTGCGGGGTGGTTCTCCATCTGCAGGGGGTGGGGTGCTTGTGTTGTGGTCCTGTGGCGGGGCGTCCTGTCCAGTAGCGCCGGCGGAGGTGGTGGGCAGTTCATCGTCCATGCTAGTGTTAGGGGCCCCTTGGAGTGCCACAATGTCCCTCCTGGTGTTTAGTATTTCCTTCAGCACCCCTACGATGGTGCCCAGGGCGGAGCTGATGGTTCTGAGTTTCTCCCTGAAGCCCATATACTGTTCCTCCTGCATGCGCTGGGTCTCCTGAAACTTGGCCAGGACCATTGCCATCGTTTCCTGGGAGTGGTGGTATGCTCCCATGATGGAGGAGAGGGCCTCGTGGAGAGTGGGTTCCCTTGGCCTGTCCGCCCCCTGTCGCACAGCAGCCCTCCCAGTTCCCCTGTGTTCTTGGGCCTCCGTCCCCTGGACCGTGTGCCCACTGCCACTGCCCCCAGGTCCCTGTTGTTGTTGGGGTGGTGGGTTATCCTGGGTTCCCTGTAGTGGTGGACACACAGCTGATTGACGTGTCCTGGGTACGGAGGTAAGGGCCCGCTGGGTGGGTGCTGTGCTTGTGTTACCAGAGGGTGGAAGGTCTGTGGTGGCCTGTGCCTATGCGAGGGGAACCGACTGTCCTGAGGCCCACGATGGTCCGGGCTGGTCATCTGGATCCAGTTGGACAGAGGTGCTGTCATCACTGTGGGCCTCTTCTATGGGTGGGGTGGAGATGTCTGGTCCCTCCTGTCTGGTAACGTTGGGTAGTGGTCCTGTAGGGGTGTAAAAGCTTAATTATTGCATCTGTGTGTGTCATGGTGGGCAATGGGTGGGTGACCGTGTACCTCAGTGCTGGCATTCCTGTGTGGGGTCTTGTGTGATGATGGTTTAGGGGGTTGTATGGGTATGTGCAGTGGGCCTGCTTTAGTGATGGGTGTCCATGCTTTGTTTTTCATGCAGGGCTTGGTGTTGGGATGGGTGTGTTGTGATAGTGGGACATTTGTGAGGGGTAGGAGTGCTGGGGGTGAGGGTGAGGGTGGGGGTATGTGCTGGCATACAGGTAGGGTGGGGATGTAATAGTTTAGATTTTTCTTACCAGAGTCCATTCCTCCACCGACTCCTGCGAGGCCCTCAGGATGCAGAATCTCCAAGACCTGCTCCTCCCATGTTGTTAGTTGTGGTGGAGGAGGTGGGGTCCGCCGCCAGTCCGCTGGACCGCCTGGTGGTGTCTTGAGACCACGAAACGCACCTTCCCCCGTAGGTCGTTCCACCTCTTCCTGATGTCGTCCCGATTTCTTGGGTGTTGTCCCACTGCGTTCACACTGTCGACTATTCTTCGCCATAGCTCCATCTTCCTTGCAATTGAGGTGCGCTGCACCTGTGCTCCAAATAGCTGTGGCTCTACACGGACGATTTCTTCCACCATGACCCTGAGCTCCTCCTCCGAGAACCTGGGGTGTCTTTGCCGTGCCATGGGGTGGTGTGGGTGATGTGTGGGGTGGAGTGTGTGGTGATAAGTGTGGTGATATGTAGTGGTGTGTGGTGTTTTGTGCGTGGAAGTTGTGTGGGTGATGGTGTTGTGTGCCTGTGGATTGCTGGTGCTCTCGCTCTGGCCTTCTTTCTGAATTTTTGGTCGTAGGGGTTTGTGGGTGATGTGGGTGTGTGTTTTATATTGTATTGGGTCTGTGGGAGTGGTGTGTGTATGTGTATCAGGTGTGTGTATTTCGAATTGTCCAATGTGGTGGTGTTTTGTGGAAGTGTGTGTAGTTTGAGCGCGGCGGTGTGTACCGCCAATGGAATACCGCAGTTGAAAGACCGCTGCGTGGATTCGTGTGTCGTGATAGTGTGGGCGTATTTCTGTTGGCGTGACGGTGGAGGTTTTGTTTTCGCCAGTTTAGCACTGACCTTTGGTGTGGCGGACTTGTGTGGGTGTCTAAATTTTGTCGGATTTCGAGATGTGGGTCATAATAGCTGTGGCGGACTTCCGCAACCGCGGCGGTATGTTGGCGGTCTTCTGCACAGCGGTAAGCTGCTTTTACCGCCAATGTTGTAATGAGGGCCATAACATTTATCTTGTAAAATGCAGGTCAAAGAACAATTAAGATGCAAGAAGTATATGTTGTGATATCACCGTAAAAATGATAAGTGTCTTTAGTCTTTTAAAAGCAATAAATGTCTTTTTCAAGCACAAAGTACCAAAATCACCGCAAAGAACCGCAGAGGAGGAGATGCGTGGAAAACAGGGAGTTGTACGTCGATTTCTCAGTCCGCACATGGCGATGCGTCGTTTAGTTTTCACGCAGGAAGGGCTTTGTATCGATTTCCGGCGCTCGGTTGTGGATCCTCTTTGGGTTGTGGGGTTTTCAGACGCCCCGGGATGATGCATGGATATCCGGCACTAACAGGACGAAGTCACAAGGGCTGCGTCGATCCGGTGGGCATTGTGTGGAAATTTCTACCGCACAGCAGGTGCTGCGTTGATTCCTCCCTGGAAGTCGGGCTACGTTGTTCTGCCTGTGCTGTGCGTTAATCCAGTGGGCCGTGCTTCGTATTTCCAGTCGCAACTCTGACGCTGCGTTGATCTTCTCGTTGCTAAGTCAGGCTTCGTCATTCCGATTTGGCGTGCATTGAAGTTTTCACCGTGGTGCAGGCTGTGCATCGTTTCTGGCAGGCTGTGTGTCAATTTTCGCCGCACAAGGAGTCCTTCTTGTAGATATGAAGTCTTTTTGTTCCTGAGACTTCGGGGAACAGGAAGCAAGCTCTATCCAAGCCCTGATAGAGCACTTCTCACCACAGCCCGAGAGCAGCAAGGCAGCAGGGCAACAGCAAGGCAGCAGTCCTTCACAGAAAGCAGTCACGTGAGTCCTTTGGGCAGCCAGGCAAGTCTTCTTGGTAGGATGCAGGTTCTCTTCTCCAAGAAGTATCTAGGTTGGTAGGGTCAGAGACCCTCGTTAAATACCCAAATGTGCATTTGAAGTGGGCGAGACTTCAAGGAGTGGCTTAGAAGTGCACAAGGTCCTTTTTCAGTTCCACCCTGTCTGCCAGGGTCCCAGTAAGGGGTGTGGCAGTCATTTGTTTGAGGGCAGGCTACTGTCCTTTGACATGTAGGTGTCAAGCCCTCCACCCTCCCAGCCCAGGAAGAGCCATTCAATATGCAGATGTATGCAAGTGTGACTGAGCATCCTGTGTTTGGGGTTGTCTGAGTGAATACACAAGGGAGCGGTCAACTAAACCTAGCCAGACGTGGATTGGAAGGCATAGAAGGACTTAAGTGTAGAGAAATGCTCACTTTCTAAAAGTAGCATTTCTGAAATAGTAATATAAAATCCAACGTCACCATTAAGCAGGATTTTGTATCACCATTCTGGCCATACTAAATATGACCTTTCAGATCAGGATCTGCCACTCAAACAGTATATGAGGGTTCCCCTAATGCCATCCATTGAATGGAGTAGGCCTCACAGCAGGTTATGTAGAATACACGTGTTCATGTCCTGCCTTTTACCTACATAGCACCTTGCCCTATGGGTTTCCTAGGGCATACCTTAGGGGGTGACTTATATGTGGAAAAAGGGGAGTTTAAGGCTTGGCAAGTACTTTTAAATGCCAAGTCATAGTGGCAGTGAAACTGCACACACAGGCACTGCAATGGTAGGCCTGAGACATGCTTAGGGGGCCACTCATGTTGGCGGCACAACCAGTGCTGCAGCCCACTAGTAGCATTTAATTTACAGGCCCTGGGCACATGTAGTACACTTGACTAGGGACTTATAAGTAAATTAGATAAGCCTATTGGGTATGAGCCAATGTCACCATGTTTTAAGGAGCGAGCATATGCACTTTAGCACTGGTTAGCAGTGGTAAAGTGTGCAGAGTCCTAAAGCCAGCAAAAATGAGGTCAGAAAAAGAAAAGGAGGAAGGCAAAAAGTTTGAGTGTGACCCTGCAGAAAGGCCATTTCCAGCGCTTGTTATATGTTGTAATTATCCTGTCTCATTCCCCTCAACTGCACTTTTGTTCTGTTCATTGTTTTAAATAAAATCTGTGTCCTTTCCACCTGGTTATCTTTCTCAATAGCTTTCTTAATAACCCAGTCAGGATAGCCTCTTTCTTTGAATCTGGTTTTCCTTCTCATCTGTTCAATATTGAATGCTTCCTCAGTACTGCAATTATATCTAGCCCTTAATTGATCCCCATAATGGATGCTCCACTTATGATTGTAAGGATGTCTATTAAGTGCATGGAGCAAACTATTTCCTGCAGTGCTTTTGCAAAATAATTCAGTATTTATCTGCTTGTTATGTATTTGTATACTAACATCCAAATATTCAATAGACGATTTACTGATATTGGAAGTTAAGACAATATTGTGACTGTTGTTATTCAATTTTTCAATAAATTTGCTGGCTTCTCCTTCAGTGCCCTTCCAAATAATGAATAAATCATCAATGAATCGGAGCCACACCACCACCTGTTCAAGTTCAAGAAGCAAGTCTCTGTCATTGGAAATCTCCTCCTTCCACCAACCCAGGAACAAATGAGCAAAACTGGGAGCAAAACAAGTTCCCATTGCAGTCCCCAGTATCTGCTTGTACAGTACTCCATTGAATAGAAAAATATTGTTCATAAGACAATATCTCATAATTTCAATAATCATATCAGTATGGGCCAAATATTTGCTGGGCCTCACTCTAAAAAAATACCTGCATGCTTCAATTACTTCATCATGATCAATGATCGTATATAGGGAAATGACATCCAAAGTTATACGCAGGAAATCATCTTCCCATGCTATCCCTTCCAGTTTGCCTTAAAAGTCCTAGTATCCCGGACATACGAGGGCAAATTAGACACATGTGCTCTCAGAAAACAATCTACATATTTGGACACATTCTCTAACGCTTTGTCCCCTGAAGACACACTAGGTCTAACAGGGGAATGTTGTTTGTCTGTATGTATTTTTGGTAGGAGAGACAGTAATGGCAACTTGGGAAAATCTTTTTTTCAACATATTCTTCTCATGTAAACAGGCCCTTATCTCTCCAATCAGTCAGATGCTCCCAGATCCCTGTTACACTTTTAGTATACATTTCCTTCATGGCAATAGTGTAAAACCTTTTATCATGCAATTGGCACATGGCTTCGTTGATATACATCTCTCTACTCACAATATACCGGTCTGCTCTGCCGGTGAACGCACCACCCCTCTACAGCCTGCTTGGACCCACAAGGAGCACCTTTTGCATATGTATATATACATATATTAGAGGGAAAGATATATAATGCAAATTAAAGACTCCCTTCCTGAAGCTTCGATCCAAGTGTAGGAGGTTTGTGATCCTGGGCTTTGGTGAGGGGCCCTGTAGAAACTGTTTCTTCCCTCAGTACATCATGCTCTGCTGCGTGACCTGAGACCAAGCAGCACAGCAGAAGACTCTTTGTTCAAGTAAACTCTGTCCCAGGTGTGATGAGAGGGCTGGTGTAAACGTGAGCCATCACAGCACAGTGGTAAATGTGTGTGCTCACCTGACTCTCTCTCAAAATAGGGGCATGTATTCATTTTGAAAAAAAGACAGTCTTAGAAAATAACAGTACTGGTGGTGCTAATCCGTGGCATCTGGTCACAGTAAACATAACCTACCTGTAAAAAGGCAGACGGGATACCTGCACATTTTGTGAGTCCCAGTCTACCAAATTCTAAATGAGACCTTAAGTGTGTGTCACTAACAGACACTTAAGTCAGAATTTTGAGTTTGTCTAGAGACTGTTTTAGCTGTGTCACAGTGCTGGCAAATTCAATACATTACAAGGAGAAAGAACAAGTATGCTAGACCTAATCAGCCATTGTTTTCTGTAAGTGCCTGCCACATTTTGATCACACACACTGGTTGTTATGACCTGGGCAGTTTTCCTGTGTGTCTTTTTGTTGTCATTTAATTGGCAAAGCACATGTTTGAGTCTGCATGAAGGCATAAGCAGGGGAAAGAACACCATTTCCAGACACCACCCATGCCCCTCACACTGGCCCTTAGTGATGCTGTGGTATGAGGCACGGGCCGTAGATGAGTGTGAGACAATGACACAATTATTTACATGATAACTTGAATGATGTGTTGATGAAGCAGAATCTGAACCATGTCAGATACTGAATACAACAGATACTGTGCTCACATCTCTACTTTCTAAATCTTGAGGCTATGTGAAGGGCAGTGGTGGGCTGTCACTGGTGCTACCAAGGGCCCATGAGGAAAGATTTAAAAAAGTAATTTTTATGGACAGACAGGCTTGAGGAACCAGCATGTCCTCTCACATCAGAGGTGACTACAGCATCACTGGTGCTCAGTACTGGAACAGCATCTGTTCTAAAATAAAACAATGAGGTGATGGATGAAATGCTTTCATGAAGTCACTGGCAATCATTGGGCCATATTCCAGTTCATTGTTTCTTGCTCACTACACCACTTGTAAGAAATTGGGTTGTTGGTTAATGGGGGTGTGACCCGGTCTCAAGCAACAACCACAATCTTTGTCAGGGTGAACCACAAAAGTCACTAAATTAACCTGTGCTTAACCATCTGGTATCTTGGCACATACACAGTCAGGTTTAACTGATAGGCAATATATAAAGTAATAATGTAGCACACAAACAGTAATAAAGTAAAAACACAACACAACAAAAATTCTACACCAATTTAGACAGATGAACTCAATTTTAATAAATAAAACAAGACCAAAATGACAAACATTTAATCAATAGAACCGGAGATATGCAATTTTAACTGTTTCAGTGAAAATAGCACCAAAATGAATAAAGCACCCACCAACTCTGGAAACTGGTCGTGCCAGACAAAGTCACAAGTTCTGGCCAACCATGATGGAGTATCGGTCAGCTACATGGACCCAGTTAGGGCCGCTGAACAAGAGTATCTTAAATCTTGGTTGTGGAGTGTTAGAAGTCCAGAGCCAAGGATGCATCACATAACTGACATGATGTGTCATTTCTGAGGAGCTGCAAAACCCCAATGCGAGGGCTTGCATATTCGTCAAGGGTCCTGTGGATGAGGGCTTGCAATGTGAAATCCGGTGTTGTGAATGTATTGCGCAGTCAAGGTGATGCATAGGTTCCGAAGAGCTGCAAGGTTGTGATGTGGGAACAATCATCAACCTCAAAGCTGCAGTTGATGAGAGTGTTGTGAGGTCATTTCAGTGAGCTTTTATGGGCATATATTTTAGCAATAGGCCTGCTGCGTGTGCTCTTTAGTCTAACAATAATTCACTTTAATTTCTGTGGTGATGTTTTATTTCTTTTATCCCAACCACTTTTAGCCTAGGAACTGTTTTCACTCTTCTTATTAGAACATTCTCGTTCTGTATCCTGCTCAAGGCTGTACTCAATACTGTTGTCAGTACAAAGCAGGAACACCACAACCTTTGCCACTTCACAGGAAACATACATGTTCTTACCACCTAGAAGTGGTGGTGATTTATGCCAGCTGTGCTCATGACATTTTGATTTCTCAAGGAAATCGTGGCCTTTTCTCTCAGTTATTTTTGTCTCACATAAGCAAAGACAAAGAGAAGCAGAACACAGTTTTCTCAGAACACCAGCTGTTTTACTATAAAACATCCCTCTGCCAATATACATTAGAGGGAGAGTTCCAGCCAGAAAACTGTCACTGCATGCTATTGCTTCACTGCAGCTGTCTGCTGAGACTTGACGTCTTTTCTTCCTACATGGGAGACAACTCTCAGTAGACCCACAGCTGTCTTCACTACTACCATATTCAAGTATGGGGGATGGTGTCCTCCTAGGGATCCTGAAGGGCGGATTAGGGCTAACACTGCTGTGCTCTAGTAGTACCTTAGTGGCGTAGGCAGTAATTCCACCCACAGCATTCTGACACTAGTGGGACTTTTCTTATGTTTCACTTTCCTTGTCACCGCATTACTATTATTATGTTTTATCATACTAATCATTGCAGTACATGCTATTTTGTCCAGAATTCAGTTGATTCAACAAAGCACATTGAACCAATTTCTGCTTCTCTTTGTCTTTGCTTGTGTGAGACAAATGTAACTGAGAGAAAAGACTGAGATCTGTTACACCATGATTTCCTTGGGAAATCAGAATGTCATGAGCACAGCTGGCACAAATCACCGCCACTTCCAGGTGTTGGTGACATACTGCTAGCCGGCTGGAAGGATAAGGCTGACAGTTGTCACATGTGTGGAATTGGACTCAGTTCCTCTCAACCTGGTGGTGCTGCCACCCAAATTCAGTAGCCTCATTAGTATAATGACAGCCAACACGACAAGAGCTTTATATGCAAGGGGCTGTATCAAGGAAGCAGCAGTGGTTCCGAATCAGGCTGCAAGTTCTATTCATAGTCCTTGCAGTGAGACAATCCTCGCAGCAGAGCCGTTGGGTCGATTTCCTCCAGAGCAGCAGTCCAGCCAAGTGGCAGTCTTTTAGGCAGCACAACAGTCCTTCTTTCTAGAAGAGTCTCCACAGGTCCACTAGTGAACTGAAGAGTTGGTATCTGGATTCCATTATTTATACCTGGGCCTTCCTTTGCAATGGGACAAGTTCTTAGCTGTTTCTATTTGAAGTCCACGGGTTTCCTGCCTTCCCTGTTCTGGCTCCAGACTAACTACAGAGGGTGTGCAGCCCTTTGTGTGAAGGACACAGCCTACTCAAGTCTAAGTAGGGCTGTGCCCAGCTCTGCCCTACCATCATGTCAGTGATTGTCCATCCAGGCACACTGAAACTCTCTATATTGTGTGTCTTTCTAGGAGGAATATAGAAGGCTCAACTGTCAGCTACACCCAGTCATTTGACCCAGAGACTGGCTGTAGGGAACCAAATGGCTAAAGCAGGATAATGTCAACTTTCTAAAAGTGGCATGTTCAAAATTGTAGCTTATAATCTAACTTCATCATGAGAGAGAATTTTCCATTACAAATCTAGAGACAATAAACATAAACTGGTTACCTACTTCCATTTAGAAATTATCACTTATTAGCTGTAATAAGGTAATTCCTATGTTATCCTACAGAAAACCTAAGCCTTGCAGCAGTGAAAAATGAATGTAATCTTTTTTTTACTATAATGGCATGTAATACTAAGTACATGTGCAACTCTTTAAATACACTCCACCTTGCCCTCTGGGCTGGTCAAGGCCTATGCTAGGGACTTATATATATTAAAAAGGAAGGTTTAACAGTGGCAAAAGGCTTATTTTGTCACTTTTAAATCAAAACATCCAGGCTGCAATAGCACACCTGAGACGTATTTAAAGAGCTACTTAAGAGGGTAGCACAATCAGTGTTGCAGGTCCGCTAGTAGCATTTCATTTGTGGGCCCTGGGCACAGGTAGTGCCACTTTACTAGCGACTTACAGGATAATTAAATATGTCAGTTGGGTATAAGACAATTCTACTATATTTTAAGGAAAGAGCACAAACATTTTAGTACTGGTTAGCAGTGGAGAAGTGTGCAGATTCTTAAGGGTAGCAAAAATGGAGTCAGCAAAACAGGACAGTGGAAATCCTGGCAGGAGTCCTGCTGCTTTTTCCAGTTGTGCCACTGACCCAGGTGGAGTTTATTGTCGAACTGCAGGACTCAAGCAGTCTTTCGTCTATGATCTCACTGACATCTAAATAGAGCGGGCAGACTCCCAAGGCGGCGGACAGACTATCTAATGGAAAACTGACTGCAGGATCAATTCAGCTAGGATCTAAATCAGGCTACTAATCTAGTCACTGATATTGAAGAGGAAAGTCAATGTCTTCCCAAAATAGTCCTTCAACTTTTGGACACACTTTATACAAGAATTATGTATCATTAGTGTAAGATTGAAATATGATGCCGATGTGGACCTTACAAAGGAGTCTGTCTAAATATTATAATGAAACAATAACAGAAGTGATCCTTGTGATACCTTATAGTCCAGAATGGTTGCTTAAGCCTGCAATGGACACCACTTGGAAAGGGTACTCCCTTTGAATAAGAACAATCAACCACATTTTGGCTTTGGTCCATTGATTCCAGTTCCAGCAGTCAGCCTTTCCAGCAACATGTCAGTTTGTGATTAACCTTATCCATTGTCTGCCTATTGACATCTGTTGACATAAGGCATAGCAGCCTGAGTATCATGTGCTAACAGGAACCCGAACTGATGAGTGTGCACCAATCCAAGCTTGTTCAAATGCTCTTGGTGGTGGGACACCCCTAATGTTTCTGTTCATTTGCTGATAGCCAGGAGGCCTTCAATTGGTCTACAGTTCACTGTTGAGGCCAAGTCCTCGTTTTCTTTTATTAAAAGAGGCGTGATAATTAAGTCAATGAAGGATTCCTACAAATTAATATGCTGTAGTGAGTTGAGTATAAGGTGTCATGCCTGTTCTGCAAATTAATCAGAAAAATCCTATAATAACTAGCCTAGGAATATGTGATTCAGGATGAACAAAAATATGACTTTTCTCAGTAATCACTGTGCTCCAACAGGAAAGATGGTGCTGAAATGGAATAAAGGTGGAAGATAGATTGATCAATTTGGTGGGCTGTCAGTAGACATCATGCTTTGTTCTATGGTGGAGACCATTGGAATAACCTTATTGTAACTGATGCTGAGAGTAACTTACAGGTTTGAGAGGCTATAACTTGAGTGGGAAATGAAAGCATCTAAGAAGCAGTCTGGAAGTGTTGCACTTGTTTGTTAACTCTAAAGTTGATTGTAGTGAGCCAAAGGCCAACTGAGGTCAAAGGTATAGGAAAAGTGGCATTTGTGGTGCTGTTTGTTTGACATTTTGTATGTTTTTATCCATTAGCCCTTTAGATGCCTGGCTTTTTCTTAGAGTACAGTTAGTTGATTATTAAACCTTGTAATCCTGTGAGTCTGCAGAAGGTTCTTATCACTGGAGTACCCATGCCAAAGTGTGTCTTAGTGACTTTAATTGATCAACAAATGTATGAAAGTAGGACAATATTCAGGTTCACCCCATTTTGGTCATATGTGTTTTTAGAAGATGAGAATTAGATAAAATGTAAAACTTTTAACATTGACAAACCAGTCTGTTGAACTTTGTAAACCAAAATAATGTTGGATTATTTTTTTGAAACTATCCTAAAATAATATTCCAACTAAATCCTGACTTCTGAATGGTGTTAGGGGATTCACCTTTCTGAAATCAGAATGAAAATGCCCTTATTGAAAATATAGCTTATATTGATATATTTTATCCAGTCAATAGCTCTGTCAAGGATTGGATTTTGAGACAGTCTCTTGAGTCCTGTCCCTAATTGCCTGAGAAAATGGTGACTCTTTCCAGTAGCCACATTACTCCTGATTGCTTTTACCTGGGAGTCAGGCTGAAGATGTGTAACCACATTGCAGAGACCTGCACAGGAGGGCGGATTGGCAGCCCCTGATTTCAAATCTTACTTCCATGTCCCACAGCTCCACTGGCTCATGCTATGGTTAGCTGGCAGACGAGCACCGCGACAAGAGATGATACACTCTATACCTGGTTTTCCCAACTCATCAGAGCGCTGCCGAGACTCAGACATCCACATGAGAATGATACCACTGAATTTCAACTGCTTTGGTGCACTTGAGCTAGATCAATCAAACAATCAAATATTTTTTAAATGAGACTTATTACCCACAAGGGTATCCAGGTGCTGAGTATGGGCTCAATTGAAAAGCCATGTTTTCAGCCCTTCCTTGAAGTCTCTGAGTGAAGGTGCAGTACAGAGGTGGAGGGCATTCCAGGCCTTGGCTGCAAGACAGGAGAAGGTGCGTCCTCTGGCGCAGCAGTGACGAGTGTGAGGGGTCAGTGCGAGGGCCTGGTGAGCGGAGCAGAGGTTCTTGCTGGGGTGGTGGAACTGCAAACAATGGTTCAGGTAGACGGGTCCTTGGTCAAGGAGGGCTTTGCAGGCATGGGTGAGGTGCTTGAAGTGGCATCGCTTCTGGACCGGGAGCCAGTGGAGGTTTTTCAGGTGTTAGGAGATGTGGGCTCATTTGGGCACCTTGACAATAAGTCTGGTAGCAGCATTCTGTATTGATTGGAGCTTATGCATGTGTTTGGTAGAGGGGCCAGCATATAGTGCATTGCCATCATCAAGCCGACCATTTGAAAATGTTTCTGACCACGTTAAGTGTGTGGAAGCAGGCTGAGGCTACGGAGTTGACCTGACTTCTCATGGAGAGCTTGCTGTCTAGGATGATGCTGAGGTTGCAGGTGTGGAGTTTCAGTGTGGGGGTTAAGACTAAATCCGACAGCCTCCAGGAATCGTTCAAGAGGGCAGAGTGATTGCTGAAGATGAGAAATTCGGTCTTGTCTGTGTTCAACTTTCGGCAGCTGTGAAAATATCAGGTGAGGAGACCGTACTCACCTGACAGACCTCTGACCATGCTAAAGATATTACCACATGTGGGGGATTAACATTGCTTCCTGGACTGGGCAGAAGCAGGAGTTTCTAAGGTGGGGGATGTGTTCTGAGAGGATGCACTCCTTCCATTTGGGGAGTTAGATTGATATCCAGGCCCATAATTAAAGGAAAATGACAGAGTGCGATGGTGTTCCAAATTTGTCAACGCCACAATCTGTCATTTTCACAAAGAAGGGATGTGCCATATTTAATTGAATACCCCTGTGTTGTCCCCTGTGCTGGTGCTAAATTGACTATCATGCAAGAATATCTGTGTTGAGGGGTTTGATTGTTTATGTACTGAGGAGGAGTCCCTACCTGCACATAAACAATCACTACTGGCAATTTGGCACTCCTGTGTGTGCTGCAGAATGCATTACACACTGAAGTGCCAAAGCGTCATTTTGAAATGATTGCTTATGTGCAGGAAGGGACATCTTCCTGCACATCAACAATCATGTCTGGCATTTCACTCTTTCTGTGCATGCTGCAGAATGCAGCACATATAGAAAAAGCAAAAGCAAAAAACAGGGAGGAATAAAAGTATTGCTCCTCGTTGCGCATTGCTAATGCCACCCCTGGGATAGTGTTAGATTTTGGCGCTGCCTCAGCATTATGAAACCTTGTAAACTAGAGGCCGCGTCCAAATGCAATGAGTGTTGCTGTGGCACACCCACAGTAACACCCATTACATACCCCTTCCACGCAAAGGACTGCGTGTGAAGGGGCCGTATTTACAAGGTAGTGATAAGCCACAAAAATTGGCTTAATGTCACCTTGTGAATACGGTGCGTGGCATTGGGCCACCAGAGCGTCATGCAGAGTGACACTCCTGTGGCGTCAGGGGCTCATAAATATGTCCCTCAGTGTGCCTCAAGGTCACTTCTTACTATATTAGGTGATGAGTGCTGAGATGCCCAGGCAGTGGCAAGGCAGTCTCACTGAACCACCCCAGCATAGGCGTTGTCTCTACATAGCTATGGTCTTGGATGGCGGGCAGAGCAATAAGAGAAGACATACTGATGATCCTTAATGCATTACCGGCCTGCAGTGAAGTAGACCAGATCTCCAAAGTTTTGGGAAATGCTTGTTTCAATTAAATTAACTTCTATGTTTTACATAAGATGTACCTTACCCCCGGAAGACTCAATTGATACTTTCACACAGCAAAAGCAGCATTTCTAAGATGTGGGAAAGAGGTGGCAGTGTTCCTACATATGATGTGGAATTTCCCGCTGTAACAGAGTATTGGGCAAGGAGCACGAACACGTTTGCAGACATTATGGGGCAAATTAAAGTGCACCTAGCACCACTGGAACATCACTTTTCATGACACTCTGGTGGCCATAACCACTGCTCCATATTTACAAGGAGGTGTAATGCCACGTTTTGTGGTGTTACGCCTCCTTGTAAATATGGGCCTCTCTGACACAGTTTTCTGCATCAGAGTAACGTGCAATGAATGTTGCAATGGGCGTTCTATCACAATACCCATTGCTTTTGACGCTGCCCCAGATTTACGATATTTCGTAAACCTGAGGTAACACCAGAATCTAACACTACCCCAGGGGTGGTGTTAGAGTGGTGCAATGAGGAGAAATGCTTTTATTTCTCCCCGTTTTTTTGCTCTTTCTATGTGTGCAGCAGAACACATAGAAAGAGCAAATTGGCAATTAAGATTGTTTTTGTGCAGGAAGGTGTCCCTTACTGCAAACAAACAATCTCCCCCGCAACACAGTCATCCTTGCACCATGGCACAAGGGTGGCAGCATTGGTGGTCTGCAGCAAATTTAGCATTTGCGCATGGGGAAACACAGGGGTACATAATATTCTATTAAATATGGTGCATCCCTGCATTTAGAAAATGGCACAGCGCGGCGCTCCGTCATTTTCTAATAAATCTGGGCCTATATTGAAAAAGGTACCCTGTATGCCTGGACACTGCACCCTAGGCTAGTTCCCACATACTGCTAAGACCAAGGCCACAAGTAGGTTTTAAGACTTGATCTTTATCATAGCAAATAGAGAAATGACCAGGAATTGGAAAGCCATTGGGGGGCCTAGAGTGGAAGCATGGTGTAGAGAGCTTAAGAGGTGGGCAGGATATGAGAGTGAAGTGCTGCTTTGGGAAGCTAGATGGGGCCTTGGCTCATTAGATATGGCCAGGGCCTGGGAAATGTTGGAAGACAGTATGAAAGATCCGGATCCCTCTTCACCAGCTAAATCCCCAGGAAATCCTTAGGAGGAGGCCCTTGATTGAACTGAATGGGACACTTGTGATTCTGGTCCCCTTGTTAATAGTATACAAGATGTATGCAAATCCACAAATGTTGATTGTCAACTACCATATAAATGCTGTAAATAGATGATTCCAATGGGACACAGCTGATTGGTGTATGGACACATGGACTTGACTAAGGGAGGTATGTGGGAAATGGGGGGAATGACAAGTTGATGCAGTTAATTTCATATTGTTAAGCATAAATATACTGATTATACTCTTCATAATATCTTTACGGATAACCATTTACTGATATATGGTAATCATTAAAATCTGTTTTAAAAAGCTTCTTGCCAGTAGCCACAGTTACACACTGCACAGAATAGTATATGTGGAGGGTGGCAAGAGTGTCTTTAAGGAGGTCCTAGGTAGGAGGAAAACAGACAAATTGGAAAAACCCCTTGGCAATCATTTAACTTGTGATAGCAGGAAGGAGAAAATAGCTAGGTGTGAATTCCAAGTATAGAATTCGAGAAGAGGATCCAGCTGCAAGAAAGAAACATCTGGGAGAGGACTAGTAGCAAGGGGGTGAAAAACAGGATAGATACTAGGGAAACAAATGTATTGTGATACTTTTCCCTCTCAAACAGGAACTAACATCACAAGAAGGCTCTACTTGACCTTGGATTGGGAATCTGGAATTACAGCCCATAGACAGACGACCATCTTGGGAAGAACTGGTTGCTAGGTTTTCTTTTGGCAAATGAAGAAGCGCACGTTTGACACCCTTTGTTTTGGGCTGAATTATAGAGTCCTTCCACTGTCATTTATGCCTGGTGCGCTAGGCAGCTCACAAAATACTGCTCTGCCTGACCGCAAGTGCATCTTGCAACATGCTGCTCAGTAGCACATGGCGTGCTTATTCCTTTTTTGAATGTGGATGGTCTATAGTAAGTTCATGACAATGATACAAAGATATACCAGTGTGACCCCTTTCCTCAAACACATGGGCTGGTTAGGGTGCAGTCAAAAAATATCAGTGAACCAACAAGGGACCATGAACTGAAGAAGCAATTTTACAGAACATTGACTAAAGGGATAATTTTTTCAGTGGATCAGAAATTGAAGATGACCTTGTAACTTTAGAAAATTGTTAATATCTTGACTTTAATATTGTGATCACCCTTATACCATACCTGGTAGAGGTTCAGAATGAAATCAATTATAAGGAGCAGGAAACTATGCTTTCATTGAGCTAAATGAAAAAGAGAATGCATTTTCGAAATAAAAAGTAACTTAATCAATAAAGCCACAGGTGTCGAGAGCAGGATAGAACAATAACTTCTGTTTCGGGGAGGGCTTGAACATGATGTAAGGGTAATCTCTTTCAGTACCTACTTCAGCAGTTGATGATGAAAACTACGCCAATGGATAAGCGTTCTGAAAATGAAATCACATGAATTTGGCAGAAAAAGGCAGTGTCATGCAAAATCTCCAAGGTATACTGACGCCAGCTGAAATAACAAGACAAAGAGAACTAATAACAATATGCAGCAACAACGAATCAGAGAGGGACAAGGAAGAAGAAAGGATAAATTACTATTGGGTCCAAAAAATAAGGGCCAGGACGCTGGCATAATCTTGCATGATTTCTGGCATTTTGTGTTACAGATGTGATGTGTAATGCTCAAGTTTGAGCCATTACTTCTTGCTGTGTAAATGAGATTTAGGGCCTGATTTATATCTTGGTGGAAGGGTTACTCCGTTTCAACAATGATGGATATCCCATCCTCTGAAATCTAAATACCATAGAAAACAATGGCATTTAGATTTCGGTGGATGGGATGTCCATCATTGTTGTGACGGGGTAACCTCTCACCCGAGATCTAAATCAGGCACTTAGGCGGTCATTCCTACCTTGGCGGGCGGCGGTCGCCGCCTGCCTGGCAGGAACCGCCAGAAGACCGTACCGCGGTCAAAAGACCGCAGCGGTCATTCTGACTTTCCCGCTGGGCTGGCCGTCGACCGCCAAAAGGCCGCCCGCCCGCCCAGCGGGAAAGCACCAGCAACGAGGAAGCCGGCTCCGAATGGAGCTGGCGGAGTTGCTGGTGTGCGACGGGTGCAGTTGCACCCGTCGCGATTTTCAGTGTCTGCCAAGCAGACACTGAAAATCAATGTGGGGCCCTGTTAGGGGGCCCCTGCAGTGACCATGCCAGTGGCATGGGCACTGCAGGGGCCCCCAGGGGCCCCACAACACCCGTTCCCGCCAGCCAGGTTCTGGCGGTTAAAACCGCTAGAACCAGGCTGGCGGGAAGGGGGTCGGAATCCCCATGGCGGCGCTGCTTGCAGCGCCGCCGTGGAGGATTCACAGGGGCAGCGGGAAGCCGGCGGGAAACCGCCGGCTTCCCTTTTCTGACCGCGGCTGTACCGCCACGGTCAGAATAGCCCCAGAAGCACCGCCAGCCTGTTGGCGGTGCTTCCTCCGTCCCCTACCCTGGCGGTCTCGGACCGCCAGGGTAGGAATGACCCCCTTAGTTTGGGCAAAAACCATCTCATATGGACATTGGATCAAATCTAGAGGGCTTTACTGAATGTTAGCAGCTATCTATTTTTAAGCACGGCACATAAAATAAACTCAAAATTATTTTAAAGTTGAATTTTTAGTTGAGTGAGAGTTTGGGATTTGCATGAAATGCATCTTTTTCTAAATTATTTTGTAAATTTTAAGTGCCCTGGAGAAGTGAGGCTACTGCATATCGGGGCCCAGATTTACAAAGAGCAATGTAAGCCCTTAATTCAGATTTATTAAGCCACCCAAAGCCATCTTCATGTCTCTTTGTGTCTTTGGGCCTGATTTAGATCTTGACAGTGTTATCGCCAAGTTGCGTCAGTGGCTGACCCAAAAAAAACATAAAGTTGGTGGTGTTCCTGTCCGCTGTATTTAGATGTATTGTGATTGAGCTAAAGACCGTCCTGATGGAACGCCCTTCCTGGCTGTCAGGCAGGTGGGTTCCCACCGACCATATTTAGATGTTTCAGCTGTGCAGGCAGTGTCATACTGGCGGATTGCTGACAGAGTGAGACCCTTGCTGGACCCAACAGACAGTGGCAGTAGCTATGGAATACAGGTAAGTCACACACATATTCACCCTGCCTTAGCCATATGTGTCCCTCTGCACAGCACATGACAGAAAATGCCATACTCAGCATCATCCATTGCCATTCCCCCACCACACAAACTGTACGTACCCAACATACCCATTGCCATACATCCATGACACAACACACACACACTATTGATACTGGACCCACACAACACAACAACACACAACAACCAGCACAACTATACACTCACCTACACAAAGAAACACACACAAGGCACAACTACACACATCACAACAACGTTCACCAAACAACAACACTCACCTGAATGCTGCACTTGGCAACACAAAATACACAAGAATATTGACCCAACAGGCAAGTTACACACATACAGATACAACCACATCACCCACTCCAGCCCCCTCCACCCTAACTAGCCAATCCAACTCCACACACATACATGTACTGACTCACATACACAATGAGTAGCAGAACCTTACTAGTAGAGGTCCACTTGCAATGCACAAACAATGGGCACAGTTGACATGTATGATTATACAGTCACTGTGGTGCCAGCATTCATTTGGTAATGAATGATGACACCACAGTTGTGTATGTGTGCTACATGCCCGCTTGCTGAAAGCAGAGTTCTGTTTGCTTTTTCTTGGTGGGAGCGGTCAGCCCCGGGGAGGTGGTGATCTCCGGGGCTGGCAGTCTGACATGGAGCCCTTTAATTATTTTATTTGAGCCCCGGGGAGGTAGCAGTCCCTGGAATGTGGGTGGGCTGCATGTCCCCCCATATATTATACTGATTGCCCTGGGGAGGTGGCGGTCCCTGGAGCTGTGAGGGGGCCATGCACTCCCACATTGGACAGTAGTGTATTGCCATGGGGAGTTGGTTGTCCCCAGTGGTTCTGTACAGACCCCTTTTTTGTTTTTTTATTTAAGCTCCAGGAAGATGGTGGTCCCAGCAGTTGCAGTAGGGCTGAGAAGTCCCCCTGCATTCATTGAAGAAGTTTTGCCATGGGGAGGTGGCGGACCCTGGGATGTGGGTGGGCCGAATGTGACCACCCGAATACTTCATTTGCAGTGCCCTGAGGAGGTGGTAGTCTTTGGGGCTGTGGTGGGGATGCATGGGCCCCCACATAGACAGTAGTTGTTTGCCTCAGGGGGATTTTGCATCCCGGAGGCGGGGGTCCATGCTGGACCACTTGCTTTACTTTATCTACGCCCTGGGGAGGTAGTGGTTCCCAGTGGTGTGGGGGCTGCATGAGCCTCCCCGCTTTCAATTAAGACATTTTGCCCCATGGAGGTGGTGGTCCCAGGGGTGTGGGTGGGCCGAATGGGCCCACCCACATACTTAATTTGCAGTGCCCCAGCGAGGTGCCGGTTCCCAGGGCTACAAAAAACATTGGAGGGGGCCCCATGCACCCTCTCCTTTTATGAGCTGGCCAATATTCCTTGATGTGTATATGAGATTTAGGACTTCTGGGACCTGGTCCCCACCAGGGACATAATAATTCAAGAGTGCAGGAGATCTCTGAAAAATCAACTGATCCAGCCAATGCTTTTTAGTCCTGTCAGGGTTCGTGGAGGACCCTTGCACCAAGGCTAGTAGCTCAAGGTATTCCTAGCCTGGCCCCTTTTCTTTTTTTATGTTTTTTTGTGGGACTGGGTTGAAGCCGACTCCCATAATGTCTGCCAACACTTCCTTGTTGAAGCCGATCAGATATCAACATCGGAACAGTTGGATCAGTGGATTATCTGTGTCCCTAGATATCTATATTTTTTTAACCTTGAATATCTCAGAAACTACTAAACAGATTTACAAATCACAAAAAATGCAAACTGTGTCCCAAGATCTAGCTTCCTGCCAAATTTGGTGTAATTCCATTCAATAATTCGGTCTGTAGCCATGACTAAAGACCCTATGGGAAAATTAATTGGGAAAAAGTGTTTTGGGCCCCCCTTTTTCTCTGACCCCACTTGACGGATCACTGTTGTATTTGATGAACATCCAATAACTATAACTGCTGAATTTCTACAGTTTTGTGCAAGCTGGCTGGCAGTGACGGGAATTGTAATCATCCAGGCGGCGCTGAGTTCAGTGCTTCCCTGGCTGAGTACAACTCTGACCACCGTAATACCATCAAGAACCATGTTCTCTGTGGGGACATGGTCACATGGTCCCCTGGCACGTCCACCTGCCAGGGTTGTTATTTGGCTGTTGGACCACCTGAAGTGCAGTGGTCCGACCATCAGCATTAGTGTGGCGGTCCTTGGACCACCACCCTTGTAATGCAGCCCTTAAGCAACCTACTGACTGCTCCCAAATTATTTACTGAGGCAAAATTGCTATAAAGGGGGGAGAGATATTAATAATTTAGAACTATTGATAAGAATTGCAAATGATTCTGCATAAACGTGTTGCAACTGTCTTTTGGCATTGTCTGTCCTGGTAGCAATTTTGAACAACAGAGACCATAGCAGTTCTTCACAGACAAGAAGATCTATTGAATAAAAAAGAAAAGAGAATATTTGAAAACCTGACATTGATCACTCAAACATTATTGAAATCAAGTTTAGCATTCCTCTTCATGGCTACTGCATTATTCACTTTACCACTAGACATGCTAGGTGGCATTATTCTTAAAAAAAACATGTTTCACGTCAATAAGGGTATGCTTTTTTGAGTATTTTTCCATGGAAGTAGATAGAGATGGGTCTTTCTACTTGTTGTTATTGATGGGAAGTGCAAATTTGATTTCCTTCTAAAAATCACAGACCAGACCCTAGTCTGGTCTCTGACTTACAGAAGAACTAAGATTTGCTGGCCTGCAGTTAAGGAAAGGCAATCAAGAAACATTCCCAGAGATACATAGAATTGTTCTCCCAGAGTGATCACTCTAATATCATAGTTTAGAGTTTAACTAATCCCGTCTCCTCCATTTTTAGTTTCATTA
The DNA here is from genome assembly GCF_031143425.1 of Pleurodeles waltl. NCBI lineage: Eukaryota > Metazoa > Chordata > Amphibia > Caudata > Salamandridae > Pleurodeles > Pleurodeles waltl. The sequence continues at coordinate 555,464,682 of NC_090436.1, forward strand.
CATTTCTTGGCAAGCTCAACAATTGCATGGTGTGGCTCATGATCTGATCCTTTATTATGAATTCCCATGGAATAATCTAAAAAGACACTCTCAATTGAATCAGGCACCCTACAAGCCCCCATTTATTAGCCTCCATTTTCATGGGTTTACCATTTGCATACCTTCTATTTTGTAGCATCACTTATAGAGCTTGACTGCTCAAACAGGCATTGCAACATACGGATGGTGGATTTACAATGAGTTGAGACTTCCTTCAATAGAGGGTTTACAGAGACTCTATTAGCATGATGAATGAACGTCATCTGCTTCTGGCCTTTGGAGGAATGACTGAAATCAGTGCAAATCCTGTGAAAGGTTACCAGTTTACTTATATTTTTGGCCGAATTTTAACACAATTAGGTTGATGTAATAAGCTAAACATAGAATTCTGAAATGTACTACAGCTACTATGGGTTTGACAATAATACTGCCATTATCCCCGCCAAACAAACCCAGATCTGAGTCCTCTGCCTGAAGCTATTTGTGTGCTTTGGTAATGAATTCTTCCAAGATGTTTGATGGTATGTATACATTTTCGATGGAGAACGCTGCAACTCCTGCATGATCTTGAATGCCTCACAAGCATCTGCAATGGTGGTGTCAGTGGATAGCCTTTGATTAAAACCCTCCTGATGCATGTGCCATCTGTAGCTTGACAAGTATTTCACATGACTGCACTGAGATTGATGGATTGCAAAGCGCTCTTCTACATTGTATCAGCAACCAATTCTACCACTTGTTAACACAGCTTTGGCCAACAGCAGTTGAAAAATAGGTTGTGTTTGGAATCTTTCATTTTGGATGGAGGGTCTTTACAAATTTCAGAAATCACTCTTCCTCCAGTGAAGAAAAAGAGAGGAGGTCAAGAACTGACGTTTTGGCCAGTTTTCGATTGTATAAATTGCCAAGATTATTGGTGCAGCTGTATGGGCTTCCTAGATGAGCAATGCCTTCGTATTGGGTCATTTTTTCTTTTTTTTTTGGGATGATCTCCCCTTAAGTGACCTCCATGGTGATAACTTGCTTGGACACTTTGGAGTGACTGGGGCACCCCCACTTTCCCTTTCCCTGTGACAAGCTGGGGTTGCTGCAGGTAATGAGTGTACACACTATAAGCAACAGGACTGTTTCTTATGATGACAACATTTTCATCATCGGCACCTCCTTCAATCTACTCATGATCTTCTCTCGCACCAACAGCTATCTTTTAGCTGTTGTTTCATAGGAATAAATGTTGATTATTCATTTAGACTTAGTGGGCCTAGGTAGCATAATTTCCAATTGGCTTTCAATGGTGCTAGCTGGGCTTTCTAGAAACTGCTTCTTCCTTTGTCTCCCATGGAATGGCTTAGGGGTTCCACTCCTTGTAACCTTCATCTGACATGGGCTTAGATAAGATGGGAGTGTGTTTGCTTTTTTTTTCTCAGATGAGATGTTATAGATCGTGTAGATAGTGTGCCCTATATAAAAGAAGTTACAATATACTACTCAGTTTCCTGATCTGCTCCCATCAAAGGAATGTCAGATGTAGCAGACTATTTTTGCTATTGAGTTTTTAGGAAGATTTAGTTTGTTTGAACAATTCTATTTCACTGGTCTGAACAATGACTGCTGTCACTGCAGCACTAAGAGGCAATTATTTTTGGTTTAGTTTTTGTTAATTCAGAGGTGATCGTTTTAATGTTTTTCTGCCCAAAATGGAGTATAGCAGGCACACCACATTGTGAAACATGGTAAAAATAAAGTGTGGCTCCTGGATGGCAGTGGTGGCAACAGACGTCTTCTCCTATCTGGCCACTGTCTGAGCAGGGCACAATTTGTTATGTGACATTTTCTTCACTTCTTTATCAACACAAACAGAGTAATTCAGTATTCAGGCCTCTTGATTCTAATGTTATTTAATTGACAGACTTCTCTTCATCTCAACCTCAGTCTCACTAGACAGGGCATTACAGAGACAAAAGTAAATGAAAAACCACATAATAAATATTTAGTCCCTTTAAGATTCACTGGAACTTTATGGGAAATAGATTAAATTAGTTAAAATAATAATAACTGTCCCTAAAGGTCAAATCCACATGACAGAAAATGTAGTAGATATGTTCTAGAAAATGGCAAAAAATGCCTGCTGTTCTTGGTGCCTATATGGGAGTCAGGAGGGCTGCAAAGACAAACTAGCTGTTTTTGTACATAATAATAACCCTGGCTGACAACTTACTACAACCAGCCAACTAGCACAAAATATTAAAAAGCCAAACTAAGCAAAAGTATATGTTGACTGTAGTCCTGAAGGGTCATAAAAACGATTCCTCCAGCAAAAGACTTTGAAAAGTTACAGAAACCACACACAAAGAAAAAGGCAGCCCTTCCCTGGAGAATAATTCTCCTTCTTTTACCAACAAATGCATGCAATATTTCATGTGAAGAGTTTGCATAAATATACATTAAAATTATGTATAAGCCCATCCATGGACCTATTCAGTACCGGTAAGCAGTAAGTTGGAACTCAAAATGGCAGAAATCATACTAAACCCACAAAAGGTGATGGGAGGAATGCCTGCAATAAGTCTAAACACTGGCAGCCGCTTAGAGTAGCCTTCCAACCGATTGTACCTTTGCCCACCACGCCACCTTCATTTGGTCTCTGCCAAATGCAAATCAGTCTTGACCCTACTCCAATAGTAAAAACATGCTACATGGGTCTAGGCTCCTGATGCCAATATATATGAGCAACCAAACCCTTCCATAAGCAAGAAGATGCCCGCACTTCGTGATTCACTCTCATTAATTTTATTCCAAAACCGGCTGATGCGTTTCAACCTGCCAGTCTTTGTCAAAGCCGTAATACCAAAACATAGTGCCCTACTTCCTTTAAAAAAACAATCTAATACCTGTATAGAAATAGTGAATAGACTATTGTGCTCTTACTGATTATAACATCCACTTTTAAACATTCACAAAGTGAAATTAAAATAACAAGGAAAAGCAATATTAACAACCAACAAAAATAGTAAATAGATTTTACGCATACATTTGGAAAACATTTTTTTAATTCATTTTCTCACTAATGTTGGCAAATCACGTATTAACACAACGGGGACCTAAACCAATACTTATTAAACCATAATACCATTGTATCATTAAATCATAACATAAACAAAATGAAAACTATTATTCCATACCCAGTGGTACAACAACAATCTATCACCATACTTTGTTTATCATGTAATCATATTTAAATCCAATTCAAAAAGCAAAGCGGCTAATCACAGATAGCACCCTGTTCCAAAACAGTTATAGGACCTGGGCACAACAATAGTCCATCCTACACATATACTAACACAGAGAAAAGAAAAAGTGGACAAGAAGGGAAACAAACGGGAAAACACAGGTCCCTACATGTACTCTATTAAGTTAGAAAACAAGCATAATGATACGAGTAAGATTTACAAGTCATAATCATAATTGTTGTACGAAAGAGAGACAAAGATACATTCATCAAGATCTTCTGAACTTTAGGACATGATTGACCCATAGTATTCAGGCTAGCCATCAGTTCATATGATTTAACCCATATACACATAGAATTCCCCATCTTGATTCAAACCTCTGGGAAATTTGCTGTTCAATCTTATAATATATTCCAATTCCAACTATCTCAAGGTGAGTTCCCTATCTCCTCCTCTCGCATTCGGTCTCACCCTGTTAATCCCAAAGAAAGATAACTGATTAGGGCCCGCTTTGTGCACTTGGTCACTATGGCCCTCATTACGAGGCTGGCAGTCATCAAACCGCCAATCTCGCCGTGGCAGTCTTACAACCGCGGACCCGGCAGTAAAGTCCGCCACAATATGAGTTGTGGGGCTTGGCTGCTGCCAAACCTCCACAATGCCACCTGGCCCATTGGTGCAGTCACACCGACACAGCCGGTGGTGTGCACCTCCAACCCAGCAGCAGGCCTCAGCCTGCCGGCTGGACTACAAGAGTACACACCGCCAGGATTTCTGTGGCGGTCACCCAGCTACTAACACCCTGGTGGTCACGCACCCGGCATAAGGAATCCCCATTCCTGTTGCCGGCACATGCACCCCCACAAGTCCGCCCACATGCACACATCCCCACCCATCCACACACTTACACCACCCCACCCCTTCACGCATGCATTCAAATACACACCCCTCAGCATATGCATTCATCCACACAAGCACCCCACTCACTCGCATACATGCAGACACACACCCTCACTCACTCAAACACATGCAGACACACACCCCTACTCACTCGCACATATGCAGACACATGCCCTCATTCATGCACACACATGCAGACACACCCCCCATTCATGTGCACACATGCAGACACACCCCATTCACGTGCACATTCATGCACACATTCACATTCAATCACATACACACACGCACTGACACTACACCGCCTTCCCCTCCTCATACACGCACTCACACTACACCCCCCTCCGCATACACGCACACATACACCCACACACACAGACACACACACCCTTTTGGACAAACACTTACCTTCTCCGTCGAGGAGGTCGTCTGAGAGGAGATGGGTCCAGGAAGTCTTGCATCGCTAGCACCACCACGCCAGCAGGACTCCACCATTCCATATTATGGCTTGTAATTCAGGAGGTGGAGTACTGCTACCATGGAGGTGCGCCTCTTCGGAGTTGGACGTCTGCCCAGAAATGAGCGGAAGTCCTCCAAAGACTTCTATTATGGCAGGCAACAGACCACCAGCACTGGCGGTCTGCTGCCTGCAGCAACTCCGGCGGTCTTCAAACAAGACCACTGAAGTCGTAATGAGGCCTTATGTCTTGCCAATGCATAATACAAATCATTGTTCTGAATTGCACAAAGGTGTTCAAGTAGCCTTTTCTTGACAGAGACACACATAACTTCCCACATACTGAAAGCCATAGGTTGAAACCAAGACATATACCACAAAGTCAGAATTACAATTAATAAACCCCCTGATCCTAACTTTGCGGCTCATGGGTAGTGTATATGTCTTTCCGTTCCTACTATGTGCATATGCCTTACCTCTCTTACATGTAAAAAACCCTTGTGGTTCCTTCAGCCAGGATCCTATTTGTTTTTTTGAGCCACTGTGTACCAGCATATCCCTCAGAGATCTGTGCTTTCTGTATGTAATAGAGGGATATGGACTAAGAAAGTTGCCTATTACTTTATCTGTTGTAATTGAATGCTAAATGTATTCATAAATCTTTTGACATCCAGCGGATTCACTGTTAAAAGTTGCAATAAACCTTATTGCATTTGCGTTTTTGGTTGTTAATTTGGGTATGAGGAGACTATCTCTACTGACTCTTGCAGCCTTCTCACAAGTTGCATTAATAACCTTCCCAGGATACCCTCTGGACAAGAATCTCTTGGTTATTATTTCTTGTTGTGTCAAAAAACCCTTCTGCCTGCTATTGTTCATTTTTGCCCTGAGTAATTCCTCAAATGGAATACTCCACTAAAGATTTGGCAGATGGTGACTCCGAGCATTTAATAAGCTGTTCCCAGCTGTACTCTTATGATGAAGGCTACTATACAACATACTCTCTTCCACTATAACAAGTACATCAAAACATTATGGGGGTCATTACAACCTCCGGCGGTCTGCATGGCAGACCGCCGAGGTTGCGGGAGCCAGAATACCGCCATTGCTGGCGGTATGGCTGACTCCCTATTTTGACTTTTCCGCTGGGCCAGCGGACGTAAGAGAGTTACCGTCCGCTGGCCCAGCAAAAAAGTCACATCAACATTGCCGCCGGCTTGTAATTGTGCCGGCGGTAATGCTGATGTGCAGCGGGTGCAGTAGCACCCGTCGCGCATTTCACTGCCCGAAATTCGGGCAGTGAAATGCGCGACGGGGCTCTGCCTGAGGGCCCCTGCACCTCCCATGCCAAGTGCATGGGCAGTGCAAAGTCCCCTTATCGCCAGCCTCTTCCTGGCGGTGCAAACCGCCAGAAACAGGCTGGCGGTTGGGGAGTCATAATCCCCAGGGCAGCGCTGCTTGCAGCGCTGCCCTGGCGGATTATCACCGCCGGGGCTGAAATGGCGGTATACCGCCGGCCCCGGCGGTGCGACCGCCGCGCTGCCGCCGTAGTCCAAATACGCTGGGAGGCACCGCCAGCCTGTTGGCGGTACTCCCGTCGTTTTGGCCCTGGCGGGTCATAATGACCCCCTATATCTTTGCTATATCTGTCTTTTGTGTAAACCTTACGTTGAAATCATTATCATTTATCCAGACCAGGAATGTACCTAGGATGGACGGCAGCCCATTCCAGGTTAGAAAAAGATCATCAATGTACCTTGTCCAAAAAAACAAATATTGTGTCCATTTCTCATTTTCATTTGTCCAAACAACCTGTGATTACCACCTTCTCATGAATATACCAGCATAACTGGGAGAGAAACAACTCCCCATTGCCGTTCCTGAATTCTGCCTATACCACTGATCTTCAAATAAAATAAAATAAAAATAGTTATGCCTGAGACAGAACTTTAACATCTCTAAAAGCATCATTAAGTGGTGGTAAAAGGTTAAATATTTGTCACAGAAAGAGTGTCTGCATGCCTGTATACCCAGCTGGTGATCAATGCATGTATACAAGGACATAACATCAATTTTGACCATAATGTGGGTCAACCTCCAAGGGATACCCTGGATTTTGGAAATAAAATCCATAATGTCCCTACAATATGCTGGTAAGCTCAAAATGTAGGGACAAAGGAAATGATCCAGGTAGATCGATGTATTCTCCAAAAGACTATTGATGGTCAAAATAATAGTTCTTCCTGAGGGGGTGAATGTCATTCTTGTGCATTTTAGGCAGCATGTAAAAACATGGTGCAGTCAGTTTTCTAGTGTAATGGTTTCTTTGTATGCTCCTAGAGAAGACATTGCAGAACTGTCTGATCAGAAAAGCTGTCTCTCTGCCTCCTGCTGATATTTATTCATGTTCCACAGGACAACATTACCAACCTTGTCTGCAGGTTTTATGACAAAGGAGGTAGCTTTGGTCAAATTATACCCAAAGCTAAATATTGGCCTACTGTGAGATATTTAGCAAAATCTTTATGACAGTTACGCCATAGTTTTATACGTACTGAAGATACTACCCAATGAAATGCTTCAATGTTATCATGGAGGGGTAAGTGGATTGCATATTGACTTTGGGACAAAATCATTCCTACTAGATCTATCCAGTTCCAGACCTAGATCTCACAAGAGATCTGTCTCCGTGTCCCAGTCCCTACCCCCACATTCCAATTCCCTAAGAGCAGCTAGATCTTCAGTGTTTCCAATACATAAATTATCAGCCATACTACCATGTCCAGCCTCAGCCGAAATGTCCCCAAAAGGCAATGATCTTCTCTTCCTCTCTATACAAGTTCTGGACTAATCAAAGTCAGCAGTAGGACAAAATGACAAACCCAGTTCTAATAAGGAACGTTTTGTTCCATCTGTTCTGTCTTGTATCCTTCCCATGCACCAAATTGACTCTTTTAGTTGTTTGTGCCCCCTTGTCTAATTTGTACCTCCTTCGGCAGTGCCTCCTCTGCCTTTTGGAGGTTTCCTTCTGGTGCATTGAATTTGCAGTAAAAAACAATATTTCTTGGGGTTGGGAAGGGCTGCGCCACAGATTCAACTTGGCCCCGGGTCTCATCCAAATCAGAATAATTTTCAGAACTAGAGCCAGAAACCACCAGCTCCTTTTGCCTCAAAGAGGACACTTCTCGAAATTCCTGTCTGGCTGTATCAAATTTACCCCAAATGTAGGGATCCAGCAATTTGCATAATCAATCTTATCTCTTAAAAATGTCAGTTTTTGTTCATTGTCTTAATTTCCTCTTCATATTCTTCGTAACCCTCACTTCCATTTCTTTACAAAAGCTTGAATCTCATTTTGCGCAAAATGTTGGCTCAGTACGGCTTTCAATTTTAGGTGTGGGTTCTGATATGTAGGAGCTATCAAAATCTTTAAGTCATGTGGTACTCTACCCACCTTGATATAATTATCTAGGGATATCACTTCCCAACATCTATTGATCTTCTTCCTTGTGGGTTTTTCAAAAATATACAACTGTTGTTTTAAAGTCTGAGCTCCTTCTCCCACATCCCCGATATCTCCACTATTATCAAATTGCTGGCCACCGTGCGAAATAAAAATGTAAAAAAATGCTTATCTCAATATGAAGGTCACAAACCTTCACACCAAACATTGAGGGTTCAAGTCTAGTTGGAAATGATTCCCTTTTTTTTTTTACTACAAACGTTTAAGGCTTATACTGAAACGTATATCATATATCAAAGCCTAAAAAACTCTCTATCTCTCTCCCTTTCAGCCTCTCTCTCAGACACTCAAGCACCCACTCACTGTGGTTGAATTAACGTATAGTAATTAAAATGACTTTCCGTTAAAAAAAATCAAGTTTGGAATTTACTTAAAATAAAAGGTTACAGGGAGATTATAATTAGGTTCACCTTTAAACGTACAAAATCATAGAAATTCACCTGTTATGGTTAGGGTTATCTCAAGTAACCATAACTCATGCCCTAAGGTAACTATAACTCGCACCCTCTCCATGCACTGCCAATTACCACACAAATTACAGCACTCATAACATCTTTACCAACATAATTGATAATATCAATGTAATATTTGCAATACAAATTTTCAGCAAAAAACTGTGCACAAGTTATAGCTACCTTAGGTCAGGAACATTTTGTTCAAGAAGGGCCCTCTTCTCTTGGTTACGCCTCTGTTGGGATGGTGTCACATTTTATCACATTCACAGATTCCTAATCTCAGTGAATCTGGGAATGTGCCAAAATCCATGAATCACTCCCTGGGAACGCCTATACTCTACAATGGAATGCCGTAGAAAACCAAATTGTGCTGTCTTCCATTACTCTGGATTTACTAAGGGCCTGATTTAGATGTTGGCAGTAACAGTCCCGGTGTTGATTTATTGACTGAAAACCCCTCTGCCACCATGATAGTCCATCTGCTAGACTTAGACAGCAGTCCGATAGGTGAGAGCCTGCTTTCGTCCAGCCGTCTCTGCCGAGATAAAACACCCACGTTGACAGCACCATAGGGAACAGTGGCTCCTGGTGGGACTGCAGCAACCTTTCCCATTGTGCAGATTTGGATGTGCATTCCTGCCAAGCAAAAAGTGGCAGTCCGACCTCAATACTTTAGTTGGTGGATTGGTGGGCAATGAGGTAAACACTCACCTTTTCGCTCGATTCCACTATCACTCTCAACTGGACATGACTGGATAAGACTCACTGGACAATACCTTCCGTCACTGCTGCCACTGGGTCATGGCGAGAACCCACCCGCCTTTTACCTCAAAGGTAGGGATGCCACAATGTTGGGGTATATTGGGTGTACACTGTAGGCATATATATGTCACAGTACTTTTTTAAATTACTGTGACATGCATACGTTATGCACATAATTGGGTCAGACAAGGATGGGGACACACTGGCATAACATGCATTTTGCACACATACACATCTGTCATTGTGGTGACATCATTCATTGCCAAATGAATGCTGGCTCAACAACGGCAGTACAAACATGTATGAGCACTGTGTCCTTTTGTGTGCATTGCAAGGGGACCTGTACTGGTAAGGTTGTACCTGCTGTTGTGTATGTGAGTCAGCACATGTATGTGTTAGTGGGGTTTGATTGGCTGTTAGAGGTGGAGGGAGCTGGAGTGGGTAATGTAGTTGTATCTGAATGTGCATCACTTGCCTGTGAAATCAATGTTGTTGTGTATGTTGTGTTGCCGTGTGCAGTATTCAGAACATTGTTGTGACGTGCGTAGTTGTGCCTCGTGTGTGTTTGTTTGTGTAGCTGAGTGTGTGTTTGTGTTGGTTGTTGTGTGTTGGTTATTGTTGTTTTGCGTGGGTGCAGTATCAATAGTGAGTGTGTGTGTTGTGTCATGGATGTATGACAATGGGTGTGTTAACTATGTACAGGTTGTGTGGAAATGGCAATAGATGATGTGTTTATCGTATGTTGTGTTATGTGTTGTGCAGGGGACACATATGGCTATGGTAAAGTGTGTTTGTATGACTTACCTGTATTTCATAGCCACTGCCATTGTCTGTTGGTCCAGTAAGGGTCTCTCTCTGTCAGCAATGCAACAGGATGACACCGCCTGCACAGCTGTAACATCTAAATATAGTCAGTAGGAACCCACCTGCCTGACGGCCAGGAAGGGCACTCCGTCATGGCGGTCCTTGGCTCAGCCGCAATACATCTCAATACAACGGGCAGGAACACCATCAACTAGATGGTTTTTTCGAGTCTGCCACCGACGCAGCTTGGCAGTAATACCATGAAGATCTAAATGAGGCCCAAAGATATAAAGAGCTAGGAAGGTGGCTTTGGGTGGCTTAATAAACCTGACTTAAGGGCTGACATTGTCTTGTGTCATCTTGTATGACGCAAGGACAACACAAGCCCTTTGCAAATCTGGGCCCCAATGTGCAGTAGCCTCACTTCTCCAGGGCAGTTAATATGTACAAAAATAAATAAATAATGTTAAAAAGATGAATTTCATGCAAATCAGGAACACTCACTGTAGGAAGCTGGCTCTGTATATACTTCATCAAAATGAGATATAGTCTGCACAGAGTCCAGGGATTCCCCAAGAGGCTTGACAGAGGCAATAATAGATAATACTAATGATCTATTGGTGGTAGTGTGGTCGAGCAGATAGGCTTATCAGAGGGTAGTGTTAAGCATTTGTTGTGCAAACACAAGCAATAAGTGGAAACACACACTCAATGACTTAACTCCAGGCCAATAGATTTTTATATAGAAAAATATTCTTTTGTTAATTTATTTTTAGAACCACAAGATTCATTTAGCAGGTAAGTACATTAAATGCAAGGTACTTTGCATGGTAATAGTTGAGACTTTGAATAGAGTCAATATTCTACATAGTTTTCATTAAAATGGAAAAAAGCTATTTTAAAAGTAGACACTAATTTTCAACAGTTCCTGGGGGAGGTAAGTACAGTACAGTTTCAGAGATAAGTACCACACTTAAGGGTTCAGTTTCCAGGGCATAGGTCTCCCACCGTTGGGGGTTCAAGGCAACCCCAAGCACCCAGCACCAGCAACACAGGGCCGGTCAGGTGCAGAGGTCAAACAGGAGCCAAAATAAAGTGGGCGACTATGGAGACAGGGGCGCCTATGTACTCCAGTTCCGGTCTGCTTGCAGATAAGTACCCGTGTTGTCTGAGGGCAAACCAGGGGGGTTTGGAGGAGTACTGGAGGTGCCCCAATTAGGCACAAAAACGACACCCTCAGCGGCACGAGGGTGGCCGGGTGCAGTGTGCAAACAGGGCATCGGGTTCTCAATACAACTCTTTGGAGGGACCCGGGGGTCACTTAGGTGCTGCAGGCAGGGCATGGAGGGGCCTCTCAGGCAAGCCACCATCTGGGCAAGGGTGAGGGCTGCCTGCTGGTCATTGCTGCACTGATAGTTGGTTTCTCACAGGCCTGGGGCCTGCTGGTGCAGTGCTTCTCCAGGTGTTGGATATCTTCGTCCCAGGCAGTCGCGGTCAGGGGGGGTCCTCGGGATTCCCTCTGCAAGCGTCATCGTGGGTGTGCAGGAAGGTCAGCCCAGGGTGGACACGTAATCGGAGTCACCTGGGGGTCCTCTCTGGATAGTTGGTTTCTCTGGACACGGGCTGGGGCGTCGGGTGCAGAGTGGTGGGGACCACGACGAAGGATGTCTTTTCTTCTGGTTGGGCAGAGACGCTGCCCATGGGAGTTCTTGGTCCTCGGTGATGTAGGAAGTCCCCTCGAGGCTTTTCAGGGGTCACTGATTCTGTAGAACACGTCGCTTTTCGGTTGCAGGGTCTTTGAAGCAGAAGACCGGCTGGTAGGGCTGGGGCCAAGTCGGTTGTCGTCTCCTTCTCTTCTCTGCAGGGTTTTCAGCTCAGCAGTCCTTCTTCTTGTGAGGTTGTCAGGAATCTGAAGAGCTGGGTTCAGGTTTGCCCCTAAATACTAAATGTAGGGGAATGTTAGGGTTAGAGGGCAGTAGCCAATGGTTACTGTCCCGAGGGTGGATACACCCTCCTAGTGCCCACTCCCTCTGGGGAGGGGAGCACATCCCTATCCCTATTGGTCCTAATCATCCAAAGCAAGATGGAGGATTTCTCAAGGAGGGGGTCCCTTCAGCTCTGGTCACCTTTGGGGGGGGACCTGGCTGAGGGGGTGACTCATCCTTGTTTTTCTCATTATCCCTCTGGAAATGCTGCCAAAAGTGGGGGCTCGGTCAGGGGGTGGGCATCTCTACTAGCAGTAGTTCCCTGGGGCATTGTAACACCAGGCTTGAGCCTGGTGTTACAGAAAATGGCTGTCACGTCTGCGGCTGTACATACCGTCACCACCGGCATGAATCACCAATGGCCACTGTAACCCATAGGGTCCAATGTGGAGTTGCATGGCGGTTCCCGACCACCTCCCGCAACAGCGCACAACGTCAGCGGAATTATCTCACTTCCACCTGTCCCTCCACAGAGGACAGGCGGATGCCATTTCAGGGTGGGGGGCAGGCCCTGGAGTAATGCTGCGTCACAGGACATATTAGCACATACTGGACAAATCACAATGACCCATTTCAAGTTTACAATATGCAAACTTCTGTTCTGGTTCCATTGTTCAGTTTGTGACTGGCTCCTCGCTCTTGTGTCCCATAGACACCTACTGCTGCGGATGAATAGGAGCTGGAGACATACCCCTGTGTACAGACCTCTAGTGGACTTGGCTACACTGGAGGACAGGCACATAATACTCAGCTATAGAATGGACTGGGCCAAAATCACTGAGCTCTGTGCCCAATTGGAGCCTGACCTGATATCTGCTATCCGTCACTCCACTGGGATGCTCCCTCTTGTGCAAGTGCTATCTGTACTCCATTTCCTGGCAACTGGTTCTTTCCAAGTGACAGTGGGCTTGGCAGCAGGAATGTCACAGCCAATGTTCTCAATAGTGCTGTCAAGAGTGTTGTCTGCCCTGATAAAACACATGTGCTGCTGCATTGTTTTCCCACAGGTTGAGGATTAGGACACAGTGAAGGCTGAGCTTTGTGCAATGGGGCTTATCCCCAACATAATTGGGGTGATTGAAGGAACACATATTGCATTTGTCCAAGGCAGAATGAGCAGGTGTTCAGGAATCGTAAGAATGTTCATATGGTTTGCTTGGCGGACTAGTACATCTCCCACGTCAATGCTAAGTATCCTGGGTTGGTGCATGATGCCTTTGTACTGAGGAATAGCAGAATCCCAAATGTGATGGCCCAACTACAGAGGCACAGGGTGTGGCTAATAGGTGAGCCCTGGTTCCCACCCAGTATGTGTTGGTGTATGGGTATGGTGTGGGCCATATGGGATAGTGTGTGGTTAAATGTTGTCCCTCAATATTTGCAGGTGACACTGGTTACCTAAACCCATCATGGCTGCTGACCCCTGTGAGGAATGCTAGGACAAGGGTAGAAGAACGTTATAATGAGGCACATGAGCGAACCAGAAGGATAATTGAAAGGACCTTTGACCTCCTGAATGCCAGGTTCCGATGCCTCCATCTAACAGATGGATCCCTGTGCTACTCACTCAAGAAGGTCTGCCAGATAGTGGTGGCATGCTGCATGTTGCATAACCTGGCCCTCAGATGCCATGTCCCGTTCCTGCAGGAGAAGGAGCCTGGAGATGCCCGTGTGGCAGTAGTAGACCCTGTGGACAGTGAGGATGAGGAGGTAGAGGATGAGGATGAGGACAACAGAACAAATGTGATCCGGCAATACTTTCAATGACACACAGGTAGGACAGTGATTCCTCACCTTTCAATGACTTTTGTTTTAATTTGTGTGCCAATGGCATGCTGATATTTTCCACTTCTATGCCCACTTACTGTTCCCTCTAGCAATTCATTTTGCAGATGTTGGTGAACTAATATATACTCCTGATGCAATCACTTCAGCCAGTTACAAGTCATTTATCTATGCTCATTCTCTGTACAGTTGATTTGCAATCTTTGTACCTGTTACAATTAATACATATTTGATATACATGACATACTCCAAAATGTTTTTTTTTCAGAGGGTGTTTATTGAAGTGCTAACATGTAGGGGGAAAGTGCACTGGAATGGGGTGATGATGGAGGATAGTCCACGGTATTGTTCCAGTCTATTTGAAGCACAGGTGCATTGTCCAAGGGGGCATAGGAAGGGGAGCAATGGCAGTGCAAGGTGGACAGGGTGACAGAGTGGGACACAAGGGTGACAATCAGGAGAGTCTAATTTCCTGGCGGGGGTCTTGGCAAGTGTTTCTGGCTTCTGTCTCGATCGCAGGAAACTATGCGGGGTGGTTCACCTTCTGCAGAGGGAGTGGTGCTGGTGGCCTGTGAGTCCTGTGGCAGGGCCTCCTGGCCACTAGCAGCAGTGGAGGTGGAAGGCTGTTCAGATGTCTGGCTAGTGGCAGGGGCCGCTGGTGTGAGACCGCCTCCCTCATAATGTTGGCCATGTCTGCCAGCACCGCAGCAATGGAGATCAGGGTATTGTTACTGGCCTGCAAGTCCTCCCTGATCCCCTGGTACTGTCCCTCCTGCAGCCGCCTGTTCTACTGCACATTGTCCAGGATCTATCCCATCGTGTCCTGGGAATGTTGATAGGCTCCCAGGATCTCTGCGAGAGCCTCCTGGAGAGTCGGTTCCCTGGCCTGTCCTCTCCCTGGTGCACAGCAGTCCTCCCAGTGTCCCTGTTGGCCTGTGCCTCTGTCCCCTGAAACATGTGCCCACTGCCACTGACCCCAGGTCCCTGATTGTCTTGTGTGCGAGGTGTGGCCTCGTGTCCCTGTAGAGGTGGACACACTGCTGATTGACGTGTCCTGGGGACAGAGGTATGGGTACGCTGGGTGGGTGCTGTGGTGGTGTTTCCTGATTAGGGAGGCTCTGTGGTGGTGTTTGACTGGGCCTGGGTAACCAGCTGTCCAGTGGACCCTGATGGGCCAGGTAGGTCATCCAGATCCTGAAGACCAGAGTTGCTGTCATCACTGGGGGCCTCTTCAGTTGGGGGACTGGATAGTGCTGGCACCTCCTATCATCTGACAATGCTGGGGTGCCTGTAGGGATGTAAATTATGTGTTTTGGTTTCTGTGTCTGACATATTGTACATCTGTGGCTTCCCCTCTTTAGTTGGATTTGCCCTGGCACCTTTCACTTGTGTATGTTAGTGTATGGTGGGATTGTTAGTTCTCTATGGTGTGCATGCTTTAGTGATGAGTGTCCATGCAGAGCTGTGAGGGGTGTCCATGCATTGGTACAGCATGCAGGACTTGGCATTGGGATAAGATGTGATGGTGGGGTGTGTAGAAAGTAGTGGAGTGATGGGTGTGAGGGTGAGGGTGACAGTATGTGATGGCAAGCAGGTAGGGGGGTGATAATAGCAGAGAGTTGACTTACCAGAGTCCAGTTCTCCTCCGACTCCGGCCAGGCCCTCAGGATGCAGCAGTGCCATGACTTGCTCCTCCCATGTTGTGAGTCGTGGGGGAGGAGGTGGGGGTCCACCGCCAGTCCTCTGTACAGGGAGCTGGTGTCTTGCTGCAATGAAACGTACCTTCCCCCGTAGGTCATTCCACCACTTCCTGATGTTATCCCTAGTTCTTGGATGCTGTCCCACGACATTGACTCTGTCCATGATTCTCCGCCATAGCTCCATCTTCCTAGCTATTGATATCTGCTGCACCAGTGGCATATAGCTGTGGCTCTACCATGACAATTTCCTCCACCATGACCCTTAGATCCTCCTCTGTAAAAGGGCGGTGTCTTTTTTGTGGCAAGTGTGTTTTGGTGTCAGGTGTGTTGGTGATGGTGTGTTGGGTGAGGTGTCGGGGTGTGTAATGTGTAATGCGTGAGTGGTGTATAGGTTTGAATAGTGTGTGTATGTAGTTGTATCAGTGTTCTTGGTGTCTCTCTGTTGGCAATGCTTTGTAGTCATAAAGGGTTGTGGGTAATGTGGGTGTGTGTTTTATAGTGGTGTGGGTGTGTGGGTGTAGTGTGTGTATGGGTGTCAGGTGTGTGTTGTTTGAATTGTCCAATGTGGTTTTGTTTTGTATGTGTGTGTTCATTTTGAGCGCGGTATATTTATCGCCAATGGTTTACCTCCGTTAAATGTCTGCCGTAGTTATTCGTGGGTCATAATGTGATGGGCGTTGTTCTGTTGGGGTAACGGTTTGGGTTTTGATACCGCCACTTTATCACTGAGCTTTGGTCTGGAGGATTTGTGTATGTGGCTGAATACTGACTGATTGCTGTGTGTGCTTCATAATATGGAGAACGGATATCCGCCGCAGCAGCGGTTAGTTAGCGGCCGTCAGCATGGCAGTAAGTGGGATTTACCACAAATGTCATAATGAGGGCCTTAGTCACATCAGCAGTCATCTGTATACTGAATGGGTTTCCCTGGGCAGGAAGGGTGGAGAGGCTCTCTCTTACATTTCAAAGGCTAGTAGTCTGCCCTCACAAAAAGGACGGATAACCCCTCACAGGGGTTCTGGCAGACAGGACCTGGCTAAAAGGTGAACTTGTGCACTTCAAAACCACTCTTTGAAGTTTCCCCCACTTCAAAGGCATTTTTGGGTGCATAAACTGGGTCTCTGACCCCACCAAACCAGACACTTCTGAATCTATGCCTGTACTCTGTCAGTGGAACTCCCTGGGTGCTCAAAGGACTTATCTGGACTGTTGTGCTGAGAAGGACAGCTGCATTGCTTGTTGCCCTGCTGCCCTGCTGCCCTTCTGGCCTCTGACTTTGCTGAAAGGACTCCGTCTTCCCCAAAAGTGCTCTCCAAGGGCCTGGATTGAGCTTGCCTCCTGTTCTGATGTGTCAGGGACAGCAAAGACTTCATCTACTGGCTTTTAGTTATTTTTCCAACTTCAGCAACACCAGGAACAACTTCAGGGAGGCCAGCACCAATGCCGCAGACTGCTCCGGCTCTGTGGACATTGCTACACTCAACAACCGTGGCCTGCAACGCAAGTCCGACAGTGCTGTGACACTGCTGTCATCACGCAGGGTCATCAGGACACTGCAAAGTCGACAAATCACATCTTGTGCGACTGGATCGATCGACCCCACCAGGTCACAAGGAACCTATGCATCGTCACCGATGGCGCACCAGCTCCCTCTACAACTGGACGGAACCAATGCCTCACCTCAACCTGCCTCGCAGGGAGGAACCTACACCTCATCTCCTCAGATGCCCCAGCGGACTAAAGCCCCACCAGCCCTAGCTACGCCTCATCTCCCTGACTTTGTGCACTGTCTTTGTTTCTTTGTTTCCAAAAAGTACTATACCTGGGGTCTGTACGACTCTTTAACTGGCCCCTGTGGGTTCGGATTATTAGGAGCAACTCCATCATCGACGCCGTGATAGCCCCAGATGGAGCTATTGTGTTTATAAGGGCTTTAGTGGGATTTAATCTTTAACAATTCATAACTTCCCTTGTGTACATAGGATTTTCATAGTAGTGACCTTATTTTATTCAGATAAATATATTCTTTTTTTCATAATTTGTGTGATGTATTTTTGTGGTGTTTTCACTCTGTTACTGTGTGAGTTATTGCATAAATGCTTTGCACGTTGCCTCCTCAGTTAAGCCTGGCCAAGCTACCGGAGGATGATCACAGGATAGTTTGGGTTGGGTTGTGTTGTGTTGTGATTTACCCTGACTAGGATTATGGTCCCTACTTGGAAAAGGGTGTATACCTCTGCCAACTTGAGACCCAATTTCTAATACCCTAAAAAAATCCCTTACCACAAAAAAATATATCCACCATAATCCCTAAAACTTCCCTCGCCACCCAAAAACCTGTATCCACCCTAACCCTAAAATTTTCCTTAAAACCCAAAAACCCATACCCACCATAAAACCTCAAAATAAGAGCTATAATTAAATGTGCCATATATAAAAAAATAATAGATATAATATACACACACACACACACATATATATGTATGCAAGCTGTTTACTTACCTGCAATATAATTACGATTTTCATAGCATTAGGTTTAATTACTGTAACAAAAATGTATGAGAGCTTTATGCTGTAAAGGCATTTTTGTTATGAAGACCATCTCCAGACCACCGTATTACAATGTATGTAGGCTGAAACAACAATCGCCAAAAACAAATGTCTGCCCCCCAGTTGCACTGCGGTCTGCAATCTATGTGGTGAGCAGTCCGTGGCCGTTATAGCCGCATGGAACCGCCAAGCCCATTACGAAAACAGAGTCTACGTGTTGATCTCCTTGTGGTGGTAAGCTGACAGCGGTCAACAAACAAGTGCCCATTCGGTGAATTAAAAAATAACACAGCTGATACATATTGGTCCAGTGAACACACCCACAAAACATACTATAAAACAGACCCCTTCACAGACGATGACCTTTTGCCTCTCCACTGCAAGAAAGAAACCAGAGCGCACTGTTCACATCCTTGACAGATAAGGCCTAACTTTTTCACCATCCATTCAACACATTTCACACAATTTTGTCCATTCACTGTGTTTTTTTTAAGTAACTCCCTGCTACCTACTTCATTTTGCACCCATGTCACGTTCCAAAAATCTGCGGTTTTCTGAAGTTGAGTTATGAGTCGTGCTGGATGAAATCATGAGTAGAGCCCCAATTATTTGACAATTGTTTGGAGCCCAAGTCCAGCATACTTCTCTCAGTAGGAAAATGGAAATATGGCAAGGGATAGTCAACAGAGTGAATGCTGTAGGTACCACCCTGCGCACAAAGGAGAACATTAGGAAAAGGTGGAACAAACTGAGGGGGAAACTATATTCCCTGGCCTTCAGGCAACACATGGAGTCCAATAAGGGTGGTGGTAAGAGTGACCAATTGCATCTTTTTCCTGGGAAGAGAAGGTCTAGGTCATCCTGCATCCTGAGGGCTAGACAGGAATACCTGGCAGAGTGGAGTCTGGTACGTTACAACACAAAAACAGTCACAGTTCTTCAGGTCCTGCATGCTCACATCTCACCTTTTACCACTGTGCTGTACATCTACTTCCCCAACATGCAATACCCAGACTTACAGAGATGTAAGCTTGTCAGTGTATATTGTCGTACACAACATCACATGTATCAATTCCCATCACCTGCCAAATGTTGGAATGGGATCTGAAGTGTTTCAACATCAAAAGATCATCACAGGACCCATACTAAGTGTCAACATGTAAATGTATTGGTCAACCTAACTGTAGTGTGAGAACAGATATGTAAGACTGAACATTTGTCAAGTGTTGGGAAGTACAGATAGTGACATGATTACAACTACCAGGAGACCTTGTTTCTGTACCTCTGACCAACAGGACCTCCTGCACTGGTCCAAGTACACATGGGCGCCATCTCTCAAATGATGTACCCTCTCCAGGTAGTTTAGCATTTATATACTGGGGAAGACAGTAAATAGCATGTCTATAACTACCAAGAGGCCCTGGTTCTGTACATCTAACCAACAGGCCTTCCTGTACTTGTCCAAATACAGCTGTGTGTCATCTCCCAAATGATGTTCCGTCCCCTGGGAGTTAACAATCTACATATCATGCTCAACTCAGATATTTGTCTGTCTATGTAGCTTGCTCTTGTCCTGGTAGCCTAAGATGAAACTATTGAAGACAGGAATGACAACTTACCAAGTGTGTACATGAAGTATTCATAAGGCAGTAAGCAGCTTCATCAGATTGGTAGTGGCAGTTAACACATTGACTCGGCACTGCTCATATGATTGCTACAGTTACATATACCACAAAGTTGTGTGTTTCCCTACTCTCACACAACTGTCTCCTCTCCACTGTATTGGCTTAACTGTTTCTAAGATGTCATGGTAATTCCCTCATCTAAAGTACAACTGATCACCACATCTATTGATCTGCTTGAGAGTAATAGTTTCTGCAAGTGTCACACGTCATGTCAACAACTTCAATGCCATGGTACCAATACCACTTAAGAGTGTCCACTGCCTCTAATACATTCCCGAAATTTTTTTAGAAGTAGATTCCACACTTCAACCAATACCATTGTACTATATCTCTCAACAGGTCGGGATGGCACAGCACCTGGACAGACATCTATCACTGACCAGATTCTCAGCCCACACCTGGAGTAAGCCCACTGTGATTATGACATTCCTGGACATGTGGATGAGATTGCTTTGGCTCCTCCCAGGGCCAATGAACAAGTCTATAGGAACAGGAAAAACTACTACTCCGTCAATGTGCAGGTGGTGTGTCTCGCAGACCAGTACATCTCCCAAGTGACGGCCAAGTATTCAGGATCTGTGCATGACTCCTTCATTCTTAGGAACAGCAATGTCCCACACATGATGGCACAACTACACAGAGAAAGAGCGTAGTTCATTGGTATGTTTGCAATAGGATGTGTGCCACTGTACTGTCAACAGTCATCCCATTCAGTCCTGTGTCTCTACAGGTATTGTGACAGGTCCTACGTTTGTGCACACAGGTGACTCTGGCTATCCTAACCGTCCCTGGCTGCTGGCATCAGTGAGGTACTCTACCATGGATGGGGAACACCGTTTCAATGAGGCCCACGGCACGACGAGGAGTGCTATTGAAAGAACATTTGGGCTCCTGAAGGCCAGATTCAGGTGCCTCCACATCTCTGGAGGTACCCTCCTCTACAGTCTACAGCTGGACTAGTGGCTGATGATGGGGACAGAGAAAGTGATGAGGCAGCTGTTGAAGAAGGTGCAGCTGAATCTAGGACTGAGCTGATCACTCATTACTTCCAGTAACATACAGGTATGTTGTGTGTGAATTGTCAGGTGTATTATTTCCAAATTGCCTTATGACATAGCTGCTCATGGTCAGGTACTTCATTGGAGATGTTCAGTGCACCTACTTGTGGTGGGAGACAGATAGCCTATCAGGTGCTGTGATACTGATGAAATTTCATTAACATGTGTGGTGAATGCAGATTGGTAGGTTTCTGGCCAGTCAAGTCCTTAGGGGGCCCCATCCCCTGGTCCACAGATGCCCTCCTATGGCCCGATACCCCCTGTGAAATAATCAAATTCCCCCAAGGGAAAAACAATCCAATCACCCCACACACTCAATCAATAAATCTCTCAAATGATCAATCTAAAAACAAAGGAATCTAAGAATATTAATTTAATAATGCAAACCCGAATAATTAAAACCCAATTTCACAATAATCACAAAACAAGAGACATCAATAAAAACCACATATAAAAACAATCGAATCCAATAAAAGGGAGACAAAAATAGACATCTGTAACAGTCTCTTGTAATTAAACTGCCCCAGTTATGGTAGACTTAGGCCAATCAATTTCTGTCACCAATCCTTGTTCGATTCCGGCCTACTCCTATGGGTCCAGTGATATTGTGTGGCGTGGACGCATTTCGGTGGACTTTTGGATCCTTTCACCACCTTCTTCAGGACTAGCTAATATGCTCCCAGCACTTATTAAATCAAACCTCCATAAAATCAAATCAAACCATCCAAACCGATCCAAATGTTAATATTCATACTTTCCTTTGTTTCCCGATAGTCTTTCGCAAATATATTTCATGGAATCCACACTTTCAATAGTATAATGAATCAGGACTCTCTATTGTCCATCCGGTTCCCAACCTTAATTCGGCGTAGTGGCGTAGCAGAGCTTAACTCTCTTCCTTTTCTGTACGTAGTTAGAAGACACTTATACCCCCTGTGCCTGTGCCCCTTGCAAGGTATGCCCAATCCCTGTTACCCTATGGCCGTCATTGTCTTGGGTGTGAGGGGTTGACTCAGGTCCCTGTACTGTGGGGCACACGGCTGATTGACCAGTCCTTGGGACACAGGTTTGGGGAGCAGGGTTTGGCAGAGGTACAATCATATTAACTCTGAGGAGAATGTGAACAAACTGTAAGCTTGGAAAACATGGTGAAAAACATGCTTTTCCAGTGGAACTGAAGATATGTTAGCCACTATTAAGTGGAATGAATGAATGAGTGGTCAGTGACCTTATCATTTGCAGGCAAATTGCTTACTGGTGCATAACAATGATCATGACAAAACTGTAATGACAAAGATATTTGTCATATATTTCAACTGATGGGTGGATTATGCCTCTTAAATAAAAAAAAACATCTATACAAAATTACATCTAGAATTATAGATGAGTAACAATGGAAAACAAATGCTTTCACTGAGGGGTCCAGAGTGACATGGTAGTGAACTCAAACTTTACTCTTCTTCTCTATTAACTATAGGAGTGAAGCTTGAGTTCTCTATGATGTCAATTAGAACCTTGAGATGATAAATATCCAAGTTATTTTCTTTTTATCCATCTATGATTTTATATTCTGTATGGTTCCCAAAATCATTTACTATACTTACAAATGCAATGCAGGGGAAGAGGAACAATGGAGAAGCCATACACAACATGGCATCTCCTCCTTGTCCCAAATGTAAAAAGAAAAAAAATCTAGCCACCTACCTCCCACCTCCACCAGCCTCTATGCCCCCCTTTCATCCCCTCCAGAAGCAATACTTTCTTCTCCCCAGTGTTGCTCTGGCAGGCTTTCATGGAGCCCTGGAAGAGCAGGCTGTAATTCCTTTAGGACATAAACAATAGGTAACACGTTCTCTTACCTACTATTGATAAGTCATAGTAGTGAATTGAAGAAATTTGTGCTAATAGCTCTCTATGCAAGTACTACATAGCAGTCGAATAATGTGAAACAAAATCCCAAAAGGAGACTTAAAATATAGAAGAGGTCTATCATGTTATACCTGAAGGTAATGGTGAGCCAAAACCGGTCCAAATGAACTCAGGAGCCTTTGTAACTCTTTTAAGTATTTCTTTAATGTCCCAGAGCTGATGAATGAACATTCCACATATGCCACTGTACAGCAGTAGTGGGCAATTGTCAGACTTTCCTTCTGTTCTCATAGCAGTCAGTTAAAGAAATATGTGTTTATAAGCATTATTTGTAGAAATTCCCATAAAATGTAGCCAACTGAGTAATGAAAGCATTTTTTATTGAGGTCATTTAACATAGGCCTCAATAATGTCTTTGCTTCACTTTCAGTCAAAATACCCCTCATTGTTCCTACCTGCATAGGCCCCTTGAGACAAAGTGTCAATTGAAACCTTAAATTAACCAGATGAAGAGCTAGAAAAATTAGAAGAGCTTCTTTAAGACCTCCATCTGTCCTTTCTTCTCTCATGTAATGTGTGTTCAATCAGCCGTATTAAATCAACACATTCAGAAAATAAAGTGGAGCATTATGAGCATATCAATTTTCCTTTAATTTCTTCTTTAAGCCCACATTGGAAGAAATTAGTTGTAGTTCTTTCTACCCAGATAGTTTGAGATGCCTACTGACCAAAGGAAGTAGCATGTACGTTAATACATCTATTCTACCTTTATGGATGCTATGCAAAGCTATCCTAGTAGAGAACCCTAATTGAGGATGTTCCTCCTTAAAAGGTTGCCTAAACCAATGGTGATCTGATAAAGCAACTAAACAAATAAATGCAGGGTAATTAAAGGGAGTACAGGAATGTCAGTTGAACATAACACCACTTTTTAGCATCAAATTCTCAAGGAACTATTGTAATTCTCGTGCTAGGTAATGACAATGATCCAGAGCATCACCAAGCCTAATGATTCAATACGGTCACAGTCTGTCACTGAGGGGGTCTGTTGAGTCCACTTCTGGATTGCTAGAGGAGACTGTGGGGGTCATTCTGACCCTGGCGGTCGGTGACTGCCAGGGTCACCGACCACGGGAGCACCGCCAACAGGCTGGCGGTGCTCCGTCGAGCATTCTGACCGCGGCGGTTCAGCCGCGGTCAGAAACGGAAAGTCGACTTTCCGCTGCTCGGGAGAATCCTCCATGGCGGCGGAGCGCGCTCCGCCGCCATGGGGATTCTGACGCCCCCTACCGCCATCCTGTTCCTGGCGGGTCTCCCGCCAGGAACAGGATGGCGGTAGGGGGTGCCGCGGGGCCCCTGGGGGCCCCTGCAGTGCCCATGCCAATGGCATGGGCACTGCAGGGGCCCCTGTAAGAGGGCCCCACAAAGTATTTCAGTGTCTGCAGTTGCACCCGTCGCACCTTCCCACTACGCCGGCTCCATTCGGAGCCGGCGTCCTCGTGGGAAGGTAGATTTGCCCTGGGCTGGCGGGCGGCCTTTTGGCGGCCGCCCGCCAGCCCAGGGCAAATCTCAAAATACCCTCAGCGGTCTTGTGACCGCGGAGCGGTATTATGTCGGGGGAATATTGGCGGGCGGCCTCCGCCGCCCGCCAATGTTAGAATCACCCCCTGTGTCTTCTTCCAGTAGCTATGGTTCCACCCTATATGAAACAGCATACATGAAAGGTGTCAAGTTTTCTGTTAAGTGTGTCTGAGTTAGGAGGAAAAGCCTACAAACTGAAAAAAACTCCTTGATAATCTGTAGCTCTTGATTGAGGATGAAGAAAAATAGGGAAGACATTTGCAAGACAACAATTGTCCCTTGACTTCAGGAGAAAAGAGTTAAGAAATAATCCCTGGTGTAGAATTCCAGATAATGAATCAACATCTAGTAGCAGAAATCTCTAATCTGATATAAAACTAGTAGAAGATGTTAGCTGGTGAAGGGTACATTGAAAATTAAGGAAAAATGCAATCTGAAAAATCTTCCTTTTATTATTCCCTTACTTTTATGATATTAAAAACAGGAAGTGACATGCCTTGAAAATACTTTACTTCATCTTGGATTGGGAAGCTTAAATAATCTCCTATCGACAGACCACCATTTGAGAAGGGTTGGTAATAAACCTTGTCCACCCCCTTTAGAGAAATTCAAGGTCAATATTTGGCAGACGAAGAAGCTCACTAAGTGGCATATCCACAAACGGTATTTTATAGCATTTTAAGTAGTATTACAATAGTCCTACTGAAGTACTACAAAATTCAATTCACAAACCTACATGTGTAAACTTCCACCTCTCCTACCTTTTCTACGGGATGAGAGACTCATACTTGTAAGCTTACTATTTACATGGGTGGGACCCAGGGTGGTGGCTGGAAAAAAGGACTCACTTACTACTAAGTGGAAGGGGTTTCAGGATGAATAAGGTGGGGGTTAGCAAGGGCTAGGGACACAGACATCCACTCAGAAAAGGGTAAGCCCATTGCTATTCACAAGCTATACTTCTAAAGTTACTACAGTCAAAAAGGGACCCAAAACAGTAGTAACTTACTTCAGCTCATAGCTGAAGTAAGTGCAGAACCACACATGGCCAACCTCCACCCTTCCATAGAAAAGGATGAAATAAAACCCTATCTGAAATAATGTTCAATTAAATTACATTATTTAAATTAGTTAAAAATATAAACAAATGTAATTTAACCCCTTAGCTGCTGGGCCTTTTCCCCCCCAGTGCTGAGCCCTTTTTTGGCTATTTGGGGTAGTTCGCGCTTAGGGCTTCATAACTTTTTGTCCACATAAGCTAACAACGCCAAATTTGCATCCTTTTTTTCCAACATCCTAGGGATTCTAATGGTACCCAGAGTTGGTGGTTTCCCCTGGAGGAGACCAAGAAAATAGCCAAAATACAGTGAAAATTTAGTTTTTTCCAAAAAAATGGGAAAAAAGGGCTGCCGAAGAAGGCTTGTGTTTTTTCCCCTGAAAATGCCATCAACAAAGGGTTTCTGGTGCTGAAATCACTATCTTCTCACCTTTCAGGAACGGGCAGACTTGAATCAGAAAACCAAATTTTTCAACACAAATGCCCCAAAGCGCAACGTGGACACATCCACATTTTTGGAAGAAAACAGAGGTGTTTTTTGAGAAGTGCCTACCTGTAGATTTTGGCCTCTAGCTCAGCCGGCACATAGGGAAACCTACCAAACCTGTGCATTTCTGAAAACTAGAGACCTAGGGGAATCCAAGGAGGGGTGACTTGCGGGGCTCGGACCAGGTTCTGTTACCCAGAATCCTTTGCAAACCTCAAAAAGTGGCTAAAAAAACAAGTTTTCCTCACATTTCGGTGACAGAAAGTTCTGGAATCTGAGAGGAGCCACAAATTTCATTCCACCCGGCGTTCCCCCAAGTCTACCGATAAAAATGATACCTCACTTGTGTGGGTAGGCCTAGCGCCCGCGACAGGAAACGCCCCAAAGCGCAACGTGGACACATCCAAATTTTTGGAAGAAAACAGAGGTGTTTTTTGAGAAGTGCCTACCTGTAGATTTTGGCCTCTAGCTCAGCCGGCACCTAGTGAAACCTACCAAACCTGTGCATTTCTGAAAACTAGAGACCTAGGGAAATCCAAGGAGGGGTGACTCGCGGGGCTCGGACCAGGTTCTGTTACCCAGAATCCTTTGCAAACCTCAAAAAGTGGCTAAAAAAACAAGTTTTCCTCACATTTCGGTGACAGAAAGTTCTGGAATCTGAGAGGAGCCACAAATTTTCTTCCACCCGGCGTTCCCCCAAGTCTCCCAATAAAAATGATACCTCACTTGTGTGGGTAGGCCTAGCGCCCGCGACAGGAAACGCCCCAAAGCGCAACGTGGACACATCCAAATTTTTGGATGAAAACAGAGGTGTTTTTTGAGAAGTGCCTACCTGTAGATTTTGGCCTCTAGCTCAGCCGGCACCTAGGGAAACCTACCAAACCTGTGCATTTCTGAAAACTAGAGACCTAGGGGAATCCAAGGAGGGGTGACTTGCGGGGCTCGGACCAGGTTCTGTTACCCAGAATCCTTTGCAAACCTCAAAAAGTGGCTAAAAAAACAAGTTTTCCTCACATTTCGGTGACAGAAAGTTCTGGAATCTGAAAGGAGCCACAAATTTCCTTCCACCCGGCGTTCCCCCAAGTCTACCGATAAAAATGATACCTCACTTGTGTGGGTAGGCCTAGCGCCCGCGACAGGAAACTCCCCAAAGCGCAACGTGGACACATCCAGATTTTTGGAAGAAAACAGAGGTGTTTTTTGAGAAGTGCCTACCTGTAGATTTTGGCCTCTAGCTCAGCCGGCACCTAGGGAAACCTACCAAACCTGTGCATTTCTGAAAACTAGAGACCTAGGGGAATCCAAGGAGGGGTGACTTGCGGGGCTCGGACCAGGTTCTGTTACCCAGAATCCTTTGCAAACCTCAAAAAGTGGCTAAAAAAACAAGTTTTCCTCACATTTCGGTGACAGAAAGTTCTGGAATCTGAGAGGAGCCACAAATTTCCTTCCACCCGGCGTTCCCCTAAGTCTCCCGATAAAAATGATACCTCACTTGTGTGGGTAGGCCTAGCGCCCGCAACAGGAAATGCCCCAAAACAGGACGTGGACACATCACATTTTTTCACAGAAAACAGTGCCTACCTGTGGATTTTGGCCTCTAGCTCAGCCGGCACCTGGGGAAACCTAGCAAACCAGCACATTTTTGAAAACTAGAAACCCAGGGGAATCCAAGATGAGGTGACTTGTGGGGCTCGGACCAGGTTCTGTTACCAAGAATCCTTTGCAAACCTCAAAAAGTGGCTAAAATACCACGTTTTCCTCACATTTCGGTGACAGAAAGTTCTGGAATCTGAGAGGAGCCACAAATTTCCTTCCACCCAGCGTTCCCCCAAGTCTCCCGATAAATATGATACCTCACTTGTGTGGTTAGGCCTGGTGCCTGCGACAGGAATAGATCACACAACGGTCA
Organism: Pleurodeles waltl; assembly: GCF_031143425.1. Lineage (NCBI taxonomy): Eukaryota > Metazoa > Chordata > Amphibia > Caudata > Salamandridae > Pleurodeles > Pleurodeles waltl. Next base: position 555,492,518 of record NC_090436.1, read on the forward strand.
ATGTTGGTCCTTACGTGAGACAGCTGTTGACCCTGGGGTGATCCATTCCTGACACAGGCACTAGGTGTAGGCACTCAAGTGGGGTAGTGTTTTTATCAGGACAGGTGAGGAGTCACTGGGTGGTAGGAATGTTGTGGATCCCAGCATATTCCTGTAGTTTGTGTGACAGAAATGCGAGAAAAATAGAGTTTTTTTTCAACATTTCAGCTTTGCAGGGTATTCTGGGTAAGAAACCTTTGGGGAATCCACACAAGTCACACCTCTGTGGACTCCCCCGAATGTCTAGTTTCCAGAAATGTTTGGTTTTAGTGTGTTTCTCTATATGGCCGCCGAATCCAGGACCAAAAACACAGGTGCCTGCCTTACAAAACCAGTTTGTTTTGCCATAGACAATTTTGATGTCTCCACAATATGATTTGGGTGGTGGAATTTGGGGCTGAACTAAATTGGTGAGATCCCAAGAGAGCACTCTCTCTCTGCTTGCCGCCGCATTCACCTGCTCTCTGGGTTGGCCTAACCCACTATTACCCAGTTGCACGAACAGCTTGCGAAGGGACAGCAGGACTGTCCTCATCACCTCCCTCATAATGTACTGGAAGAGGAGTTTTCGAATGGGACTCCTCTGACTGAAAAATCACTCCCAGAGTCTGCGCCATTGTCCTATCCCTCAGATGCTGTCTCATTATCTGATGTCTCAGTCTCTGATCCTATGTCAGAGCGGTCCTCTATAACCCGAGTGCAGGCAGCAGTCATCCATCAAGATGCCATCTCTGCTATTGGCTAAACTGTTGCTCTAAAACACTAGCCTACGTAGACAGTCACAAAATCGATGGTGTGTGTGAGATACGTGCAACAGTAGAGGCCACCTTACCTGCGCTTCTTCCCTCAATCAGCACGTACTTTCAAGACACTCAAAAAACACCTTGTCACATACCATTCGTCACAGTCTTTAGCACCTCCTGCGCCCAGTCCAACAATCATTATTCGTGCTCCCACTCCCTCCTCCTCAGATTCCCTCATTACCACCCAGCAAAAGTGCCCTTCATCTCTCCATAGACTTTACTAATGTACTCAGCTATTTACATAAAATACAGATGTGCTCTTTGCAGTAGGCATATAAACCTTCTGCGCTTCTTTATGGCACTAAAACTGCCACTAGACAAGTCGGACCCTTTTCCCCCCAGGGAAACCACACACATATTGACAAAAGTGATGTATATATGACAGCCAACCACCTGAAACTCAACTCAAGCAAAACCAAAATAATCCTCTTTGGCCCACACAAAAACACCTGGGACCCCCCATGTTGACCCACCACGCTAGGCCCTGCACCCACCCCGCCAACTACGCACGCAACCTCAGCATAATCCTAGACTCCTCCCTCTCTATGACCCAACAAATCAACGCTCTTACCTCCTCATGCTTCAACAAACTCCGTATACTGAAAAACATTCAAATGGATCCCCACAGAGACCAGAAAAACTGTCACTCACGCACTCATCAGCAGCAGGCTTGATTACAGAAACGCCCTCTACGCCGGCACAACTCTAAAACTCAAGTGCAAACTACACGCATCCAGAACTCAGCAGCACGACTCATCCTCGACCTCCGCCGACACGAACACATCTCTCCACACCTCAAATCCCTCCACTGGCTCCCCATTGACAAAAGGATTACCTTCAAGATCCTCATCCTCGCACACAAATCACTCCACAACACAGGCCCTGCCTACCTCAACGAGAGTCACCTTCCACACCCCCACACGAAACGTCCGCTCAGCTGACCTCTCTCTCGCCTCTGTCCCCCGCATCAAACACACCACCACCGGGGGCAGATCCTTCTCCTACATTGCACCCAAAACCTGGAACGCACTCACAACCCACATTCGCAAGACCCAAAACCTACTTCTTTTCAGGAAGGGCCTCAAAACCTGGCTTTTTGAACAGTGAACCTCCTAGCCCCTTTCCCTCCCCCCATCCCCCCCCCCAGCACCTTGAGACCCTCACAGGTGAGTAGCGCGCTTTACAAATCTCTTTGATACAGATCTACCTATATATATATATATATATATATATATAAATATATATATATATATATATATATATATATATATATATATCTACATAGATATATCTATAGATATATCCATGTACCTAGATATATCTATCTACATAGATATATATATATAGATATATACATATTTTTTTTTTAGTTGTTGTATGGTTTCCTTGGGGGCCAAAATGGCCCCCAGGGAAACCCTACAACATCTAAAAAAAAAATTGCCCCCACAAAATTGCCCCTAAAATCGCGCCCCCCCTCCCCCCCCAGGGGGCACCTACCTTTTTTTTTATAAAAAAAAATTATGCCGGGGGAAGCCGCCCCCCAAAAGTGAAATCCCAGGTGTCTAGTGGGGTTTCCTGGCCCCCGATCGCAGCTGTGCTGCGATCGGGGGCCAGGAAACCGTTTCAGAAGGCCTCGTAAGAAAGGGGAGACTCTCCCCTTTCTTACGAGGCCTGCTGCGATCGGGGGAGCCAGGAAACCTGAAAGTGTTTCCTGGCCCCCGATCGCAGCACAGCTGCGACCGGGGAGCCAGGAAACACTTTCAGGAAGGCCTCGTAAGAAAGGGGAGTTGCTGCGATCGGGGGCCAGGAAACACTTTCAGGGAGGCCTCGTAAGAAAGGGGAGACTCTCCCCTTTCTTACGAGGCCTTCCCGAACGTGTAAAAGGCCGTTTTCCCCATGAAAGCAGGAGGCGGCCGCAAGGCTGCTTCCTGCTTTCATGGGGAAAACACCTTTGCAACGTCAGCGCGCCTCGCAGCGCGCTGACGTCACAAAGGGGCGGGTGGGGGGAGACACAGTAGCTTCCGTGTCTCCCGGGGGGAGTAAAAAATAAATAAATAAATCCTCGGGTGCAACGCACCCGAGGATTTATTAATGCCCTTCCTGATGTCGGCCACTGGTCGTGACCCGCACCAGGGAGGGTGTGTGGGCGTCGGCCAGTGGCCGACGCCCGCACCTAAGAGGTTAATGTTGATAAGGAAATGAAAAATGCATTTTATTATTTTTTTACAATATTTTAACAATCTTTTTGAATGTATAAGTTAATGTTACATTCCACTTAAAAATACAATCAAATTCCTTTTAATTAATTAATTGTATTCATTATCTTTAACTTTCATGCATAACAAATTTGCCATTTGTTTACTTTAGGTGTGAACTTAGTTTTTGTTTTTAATTTAAACTTCAGCATGATCATTTTAATTTAGTTTTATAGTTCAAAAAGGTTTTTGAAATAATTTCAAATTAAATAGTAAGTATTGGCCTCGTTACGAGTTTGGCAGTCCTAACGCTGGACCGCCAAACTCGTGGGGAGGACACCACTGCCATGGTGATGGCGTCTCCCTTTCCTATTACTATGTTCCCACTGGTCTGACCAGGGGAAACACTGTAATAGAGCATTCCCGCCTGTCAGACCAGCGGGAACTGTGCTACAAGATAGCACTTGGCTCCTATAACAGAAGGGGCCGACCAGCACCCTCCAGCTCTGGAAAACAAGGCCTGGACATACGCCGGCCAGCAATCACATCACACAGCCCCTCACATGAGTTAACCAAACTACCCTTCACCCAACCAGCCAATGATTCAGCCTGGAAAAACAACCCCACACCACCCTCCTGAGACTGGTGAGACAGTACCTGATTGTCCCTGAAACTCAACCCAGATTCTTCTGGGGTGTGTCCACACTCCACAACCAGGACCTTTCACTCTCACCTAGAGCCAGTAGAGTGTCCATCCCATCACAAGGAACTCCCCATGCCAGTTTCCCAATACACCTCAGGGATCCTGTGTACTACTGGAGCTACTGCATACCACTGAACTTCCTGGTGTATGTAAAACTCCTCCTTCAAGTTGGGCACCAAGTCTCTGGGCATGTGCACTTCTTCATCAGTTCTGTACATAAAATGTTTGCTGCCACCATCTGAGCTGGACTCAGCTCTCATGATTTCCAGCTTCCTCAATCTTAGCCCATGAGTCAAGAGCATCCTTTTCTCTTCTAAGGCCTGCCTTTTCTGCTCTATCTTTTGTTCCATCCTCAACTTCTCTAACTCCACCTATTGAATCCTCTCTGCCTGTCTGTCCTGCAACTCATCAGTAGTCAGACCTCTGGATGACACACTGCTACCTGCCCTTGAGACCCTCCCCCAGGCATAACAGGTATATCTGCTACCATATTATGTACACTCTTCACCTCATCATCCTCATCCCCCTCCTTTGGGTGCCCCCCAGCCTTTTGACTGTCACCCAGGCCCTCAGTGTCTTTTGCAGCTCCTCCTTCCTGATGGAGCTCTTAATGGGATAGGCAAGATCCTTACAGAACTGTTTTAGTTGAGCAACTGGAAAACTTTCCAGTTTCCCTGACTCAAAAACAGCTACAGCTGGTGCACCTCTGGACTGAGACATGGTGGGAAATAAAAAGTGCAAAGTTCCAAGGCAGAAAAAAAAGAGTTCCCAAAGAGAAGTTCAAGAATTAACAAAAAAGATCACCAAAAAATCAAAGCAGGAAAACTCCAAAAAGAGAAAAAGCAAAAACAAGTAGTATGTGGTCACGTTATGGTCTGCACTGAAAACAGCAGTGTACACGTAATCACTGTAAGTCAATTACAAATACAAGTCCAATCCTCACCGCTGATCACCAATGTTAGTAATGGCATCTTTCATTGTCAGTCAGGTTACCTCCTTTTCAAGCAAGGGCCCTCACTCTAGTCAGGTTAACGGAGAAACACACCTGGTTAACACCCAGCTTGGCACGAGCAGGTACGCTTAACTCAGAAGCAATGTGTAAAGTATTTGTACCAGAAAACATAGTAATTAAGTGAAAATAATACAAAATGGGCACCTCTCCAGTTTAGAACAACAGGTAACATTTATCTAAATCAAACAAGACCAAAACAACAAAAATCCAACATACACAAGTCAAGATATGAACTTTCAAAATAAAAAGAGTCTTACTCAATAGAAAACAATTGAAACATTGATTTTTCACAAAGTACCTGGTTAGCGTAAAAAATAAAGCTGCCCGGGCGAGCGTGCGTCAGAAAAGTCAGCAATGAGTCGATTCCTTCCTCGCAAGGGAGGCTGTGCATCGTTTCTTCTCTGGGGTTGGCGATGCGTCATTTTTCCTCCCTCGCAAGAGAGTGATGCATCGATTTCCATACAGGGCACCTTGGATCCACACAGAGTCCTGATGACTTTGACGCCCAGAGAGGATGCGTGGAAAATCCGGTTGCACAGTGAAAACCGCACTGCGTGGAGTTTGTGTTGTTATCACCAGCTGCAAGTGGGTGTTGTACGTTGTTTCTCCCGCCACGATGTGTCAATCTCCCACCCGCAATGCAGGTGGAGCGTTGATTTCAGTCGCAAGGCAGGCGACGTGTCGTTTATCAGTCACGTTGCAGATGGTGTGTCGAAAATGTCCCTGCATGGCATTCTGTGCGTGGATTTGTTGCTCTTGTTCTGTCAACTTTACCTTTCAAGGGCCCAGGAACTGGATAGGGCACCACTTGGAGGGGAGGAGTCTCAGCAGAGATTCCAGGTACTAGCAGAGGAAGTTTTTGATGGCCCTGAGACTTTATAACAGGAGGCAAGCTCAGTTCAAGCCCTTGGGGATTCTTCTCAAGAAGGAATGCACAACAAAGTCCAGTCCTTGTCCCCTTTCACAGGCAGAAGCAGCAACTGCAGGATAGCCCAACAAAGAACAGTCACAGGCAGGGGCAGCACATCTCCTCAGCTCTTCAGCTCTTCTCCTTGGCAGAGATTCCTCTTGAATCCAGAAGTGATCTTGAAGAAATCTAATTTTCTGGGGTTTTGGGTTCAATACCAATACCCCTTTCTGCCACTGACGTTGGTAACTTCAAAGGGAAGTCTCTCTTGTTTGCAAGATCCTGCCCAGGCCAGGCCCCAGACACACACCAAAGAGTTGTAGACAGCATAGTGAGAGGGCAGGCACAGACCATTCAGGTGTAAGTGGCCAGTCCACTCTAGCACAGATGGCTCATCAGGATATGCAGGCTACACCCCAGCTCCATTTGCCTCACTGTCCAGAGGGGATTCACAAACAGCCTGACTGTCAAACTGACCCAGAATGGGAATCCACACACAGGCAGAGTCACAGAATGGTTTAAACAAGAAATGCCTACTTTCTAAAAGTGGCATTATCAAACTGACAATTTAAAAATCAACTTTAATAAAAATGTATTCACAAATTGTGAGTTCAGAGATACCAAACTCCAAATTTCTATCTGCTCTCAAAGGGAATAGCAAAGTTATTGAACGGCAGCCCATAATGTTAACCTCTGAGAGAGATGGGCCTTGCAACAAAGAAAAACTAATTTAGCAGTGTTTCAATGTTAGGACATGTAAAACACATTAGTACGTATCCCACCTTTGACATACACTGCACCCTGTCCATGGGGCTACCTAGGGCCTACCTTAGGGGTACCTTACATGTATAAAAAGGGAAGGTTTGGGCCTAGCAAGTGGGTACGCTTGCCAGGTCGAATTGGCAGTGCAACACTGAACACAGACACTGCAGTGGCAGGTCTGAGACATGTTTACAGGGCCACGCATGTGGGTGACACAATCAGTGCTGCAGGTCCACTAGTATCATTTGATTTACAGGCCATGGGCACCTCTAGTGCACTTTACTAGAGACTTACTAGTAAATCAAATATGCCAATCAGGGATACATCAAACACCAATACAATTTACACAGAGAGCATATGCACTTTAGCACAAGTTAGCAGTGGTAAAGTGCCCAGAGTCCTGAAGCCAACAAAAACAGGCCAGCAAATATATGAGGAGGGAAGCAAAAAGTTTGGGTATGACCCTGAAAAAAGGACCAGGTCCAACACCTATGGTGTTGAATTTCATCAGGCATCATTATTATCAACCCTCCCCTCAAGGCCCCCAAGCCTATGTCAATTGGTTCCATTGTTTTCAATGGAAAGTGTTGAACATATGTTTTTATTTTTTTTAATTGATCAAAACTGTACATTTTTTCTAGTTGTTGTGGTTGCTAGCAATTAGATCTCTATTGAAACTAGGTTAGGCCCTCCAAGGTTTTTGAGCCACATGTATGTCGGCCTGTTTCCAACCACAAAAAAAGCATTTTGGTATGTTTCAAACTCAAAAAGTGATTAGGCAGCATGTTACCAAATCACAAATTTGGTTTATACAGATTCGGTATTTGAAATGGGCGTTCCCTGCAAATACGAATCAGAATAGTATGTTTTAATGTTTTGCAACAGAATTCTTTTTGCAAAACATTAATAATGTACCGACTACCAATGTGTAGTGATAATGCATTAGCAAAGGGGAAAACTGTTCTTTTTAAATACATCCCATTTTCCTTTAAGGGAGAAAAAAGACTGCTTGATTTAAAAGCAATCACAAACATGGTGGTCTGCTGACCTTAGCAGGCCACCATCCCTGTGATGGCAGTGACTCCTAAAGGGTCGCAAATTACAACAGGCCTCATTAATATTCATGAGGCAGGCCAAAGTGCAACACACTAGGAATCGATAAATGGGAATCAGGGGGTCATTCCGACCCTGGCGTTCCAAGACCGCCAGGGCCGGGGACCACGGAAGCACCGCCAACAGGCTGGCGGTGCTTCTCAGCCCATTCTGACCGTTGCGGTAAAGTCGCAGTCAGAAAAGGGAATCCGGCGGTTTCCCGCCGGATTTCCCCTGCATGGGCTGAATCTCCATGGCGATTCCGACCCCCTTCCCGCCACCCTGTTTCTGCCGGTTTTTACCGCCAGGAACAGGATGGCGGGAACGGGTGTCGTGGGGCCCCCTAACAGGGCCCCATAAAGATTTTCACTATCTGCATTGCAGACAGTGAAAATCGCGACGGGTGCAACTGCACCCGTCGCACCCCTGCAACTCCGCCGGCTCCATTCGGAGCCGGCTTCATTGTTGCAGGGCCTTTCCCGCTGGGCCGGCGGGCGCTCCTTTGGCGGGAAAGCCAGAATGGCCGCTGCGGTCTTTTGACCGCGGAGCGGTCTTTCGGCGGCCTGATTTTGGCGGGCGGCGACTGCCGCCCGCCAAAGTCAGAATGAGGGCCTCAATGAGTTTCATACATTTGGAATGGAAATGTACTAATTGTGATTCACAGAAAATCGCAATTAAATATTCGATATTCCTAATATTGATACATCTGGCCTCTGTTTCCTTATTTTAATATTGTTTTCAGTGATGCTACCACAAACAACTTTCATATCTCTTAAGTGTAGTTTTTGTGCTCCGCTAAGCTACTGTAATGGTTTTATTCTTATACCGTCCCACTTCCAAGATATGTGTGATCACAGTCACATCACGCATCAAGTAGGTAATCTCATCACCCTTCGGACTGACTAATACGTGTATTACTTCGTTGCAAAGCATTCAACAGCACTGGTGTTAGGTCAAGGACTTGAAACATTGCACTTGCAACAGTGATTGGGTTTACATAACTTTAACATCATCATCTTCTGCTTTTGTGAGTATGAAAATATATTTCCAACATGTATTTATAGCTTTTATGTTACTACTTAAGGATGCAGTAAGCATGCAAAGCCTTATTTTTGTGTCACAGATTTCTGACAACAGTTTGTCCATTTAAAGATAAATCGGTATCACTCAAGCAATGCTGTAATGGGTGAAGTGCTAATGCATCAGTAGGCTGCAGTCATTATTTCAATGTATTGATGTATTGCACTTATGGAATTACTAAACTCCGCTAGGCAAGTAATATTGCAAATAAATTAAAGAAAATGTTGCAGAAGAACTAGCTCTCAGAGTAGTTTAAATGACAAATAAATGTGTGGCAAGGAGGAGAGTGGGATGCAAAAGATACTGCAGATCACTTTTGCCAAACAATATGCACACCTTGATAAAGAGTCTTGACAGTGGGCTGGGAGGGGGCTGCTTTAGAGATCTTGTCCTGCAGAGTATAGGGGCACGAGCGTACAATATTGAATGTACGCAAAGATGCCTCCTGCCTCAAGTCCATGTGAGGGGCTTTTCAAGGCCTGAAGCCAAAAGCAACACAAATATTTTGTGGATGGGTTTTGAAACAATTACTTTATTGTATACATTCAGAAAGATTGTATACCAAGTCCATAATACTGGACACCTTGTATGAAGACGTTAAATTAATGCACAACCTTGTGACGGATTTTCAATTTTTTTACAGTCTAAAATAGGGAGGTAGAAAAGTGTTCACCATGGATGTGTCAATAGGTTGCATAATAAAAAGATGAGGTTATAAGGGGGGAGAAGGAAGAGTATGAACTGGCTATCTCTTTATTCACACTGTCAGTACCTCAACTCAAATATGTATGTATGATATATGTGACAACCGTAATGTGCTCAGTGGTCCCACTCCATGCAATAGTCAGATTGCAGTCCAGTGGTGCTCCCACAGCAGATAAAATGAGCAGCATTGGCAGATAAGCATGATGTGTCGTCGGGATTGCAGCACTTATCCCCAACTCTTAGATCGCACTAAGGGAGTGAGGAAAGGGATGTGATTCACTTCGTTCAGCAAACCAGAAAAATAAAACGGAGAAACAAAGGATGAAGTGGACCAACTGAGCTAGATAGGTGGGGGAAATGACTGCCGAGTGTGGATGCAGAACTTCGCAAAGGCCTAATTTTTCATAAATGGAACTCTCCGCCCCATCTGCGGAGTCTCTGCACTCCTAAACTTACTATTAAAATGCAGTTATGTGAATAATGAAAAACTATACACATACACAAAAGTGTAAGTTTACCCATGTGAATCTTATGCCCTAAATACAGTTTACTGCGTAGAAGAAACTACCCATACTGAAATTTAGAGGAGCATGTTGTCTATTGGGTCTATTATTAGTTCTGTCATCACAAATGGGAGTTGGCATTACTGTCAGATGGTTTCTCTATTTTTTAAATATCATAATGTACATCCATGTTTGCACTTATTTCATTTTTTTGTGTACCCTGCGTTTATAAGGCTCTATTTTATGTTATTGTATAACAATGCGCCGCTGTATTTATAGAAATTAAATTATGATCGTCTTTTGATTTGTTTGACAATTTTATAAGTTAATTTTTCGAAAGATTTATATGTGAGGTTTTTTCTCTTATGTCTATCTATCTTTGAGACCATTGTCATGAGAAAGCAAAATATTCAACTGCTTTTGAGGTTTTAAAAAGCTTTATTTAAGAATATAATGTATACAGAATAGTACATATAGAAAACAATTGTAAATACAAGTGAATAAATAAGTTTGAACTATAAAACTGTAAATACAAAAAGAGTAGACATTACATATAAATGAAAGGCTGCAGGGAATGTATAAATGATAAAAGATACAAACACTATAATATATACTAAGCTACTTTTTGGTAGAATTGTATGCTTATGGGAGCAATGAGAAAGGGAAAAGGAAAAGTGGGAATGATAATGGGTGAGTGATATGTATCAATATGGCACTGTCAGTCAAAAGTACAGTTCAAAAAAGCAGCAAAACAATCAAATATAAGCAAATAAATATAATAAAACAAAATAATATGAAAATTTAAGGAGCAGGATCTGAAGATGGATGAGTGGCAAGAAAGCACTAACTGTGGTTCAATATGCTGTGAGGGATTGCAATATCAGGTCTCAATTGTGGATTACAAGGGAGGAAATAGAATATACTCCGTCAAGCAAACTTCATACCACCCTGCTTTAGTTTTCCAGGTAGCAGTGATTTATTGATATGCAAATCACTGCTAACTAAATACCCAGAAAAATTGAGATAACATTAAACAGAATTGAGGTATGGCAAATACGATTGAATTGTCTCCAGACATCATGCCAAACAAGCAGTAAAACAAATATGTGTTTAAGATCACTATGCAAACTGGAACATGACCAACAAGGGGCGTTGGAATTGAAGGAGAATCTGGAGATAGAGTGGGGTAAAGTACAGTCTACTATAAATAAAATAAGAGTAATAGTAGCAGGATGAAGGACAGTAGAGCTTGTGTTCAAATTGAGGAAATGAGATTGGATTATTATCAAGCAACAGGTCCCCGACCCAAACAGTGCCTTTATTCCTCCATGTTTTCCAAAAGAGAGGTTGATTACGAAGATAAATAAGGTTATTGTACCAGATGGACATTTGTAAAAAATTATTATTGATAAGTGCTTAAATAGGAAGAAAGTAAGGTAGTATATGGGAAATATGTTTAAAAAATGAGGTGGAAAGATGTGCAGGAATAGAAGAAAGAGAGAATTAGAGAAACGTTCCTGGAAAGGGAAAGAAGAAATGAGAGATTTTTTTATTGTTAACCTAAGTGGTGAAGAAGAGTGGTATGGTTTTGATAACCAAAAGGCGGCTTGTTGAAGACATATAGGCCCTCATTACAACCCTGGCGGTCAGTGATAAAGCGGCGGTAACACCGCCAACTGGCCAGCGGTAAAAAAATTGGAATCATGACCACGACGGAAACCACCAACACATACAGCTACTTTAACACTCCGACCGCCACGGCTGTAGCAACAAACACCGTGTCGGTAACCGCCAACAGCCAGGCAGAAGACAATGTACCGCCCACAGCATTTCAACCCGCACATCCGCCAGCTTTTCCGGGGTGGTTCCAACTCCATCAAAAGCATGACGGAAACACTACTCTGAAGGGAATCGACTCACCTCTCGACACTCAAGGGAGAACCAGGACGCCATAGAGCCCGAACTGCAGGTTTTCCCCATTCTGGTGTATCTTCTCATACACCAGGAACACCAATGCCAGCTACGACGACCACAGTGAGTACTGCACCTAGCACACAAGGGAAAGGGGGAGGAAAAAAAGAGTGACACACACACGCAACACGCAACACCCCCACCTCCGCCCTCACTCACAACACTATATACACAAACACATGCAACAAGGACAAAAGGAATGGAGTCAAATAAGTGTAATATTAGTTATACTTAGAAATACGTTCAGAAAGCAAAAACAGTTTGTACAATATATACAATATATACAAAAGGCAGGACAATGTCCACAAAAAAATTGTCCGTGGCCCACTGGGCCAACACACATAGGCCAAGCCCACACCTGACTCCTGCCTCAATACAGAGAGAACACTGCAGGGGCATCAGGTCGAAAATACACAGGCACCTCAGGGGCACAGGGAATGGGGGGGGACCTCAGCCAGAAGATGGTACTACGCCACTGCTCCTGGAGGGAGCTCCATGCCCACTGCTTAGTCCTGGGGAGTGCAAAGCTACAGTCTCTCAAGTGGGTGGTTTGCCCACTGGTTGTTCCTGGGGAGTGCAAAGCCACAGTCTCTCAAGTGAGTGGTTTGCCCACTGCCTGGTCCTGGGGAGTGCAAAGCCACAGTCTCTCAAGTGGGTGGTTTGCCCACTGCTTGGTCCTGGGGTGTGCAAAGCCACAGTCTCTCAAGTGGGTGGTTTGCCCACTGCTTGGTCCTGAGGCATGCAAGGCCACAGTCTCTCTAGTGGAAAGCTTCTCCACTGGTTCTGGATGGGGCTTTGTGCCCAGTGTGCTTCATCCTGGCAAGGAGGGTCTGAATATATGGCTTCTTCCACTGGTTCTGGAGAGAGCTTTGTGCCTAGTGTGCTTCATCCTGGCAAGGAGGGGCTGAGTGGATGCCTTCTTCCACTGTTTCTGGAGGGGGCTTTGTGCCCAGTGTGCTTCATCCTGGCAAGGAGGGGCTGACTGGAGGCCTTCTTCCACTGATTCTGGAGGGGGCTTTGTGCCCTGTGATGCAGATGTTTGGAGTGCAACGTCACAGTCTCCCACCTGGGTGTCTCAACGACAGCTTCTGCAGGGGCCAGGATGCACTGCAGCCCATATGGTCACCACTACACACTGCTCACCGGTGGTGATGGCTGCTCAGTGAATCACAGTTGCGCTGCAGGTGGCGGTGTTGGCAGTGGTGGTGGTAGCCTCCAGGCCTTCACCTGCAGCCTTGGACGGCTGCCCACTGGGGCTTCTGCTGCTGCCAGTGGTGCTGCTTGCAGAGGTGCAGGAGGCGGTTCTGGCCGCGGTGCAGGTGGCGGTGCTGGCCACGGTGCAGGTGGTGGTGCTGGCCACGGTGCAGGTGGCGGTGCAGGCAGTGGTGGTGGTAGCCTCCAGGCCTTCACCTGCAGCCCAGACGGCTGCCCACTGAGGCGGGTGCTGCTGCCAGTGGTGCTGCTTGCGGCAGTGCAGGTGGCAGTGCTGGCCGCGGTACAGGTGGCGGTGCTGGCGGTTGTGGTGGTAGCCTCGAGGCCTTCACCTGCAGCATCGGACGGATGAAGTGCCATGGCTGGTGTTCTGTGCCCCTTCCTGCCCTCGGCAGATGGTGGTGCCTCCTTGCTTCTGCGAGCTGGAGTCTTTGACTTGGCCTTGCTGGCTGATTGTGCCTACTTCCCCTTGCTGGATGCTGTCCCCTTCTTGCCCTTGCCAGGTAGCAGAACCTTCTTGGACTTGGCAGATGTTGGTGGCACACAGGCTGGGCTGACGGGTGCCTCCTTGGGGCCTCTCACAGTTGCAGAAACCACAGCAGACGCGGACTGGGTGGCTGAGGTGCTGGGCTGGGTTCTGGCCACCCTGGCCCGAGGTGAAGGACGGGGGGAGGGGTAGGGAAGAAGTCAATGTCGAGGAAAAGCTTCTTAGGGACACTGGGGTGGGAAGAGGGTGAAGGTTTGGGAGTGGAGGAAGAGGGAGTGGTTGTAGGAGGTGTCAGTCTGCTATGTGTGGGTGCAGGTGCATTAGCTGGATGCTCTTGTGAGGTGGATGGCTGTTGGGTGGGTGTGTGCTTGCATTTGTGTACTTTTGGAGGAGGGGTCACAGACACAGTGGGAGGGGACGTGTGCATGGATGTTGGGGTGGTGACTGCCAGTGAGGGGCGTGTAGTGATAGGCGTGCTGGTGATGGAGGTAGTGGATGAGGATGTAGTGCATGCAGGAGTGAGTGGAGACGCTACTGAGAGGGAGGTGGAGGAGGAGGAGGAGGAGGACACAGTGGAGGCAGTAGATATTGGTGTGTCTGTATGGGGATGGTGCTTGTGTGAGTGCCTGTGAGATGAAGTGTGGTGCTTGTATTTGCCTGAGCCACTTCTGTGTGTTGATTTGGCTGATTGCTGGTCTGAATGTGTGCATGGGATAGGCTGAGGTTGAGGGGATTGGGACTGGGTAGAGGAAGTTGGAGGGGGGAGGCTAGAGACAGGGACAATGGCTGCCATCAGTGCGGAGGCCAGAGCCTGAAATGCTCTCTGTTGGGCCGCCACGCCAGAGTGAATGCCCTCCAGGTATGCATTTGTTTCTTGCAAATGCCTTTCGACACCCTGGATGGCATTCAGTATGGTTGACTGCCCAACAGTGAAGGATCTCAGGAGGTCAATAGCCTCCTCACTGAGGGCAGCAGGGCTGACTGGGGCAGGGCCTGAGGTGCCTGGGGCAAAGGAGATGCCCACCCTCCTGGGTGAGCGGGCATGGAAACACACTGAGGGGCTGCTGGGAGGGCAGTGCTGGTAGGGGGGCTGGCGGCTATACCTGTTTGAGGAGTGGGCACAGAGGTGTCCGCCACAGCCAGGCAGCTTACATCGGATGAGGAGTCGCTGTCAGTAGTGTCCCCTCCTGTCTCCGTCATGGTGCTCCCCTCTCCTTCCGTCCCACTGGTGCCCTCACCGTCAGTGGATTTGGCCTCCAGGCCCATGTGGGATGCAGCTCCCTCCGTCACCGGTGCCTCTGCTCCTCCGCCAAATGATGCTAATCCACACAAGGACAGGGTGACAAAACAAGAAGGGGGGGAGAGACACAGGATACACTTGGTCAATGACAGCAAAAACACTACAGTTGGCGTATACAACACACGCACAGGGAACAGCCCTATGCACTAGCCCATGCACTACCAGTTACAAAGCTAGTCACCAGCCCATGGGGTGCACTGCCTAATGCCATTAGCTGCACACCTGAAACCCACAGGACCCTGCCCAATAGTAGATGCCCACTAACACTATTGGGGTTTGGAGTGCTACAGAGACTGCCCAACAAGGGACCCACCCTGCCAGTTCTCCCTGGCCTAGGGGCACCCACAGCCCACATCCTCCATGCGCGCAAACTCATGCTTCTGAATCTGTACTTACCCCCTTGTGACTGCAGTGATGCCTTCAAGCACCCATCCGACTCCGTATAGGCCACCGCCAGGATGCGTAACATTAGGAGGGTCAGGGTATGACAGGCACCCCTTCCTCATTGGGAGGCCAGCCCCAGCTGGGCCTCCGCCGTCTTCCTTGCCCATCAGCGCAGGTCCTCCCACCATTTGCGGCAGTGGGTGTTCTGCCTGTCAAAGACCCCCAGGGTCCGCATCTCCTTGGCAATGACACGCCAAATACCCTTTTTATGATGGGCACTGACCTGCAGGAAAATATGCATAGAAAAAGGATTAGTCATACCGTCCGGACTGTTACACTCATAGCCCACAATATCCCTCCCATCCCCTTACGCACATTGACCACCAGACATACAGCACTCTGCCCAGGACCCCTCAGCCCCCCCACACGAGGCTTACACATACAGCAATCCATACATTCATGGCCCACCCATCATTCTCACAGTATACTCACCTGTTTGTCTGGAGGACCATAGAATAAAGTGTACTGGGGTAGGACCATCCACCAGTCTCACCTACTCCTCCGAAGTGAAGGAGGGGGCCCTTTCCCCAGAAACTCGAGCCATTGTCGCTTCCAGACACAGTTGCAGTGTAGGCCCTCTCCTGTCGAAGGTAAGGTAGCAAGTGAGTGAACAGATAGAAAATGGCGGTCACGTCCGCGGCGGTGCATACTGTCACCATCGGCGTACATCGCCATTGGTTCCTGGAACCCATAGGGCCCAATGATAGCCAATGCAAAGTTGCGCAGCGGTCGTCAGCCGCCGACCACCACTGCGCACAACGCCAGTGAATTTACCTCATTTCCACTTGTCTCTCCTCGCAGGTCAGGCAGCCACCATTTCAGGGGAGCACAGGCCATGGCAGCTAACTGCGTCACAGCAGACATTGGCTCATCAACTGACTCTCGAATTCACATACTGTTTCTGTAAAGGAAGAACTGCAGATTTATTTTAACATATGTGTGAATATGACCCTCTGCTCACCGTTTTTCACCCTAGAGTTCAAACGCTGAGGATGAATAGGAGATGGAGACATCACCCTGTGTACAGACCCCTGGTGGACCTGGCGACTATGGAGGACAGGCACATTATCCTGACCTACAGACTTGATAGGGCCACAATCCAAGAACTGTGTGCCCAATTGGAGCCTGACCTGATTTCAGCTATCCGCCAGCCCACAGGTATCCCCCCTCTAGTGCAGGTCCTGTCAGTGCTCCATTTCCTGGCAAGTGGTTCCTTCCAAGCGACAGTGACCATGGCATCAGGAATGTCTCAGCCAATGTTCCTCAATGTGCTGACCAGAGTGTTGCCTGCCCTGCTGAAATACATGCGCAGCTACATCGTATTCCCCCAGGTGGAGGATTTGGCCACAGTGAAGGCTGACATTTAAGCACTGGGACATATCCCCAACATCATTGGTGCCATTGAAGGTACACTTATTGCATTTGTCCCCCCCCCTAGAAATGAACAACTGTTCAGGAATAGAAAAAGCTGTCACTCTCTGAATGTGTAGATGGTGTGTTTGGCGGACCAGTACATCTCCCATGTGAATGCCAAGTATCCTGGCTCTGTGCATGATGCCTTTATCTTGAGGAATAGTAGGATTCCATATGTGATGTCTCAATTCCAGAGGCACCAGGAGTGGCTATTAGGTGAGCCCATGGTCCCCACACAGTTGATGTAGGTACTGTATATGGGTGTGGGTTTGGCCCTAAGGGTGAGTGTGTGGCTAAAAGGTATCCCTCGATATTTGCAGGTGACTCTGGTTACCCCAACCTCTCATGGCTACGGACCCAGTAAGGAATGCCAGGACAAGGGCAGAGGAACGTTACAATGAGGCACATGGAGGAACAAGGAGGATAATTGAGAGAACCTTTGGCCTCCTGAAGGCTAGATTCCGGTGCCTCCATCTGATAGGTGGATCCTTATACTACTCACTCAAGAAGGTGTGCCAGATCATCGTTGCATGTTGTATGTTGCACAACCTGGCCTTGAGGTGCCAGGTGCCTTTTCTGCAGGAGGATGAGCCTGGAGATGGTCTTGTGGCAGTGATGGAGGCTGTGGACAGTGACGAAGAGGAGGCAGAGGAAGAAGATGTGGACAACAGAAGTACACTCATTCAACAGTACTTCCAGTGACACACAGGTAAGACACTGTAACTTCACCTTCCATTGCAGTTTTGTGTTTGACATTGAACATGGCAGCCTGATTTCCCTATGTATATGACCACTTACTGTAAGCCTTTGGCATCTCTTTTTTCAGATCTCTGTGCACCACTCTGGCTCCTGGTGTGTTTACTGCTGCCCACTACAGGTCATACCTATGTAAATATTACAGTAAATTTTAATTGCAATGTTTAAGGTTTGTTAAACTAATACATATGTCAAACAATTGACAGACTCCATACTTTAATTTGTTCCAAGGGTATTTATTTAGGTGCTAATAATTGGAGGGGGTATTGCAATGGGCTGGGTTGCTGATGGAGGGAAGTCCAGGGTAGAGTCCAGTCCATTTGTATCACAGGTGCAATGTCCAAGGGGGCATTGGAAGGGGAACAATTTGCAGTTTAAGGTGGACAGGGTGACAGAGTGGGACATAAGGGTGACAATAAGGAGAGTCTTCTTTGCTGGCGAGGGTCTTGGCAATGTTCTCTGGCTTCTGCCCGGATCGCAGGGTCCATTTGTGGGGTGGTTCTCCTTCTGCAGGGGGTGGGATGCTGGTGACCTGTTGGTCCTGTGGCAGGGCCTCCTGTCTACTAGCGCTGGCGGAGGTGGAGGGCTGTTCTTCGGTGTAGCTAGTGTCAGGGGCCCGTTGGTGTACCACTGCCTCCCTCATGGTGTTGGCCATGTCTGCCAGCACCCCCGCAATGGTGACCAGGGTGGTGTGGATGTGTTTCAGGACCTCCCTGATCCCCAGGTACTGTCCCTCCTGCAGCCGCTGGGTCGCCTGCATATTGTACAGTATCTGGCCCATGGTCTCCTGGGAATGGTGGTATGCTCCCAGGATCTCTGTAAGTGCCTTGTGGAGAGTGGGTTCCCTGGGCCTGTCCTCCCCCTGTCACACAGCAGTCCTCCCAGCTTCCCTGTTGTCCTGTGCCTCCGTCCCCTGAACCGTGTGCCCACTGACCCCAGGTCTCTGATAGTCTTGGGTTTGAGGGGTTGCCTGGGGTCCCTGTAGTGGTGGACACACTGCTGATTGACGTGTCCTGGGGATATAGGTATGGACCCGCTGGGTTGGTGCTGGGCTGGTGCTTCCTGAGGGGGGAGGTTCTGTGGTGGTTTGGGACTGTGGCATGGTAACCGACTGTCCAGAGGTCACTGATGGGCCAGGTTGGTCATCGTGATCCAGGCGTGCTCAGCTGCTGTCATCACCAGTGGGCCTCTTGAGGGGGGGACTGGATGTGGCTGGCACCTCCTCTCCGGTGACGTTGAGTGGGGGTCCTGTGGGGATGTAAATGCAGTGTTATTGTATCTGCGTGTGCCATCTCGTGCATGGATATGTTTCCCTTTATGGTTGGTATTAGCAAGGCAGCTTTGCCTTGTGTGAGTTGTGCTTGGTTTGGCTAAGTGATTGTCACCAGTGTGCATGCTGTGGTGATGGGTGTTCATGCAGGTCTGTGATGGGTGTCCATGCATTGTTGTTGCATGCAGGCCTTGGTATTGGGATGAGTGGGTTGTGATAGTGGGGTACATGTGAGGTGGTGGAGTGATGGGGGTGAGGGTAGGGGTAGGAGTTTGTGATGGCATGCAGGTAGGGTGGGGGATATAGTAGTAAAGATTTGACTTACCAGAGTCCAGTCCTCCTGCTACTCCTGCGAGGCACTCAGGATGCATGATCACCAAGACTTGCTCCTCCCATGTTGTTAGTTGTGGGGAAGAAGGTGGGGGTCCACCGCCAGTCCTCTGTACAGCTACCTGGGGTCTTGCAAACATGGAACACACCTTCCCCCGTAGGTTGTTCCACCTCTTCCTGATGTCATCCCTTGTTCTTGGGTGCTGTCCCATGGCGTTGACTCTGTCCACGACTCTCCGCCATAGCTCCATCTTCCTAGCAATAGATGTCTGCTGCACCTGTTATCCGAATAGCTGTGGCTCTACCTGGATGATTTCCTCCACCATGACCCTTAGCTCCTCCTCAGAGAACCTGGGGTGTCTTTGTGGTGCCATGGGTGTAGTGTGAGTGGTATGTGTGAGGGTGTGTAGGGTGATGTGTTGGGGTGTGTGCCGTGAGGTGCGTGGATGGTGTATGCGTGATGGTGTTATGTGGCTCAGATTCAGTGGGTGCTCCTGGTTTGTCTCTCTCTCTCAATTGGCAATATTTTTTTTCATTGTAGGGGGTTGTGGGTATTGTGGGTGTGTGTTTTATATTGGATTGGGTGTGTGGGTGTGGTGTGTGTATGTGTGTCAGGTGTGTGTAGTTTGAATTGTCCAATGTGGTGTAGTTTTGTAAGTGTGTGTGTATTTTGAGCACAGCGGTGTGTACCGCCAATGGTTTTTCGCGGTTGAATGTCCACCGCAGTGATTCGTGTGTCATGATGCTGTGGGTGTATTTCTGTTGGCGTAACGGTGTGGGTTTTGGTACCGCCAGTTTATCACTGACCTTTGGGCTGGCAGGCTTATGTGGGTGTCTGTATAGTAAGGGATTTCTCTGTGTGGGTCATAATACCGGTAGTGGTATATCGCCGCGGTCACGGTATGTTGGCGGCCGTCAGCACGGCGGTAGGCAGCATTTACGGCCAATGTTGTAATGAGGGCCATAGCCTTATGATACTGCTCAAAATTAGGAAAATTAATTCCCCTTTCATTTCTAAAGTGTTTCAGATGGGACAAGGAGATGAAATGTGCCTTATTGTTCCATATAAAGTTTCTTATTTTAATTTCTTACAATAAAACTGATTATTAAATACAATCAACAGATAAGACCACAGCACACAAAACCTACATAGTAGTATAGTACAAGTCACAGCTAACACGTGTTTAGTCACACAGTGCCTTTTTCAAGGCTGTAAAGGATACATTGTACAAAGGTTTTGACTTCACATTGGTGCATCAAAACATCATATATAAAAGATAGTAGCAAACATGCGAAGTTACAGACATGACGAAAGTGACCAATTGTGTAATCGTGAGAATATATATTAACAAACCTGTGAGACCAGTAAGGGTTGTCAAATAGTGAGAAGAAGTCAGGAAATGAGAAGATACCAAACATCCACATTCCATAATCTATGACACCCTAAGTGTACAGAGAGATCAAGTAATCCATAGGTTATATACAGATCATTGAGAAAGGCCAAGTGTGCTTGGAAAGCTTGCACGCGTGAGAGTAAAGGAAAAACCTGAAGTTAAGAACCTACCTAGACTGTAGACGAGTAGTTAGGATATCCACCCAGAAAAGATGGAAAGAGGGAACTGGAATGGGAATAGATAAAAAAGGAAAGATAAAGGCCCAGATGAAAGTTCGGAGATGAGGGTATGTAGAACTAGTCATGAGGTGCAAACATGTCTTATACCACTATGAAGAGAAAAGTAGCACAAAGATGTACCATTAACCAGTACCAAAGGCATCGGGAAATCATAAAGAATAGATATTAAAGAGGGCAGTGTTGGGCTAAAATTATGCCATTGCAAGGCTTTAAGCCTAAAATTCCAATTAAGTCTATCAAAATTGTAATGACCACAAGAGGATAATCTAAGTTTGGTGCTTTACTTAAAGTGTCAAAGAATACTCTGGTGTCATCTGAGCCCATATGGCTTTTTATGAAGCCTACTTGTTCCAGCCCAATTAAATGAGGTAAGAAAGATTCAACATGTATAGCAATACATTTATCAAAAATCTTACAGTCAACATTGACCAAATAATTTGGTCTATAGTTTGAACATAAGGTAGGATCTTTACCAGATTTAGGGATAAGGCAACTTGCTGCCTCTGACAGAGTAACATAGGAAGAATAAAGACAAAAAGGGCTAAGAGCAGGGTGAGCAATTTTGGTGATAAGCAGAAGAAGAATTTGAGTAAAATTCAACAGAAAAAAACACCTTTGGTGGACCGGGTGTCTTACCTTTTTATTGCACCAAATTCCAAAAGAGAAATGTCTCAATCTAAACTGGAGAAGTCCAAGATAGAGTTAGGGTGTTTGGAAATTGAGGGGAAAAAAAGGAATCAATGTCAGTTTCATCAGGGTTAAGTTCAGAATTTCACACATTCTTCACGGATGTCTGAATCTTAATAAATTGAAGTACCTGTGGAACATTGTAAACAATTTATTTTGTGCTGGTCTTACCTAATTTTAGGATGGTCAGCCAAAGCTTTGCCCAGTTTTGCTCTTTAACAAGTAGTTAGAGACACTGTTAGAGGAGATGATGTTAAAATGTCTTTGGCAGCATTTAAATCTTCTAAAACATCTTTAGATTGTGAAGAATAGTACTAATGTTTTAATTTCTTAATATTGAATAACAAAGTGATATGTTTGGCAAGGAGGGCTTTCTTTTTACTGGCAACAATAGCAATAATGAAGCCCCGTGCTTTGACTTTAAAGGAATCCCAAAGGAGTCGGGGTGCACAGGAGGCTTGTGCTCTCTTGAGAACAAAAGATTGGTAAAGGTTGCACAAAAGGAGAACAAATGTGTATCAGACAGCAAAGAGTTATCAAATGTTCATCTAATGGATGTTGGGGAAATAAGACAAAATATGCTATGACTGGTTCATGGTCTGAGAGTAGATGGGTTCAGTCTCTGCTTTAATAGGATTATGAGACAGAGATTTCCTAACATATATATATATATATCATATAATCTGGTAAAGGAGTAATAAGCAAGAGAAAAGTGTGCATATTCGCATGCTGAGGGATGAGCTAATCTCCAAGAACTGACCATAGCTCTGTGCGATATAAAAGAACAAAACTGTTTCTGCATTTTATGTGGAATAAATTGATGGTGGATTGTCTGTCAAAAAATGGGTCACATACTTGGTTACAATTTCCACCTAAAAGAAAATATTAATCGGTAAACTGAAGACATTTTTGTCTCAGATTCAGACAAGAACAAAACATCATTTTGGATGGGAGCATAAACATTAAAAACAGTAAAAAGTATTTTG
Source organism: Pleurodeles waltl (assembly GCF_031143425.1). Classification (NCBI taxonomy): domain Eukaryota; kingdom Metazoa; phylum Chordata; class Amphibia; order Caudata; family Salamandridae; genus Pleurodeles; species Pleurodeles waltl. The sequence continues at coordinate 555,514,808 of NC_090436.1, forward strand.
ATGCTAGGTAGTTTAGTATCAATCCATCTACCACATGAGTCTGCATCCTTGGAAAGAAGAGAAATATCAAGATGTTTATTGCAAAGAATAACAACACTATCGATTTTACATTGAGTGGAAGAGACAAGCACCTTATCAACCTAGGATTGTTTCAAATTATGTACCCCTGGTTCTGTACGATGGGTTTCCTAGAGGAATACTAAGTCTAGTTCATATTTTGCCAGGTGAGAAAAAAATTTGTCTCTTAATAGGGTGATGTAAACCTCTAACCTTCCAAGTTATAACTCTGAAAGTGAAAAATGATTCACCATAAGGTAATAAACTGACCAACAATAGGCACAAGATAACAGGAATTATAATGAAAATGAAATGTAGAGGTACATGGAGAGAAGGAGGAGAAGAAGAGGAAAATTAAATATCCACTAATGGAGCTAAAGGAAAGAAGAGAAAGCAAAGGAAGAAATAGAAATAGAAACTGAATACTGAACAAACGACAAGTGTGACGACTGAGAGATATACCTGTGGTATTAGAACAACAGGGTATGAGTAAGTGTGGCACATCATGAGGAAGACGGAGTGAGTACACAACGCAGCACATAAGGCCAGAAACATTAGTAATGAGGTGATGACATGGGATGAAACAAGACAAGAGTGCCCTAAAATGAGAAAGGAAGAAAAAACTGGTTAGAAGAGAGGAGAAAGCAAGGTGAAGGAAACAAGAGTACAACCTTTCAAATAGAGGAACCAGCAATCTCCATGGAAGCTACAGAGTTTGCCCACAGGTACCCCCTCAGTTCTGAAGAGATATTAAAAGTATTTCATTGTTTCTTATAGGTGACTTTAAAAGCACAGAGGTGAAATAGGGCAAAGCGTGCACCCAAGGATCACAATGTCAGATGAAGAGAAAGAAAATCCTTCCACCTATCTACTGTTGGTTTAGTGACATCCTGCATGAAGAACTGGACCAGAGTACTTGTTTTTTAGATTTGGCTGCTTGTAGGGCTTTGGGCTAATTGGTATATTCCAGAAAATAAAATAAGTATGCCTCTATGTTTGAGTGAAGGAGTAGGTGTAGAAGGCCTATGGCCAAGCATATGAGCCCTTTGCATATCGGGCACTGCAGACTTGGGGAGATTCAAAAGCTGTGGCAAGAAGTTAGTGAAGAAAGAGACAGGATCCTTGCCTTCAACTTCTTCCAGGAGACCATGAATGCAAAAATTACTACAGCAATTTATGTTTTCTAAATCTTCAGTTTGTTTTTGAATAGCCTGAATTTCTATCTGCATAGAAGATATTTTCGAGATTTCATCCTGAAGGTCACTGATAGACTGATCAGCTTATATAAGATGAGAGTTCATAGTAGACCATTTTGCGTTCAAGGCTTGTATTCTGGTATTGGTTTCCTTTCCAAAAGGACACAGAGTGTGCATTTTTCTAGCAGAATCTCCATAGAAATAAGCGAACAGTTTTTATCTGGAGAAGGTGGGTCAGGCTTAAGCCGTTTTGATGAGCCAGCTGGTTGGGGTAATGATGTAGAAGTTAGTTTGGGAATGGATAAAGGCATGACATCATTGGAGGAATGGGCAGGCATGGAAGCAGAAGAGAGATTATAATTCAATTTCAGCTTACATGTTTTCCCATAAAAGTAGTCTGACATGAATAAGGAATATTCAAGTTTCAATATTATATGCCACCAAGTCAAAGTCAATTAAGCACATATGCAAAAGTAGGCAAATGCAGGAAATCCAAAATGTCACAAAGCAGGACGGATGAGAACAAAATCAAAAACTTTCAAAGTGCTACAGTGTAAGAAAAATCAACAAAATGTCACTTAAAATCAGTGAGTGCTCATATTTATTACCTGGAATACATGAGGTGCGATGAGAAGAAGCATCCATGTTAGTAAAATGGGCACCATGACGTTGAGAGAAGAACGTGGCCATGAAAACATTGAGCGTCACTGCCAAATGAGGAGATGCAAAATGCCAGAAATAGGCTGGAGATCACTGCAGAGACCTCAGCAACATTCACTTTGTCTCTGGCATGAGGGAAAACAGGATTCAAGGAGGATCTTATAAAAAGGCCTCCTATGCGGCACGTAGCTCCGCTAACCTGCTGCCATTCCCTTTGGCATGCAAGCCATACCCCCAGAATTTTCAACCACTTCTGTTCAGTGAATTTCAGAGGGAGGAGTCCTTGCCTAAGTGGTTCCTTCACAGGAGCAGAGGCTCTATAACACCATCATAAAAACCAAGCCATACCCCTTTGTAATGACACCATGTAGTCATGTATGTCCATATCAAAGAGGATGGTGGGTGGTACCACAGAGGTCCTAACACTGTTCATTGTCTTACTTGATTATGTTTACATTCCTGGGATGAGTGAAGGCTGACGTCAGTTCTCAATACAAGGAACATTTAGAGAAAGACTTGGGATATTAAGCCTCATATTCTAATAATATCCTCTGCAGTTCCATTCTTTATAGTGAAAGGAAAGTATCTCCATGTGGTGTTCATTATCTCCTATAGGGAGATAGACCACCTTAAAAGCTTTGGGTTCTCACCTCTCATCTAAATTAACCATCTGAGGGGCCTGTGGTCTGTCTGAACCCTGAAGTGAGCCCCAAACAAGTAGAGTCTTAGCTTCTTCAGCACCCAGACCCCTCAAAATCTTCATGCTCAATTGCACTCCACCTACATTTCTGGGAAAGGAACCTCCTACTAATGAAGGCTACAGGCTGGTCTAGGACCTCTTCATTTAGCTGTGACAACACTGCTCCCACACCAGGCTCTGAAGCATCAGTCTGCACAACAAATTCTTTAGAGAAGTCAGGTGCCTTCAGCACAGGTGCCATGCACATGACTGCCTTCAGGGCAACAAAAGCTGTCTGGCAAGCCTCAGTCCAGATTACTTTCCTTGGTTGTTTCTTGGATGTTGACTTTATTAAGTATTAAGGGAGCAACAATGGTGTCATATCCCTTAACAAACCTTCTATAGTAACCTGTGAGACCTAAAAAGGCTCTCACCTCAGTCTGGGTCTTGGGGGGCTCTGGAGCCAGAATGGTGTCAATATTTGTCTGTAGGGGTGCCCCCTGGCAACTCCCCACTTAAAGTCCAAGTACACGAGAGAACTCTGCCCTATTTGGCACATACTTGCCTTAATAGTGAGGCCTGCCTACTGCTGGGCCTCTAGCACTTTTCAGACGTGCTGCAAGTGTTCTTCCCAAGTGGGGCTGAACACAGCAGCGTCATTCAGGTAGGCTGCACTGAAATCAACCATTCCAGCCAAAACCTGCTTAACCAGCCTCTGAAAGGTGGCAGGGGCATTTTTCATCCCAAAGGGCATCACCCTAAAGTGGTAGTGCCCATCTGGGGCAGTAAATGCAGACTTCTCCTTAGCCCCCTCAGTCGGAGAAATCTGCCAATATCCAGACGTTAAATCAAATGTGCTGAGATATTTGGCAGCCCCTAACCGATCAATGACCTCATCAGCTCGTTGGATGCGGTGCGTGTCAGTCTTCGTGACCACATTGAGTCCCCAGTAATCCACACAGAACCTGAGTTCTGGAGTGGTGAGCAGCAGCTTTTGGGACCAAAACCATAGGACTGGTCCAAGAGCTACTGTAAAACTCAATAAGCCCAAGTGCTAACATTTTGGATACCTCATTCTTCATGTTGGCTCTAGCCTTGTCAGTCACCCTGTAAACTTTATGATTCACAGGTGTACTGTCCCCAATGTCCACTTCATGTGTACACAGATGAGTGACCCCCGGCGTCAAGGAAAAGAAAAAGGCAAACAGTCCCAACTTTTGGTGACAGCACCTCTGTTGTTCTGGAGCCAGTGAGGGGGGAGGTTGACACCCTCCACTGAACTATCTTTCTCTTTGGCAGACAGGAGGTCAGCAAGAGGCTCACTTGCTCTCACAAGCCCATGATCATGCCCTTCAAGGTGCGGTTGAATCTTTCAACCAGACGGTTTCCTTGGGGGTTGTAAGGAGTGGTAAATTTGTAGGTTACCCCACACTTCTTCCACAGAGACTTCATATATGTAGATGTGAAGTTGGTTCCCCTTTCAGATGCCACCTCCTTGGGGATCCCGATGCGGGTAAAAAAAACCATTAATGCATGTCCCACCACAGAGGCAGTGATTGATCTCAAAGGAATGGCTTTGGAGTATCTGGTGGCATGGTCCACCACGACCAGGATAAACCTGTTGCCGATGGCTGTCTTGGGATCCAGAGGCTCCACAATGTCAATACGAACCCTTTCAAAGGGGATGCTGACAAAAGGGAAAGGATGAGGGGAGCCTTACATTTCCCCCCACTCTTTCCACTTGCCTGACAAGTTTGGCAAGACATACAGGCCCTCATTACGACCTTGGCGGGCAGCTGAAGCCGCCTACCAAGATCGGACCGCTGGGCGGCCACCAATGCAGCCGCACCCCGCCGCGGCCATTTGGAGATCCCCGCTGGACCGCAACATGAAAGCCGGCTCCAAATGGAGCCGGCGGTGTTGCGGCCGTGCGACGGGTGCAGTTGCACCCGTCGTGCTTTTCACTGTCTGCATAGCAGACAGTGAAAAGCTGCATGGGGCCCTGTCAGGGGGCCCCTGCACTGCCCATACACTGCCCCCAGGGGCCCCGCGACTCCCCGTACTGCCATCCTTTTCCTGGCCGTTCAAACCGCCAGGAAAAGGCTTGGGGTCGGGGACTCGTAATCCCCTGGGCAGCGCTGCAGGATTACTCCCGCCGGGACCACCATGGCGGTAAACTGCCGGTACCGGTGCTGCGACCACGGCGCTTTCGCCGCGGTCGTAATACCCCTGGAAGCACCGCCAGCCTGTTGGCGGTGCTTCCGACAAAACAGCCCTGGTGGTCTTGGACCGCCAGGGTTGTAATGACCCCCACAGTGTGCATCAGAGTGCCTAAGCACTTGGGGCAAGTAAATGTGGGTGGCAAGCCATTCAAAGTTGTCCTGCCCCAAATGTCCAGCTAAAGGCTCATCATGAGCCAAACCCAATAAGAAGGCTCTGAAGCACTGGGTTACCAAAAGCACAGGGGCTTCCCCAGGCTCAGCAACCTTAACCTTGCTATATAGGAGGCCATCCTCCCAATAAAGCATATGTGAACCAGACTCCTTTCCAGACGCCTGGTCTGCTGCCTGCTGCCTCAAACCCTCCAGAGTGTAGCCTCACAGAATGCTTCCCTGGTGGGTCTCCCTTACTGCTACCACTAAGTCATCTCCGGGTCATCCCCCAGTTCAGCCACCTGTTCCCCTGTAGGTTCTGGGGCATACCCCTCGGGTTCAGCCTCCTCCTGGACCGTGGGAACTTCTGGAGCGGGTTTCCCACGCCCCTTGCCCTTCTTCCTTCTGACAGACACCTGGGCCACTCTTTCAGGCTCCAGGGCCTCCTTATTGCCTCGAAGGGCTGCCATTGACTGGGTGGACACACACACCCATCCAGGCAGACCCAACATCTCCAAGTGAGACCTGTGTTCCACCACCTTCCAAGGGGACTCCTCCAGGTCATTGCCTAGCAGGCAATCTACAGGCATGGTTGGACTCACTGCTACCCTCAAACAACCTGAGGACCCCCCCCCACACTCAAAGGGAACCTGTGTCACTTTGCACAGGTTCTCAGAGTTGTCTACAGCAACTACTTGGTGACGTGCATGGGAAACTACCTGCTCTTCAGACACTAGGTGACTTCTCACAGTAGTCACCTGTGTCTCTCAGAACCTCCACCCTCTGTTCATTGATGGTTACCCACTGCCTGTACTTTTTAGTGTTCTCAGGCACAAGGGTCCTCTTGGCCATCTCACTGTCCCCTAGAGAGCAAGGGTCACCTCATGTGGCTCCCACCCACCTGGAACCAACTCCTACCCAAGCGCTACACTAGCCAAACCCTGTGACTGAGCACTAGTGGGTGCCTGTGTCCAATTAGGATGTTTGGGGTCCCCCCTCACATGACCCACGTGGTCACATGCATAGCATTTGCGGGAACCCCTCTCTGCAGGTTTCTCTTTAGAAAACCAAGGTTTCCTTTCAACTGGGCTGGAAATCCTTACCCGGGAAACTAAGTTGGGGCCCTTTAGCAAACTCTCTCTGTTTACCCTTAACTTCCTTATTCTTCTGAGAAGGCTCCTGCCCATCCTTGGTGTTGTCTCACCCATACCTCTTCTGTACCCTGGTGCTCTCCCAACAGTCCTCTTCCTGTGCAAGCTTCCTGGGGTCAGTGGGCTTGCTGTCAATCAGGTGCTGGCGCAGCTCTGTAAAACAAAGACTATACAAATGCTCCCAAGCAATCAAATTGTACAGCCCCTCAAAAGTTGTTACCTTACTGCCCTTCACCCAACCATCAAGTGACCTGCAAAAAGAGTCAACACATTACAACCATGTTTGGATTTCCTTCTTTTTGTAGGACCTAAACTCGTCCTTATACGGCTCAGGGGTGAGACCATACCGTGTGAATAGGGCATCCTTCATGATAGAGTAAGTGAACCCCTGAAGATACCCTAAGGATGTCAGAGTACCCTGCTCCTTTACCTCAGTGCTTCCACAGATCCGCACCCCAATGTGCTTCAGGGGCCAGATTCATGTTGAGAACAGACTCATACCCCTTAAACCACAGATTTATGTCATCCTCCCTCCTGTAATCCTTCACTAGGTCTTCTGGAATGTGTACCCTCCTGTCAGGCTGCACTGAGGTACTGCTGCCACCATCTCTACTAGACTGGCTCCTCTGATCTAATTCCCTCAAACTAAGCTTATGAGTCAGCAGTATCTTCTTCTCTTCAATGGTCAGTCTCATCTCTTCCATCTTCCTTTGCATCCTAAACTTTTCTAACTCCAAATGGTGAGCCCTCTCTGCCTGTTTGTCCTGTAACTCTTCAGGAGTCAGACCCTTGGATGATGCACTGCTACCTGGCCTAGAGACCCTCCACCCAGGCATAACAGGAACATCTACTACACCATTGTGAATACTCTGCACCTCCTGATCCTCCTCCTCCTCCTCCTCCTCCTCCTCCTTTGTATGCCCTCCAGCCTCATTGGCTGTCACCCAGGCCCTCAGTTCCTTTTGCAGCTCCTCCTTCCTGGTGGAACTCTTAATGGGACAGGCATGTTCCTTACAGAATTGTTTCAGTTGAGCATCTTTGTAGCTTTCCAGTTTCCCTGAGATGCCTGACTGCCGGCCTTAGACTTTACAAAATTTCAAGTTAATAAACCCAAACAGCCTGGTTTCTGGATGCAACCTGGACTGGAGTGCACTGGGATCCTGCTAACCAGGTTCCCAGTGCCAGTGTTCTGTCCTTAGTAAATGGTACATAGGTACCCAGGGCATGGGGTACTAAGGGTCGGCACCTGAGGGCAGCAGCACAGATTGTGCTACCCTTCATGGGCCATGCATCCAGGTGCACCCAGCACTGCACTGCAGGTTGAGTATCCTGGTGCAATCCTAAGATACAAACTCGACATGGCCCCCAGCCTGTGTGCCCTGTCCACTAAACACTGCAAACAATATAGGTGAGCACCCCTCTGGAAGGCTTTGCAGCCCTAAGGCAGGGTACACTATAATATAGGTGTGGGCATAGATGCATGAGCAAGATGCCCATACTTGCCAAATCTGGGACATAGTAAATGATCAGACCAGCCAATTTAAATGCATGTGCTGGACACTGTCAGTACAGGTTTCACAGCTAAATGATGGCTACCCTGAACCCTAGGTTGTTTGGTATCAAACAACTTAGAATGATAAATCCAATCTTATACCAGTATTGAATTTATTGCAAAATGCATCCGGGTGGCACCGTACAGGTGATCCCTGCAAAGCTAGCTAACACTGACAAGGTTGATAGCCGGTCACAATCAGCCTGCCACCACCAGACAAGATTCTGGAACCCTGGGGGGAGAACTCCTGCTCTCTGGGCCCCAGTACAAAGCCCTTCCTGGTGGAGATGTCACACCTCCCTCTTCAGGAATGTGCACTGCCCCGCAAGTGGGCTTCAAAGGGATTACTGCTTTTGAAACTCAACCCCAAGGCCTGCTGCTAGCAGCAGATGGCTGCCCCCATTGCAAACCACCAACTTTTTGGCAGGAGCAACAGGGGAAAACACACAAAGTACAGGAGAAGTGGCCAACACCCCTGTGGTGTTGCATGCTAGGTGACCCCTCCATTTTATTTTCCTCCATCTGGCATTGTAGGAAAATAACCTATCAGGGATAAGGAAGCGACCTCTGCCCACAGGAAGTGGTCACATAGTAATTGTAGCCACTCTAAGGTACCTGACCCATTGCTCACTACTAGGTACTCCCATAAATGCCCACTAAAAGCAGTTCTTAGTGGCCACACCTAGACCAGAGATCTAGATTCTAAGGACACAAGAAGACCAGCAACAAAGAAGACCCAAGGCTTGAGAACTGAAGTCCTGTTGCACCAAGAAAAAAGGCCATACCCTGCCTGCTGCACTCAGAATTCGACAATCGCCACTGAGGGGTTGCTCGGACATCAGATGGACTCTAAAAAACCCCAGAGGACCTCCACACTTCTAAAAATCAATGAAGATCTCCTTTCAGAGTGAAGGCATTACTCTTTTGCATCAAAGACCCAAAAGCCAGTTTACCGATTGATTGCTGGCCAAGGAATCAGACACCGACGCTAGACCAAATTTTAACTGGTGAACCAGAAGGACAAACCTTTGAAGTGTGCAAAGTTTATTGGCATTACAATTTCCAGTGTCTGATCTGTGCCATAGCCCTACCCCTTGCAATCCCAACACTCCAAGGGGACCCACTGGACTGAACTTGAAGTCCACCTGTGCAATGCTTTTCCAAGATGTCCCCTGCAGTGGCCTTTTACCAGCTCCAAAGAATTTCTGAGAGAGCCACCCAAACTTCTCCCTCTGGTCCACAGGGCCCACCAATGACCTCGACCTACAACCTAGAGGAGACGTTGGTAAACACATTGCTTGATTTGATATGCATTTATAAAATTATTTCTCCATTAATTCTTATGGTGCGTAATTACGTACAGAACTGAGACGTTTTCTAAAGTTTGAAAATTCATAACTTAAAAAGTACTTACTCCCTTTTGAAGATCTTTAAAAAGTTTATAAAAATCAGAAGTATTTTTCTAAACTGGTCTCCAGTTATTCTTATGAGTATGTGCTTTCATTATTGATACCGTGAGTACAACAAATGCTTTGCACTTTTCCAAGAGTAGCCTAACTGCTTGGCTAAGTTGCTATAAAAATGAGAGCATTAGGTGATCTAGTTTTGACCTTTGTAAACCAATGTGTGGTTACCTGGATCCCCTCACAGTGTACAACATTTTGCACACTATATAGAGGGGCCAGCCTCCAGCAGTATACATTTGTCTTGCAATTTATTGCAATTTATTTTCTACCTTTATGTTGATCCTGAGTGACTTGTGTTGTCTGCCTACAGTTGTGTGTGTTTCAGGCTGCTTCCTGATCCGTTGGCTGTTGTTTGCAGTATCTGACTTTGTGGGCAATGCTAGTGTCCCCTAAGACAAGGGCATATGTTGAGTGTATGGCTATGTGGGTGTAAGTACAATGGTGGTATCATGGCATTGTGTACTGTTTGGAATGGTAAGTATTTGATCTTGTGTTGTCCAATGTGAGCATGTATGGTATTAGACTTGTCCCCCGGATATGGCTTAGGGATTCATCTAATGTGTATCAGCTTGAGTTTTGTTTGTGCATACATGGAATGTGTTCAATTGTGCTACATTTGCTTGCATTTGACTTTGCATGTGTCCATTTAGCTGTGTGTACCTTGCAACTACTTCCTGTAGAGGTATGTCTGATACAGTTGGAGTTGTATGTGCTTTGTTGACTTACACATCCACATTGTGCAGATGGGCATGTCATTTGGATCTTGTATTGTTTGTTCCTGTGACACATGTAGGGCCATTTCCTGTGCACATGTTATATGAGGTGCATGTGCAAAGTTATATATGTCACAGTGCAGCCTCGTTCCCTGAGTGCTCCTGATGCCCCATCCCTATTATGCAAGTATTCTTAGCATAGTGCTCTTTGTATATTTGTGTCCCTGTCCATTGTGCATGCCATTGTCCTACTATTGAGCTGTGATGTGGGTGATGTGTGTGTCCATTGAAGGGCTGTTTATTTGAAGTTATGTTTGTGTTCCAGGCCACCTCGATACATATGTGTGCTGTATGTGATGACAGTTCATGGCCTGCAAGGGATGTGAGTGTGTGAGTTGTATTTCTAGATGGTAGGTTTTATGTTGCTGGTGATGTGTGAGACAATGTTGTGTAACCTTCACTATTCTTGTGCCTCAAATGAGTTAACATGTGTGTTTGTGTAATGTTGCAGTGCAGTGTGAGTGACCTGCCAAAAGGGGGTGTATTGTGACTGTGAATGGGTCCATCTTTAAGTATGATTTGAACTGTGTACATGGTGAGACGTGTACTTCGTGCTCATAGCGTGACCCCCTATAATGTGGACACCAGCACAACGGCCTACGTTTCTAGCTCCAACTTATTAACTTGGAGTTCAGATTCCTCCAACAGGGCAAAGCTGCAAGCTCTACCCCTATCAGTGACATCCTGCTGAAATGAATTTGCGGTTGCAGAAAAGCTTTCATCAGGAGCAACCTGAATCTTTGGCCTAGTAGCTATGCACCTTCATTGGATTGACTTGGTAGGTTTGCCCCACTCCTCTGTTACAACTTTGGAGCCAAAACATTTTTAAGTCCCAGAATTCTCAGGATGTTGGAAGGAGTACACTTTGAAAAAACCAAAGCATCCAGGACCTCAGCAACAGCACTTGGGGCTCACTCCTACATAAGCTACCAGCAGGGTCAAGGGAAGATCCAGTTAGAAGTGACCAGCTGGGCTTTTCAGGAAAAAATAGATACTTGATGTTTCCCTATAGCCTAACATGAGATCAGCCAACTGGACCTTGGAGTCCACTTCTCCCTCCTGGATACAAATGAAAACAGGTCTAGCCTTTCACGTCTCCAAGCATGTCTCAACAGCAGGTCCTACTCTTCTTCTCTGTTCTACATTTATGCCCGGAACTAGCCTGTGGATGGGGATGACTACTGGTTTCTGCTTAACCAATACAGAAAAAGTACTCTACCGACATTTTCAGCTGTTCCTGTGTGTCATACTGAAACATTCCCACAATCACTTCTCTACAGCGCTTGCATGCCAACCCAAGAGGTATTGCAGGGAAATGACCAATCCAGCATCTGTGGTCACTTCAAACAAGTTCTTAGTAAAGTCCCTCCCACTAGTATTGGAACCTACCTGATTGGGGAGGGTGACACAGAAGCGTCCTGCCCAGGTGTCAGCTAACATTTGTCTGAGACAGAGTAGGCCTCCTTGAAATGAATCAAGTTCCTTGGCAATACTCAAATGGTCATCCTGTCAGAGGAACAGAACACCTCCCCACACCAAGGCCTTTGTCTCAGATCTGGTAGTAAGTTTACCCCTCATCAAGGAAGCTGTCCAGCTCCTGAAAGACAGTTGGAGTTCATGTAAATGGGCTTCTAAAGGCTAGAGGCAGAAAAAGCTAATTTTTTAAAGAACCTTTTCCACAATATGTATTACAAATCTGACAATACCCGCAGTGGGCTTGTAATAAATATTTTAAAAAGTCCAATAGTTATCCTTGTAAATGTTCCCCAGCCAGAGACAAGGTAATTATATTTAATGTTGTATCCTAAAGCTTTCATATGGCACAGCTATCCCTGCTATGGTGAAAATATATTTTGGAGCTTTTTGAGTTTATAGACATGTTTAGCATTAATCTTTTAAATGATTTGCTTTTAAATACCATGCACTAGGCCTTATGGACAGTAAGGCATACTTAGGAATGACCGATTGATAGTTAAAAGGAAGGTGTAGGCTTGTCAAAAGGGTTTTTTGGCAGGTCGAATTTGCAGTTATACAACTACACAGCTAAGCTAGAGTGGTAGACTTGCCATCACTGTAGTGGATGGCACAATGGTTGCTGAAGTTCCCTATTGATTTTTACTTTACTGACCCTCGGTACAGATGGTACTATATAGTAGGGACTTATAGGTAAGTTAAATATGCCAGATAGGAGCATAAGCGATTTTGACATGGTTTATGGGTCATAGCACGTGTACTGGGGCCGCAATAGTAAAGTTCCAGCACGAAGAGTCTCAACAATACCAGCATCAATCAAAAGGAATGTGGCTGACCATGCAAAAAGAGGCATAGAGGTCTGTAATATAACTTTTTTTTCTTTTTCACACTTTTTATTCTGCAGTCTGATGAGCTTGTCTGAAAGATACATGGGGGTGCTGGTTGTGATGGCTTTCTAAGTGATGCAGTTATTTATGAAGATGGTGTGAGCTGGCAAGGGAAGCCAGGAAAGTTCCATCAAGAATATCCATCATTGTCCGTAGGTATGATGTCACAGTATAGTCATTTACTTATAAGTGGTATTTTTGAGGAACGTATATATAAGCTTTATTGAGCTGCAGTTCTTATTTTATTTTGAATACAAAGTGCAGCAGATTTCAAAAGCCTGTTGCCTGGAACAGTAGATTTGTGTATACCAGACCTGTCAGTCTATAGTTGTGAAGGAGTAATCAGAATAACTCTTTCTTTAGAATGGCAACCTTATTTGATAGATCTTCTGACTTAGTGCATGGTACTGAGCCACAAGGTGGAGCAGAGAGGTCCTTGCTAGTGGTGCGTCCACTAGTTCTCTCAGTGACTCATAGAGGGACAGCTCCAGTCCTCACCCCACTATATAACTTTACTAAACCATTTGCTGCACCATGGGGTCCACTCTGCTCCACAGCAACATTTAAAGTCACATAAGACTTCTAAGGCACTTCTCCGCAGGAGCTTTCAGGTAAGGGTTCTCCAAGGAAGACAGCAGCATAGCAAGGACTTGTCATCTTGGGCTCTGCGCTCACAGCTGTCTCCTCTCACTGGCCCAGACCCAAGCTAATCCATTGCAGTAGGTAAACGTCTCTCAACACACATATACAAGAATTCACACTGGGTCAGTGATGATAGGGAATAGGCTCTTGAGCTCTCTTAGAATGTGGCCATTGCAGGTGTAGCCAAGTACCTGTGTACAAGTGTGGAGGCACATGGTCTGCACAAAATAGCATTTTGACAGGCAAAGGAATTGGGCTCACCTGGTGACCTGGTTGACAATCTTGAGAACATATGAATATAGTTGGAGTCCAATGACCCGCCTGATGGAATGTTCTAGCTTGCTTATCAATAGGTACCTGGTGGAGTGGAACCAAAATAAGGTCCTGTTAGAGTGTAGTCTCTGAATACAAATTTTTAAAATCTCCACCTACGGCTGGACCCGAGGCAATGAACCTTTCTGGCAAGTAACCAGGAAAGAGATACAAATCAAAGCATTAAATATTTTCTGTTTATTAATGTCATTTTTGTCAGTGATGAGTGTTGAAGACAGTTTAATACATTTATTGTCAATTTTTTTTAGTATCTCATCTTTGTTGACAGAAATAAATTTTATAATCAGAGATCATTAAAATCAATGACAAACAGGACAAAGTATAAAGAGTATTTTAGAAATGGGGTCTTCACTTGGAAGTCAGGGTGCCCCTTGTCCAAGCAAGGACCCTCACTCTAGTCAAGGCAAAGGAGAAACACACACAGTTAACCCCCGCTCACCACCTTGGTAGCTTGCCATGAGCAGAAAGGCTTTACCCAGACCCAATGTGTAAAGTATTTGTCCCAACACACACAGAAATACATTGAAAACACTGCATTATGACTCAACACCAGGTTAAATAAATAGCCAATATTTATCTAAGCAAAACAAGACCAAAATGACAAAAATCCAACATGCACAAGCAAAGTTATGAATTTTTAAAAGATTAAACTACAATATAGTGCTTAGAAACACAAATGCTTTGAATTGGTGATATCAAGGCATCGTGACTAAGTTGTTTCCAAGAAGCTGATGCTAATGGCATCAGTCACGGAGTTACATGGACCCCCAGGTACAGTACCTTGCGAAAATGAAGAAACAAGTCGGTGCATGGAGTCGGAAATCGAGGTGTTGCTGGATCAGGTGTGGTGCAGGTTCCAGTGCTATGGAGCGAATGAACAGAGGCATCGGTATGAGATGCCAGGACCTTGCTGCGGAGCTGTGTAGGTGAGGCGGCATTGGTGCGAAGTATTGGATCTGGGCACTTCCGGCAGTGTTGATATCCGACGGTTACGAAGAGGTGCGGCAAAGTCAGGTGTCACGGACATTGATGACACAGCACTTCTGGACTTCACGGAGTCGTGGACTTTAGCGAGGCTGTGTTGGTGTCAGGCCTGCAGGTTTGTCGAACTCCAGCGAGGACCACGACTTCAGTTGCGGGTGACATCATAGGATCTGACATCGGTGTCAGTCCGGAGTTGTCTGAATTCGGTGCACTTCATTCATCTTGGTTTTTCACTCGCTTCTCATTTCAAGGGTCCAGGGACTGGATGAGGCCCCACTTGGTAGGGAAGGAGTCAGCAGAGAGTTCAGGTGCTGCTAGAGGAAGACTTTGATGGACTTCAGAACAGGGGGAAAGCTCAGTCCAAGCCCTTGGAGACACCTCACAAGCAGGACTATACCACAAATTCCAGTCTTTGTCCCCTTTCTCAGACAGAAGCAGACACTTCAGAATAGCCCAACAAAGCATAGTCACAGGCAGGGGCAGCACTTCTCCTGGTAGAGGTTCCTCTTGGATCCTTGAAGTAATCTAAAGTCTGGGGTTTTGGGTCCAATACTTATACCCTTTTCTGCCTTTGAAGTTGCCCAAATTCAAGGAAAAGTCTCTGTTGTTTACAGGATCCTGCCTTGCCCAGGCCTGGCTCTAGACATACTCAAGAGGGTTGGAGACTGCTTTGTGTGAGGGCAGACACAGCCCTTTCAAGTGTAAGTCACCAATCCTCCCTAGCCCAGTTGGCCCATCAGGATATGCATTTTATACCTAGCACCCTTTGAGTCACTGTCTAATGGAAATGCACAAACAGCTCAACTGTAAGTCTGACCCAGACAAGGCATCCACAAACAGGCAGAGTCACAGAATGGTTTAAGCAAGGAAATGCCTACCTCCTAAAAGTGGCATTTTCAAACTAACAATCTAAACACCAACTTCACTAACAGGTGTATGTTTCAATTGTCAGTTCAGAGAGCCCCAAACCCCACACTCCTACCTGCTCTCAAAGGGAAACTGCACTTTAAGGATATTGAAAGGTAGCCCCCAACTTAACCTATGAGAGAGATAGGCATTGTAACCGTGAAAACTGAATTTAGCAGTATTTCACTGTTAGGACATGTAAAACACATCAGTACATGTCTCACATTTAACATACACTGTACCATTGTGAGAAAGTAGCCTCTTTCTAGCATGGTTCCCCCCACTTTTGGCCTATGTGTGAGTGTGTGTCAGTTTGTTTTTACTGTGTCACTGGGATCCTGCTAGCCAGGACCCCCGTGCTCCTAGATAAAAACCTATATGTCAGTGTGTTTTGCCTGTCTCACTGGGATCCTGCTAGCCAGGACCCCAGTGCTCATAGTTTGTGGCCTAATGTGTGTGTTGTCAGTAGTGCTTAGCTGTGTCACTGAGGCTGTGCTAACCAGAACCTCAGTGCTTATGCTCTCTCTGCTTTTATATTTGTCACTATAGGCTAGTGACTTCATTTACCAATTCCAATTGGCACACTGGACCCCCCTTATAATTCCCTAGTATATGGCACCTAGGTACCCAGGCATTGGGGTTCCAAGAGATCCTTATGGGCTGCAGCATTTCTTTTGCCACCCATAAGGAGCTCAGATAAACCTTTTCACAGGACTGCCACTGCAGCCTGCATGAAGTAGTGCACACATTATTTCACATCCATTTTCACTGCACTTCAGTAACGTATAAGTCACCTATATGTCTAACCTTCATTTAATGAAAGCTAGGTGCAAAGTTCCGAAGTGTGAGGGCACCCTTGCACTAGCAAAGGTGCTCCCACATAGTTCAGGGCCAATTCCCAGAACTTTGTGAGTGCAGGGACGCCATTACACGCGTTCACTACATATAGGTCAATACCTATATGTAGCTTCACAATGGTAACACTGAATATGGCCATGTAAGGTGTCTAAGATCATGGAATTGTCCCCCATTTCAAATCTGGTATTGGGGAGCCAATTCAATGCATCCTGAGGGCTCCACCGTGGACCCCCAGTACTGCCAAACCAGCTCTATGAGGCTTGCAATTGAGCTACAGCTGCTGCCACCTCAAAGACAGGGTTCTGCCCTCCTGGGGTCTGAGCAGCTCAGTCCCAGGAAGGCAGAACAAAGCATTTCCTTTGGGAGCAGGGTGTTACACCCTCTCCCTTTGGAAATAGGTGTTACAGGCTGGGGAGGGGTATCCTCTCCCAGCCTCTGGAAATGCTTTGAAGGGCACAGATGGTGCCCTCCTTGCATAAGACAGTCTACACCAGTTCAGGGACCACCAGTCCCTGCGCTGGCGTGAAACTGGACAAAGGAAAGAGGAGTGACCACTCCCCTGTCCATCACCACCCCAGGAGTGGTGGCCAGAGCTCCTCCAGTGTGTCTCAGACTTCCGCCATCTTGTTTTCCAAGGTGTGGGTACACTCTGGAGGCCTCTGAGTGGCCAGTGCCAGAAGGTGACGTCAAAGACCCCTCCTGATAGGTCCATACCTGATAAGATAGCCAATCCCCCTCTCAGGGCTAATTAGGGTCTCACCTGTGGGTTCTCTTCAGATTCTACTTGCATGTTTCCAGCAGGAATCCTCTGCAACTACTACTTCATCCTATGACCTCGGATCAACCGCAGTCTGCTCCATGAACTGCTGTAACAGCAACAAAGTATCCAGAAGGGCTACTTTACCTCTGCAACTTCAGCTCCAGCCAGCAACTGCAACAGTTTCCATGGTGTGCACACTCTGAGGACTCCCTGTCTTCACACTGCACCAGAAGGACCGAAGAAATCTCCAGTGGAGTGACGGAATCACTCTCCTGCTAAAGCAGGCACCTTCTAAGTCGACAACCGGTTCTCTTGGACTCCTCTCCTGGCAACGAGTGTGCTGGTTGGAACACAGAGGGTCGACCCCATCGACAAAGACTGTCCTGAGGTCCTGCTGTCCCAATTTGGAGGAGGTAAGACCTTGCCTTCCCCGGGAATGACAGTACCCCTGTGCACCACATCTTCCACACCTCCTGAGGTCTCTGTGCACTCTTTGCAAAATTCCTTCATGCACAACCTGACCCAGGTCCCCAGCACTCTATCCTGTGACGCTCAACTTGCTGAATTGATCTCCGGCGGCGTGGGACCTTCCTTTGTAGTGCTGCACCAACTGCATTTTGCACCTCCTTTGTCCCATGTCCTGGGACTCCCGTGGGTGCTATTTGGTGTTCTCAGGGCCCTCTGTGTGAGGAGGCCCCTTCTTCCTCCTCACACAGAGTTGAGGCCCCCAGGTCCCTCCTGGGTCCAGATAGCACCAACTTGATGCAAAACGCGACTTTGCCGGAACCAAGGCTTGTTGGAGGAATCCCACACCAAAACTCGGCTGCATCCAACTTCTCTTCATGGGACATCCAGTGCATCATGCAGGAACCCGCATCTTCCTGTGGTGCATTTCTGCAGTCTTCGTCCAACCTTGGACTCTCCTTTTGTACCCTCTTCTGGGTTGGCAGGGGCTCCTGTCCTTCCTGGAACTTCTTTTGACTTCTGGATTTGGTCTCCTTCCCTTGCAGGTCTTCAGGTCCAAGAATCCAACACTTGTTTGCAGTCTTGCTTGTTAGAGTTATTGCAAGAACCAAGCAAGACTGCAAACAAGCTTACAACTTGTAGTGTGTCCTAAGGAAACTTACTGTACTTTACTCCTGCTTTTCTGGGCTCTGGGGTGGGGTATTTTACTTACCTTTGCTGTATTCTCACTCTCCCAGCGCTTCTCTACACACTACACATGCCTAGGGGGGAATTTGGGATTCGCATTCCACTTTCTTAGTATATGGTTTGTGTTGCCCCTAGACCTATTTTCTCCCATTGCATTTTATAGCATTTCCCATTATTTGCACTATCCTATGTCTAATTACTTACCTTATTTTGGTGTCTAGTGTATATATTGTGTATAATACTTACCTCCAGAAGGAGTTATTTTTGGCCTTGTGTCACCCAAATAAACTACCTTTTATTTGTGGTAACACTGAGTATTGTCTTTACTTGTGTATAAGTACTGTGTGGCTATACGTGGTATTGCAGGAGCTTTGTATGTCTCCTAGTTTGGCCTAAGCTGCTCTGCTATGGCCACCTATATCAGCCTCAGCTGCTAGAACACTACTACATTTCACTATTAAGGGATAACTGGACCTGGTGTAAGGTGTAGGTACACAAGGTACTCACTACAAACCAGGCCTGCCTCCTACAACCATGCCCATGTGGCTGCCTAGGGCCTACCTTAGGTGTGCCTTACATGTATGAAAAGAAAAGGTTTGAACATGGCAAGTGGGAACACTAAATGTCAGGTTTAGAAGAGCTCAAAGTGAGTCTGAGAAAGTATCTCAGCGAGTATCTGCGATAAGTCTAAAACCCCTCAAAAGAGTGAAAGAATGTCTGCCAGAGCTTCCCTCTAGTGTAGGAACACACATTTTATAATAAACAAAGAACACAACTTGTAACTTCTGTCTTCATCTCCACAACTAATTTTGATCAGGCTCATGGGAACAAGGCAGCTTCTATCGACTAATCTATCTAAACAAGCAGCTAGAAACATTTCATTTATTATGTGCTAACATTGCAACTAAACTATCTACTGGGTTCTGGTTCACATCACTGCAAAGAATGGAAGAGAAAAAGTTCATGGTTAGTATAATACATTTTTGCACATTACATTGCCTTTTCCATACACCTTTTCCATCAAACTTAATCATAAAGAAACAGGTTTTGTGGTTTAAAACAAAACATTGTAGTCATTTAATGAACTTATGAATGCACGAAGATTAAATGGATCTATTTTTCTACAAAGGACTATTGTTACATGTTTCTAATCAAATTAACAGATTTGCATAATACATTGCTCAATAACAACATGATGTAAAATATATGTTTAATGATGAATTCTTCAACTAAAGCCTACAGATAATGTTGTCTTGTACTTCATTAACTGCTAGGAGAGCTCAGAAAGGAAAACTAAATGCATTTCTTTCTCATGTGCAAGCCTACATGGTATTTCTACATGTATAACTTTCAGGGCCAGATGTATCAAATGTTTTTGCAATCGCAAACGGTGCGAATCGCAGAAAACGGTCGTTTGCGAAGGCAAAAACTTGTTTTGCGATGTATGAAAGGCATTCGCAGGCCAAAAACAAGGAATCGCAATTTTTTTTATTTTTAGCGTAGCGACATGGTTTTGGGTGTCGCAATCTGCGTATCTCAATTTGCGACATGAAAAACCAAATTGCTATTTGCATATCGCAAATTGCGAGCTCGAATAGCGACTCGCAAATACAGATTCGGTATTTCTTGTCGCAAATTGCGATACACAGATTGCGACACACAAAACCATGTTGCTATGCGATGCATCAAAAAAATTGCAAATTGCGAATATTCGCAGAATGGCCTTTTGCACATGCAATTTACCACGGATTGAAACCAGGTGGTAACCAGGTGCAACCTATATAAAGAGTCCCAGAATGCCTCAGCCTCTTTTCCACAATGGCTGCACTCTACGTCATGGCGTCGAGAATGAGGATCTTGGCAGGTTTGAGGAGAGGACAGGAGCGCATTTTCAGAGTGCGCATTACCCTTTTTGACCAGTCTGAGGAAGAAATTTTTGATAAGTACAGGTTGCGCTCAGCCATGATACTTGACCTGATAGCTGAGCTACAACCTATACTGCAGTGCACAACACACAGGACCAATAGCATACCCAGCCATGTGCAGGTATTATGCTCCCTGCATCCACTTGCCTCGGGGAGCTATCAAGGGGTCATAGCAGCAGCTGGAGGGGTATCACAGAGTGCCCTCTCTAGATTTTTCAATGCATTTCTAAATGCCATGCTGAGCAGGATACACCAGTACATCAGATTTCCCCACACCCCACAGGAAATACAGCAGACAAAAATCGATTTCTACCAGATAGCACAGTTCCCCCATGTCCTAGGTGCCATAGATGGGACACATTTTGCAATCTGTCCACCATCGACCACAGAGTATGTGTACCGCAACCGTAAAAACCAATATTCACTGAACATGCAGGTGATATGCAATGCGGCCTAGATCATAACTGAACTCGTGGCCAGGTACCCAGGGAGCACACATGATTCGTACATCGTTCACCACAGCGGGATTCACACAAGACTGCAAGCTGGGGAATTTGGTGAAGGATATCTACTAGGTAATTTGCAACTTTACAATGTTGCATTGATGGCAGTGTGACTACAAGGCATCCCGGACACAACCTGTAGAATAGTGGCCAAATGTGCATTCTTGCACAATATAGCTACCACCAGGGGCATACCTGTGGAAATATCAGAGCCAGACTCAGATGAGAATGATGATCCCATACTACCCCTACAGCCAGCAGACAGGACCAGTGCAGTAGAGGGCAGGCAAAGGCGTTCTGACATCACGCACCGCCATTTCCGATGTACGTAATGACAACACCACCTCACTGACATGTATTCCGGTAGTTAGCACCTTTATCACCTTGACTTCAGGTAACATATGTGTCACTAGGACAAAGCAATGCACAATAGGCAGACATGAGCCATTAACAGTGTCACACTATTATCATCATAGTTTTACTGTATTGCTACATGTGAAGGTAGTCCCCTGTAGCCCTCAATGTCACTTCTTACGACCACGTATTCCACTTGAGTGCGCAGTGGCCTCGCCGGCACCTCTTGTATCAGGCTCACAGGCAGTACTGTGCCTGGCACTGCGACGCCTAAAATCCATCACGGGCACTACAAGACTGCTGAGGTTAGATGACTCCTCAGTATCCCCAACACCCAGTTCGCTGGGTGTAGCACTGCGTGCTGTCTGCATAGCATCCAGAACGTTGGTTATTTGCACCAATCCCTGTGCAACGTCCCTACTGCTATGTGCTGCCTCCACCTGTGCGGCCACAGCACACCGTGATATCAGGGCAGTTGATGTAGCAAGCCAATTTACGGATCTGCAAAAGCCATTGAACATTCCAAAGAATTGCCGTTGGCGCCTGCAGTGGCTCACACGCTCATGCCTGATCTCAGTACAGAGTTCCTTAATGGCATTTGTCAGTTCCTTCGTGTTATCTGCAGCTGTTTGCTGTCCCTCATGCAGCTTGCAGATGTTTGCATTCAGAGACTCCAACTGCTTGTGCCGTCCTCCCATATTGGCATTGTGTGACTGCAACTGACTGTGCATTGCCCTCATGTTTTTGCATTGCAGGCGCTGCACTTTGAGCATGGACGCTTCAAGGCCACCAAAGATTGATGGCCCTTCATCTGTATGCCGTGTGCCTGCATCGTGAGGCCTTCTGCGGGGAGTTGAGTGACGCTGGGGCAGAAACTGCTGCCTTCCTGTGGATCTAGCTTCTGGGGGTGGTGTGTGGCCTTCATCCGGCATTTCATCCGAGTCCAGATTCAACTCGTGGAGAGGTAACACCCTTGCCCTGCGTCTGATTGGTGTTATACACAATGACTCACTGGTGTTTGAGTCGGACGGTGGCTGAGTTTCTGCATCCCCCACATTGGCACATTCTGCTGCTGCTGGGCCTGAGCCACCTGCAACGACAATGTGCAGCATGTCATTTATGAATGTATCACCAAATGTTGCACAATGGTAATGAATGTACACTTACATCGTATCACTGTGAATTGTGTGTGTTGTTCTTCTGTGTGTCTGTATACTTAATTGCTATCTATGTGCTAGTTTCAGCTCAGGGTTGTGGACTACCACTCCCATAAGGCATTGTTGTGCCGCATGTAAGATGTGGAATGGACTACTTATCACAATGCTTTGCACTAATTGCTATTGCCTAAGGGGCATTTGTACATGCACATATGGTGATACACATAATTATTGGACTTACCTTTGCTGGTGCTGGGTGTGCCGGCAGTGTCAATGTCAGTGACCCCACTGACAGCTTCTGGAAGCAGTGTGTACTCCACCGTGTCTTCCATGGGGTTGGAGGGTGTCTGGATGGATGGTCTGCCTCCTGTGCTCCTTGTCTCCTTTAGCCTGCTGGCCACCCTCTCCTTGGCACAGGAACGCAGGTCGTACCACCTCTTGCGTATCTCTTCCACTGAGCGCTGCGCAACCCCCACTGCACAGATTTTGGTCTGGATGTCAGCCCAAAGTTTCCGCTTCTCACCCTCTGGTACCTGGAGTGAGCTCTTCCCAAAGAGCCGGTCATGGCTCCTGACCACCTCCTCAGTGAGCACCTCCAATTCTTGCTCACTGAATTTCAGCTTCCTCTTCCTCTCTCCCTTCTCCTTCCCATTGCCAGCATTGGCCATGTTGGTGTTAGGTCCTAGCTTCCTCCCACAATAGCCTCCCTGGGGCTGGTCTGTGACTCTCTGACTGCTCCTGTGGGTGTGGTACCTGGAAACAGCATGGGCTGCCTCACTTCGTGCTTTTGATGTCATCAGTCTGTGCCGGGTAACCGTTTTCGCAATTTGCGATTTTCAAATACCGAATCACAATCTTGTTTGCGATTCGGTATTTGGACCTCACAAATTGCATTAGCGATTTTTGAGAAATCGCTATTTCCAACTCGTAATTTTGATACATCACATTTTGCGTGCCGGAAATAGCAATTTCTTAAAATTAGCTATTTAAGACTCGCAAAGCAAAATCTTGATACATCTGGCCCCCAGTTATTTAAAAAAGCCCTCCCGGTATCTCCAACTGATGGTTTGGAACCATCACAAAATCACATTCACAGATGTATTCAGAGTTCACTCTCATCTTCTGCTGAATCACTCCCTTTGATTTTCAGATTTTCTGTTTATTTTAGTCTGTTAAATCCTTTATTTATATGGTCACTTAATGGTAAATCTTTCTCCATTCTTCTATTCATCTCCCTTATAAATTGGGTTTCTAGTTGGCAGGTATGCCCTCTCACCAAGTAATGACCACAATCCTAGTAAGAGCAAGTCAGATACACATCTTAAATTAATCTGTGCTCACCCTCTGGCAGCTTGGCACAGAGCAGTCCGGCTTAACTTGAGAGGCAATGTTTAAAGTAGTTCGCAACAATTAATTACAGCATCACAGTGAAATCACCACAAAATGACTTCACACCAATTACGAACAATAGAGAATGATTATCTGAATAAATCACGGCAAAAATCATAAAAAGCCAAAAGGTAGACCATGAGATATGTAATTTAAAAGATTTAGGTGAAAATAGCTCATAAATGTGCAAAGCGCCAACTGTGGTTATCTGGTCGCTCGAGACTGGGAAAATTTCAAGGGTTCAGGTCCCCCATGATAGAGTGTGGACCAGATGCAGGGACCCACTTAGGGCTGCTGAATACAGTACCTTAAATCCTGGTGCACAGTCTGTGCTGTGTTGGTTTGTGAGGCTTTGCGGTGGTTCCAGTGAAGACCACAGAAGTCAGAGTATCTTAGTCCCACTTCCAAGGGTCCAGGATTGGGGTGGTACAACTTGGCAGGGCAGGCTCACTGATGGCAGAGTCCAGGGGCAGGAGCAGCTTGGCTATAAGTCTTTTGTGTCGCAGAGACTTCAGAAAACAGAAGGCCAATCAACTAGCTCTTGAATTCACTCTGGGTTCTGGGTTGTAGAAATGCAGGTCCTCTCACTCCCATGTCAGCACAGCAAATCAGGAGTCCAGCAAAGTAGCAGTCCAGCAGAGCGCCAGCCCTTTTAGCAGCACAGCAGTCTGTCTTCACGGCAGAGTATCCACAGGTCCAGAAGTGTACTGAAGTGGTGGTGTCTGATGTCCAGCACTTATACTTTGGTGCCCTGGTTCTGGAAGGTGGGATAAGCTTTCTGGAGGTATACCTTCGAAGTGCACAGATGCTCTGCCTCCCTTGTTCTGGCTCCATGCTGGCTAGAGTGACAATGCAAGGTCATTCAGCTCTATTGTGTATGGACAGGACAAGCCTATTTAGATGTAAATGAGGCAGTGCTAAGTTCTGCACCCATCAAGTCAGTTAATGGCCCAATGGCTCAAGTCACACATAATCTCCCATTGTGTGTGGCTGTATAGCTGTTACCCACTCCAAATGTGTATTGGAGACAGGCAGCAGGCACATAGGGCTAAGAGGAAAAAAATGTCAACTTTCTAAAAGTGGAATTTTTAAAATTGTAGTGATAAATTTGAGTTTACCATTAAAGAGGATTTATCATTTCAATTCCATAGGTACTAAACATGAGAGCTGTACCTCCTTACAATCAGGAATTTCACTTAATGAATGTATCATGGTATCCCCAATGTTATCCCATGAGAGGGGTAGGCCTCACAGTATTGAAAAATTAATCTGGGAGTTTTCACTACCAGGACATATAAAATTGAAATGTAAATGCCCTGCCTTTTACTTACACAGCACACTGCCCTATGGGGCTACCTGGGGCCTAACTTAGGAGTGTCATGTGGAATTTGAGGCTTGGCAAGGGGTTGTATATGCCAAGTCGACATGTCCGTGAATCTGCACATACAGGCTCTGCAGTGGCAGGCCTGAGACATGTTTAAAATACTACTTAAGTGGGTGGCACAATCAGCGCTACAGGCCCACAAGTAGCATTTAATTTACAGGCCCTGGGCACATTTTACTAGGGACTTATAAGTAAATCAAGTATGACAATTGTTAATAGGCCAATGTTATCATGTTTTAGAGGAGTGAGCACATGCACTTTGGCACAGGTCAGCAGTGGTAAAGTGCCCAGAATCCGAAAGCCGACAAAAACAAATTCAGCAAAAAGGAGAGGAGGAAGGCAAAAAGGTTGGGATCGACCCTGCAGAAAAGGTCATTTTCAGCAATCTCTCTACCTTTCTTCTTTAATCACAGTATCTTTATAGTATTGTAAATTGCTAAGGTAGATAGAAAACAAACAACTACTGTTCATCCAGGAACTAAGATAGCCTTGAGGATTCCTCCTCATGTTGCTTATATTCAGTTGCATATTGATGAAATTCCCTTAGTAATGCTTTGAACTATGCTAGTACTTTCTAAAGATTCTAAATCAAGATTTAAGTCAGAAATATTATTTGCATAGTTTATAATCTTCTCACTCTCGTCTGGGATAGAAGTGCAATAATTTTCAATTCTCAGCATCTTGCAGATCTAATTACCTCTAAATCTGTGTTTTCAACTAATAAGGCTTTAGATGTACTAATTGCCAGTTTGTTCACTACTGCTTTCTAATCTGTTCGTCATTTAATACTACTCCTACTGCTAGAATAATAGCTCCAAATATTCCTCTCACTAATTGCGCTCCCTCATTTACACTTCGTGAATATCTTTGTGCAGGTGTCATTGTTAGTGCATCTAAACTCTATACATGATACATCTTTTAAAAAGAGAAAACCTATGTAGCTAATTCCTTCCCAATCAGCTGGCAATCTAAAATAAGCATTTGCTCCACAGATAAAATATACTCCATGTATAGTAGGGGCAACCTCCTGCAAAATTTGTCATGTTCCGCTTGGTAACTCAAAAACATGCTCGCAATTACTATTCCCTACGGGTCTTTTTTCCCATGAATTGTTCTGTTAAACACACATAATCTCCCTTTGTGTCTCATATTTAATTTGAATATTGGAGCAGGCATTTTCTAAACTCATTGTCTTCCCTTTTCCACACGTTCTTTAAGACATCTTCCTTTTTCTATGCATTTCATGCAAACTGTGGGTTTCTCTCCTCTAACATTAAAATGAGAACTGTTTCTAGTGGATTCATTAAGCAAGTAAGGTTAGGTCAGAAAGAAAAGGTTTAAAGTAATACCAAGCTGTCTCCATCTCCTTAGCTTGTGGATGTAGATTCATTCTTTTTATTAGTGGAACTTTTGAAAGAACCATATGAAAATTAGAGAAATAGTATCTCTGCCTATATACTAAACTAATAATACACTGCTGCATGATATAGCATAGGAAGGAGGAATATGATGATAAGCTGCTTGTTTATCAGATGAAGAAGGCTTGTGTACGCATACATAACAGTCCTTTGTGTCAATGTCTTTCGTATACCCTTGCACTAATCTTGAATAAACGTTTGTCGAATCATCTTCCTTCATGTAATGTACAAATGAAGCCTTCAAAACTCATCTTCATTAATACATGGTCTAGAAATTGTGCTATTTAATGTATCCACTGATTTCTCTGTTTCTGGTATAAAATGTGTTAATAATAAAATGGGAACTGCCAATAAAAGTGTCATTATAATGCCTTCAAAAAAATTACATTAATTGTTGCTTAAGGTACACATATTTATCTAAAATCAGAGTCTTATTAAACAATATGTATGTAATAGAAAAATGAAAGTCTTTAACTTATCCAGCAAATTTCTTCTTGTTAGTTTCTTGTAGCATTATTTACAGAAGTCTTCGTAAAGTCTTCCTTAAACCTACTCCGTGCTCTTCAAAAATGTGATCTTCCGCTGCATCCAGGCCTAGGTACTCTTCCAATGTTCTTTAAATAACATTTTTGCAGTCTTCATTTTAAACAGTTCATTTAATCCATTTGTAGGCAATTGACTTTCTTTTGAGCAATTTTAAGGTGATGCAGGCACTTCTTATTGCAGTCAAACAAGTCTGAGATTGGAACGTTTGTTACTTGGCTCACATAATATGTCCATGCAGGTGCTGAATATCTTTGACAGGGTATTCTTATTCTTTTTGGATCTTCTCAGTACTTGTTGATCTCTTTCTGTGTCACTTACACAACTTGATTCTGTTTCTTCATGAATTGTCAGTAAAATGGATTTAATTGACACACTTGAATTCAGCGTCTTCCAATTATACATTTTTGCCCATTCAGCATTATGTGCACCTTTCATCGTTCTTGACCCAGAAATCATTCCTTCTCCTGGATCTTCTCATTGTTTTTCAGGTATATCAACTGTCACTTCAGCTTGAGTTTCTGTTTCTCCACTTTCTATGTCAAGAGTTCCAATGCCTCTCTGTCAGATATCTATCAACTGGATTTCTTCACCCATCTGCAGATCTTCACTCCTTTCTTCTTGCTGGCTCTGATCACTAACTCTCCTGTTCTCTACTCATGTCTGTACAGCTTGTGGTGGTACATTTACTAGTGTCCTCGGTTGAGGCTCATACAACGCTATTTCTTCATAAGGATCTGTTGATCTCTGGGTATGAAAGGCATGTCCCAATGTGATACTCCAGCACACTTGACAGCTGCATGCGTTATAAGAATGACTTGATAGGGGTCTTTCCACCTTGGCTTCAGACAGGATTTTTTCATGTCCTTTTTGACAAGGACCCGGCATCCTGGACTGAGGACATTGCATTGCTCTTATTGTGGATTTACAGTGACAGCTTAAACCGGTAGAGAAACAGAACACACTGCATCAGCTGTTATGTTCACAAGTGCATTTTCAGAAACAGAAGATAATCTTATTGCTCTCCCCTTTAGTATCTCATGTGGGGATAATCCGGTCTTTCTATGAGATGTACTTTGCATACTCATCAGAACTAGTGGTAAAGCATCAGGCTATTTCAGTGACGTTCACAAACTTTTGCCAATCTAGTAGTAATGGTTGCAATGATCTGCTCAACGATTCCTGATGCTTCCGGTTGATAACTGCAGTATAGCTGCTGTTCATTTTGAAATTCTGCTGTCGTAGTTCGACTCTTGCTCTGGGCAAGACTGCTGGTTTAAGGATGACAGTACTTATGTTTGTAGGTGACTCTGCCTATCCTACAAGTCGCAACTGTAGTCCCAACCATTCCGACTCACTAGCAGTACCTCACCAAAAACCCAAACAGTTAAAGGTGATTTGTGGCAGCTTTTATGCATGGACTCAAGAGTATGACATCTCAGGGAGTGCCGTGGTTAAACGGAGATTACCCCTTTCTCACAGATACATCAAGTCTCAACCAAACACAGGCAATAACTAAGATGCAGTAAGATTTCAATAGTTTTTATTCAACACAGTCTGCAATCTGCGGTACATTGCATGGGCTGCAATGATTAGGATAATGAACAGTGCAAGAGACAGAATTGTAAAGACAAGAGTCATGATTATAAAGACCCCCATCATCTTGCAGTAACATAGAAAGACATAGAGTATATAATATGTCCTATTACCCTATTCTGATAGGCCTAAACTTCTACCTAAAGGAGAGCTGGGTATGTCAAACCTAATCTGCCAGTGCCATGTCTCTGAGAAGAGCCCCCAACCCTTGCTACCTTGGAATGAGGTCTCTAGCTCAGACTCCGTAGGAACACAAAGCCCGGGTAAGCGTCAAGGCGACGTGCAGCATCGATAGCAGCGATGGTATCTGTTCGGAAGCCCTCTGATTATCTGTTTAAAGTGAGATGTATTCATACAGATCTAGTTGGACTCCTGACGTAGGTTGTTCCCAAACAATAGATAACACAGCACGCTTGGGACGGTAATTAATATAAACAATTCCTTTAAAAGCGTGAAGAGGGAAAGTACCTAATGTGAACACCTACAGTTTGTTTGTCTTTGTCGCTTGATTTGTCGCCTTAACGCATTGGCACTGATAACATAAACTTAAACAAATGGCCTAACTATAAACAAGGCAGCCATCTTAAAAGAATTAATTCAATAAATGGGCTAAGACAGAGCAAGCTAAGTAGGTTAAAAGTCACTAGGTGACAGGGGCACGAGTCTGCAAGCCAAAGGCTAAGTTAACTCCTGTTATCCCATTAAAACAAACTAGGATTCACTACACTGCACACAACAATGATCTCACTGTTTATGTGAGTTCTTCTATTTGACTCCAAAGAAACAGGCACACCGTACCTCAGGACTAATTCCCTCAACATCAGTTGGATACAGTGAGATTGTCATTTCTTCTTGTTGAGTAGGCTTCCACCCATCTAAAGAAAATGCACACTACTGTATAATCAGGACATACCTCAGCCCGTTGCAAACATGCATCTTCATAAAGTTCATTTGCATCTTTTGCATCTTTTGCATCTTTTGAAAGGACCTCCTGCCCAATGGCTCATTGTAACTGATGTTCATTTTCCAATATTCATGTTTTGACATTTTACACATCTGTGGCATAATTCTTCTGCATTGTTTCCAAATCTGGGAGTACACCAATTCTGTCTGAATGACCTGACCATAGTATCTCAACCTAAATATGTAGTTTCATAGAAATGTTGTGTCATTGGGGTTAACAGGATATCTGGTAGCACTGGTCTGCCATCTACTGAAGCCCAAATGTCATTTTCTTCCTTTCCACATCCTGCCCTGTGCCAACTCTGTTGTTCTGCTTTAGAATTTACTCTCCTGCATGTTTCAGATCATCTCAAGTGTCAGCTATTGTCATCAGCATAGAATAGACAGTGTCCTTTTAAGGCTCATCTGTGAATGTTCCATTAAATGTACAGGGCACAACTGCACAATAACATGCAACTTCATCTGCATATTCTAATACTCACAGTAACATAACCATTGTCGCTCCTGTGAGCTGCACATTTAACTACAGAAAATTCACTTGGAAGCTGTAAAGCTTCTAATAGTCTTCTCACATGCTTATCATTCCATATTGGTGAACCAGATGATGTCATAAAACCTCTTTGTGACCATAACTGGCCAAAGTTATGGACCACACAAAAGCCATAATGACTATTTGTAAATTCAGTCACTCTCATTTGAGTTGATAGCTTCAAGCTCTGGTAAGAGCAATCAATTCTGCACCTTGTGCTGAAGGGGCTCTTTGAAGCCATGAAGCTTGTTATATCTTGTATTCTGCATTTAGTGTAAGCTGCTCTCAGAGAACCATCATTTGTTCTTAGACATGAGCCATCTACAAAAAGGACATAAGCAGGACTTATCAATGGTCAATACTTTATAATAGGTATTGGCTTGGTGCCAAGACAGTCATGTTCAAACTCATCAGATACATCACTTTCCGACAAGGGGAGCTGTGTTCTTGGAATCAAAACTAAACAGCACTTCAATTCATATTCCTGGAAGCAAGGATCTGCTGCTTTTATTTAGTCAATCTAGAATTAGTCATGTATTGGGTTTTGGTTCAGGTAAACAAAACCTCAACCAAGTGAGGGACCACAACTGTTAAAAGATGTCCCATTGCTATCCTTTCACATCTCTTGATGCTAGCACTGAGAGCTGCTATTGTTTTAAGACAACCAGGCACTGCATCAGCTACAGGATCAAGTGTGACTGAAAAACATGTTTCTTTGCATCACCATGTATCTGTATTAGCACTGAGAGAGTGCAGCCCTCCCTCTCACTGCAAAACAGTATAAAATTATGTGAATAAGCAGGCATTCCCTCATCCAGGGCAGGACAGAGAATTTCTCTCAGCTCTAGGAAAGCCTTCATGTGTTTATTGTCCTATTAAATAAGATCAGGCACATCTCTGTGTGTCATTCTTAGTCACCAAGGAACAGATGGGTATCCACTGTCCATAGTAGGCAAACATTCCCTAAAACACTCTGGCTTCTCATTGCATTTTTGGAGGACCCATTTCCAAATGCCTTTCACTCTCTCTTTTGATACTTTCATTGTTTCTTTCTCAATGATTTGTCTTCATTTTGACAGTATTGCAACTTGCTAGGGGACACTTTAGCCCTTATTATGACATTGGCGATGGCTGTAGTACCGTTGCAAGGCTGGCAGTGAAGACCGTCAAATTATGACCATTACAGTGATCCCTCCCATTGACAGCCAATATACCAACCCAACCGCCAGTGTGGTCTGTCCACTGACCATGGCGGTAGCCCTCTTCAGGCAGGCGGAAGAAAGCGACCCACCCACCATATTATGACATAGCAGACCACCAGGATTTCTCAGGCAGGACCACTGCCACCAAAAGTGTGGCAGAAACTCCTCATATAAAAGAAGACACTCACCTCCAGGGACACAGAGGAGTCCGTGGCCACCATGGAACCTGAACTGGAAGTCATGCCGATGCTGTACCACACAATGGAAGTCCAGGAGCACCAACGCCGACGAAGACGATGACTATAGCCACCTAGCACACAACGGAGGGAGGGGAGAGTGACACACACACTCACAATACACAACAAACACCCAGACCACACACCCAGAACAATCTGCAGAGTAAATCAACAGTAACACAACCCAGAATCAAAGAAAGCTAGGACACATACCTCTGGACCAACCACTGTATTGATGTTGGAAAATAAGCTAAATCTCAAATAAATAAATGTACACACATGTGCATATGTACAGCAAGGGCCATTGGCCAGTCCACAGGAAACAAATGGCCACAAAGCAACGTCCCAGGCCCAACTTGACTCCTGACAGCCCAGTCACTAGGCAGGGGCATCATGTTGTAAATAGGCAGACACCTCAGGGGGCAGGTGGGGGTAGGGGTGGTGAGGGAGGAGGTTTCTTTTTGGGAGAGGTTCCCTTTCTTCTTAGGGGGCAGAGTAGTGGGCTTGGGGCAGGGGGCCGGAGTGCCACTCTTGTGCCCCTTAGTGCAGTTGAAGTCATAGGAGGAGGAGAAACAGGAGTCAAACAGGAGGTGGAGGTACTGGGCTGGGGGAGGAATCTTCCTCCTACGGGCAGGATGGGTGAAGGGATGAGGTGAAGGCGGGAAAGGAAAAGCCTCTTAGGACCAAGGGGTCATGCAGTGGGAGGAGGAATGGGAGAGGAGGTAGAAGAAGTGGTTGTGGGAGGAGTAGGTATGCTGGACTTAGGTACAGGTGCACGGTCAGTGTGTATGTGTGAGGTAGATGGCTGTTGGGTGTCCGGGTGGGAGCGTTTATGTCTAATAGGAGGGGGGCAGACAGGGTGAGAGAGGACAAACAGGACATGTGGATGTATGTTGTTGTGGTGTCTGCATGTGAGGTGGGTGTGCTGCATGAGGTTGTGATGATGGTGGTGGTGACTGCGCATGTGGTGTGTGGGATGCATGTCTGCATCTCTGCTGTTCTGGTGACTGTGGGCAAGGCTGTAGAGGTGGTAGGATCTGGGACTGATGATGCAGTGCATGCAGGTGTGGATGATGATGTGACTGTGAGGGAGGAGAAGGGGAGACAGTGGACGCAGTGGCTGTTGAAGTATGTGCATATGTGTGTCGGCTGTATGTGTGCTTGTGGACTGAAAAGTGGTGCCTGTGTTTGTCTGGGCGAGTCCTGTCTGTTGATTTGGGTGCGTGCTTGTCAGATTGTGTGCATAGCATGGGTTGGGGGAGAGGGCTATGGGACTGGGAACAGGTACACTGGCTGCTGTCAGAGAGGAGGCCAGAGCCTAAAACTATCTCTATAGAGCAGCCAAGCCACTGTGAATGCCCTCCATGAAAGCATTGCATTGCTGCATCTGGGATGCTAGTCCCTGGATGGCATTCTCTATGGTTGACTGCCCTCCAGAGATGGATCTCAGGAGGTGAACAGTCTCCACACTGAGGGCAGCAGGGCTGACAGAGGAAGGCCTGAGGTGCTTGGGGTGAAAGAGATGCCCACCCTCCTGGGTGAGCAGGGAAGGGCAACTGGTTGGGGAGCTACTGGGAGGGCGGTGCTGGTATAGGTGTTGGCAGAAGATCTAGTAGCTGGAGTGGTCCCAGAGGGGTCCGCCACCACCAGAGAGCTTCCATCAAAGGAGGAATTAAAGTCTGTAGTTGTCGCTCCTGTCTCCCTTGTGATGCTCCCCTCACCCTCCAACCCACTGATCCCCCTCGACATCTGTGCTCTCTGTCTCCTGGGTCCCGTGGGCTGCAGCTCCCCCACTTGCTGGTGCCCCTGCTCCTTCGCCAGATGATGCTAATGCACACAAGGACAGGATGACAAAAGGAGAGAGGTTGTGGGAAAAATAAAGAGAGCACATGGTCAATCACAGCAACAACAGCACATGTGGCATACATATCACAATCACTCACTGGGACTAACACTGCACAGTATGGAACACAATGACAAACCACTACCTGGGTACAACAGCAGTAAAGGACCCAAACACTCCCATCTGCACAGCTAATGGGACTCACTAAGCCCTGTCTTCCATGGTATGCTAGCTAGTGACCAATACCAAATATATATACCACCCTACATAGCTAAGCAGGACCACACTAAAGCTAAAGCGGCATATTGGGGCACCCACTGACTGGAACCTTGCACGCAAACCCCAAGCCGGGCCACAAATAATTAATACCACACACTCTGTACTCACCCCCTTGTGGCTGCTGTGCTGTCTTTAAGAGCCCTTCCAACTCAGGATTGGCCACTGCCAGTATGCAGGCCATTAGGGGCGGTCAGGCTCCGACGGGTACCCCTCCCTCATTGGGAGGCCATCCCCAGCTGGGCCTCTGCGGCCTTCTGGGCCCAGCATCTCAGGTCCAATCACCGTTTCCGGCAGTGGGTGCTCCGCCGGCTATGGACTCGTGGGTCTGCACGTCCTTGGCGATGGCACACCAAAACCCTTTTTTTTTTATGGGCGCAGACCTACAGAGGAGACACAGACAGAAGGACACCATGAACTCAACAATCCATTCTGTCACACACATGTCATGCATTCTGCATACGATCCACATGAAGCACACACATGACCCCTACCTCTGCATACATATTCAGTGCTACCAAACCCCTCCAAATGACACACTGCCAGCACACACATACAACTGCATGCAGCCATGCCGCATCCAACGTACCCATGATGTACTCACCTGTTGGTCTGGAGGCCCATGCAACTGCCCATACAGGGGTAGGACCCCATCCACAAGCTTCTCCTCCGATGTGAAGGCTGGGGCCTTTTCCCCTGTAGCATGTGCCATCTGTCAGAGTCACCAGATCCTCGGGGTCTGTGCACGTTCCCAACACGTCCACCACTGAACAGCTCCAAGACTCTGATAGATAAATCACAGAGACTGAGAGAGTCCAAGAGGGGAAGAGGGGATTAGGAAGGGAACAGCTGGGAAGGAGACCTGTAGTAAGAAAAAGGTTAGAACACACAATATGAAAATTATATCTCCTGAAATCAATACTAGACTATGATTCTAAGCCTAGTCACTCTGAAACATGAACAATCTAAGAGTTAAGCTTAAAATGACTAAGTTTCAAGATGGCCGGATACCTGTAGGGGAATGAGAATGAATTAAATGAAAACTTTCTTATTCAAGTACTTTCCTTTACATGAGAATCAGAAAAAACATTCTGACTAAATTTTAAACCAGTCATATAAATCCTGTTTTGAGAATGTATACTAGGACCATACAATATTGCATCCAGAAACTCTGGCCTTCTGTGTACTCTTAAAATGCTTCAACACAAATTGTGCATATTGCAGATATATATATATATGTAATAAACACCATAAAAGGATTGTGCACCATGAATAACACAATATGGATTCAGGAAACAAATTACATAACTTGTCAACTCGAATATTACATAATAAATATCTTAGAATAGTAGCATACAATAAACAACATGAATTAAACTCGAGGAGAGAATCATGCGTCTTGCCAATTTGAGTGTTACCATGTAAAATACCAAGAAATGGTAGCAAGCAATGAATATCAAAGTCAAATCATCATTAATCGAATCGCACGTCTTGCAGATTCGTAAAACACGATGTAAATGTCAAGGAATAACAGCTCACAATAAATACCAAGATCAAAGTACCATGAAACGAATCGCGCTTCTTTTGCCGATTCTTAAGCCACCATGTAAAATGTCAAGAAATGGTAGCGTGCAATGAACAACAAAGTTAAATGCTCATAAAATGAGTTGTGCGTCTTGCCAATTCGTAAAACATCATGTAAATGTCAAGAAATAGTAGCGCGCAATGGACAACAATGTTTAAACACCATAAAACGAATTGCGCGTCTTGCCGATTCTTAACCCACCATGTAAATGTCAAGAAATGGTAGCGCGCAATGAATAACAAAGTCAAACCTTTATGAAATAAATCGCGCGTCTTGCCTATTTGTAAACTACCATATAAATGTCAAGAAATGGTAGTGCGCAAGTAATCTGTTACTCATTTAAGAATTTAAACCAAGAATATGAAAATTCAAAATAACGGTGTCGGGACAGTCCAACCACTGTCTTGCCGCCTTGAACAATGATCACCAATCAAGGATTAGGGCAGAAGACTGGAAGATCCAAATAGGCCGCCGGGACAGGAGCTCAGGAAGAAGCTGCTGCTCTGCACCGGGACCTCTGAATAGTGAGCACTGGGAGTTGGGCTGGCTCTCTTTTATAGAGCCTTGGCCCAGCCCAGAACCACGCCCAAGCATGTTGCAGGGAAAGTCTCTGGAAGGCCCTGGAAAGGGGCCGCACCCTAACACACTCTGAAAACCTGCAGCAATACATTGCAAAGGAACAGTATTTGTAAGCATATTAAAAATAAGTTTTCAGGATTGAACTCTGCAATGCAAAAGGTTAAACCACAACATATCAGCACAATGCATAAATTACTTTGTTTTGAGAGTGCTGGGTTTTTGCATTTTTGTCGCCAATAGAGCGCGTATTGCTCTGGTGTTGACAGTACTCCCCTCTCCCAGACGCGCTCTAGGGCCTGGTTTGCTTGGATTAAGACGATGAAAGCGTCTCAAAAGTACTGGAGCATGAACATCAGATGCGGAAACCCATGAGTTACTTTCAGGACCATAACCTTTCCATGAGATTAAGTCGCATAAATTACACCCTCTCAGTTTAGAATCCAACACTTTCTTGACTTTGCATTCTTCTTCCCCTTGTACTAGAACAGGAGCTGGATGAGGGTGGACCTTTTGGACTGCCTTTTTCAAGAGGGAAGTGTGGAACACTGGATGAATCCGTAAGGATCTGGGCAATTGTAGTTTATAGGTCACCGGATTGATTTGCTGAAGGACAGTATAAGGACCTATGAATTTAGGGTTAAACATGTGCTTCTTTGTGAAATCTAACTGTTTTGTGGAAAGCCACACTTTGTCACCTGGTTGATATTGCGGTCCCTCACAATGTTTCTTGTCAAAATGCCTTTTATATTTTTGTTTGAGTTTTTTATAAATGCTGTTGAATCAGTTTCTGGGTTTGATGTAAATGCTGAATGGTTTTTGACACAGCTGGAGTAAGAGAACTTTCTTGAGGAATTGTGATGGGCAAGGTGTCAGGATGATAGCCAAATAAACCAAAAAAGGGTGTAACGCCAATAGAAGTGTGGAATGAGTTATTGTAAGCTAACTCAGCTAACCAGAGCATAGATGTCCAAAAATGAAGTACCTTTTCAGCGTAGGCACATAGGTATTGTTTCAAAGTCTGATTTAGTCTCTCCGTTTGACCATCTGTTTGAGGATGGTGACTAGTAGATAGCGTAGATGTCACTTGGAGTTTTTTACACCATGTCTTCCAGAAATTGGAGGAAAATTGTGACCCCCGATCGGAGAGGATA
The DNA here is from genome assembly GCF_031143425.1 of Pleurodeles waltl. NCBI lineage: Eukaryota > Metazoa > Chordata > Amphibia > Caudata > Salamandridae > Pleurodeles > Pleurodeles waltl. Next base: position 555,551,342 of record NC_090436.1, read on the forward strand.
ACCTTTGGCAGTCCATGATAACGAACCACTCTGTTCAGTAAAATAGTTGCCAATTCACTTGAAGTGGGCAATTTTTTACAGGCGATGAAATGTCCATATTTCGTGAGACTATCTACTACCACCAGAATTACTGAATGCTGTTGAACCACTGGCAGACCGGTAATAAAGTCTAAAGAAATGTGCTCCCATGGACGACTTGGGGATGGAAGTGGATGTAACAACCCTTTTGGTTTTGAATGACTTGTTTTAATGCGAGCACAAACTTCACAGTTGTTTACCATTGCTTTTACATCTTTTGTTAGGGTAGGCCACCAAAAATAGCGTTGGATCAGTTCAAGAGTTTTAGGAGTACCTGGGTGACCTGCTGTAGGTATAACATGCAACCAATGAAACACTATCTTGCGAAGTTTGGTAGTGGGTACGAACAAACGAGCATCATGAAAGGGTAAACCTTGCTTGATTGACCTTTTGGGATCTGCTTGGGCCCATGTTTGCCATTTTTCAACAGTGAAAGAGTTGCAAATTTCTTCAAAGAAATCTTCAGTTTTTATGATACATAGAACCTTGTGAGGAGCAATGATAGCTCTGGAGGCTTGAAATGCAGGCAATGTGGTAGACTCTTGATGGGACAAGGCGTCAGCCTTGCGATTATCTTTACCAGACCGGAAGGTTACCACAAAATCAAATTCGGCAAAAAAAAGCATCCAGCGTAATTGCCGAGGGGTCAAAAGTCTGGCGGAACTCATAAATTGAAGATTACGATGATCAGTATATACTGTAACAGTGTATTTGGCACCCAACAAATGATGTCTCCATTCTTTAAAGGCGTCACGAATCACCAGAAGCTCTTTTTCAGCAATAACATAGTTCTGTTCGTCTTCGTTCAACTTCCGAGACATATAAGCTACAGGATGAAGTTGACCAGTGTCTTTATTTTGTTGTGATAAGACGGCTCCTATTGCTACATCTGAAGCATCAGCTTCCACTATGAAAGGTTGATTCGCATCAGGATGAGTCAAGACTGGGGCAGTGGAGAAAGCTTCCTTCAAAGTCGAGAAGGCTTGATCAGCTTCTGGGGACCATACAAACTTTTCTTTCTTTCTTAGTAGCTTAGTGATTGGAGCCACTGTCTGGGAGAAATGATTTATGAGCCTCCAGTAAAAATTAGTTAACCCCAGGAAACATTGTACATCACGAACAGTCTTTGGGGTGGGCCAATCAGATACGGCTTTTACTTTCTTTTCTGCCATCACCATACCTTGAGGGGTAAGAATAACCTCTAAAAACTCAACTGTGGTAACATGAAACTCTCACTTGGTTAGTTCACAATATAAATGGTGTTTTCGAAGGGCTGCAAGAATTTTCTTGACATGTTGGACATGTTCGTTTTCATTGTCAGAGTAGATCAAAATGTAATTGATGTAGACTATGGCAAATATGTTGAGGTACTCTCTAAGAACGTCATTCAAGAAAAATTGAAATGCTGCTGGAGCATTACACAGACCAAAAGGCATGACGGTGTATTCAAAAAGGCCATATCTTGTCTTGAACGCTGTTTTCCATTCATCACCCTCTCTCATTCTGACCAAATGATAAGCACCTCGAAGGTCAAGCTTCGTGTAGATTTTTGCTTTCTTTACTTGTTCCAATAAGACCGGAATTAGGGGCAAAGGATATTTATTCTTGATGGTGACTTTGTTCAAACACCTATAGTCGATGCAAGTTCGAAGTTCTCCATTAGCTTTTGGAACAAAAAACAAAGGCGAAGCTGTAGGAGACTTAGGCCCATATTTATACTTTTTGACGCTAAACTGCGCTAACGCAGTTTAGCGTCAAAAAGTTTTGCGCCGGCTAACGCCATTCTGCAGCGCCATGCGGGTGCCGTATTTATTGAATGGCGTTAGCCGGCGCAAGCAGACCGGCGCTGCCTGGTGTGCGCGAGAAAAACCACGTACACCAGGCAGCGCCGGCGTAGGGGGAAAATGGCGCATGGGCGTCTTAAAATGGGGCAAGTCAGGTTACGTCAAAAAAATCGTCGTAACCCGACTTGCGCCATTTATTTTCGACGCCCATCCCCCATCAACATGACTCCTATCATTGTAAAGATAGGAGTCATGCCCCCTTGCCCAATGGCCATGCCCAGGGGACTTCTGTCCCCTGGGCATGGTCATTGGGCATAGTGGCATGTAGGGGGGCACAAATCAGGCCCCCCTATGCCACCAAAAATTATTAAAAAAAAATAAAAAAAATACTCACCTGAATGTCCCTGGGGTGGGTCCGTCCAGCCTTGGGTGTCCTCCTGGGGTGGGCAAGGGTGGCAGGGGGGGTCCCTGGGGGCAGGGGAGGGCACTCTGGGCTCATTTTGAGCCCACTTGTCCCTTAACGCCATGCCTGACCCAGGCGTTAAAAAGCGGCGCAAATGCGCCGTTTTTAGCAACGCCCACTCCCGGGCGTCTCTTTTGCCCGGGAGTATAAATACCACGTAAAGGCCTGGGAGTCATTTTTTAGACGGGAACGCCTCCCTTGCATATCATTAACGCAAGGAAGGGGTTCACGCTAAAAAATGACGCACATTCCGGGAACTTTGGCGCTATTCGCCTCTAACGCCATAGTATAAATATGGCGTTAGTTTGCGTTAGTTTTGCGTCGAAATTGCGTCAAAAAAAACGACGCAATTTCGGCGCAAACGGAGTATAAATATGCCCCTTAGAGGGGTGAATGAAGCCATTCTCCAAAAATGTATCTAGGTATTTTCGTAAATGTTGATTTTCATGTTCTGACAGGGCATATACACGACAGTTGGGAAGTATTGCACCTGGGGCTAAATCAATTTGACAGTCATAAGATCTATGAGGAGGTAGAGTCTCTGCTCCTTTCTCATCAAATACATCTTTGCAAGATCAATACTGTTTGGGCAGCTGAATTTCTTTCTCTGCGGCAGTAGCTATGTTAGAGTTGCAAACTTTTGGTACTTGAATCTTTTGGAGACATTGTTCGTTACATAGCGCAGATGAGAACACGATTTTTCGTTCTGCCCAATTGATCTCCGGATTGTGATGAGTTAACCATGGCAAGCCGAGGATAATCCCATATTGGGGAGCATGGATCACGTCAAAGATGATTTTATCTTTATGTTTCTTTCTTTGAATCTTATCTTCACAAATCATCGACAAGGGGATAGTCTGAAGAGTTACCGGACCTCCAGTCAAGAGTTTTCCATCGACTGCCTGGATGATTTCTGGGGTCTTCTTTTCAATACATGGGATCCCCCATGCACAAACCAATTGGACATCAACAAAATTCGCAGTAGCCCCAGAATCGACTAGAGCTTTTTTTAAATAGATCTTTTTCTTGACCTGAACTCTTATTTCCAGTTTAAGATGTCTAGATTGTGAAGGGTCCACGGTGACACCCAAGAGCAACCCTTCTCTGCATCTCGGGTGTTTTAGTTTTCCAACTCGACTGGTGCATTGGCTGCGACCTTCTGAACTGGACCTTGCTTGTTCTTTGGTTTGATTGGACAATCTTTGGCAAAATGACCTTTTCGCCCACAATAAAGACATTGTCCATTTTTTCTGCGGATGTCCTTTTCATCTTTGGTCAAAGGTCTTCTGATGGTTCCAATTTCCATGGGTTCCGGCATTCTTTCTTTCGGAGTTCTTGAGTCTCTGTTATCATGAACGCGCCATGATTATTTTTCAATCTTTTTGCGTGTTCCTTTACGTTCTGCTAAACAATGATCAAGTCTCAAGACAAGATTTATTAATTCTTGACAGTCTGTAGGTTGTGGATCGATTTGCACTAAGATATCTTTTAATTCCTCTTTGAGTCCCTTGTAAAACAAGACCGCTTGTTTTTCTTCAGGCAAGGATGTCTCGGCAACCAGCTGGTTAAAGTTGGCTAAACACGACACTAGGTCTTGATTTCCTTGGCGTAAATCTAATAATTCACGATCTGCTGACTGTGTTACAGTTCTACGATCAAAAACTCTCTCAAATTCACGAACAAAATTTCTCCAGTTATACAACAAGGGACTATTTTTACGCACAAGAGGAATTCCCCAAGTAGCTGCATCCCCAGACAGATATGATAACAAGAAAGTTGCTTTGGACTGGGCATCTAGAAAAGTATTTGGTCTGCAGGTGAAGTGTAGTTCCACTTGAACCAGGAAAGATTGCGCTTTCAAAGGGTCACCTGAGAAACGTTCTGGGGGAGCTAAAGGAATTGCAGAAGGAACATTTAGGGAAATCGGATTACTTCCAGAAGCCTGAGAAGAAGTACCTGCCCAAGACATACCTGTGGGACTTTGTTCCTTCTTCACTACCTTATCTTGCAACTGACTCACTCTCTCTGCTAAGCTAGTTGTCAATTCTTTGGATGATACCACCTCTGCTTGGAGCTGGGTGATAGCCTTGACTAACTCGTCTAGCGTGGCCATGCTGAGAACATACACAAGCCAGGAGGATAATAATTAGTGGGTTTACTATTCTGTCAGAGTCATCAGATCCTCAGGGTCTGTACACGTTCCCAACACGTCCACCACTGAACAGCTCCAAGGCTCTGATAGATAAATCACAGAGACTGAGAGAGTCCAAGAGGGGAAGAGGGGATTAGGAAGGGAACAGCTGGGAATTAGACCTGTAGTAAGAAAAAGGTGAGAACACACAATATGAAAATTATATCTCCTGAAATCAATACTAGACTATGATTCTAAGCCTAGTCACTCTGAAAACATGAACAATCTAAGAGTTAAGTTTAAAATGACTAAGTTTCAAGATGGCCGGATACCTGTAGGGGAATCAAGATGAATTAAATAAAAACTTTCTTATTCAAGTACTTTCCTTTACATGAGAATCAGAAAAAACATTCTGACAAAATTTTAAACCAGTAACATAAATCCTGTTTTGAGAATGTATGCTGGGACCATGCAATATTGCATCTAGAAACTCTGGCCTTCTGTGTACTCTTAAAATGTTTCAACACAAATTGCGCATATTGCTGAAATATATATATATATAATAAACACCATAAAAGGATTGTGCACCATGAATAACAGAATATGGATTCAGGAAACAAATTACATAACTTGTCAACTTGAATATTACATAATAAATATCTTAGAATAGTAGCATACAATAAACAACATGAATTAAACTTGAGGAGAGAATAGTGCGTCTTACCAATTCGAGTGTTACCATGTAAAATACCAAGAAATGGTAGCACGCAATGAATATCAAAGTCAAATCATCATTAATCGAATCGCGCGTCTTGCCGATTCGTAAAACATGATGTAAATGTCAAGGAATAACAGCTAACTATAAATAACAAGATCAAAGTACCATGAAACGATTTGCGCTTCTTTTGCCGATTCTTAAGCCACCATGTAAAATGTCAAGAAATGATAGCGCGCAATGAACAACAAAGTTAAATGCTCATGAAACGAGTTGTGCGTCTTGCCAATTCATAAAACATCATGTAAATGTCAAGAAATAGTAGCGTACAAAGGACAACAATGTTTAAACACCATAAAATGAATCGCGCGTATTGCCGATTCTTAAGCCACCATGTAATTGTCAAGAAATGGTAGCGCGCAATGATTAACAAAGTCAAACCTTTATGAAATAAATCGCGCATCTTGCCTATTTGTAAACTACCATATAAATGTCAAGAAATGGTAGCGCGCAAGTAATCTGTTACTCATTTAAAAATTTAAACCAAGAATATGAAAATTCTAAATAACGGTCTCGGGACAGTCCAACCACTGTCTTACCGCCAGAACAATGATCACCAATGAAGGATTAGGGCAGAAGACTGGAAGATCCAAATAGGCCGCCAGGACAGGAGCTCAGGAAGAAGCTGCTGCTCTGCACCGGGACCTCTGAATAGTGAGCACTGGGAGTTGGGCTGGCTCTCTTTTATAGAGTCTTGGCCCAGCCCAGAACCACGCCCAAGCATGTTGCAGGGAAAGTCTCTGGAAGGCCCTGGAAAGGGGCCACACCCTTACACACTCTGAAAACCTGCAGCAATACATTGCAAAGGAACAGTATTTGTGAGCATATTAAAAATAAGTTTTCAGGATTGAACTCTGCAATGCAAAAGGTTAAACCACAACATATCAGCACAATGCATAAATTACTTTGTTTTGAGAGTGCTGGGTTTTTGCATTTTTGTCGCCTATAGAGCGCGTATTGCTCTGGTGTTGACACCATCACAGGTTCCAGACACAGGTCACAGCAGCATAAGCAGTGGAAAAGTCGATCCGGAGAGTATCAGGAATCAAGTGAAGTGGTTCATAGAAAATGGTGGTTGTGTCTGCAGTGAAAACCATCACAGCCGGAGTTGATCATCATTGGTTCCCGTACTCCATAGAGCTCCATGTTAGCCAATGAGGAGTTCCACAGCGGTGCAGACCACCTTCCGCCATGATGTCAAACGCTGGCAGAGTTAGATCGCTTCCACCTGTCCCTGCATGCAGGACAGGTGGTTGCCATTTTCTAATGCTAGTACTCATGTGGGACCAATATATGTGCATCAATGGTATAGACTGTACATACCTATATAATTCCTGTCTCCTACATATATACATGCACTATGTACTGTAATGTTGTGTCCATATTTCCTGTAGTCAACCACATTTTAATTTTTGCTCACTTAGATACCAACCACTGTGGAGGATGAGGCTGAGGAGGCAAACACCCGTGTACAGACCCCTTGTGGACTTGGCTACACTGGAGAACGGCACATCATACTCACCTATCATCGGGACAGGGCCACAATCACTGAGCTGTGTGCACAATTGGAGCCTGATCTAATTCCTGCTATCAGTGGCACAGTCTCTAGTGTCTGTCTGGGTCACAGGGAATATTTTCAGGGTGGTTAACCTTCTGCAGGTGGAGGGGTGCTGGTTTCCTGTGGGTCTTGTGGCAGGTCCTCCTGTCCACCAGCTGCAGCAGATTTTGATGTTTGTTGATTGGAGTGGCTAGTAGAAGTGGGCCGCTGGTGTGCTCTGTTCTCCCACATGGTGTTGGGCATGTCACCCAGCACCCCTACAATGGAGGCCATGTTGTCATTTATGTCCTCAAACTGCTGCATGATCTCCTGGTGGTGTACCCCTGCAACCTCTGGTTCTCCTGCATGATGCTGATCACCTGGCCCATCCTGTCCTGGGATTTTTGGTGTGCCCCCAGGACTTTTGTAAGTTCATCCTGGGCAGTGGGTTCCCTGGGCCTGGCCTCCCCCTGGTGCACAGCTGACCTCCCACTGTCCCTGGCCCCCTGTGCCTGTGTCCCCTGAACGGTGTGCCCACTCCCACTTACACCTAGACCTTCATCGTCTTGCCTGTGTGGTGTTGACTCAGGTCCCTGTACAGGTGGGCCACTATCGATCAATGTGTCCTGGGGACTGGGGTCTGGGGCCATTGAGTGGCTGCTGTGGTGTTTTAGTCAGAGGAGGGTGGGCCTGTTGTGGACTGACTGTAGGATGTGATGGCTGACTGACCAGTGGTCCCAGATGAGCCAGGGAGTTCACCCAGCTCGGGACATCCAGAGTTGCTATCATCACGGAGGACATCATCTGGTGGAGGACTGGGTTGCCGTGGCTCCTGCTCGCTACTGACATTTGCTGGGGCACCGGTGGGGATGTAAGTGTTGTGTCAGGGTCATTGTCTGTCACATATTCAGCATTTCTACCCTTCCCTATGGGTTTGGTGTTGTCCTCTCACCTTTGGTTGTGTATGGTGATGGATTGCGGGATTGGTAGTTCTATATGCTGTCCATGCATTGCTGGTGGGAATGCATGCACAGCTTGGAGGGACATGCTTGCAGTGGGTATGGCATGCAGGGGGTACACATATAGATGTGGTAATTGGGGTGGTGCACTGTGTGGGATGGAGTGGGGTGTAGGGAGTCGGGGTGAGGGGGTGACATGCCATGCAGGTATCTGTGGAGGTAAGGTAGTAATTGTGACTTACCAGTGTCCAGCCCTCAAGTGACTCCAGTTATGCCCTCAGGATGCAGGATTGCCTTGACTTGTTCCTCCCATGCTGTCAACTGTGGGGGAGAAAGTGGGGGTCCACCGCCAATCCTCATGATGGCGACCTGGTGCCTTGAGGCAATAGAATGCACCATCCCCCCTAGGAAGTCCCACCTCTTTCTGATGTTTTCCCTTGTGCGTGGATATTGTCCCACGGAGTTCACCCTGTCCACAATCCTCTGCCATAGCTTCATCTTATTGGCAATGGAGATCTGCTGCACCTGTGCATCAAACAGCTGTGGGTGTAGCCTGACGATTTCCTCCACCATGAACTGCAACTCCTCATCTGTGAAACGGGGGTGCTTTTGTGGGGACATGCCTGTTGTGTGGTGTGTGTGTTGTGCAGAGGGTGTTCATTGTTGTGGTGGGGTGTGTGGTGTGTGAAGCATGCTGGAAGGATAGGTAGTTGTGTTTGGAGTCGTCAATGGGATTGGCTTTGCAAGCTGTATCAGTCTTTTCGTGTTTGCAAAGGATTGTGGGTTATGTGGGGGTGTTTTATAGTGCTGTTGGTGGGTGTGTAGGGTGTGTGTATTTGTGTCAGGTGTGGAATTTGTGTTCTGGACAATGTTGGCTTGAAGTGGTTTTGGGTGCCCGATTCCGCTGCGGCAGTGTGCACCGCCAATGGTTGACCGCTGTTGAATGTCCGCTGTGATGATTCGTGGATCATAATTTGGAGGGCGGTGTATTGCTGGTGTAACAGTGAGGGTGGTGGGTCTGACAGTTTTTCACCTTCGTTGGGTCTGGCGGACTTGTGGCTATGGCTGGTTTCTGTTGATTTTGTGTTTGTGTGTCATAATCTGGCAGGCGGATTATCGCCTCCTTGGTGGTCTGTTGGTGGACGTTACCACGGTGATCTTTGGAATACACCACCAATGTCATAATGGCCACCTTTATGTCCATTCTCAGCTGTCAAATGACTTAGTAAGTCAATTGTGTCTTTTGTGTCTGATGCCACTAATAGGTCATCAATGTACTGGACAAGCCCTGAGTTACAGGGCGGGATCAATGTTTCTAAATATTGCTTTAAAATTTGATTGAAAATTGAAGGACTTCCAGTTGAGCTCAACACCATCCTAAACGTTCTCTCGAAACAAGAAGGAGAAAAGGTACTGGCTGTCCTTGTGTAATGGAATCAAGACGAAGGATTTACAAAGATCTACAACAATGAACCATTCTGCTGTGCGTGGAATCTAGTAAAGTATGGTAGCTGGATTCAGTACCACAGGGCTACATGGGATTACTAACTCATTAACCTTTCTCCAGTCTTGCATAATCTTAAACTTGCCATTTGGCTTTCATAATTTCATAATCGGCAAGCTGCATGGACATCTGAATATTTCTTTTTAAATGCCTTTCTGTGTAATTTCCTCAATTGTTGGTGTTATCCCTGCTACAGTTTCTGGAGTAATTCGGGTAAATTACATTTGGTTTAACATTTTTTCAGACTGGTTCTACACCTTTTTTTAGTCCAATTTCTTTTCATGTGAAGTCCCATATTTCTGGATTCACTGTTTCTTTTAAATCTGGTGGTTAATCCTCTACAGTCACCATTGGGTAAAGCCCTACTGTTTCTTGTTGAGCCAATTTAAACTGAGCATCCTTATCATGGGTCTGAATTTTAACCTCATCTGGAATGCAATAAATTGTACAATTTAGTTTGCACAATATGGCCCTCATTACAAACCTGGCAGTCGGTGATAAAGCAGCGGAAATACCGCCAACAGGCCGGTGGTAAAAAAAAGGAATTATGACCACGGTGGAAACCGCCCAGACAGACAGCCACTTTAACACACCGACCGCCAGGGTGGTAATGGCCACTGGTCTAGAGACTTCGGACTCTAGCAAGCCGGCTGTCACAATCCCACCCTCAGGATTATGACCCCGCCTACCGCCATGGTTTCTGTGGCAAGCGTACCGCCATGAAAACCATGGTGGTAGGAACTATCAGTGCCAGGGAATTCCTTATTAGTACTGATAGGAGTTGCCCCGCCCCCTCCCACTCCCCAGAGTCCTCCCCCAAACTCCCCCTCCCTCTCCTGCCCCCACACATTTACATACCCGCAAGCGCACACATGCACACTCATACACACACGCATACCCACATCCAACCACTTATGCACACATACATACCCACACACCGCAACACACACCAATATACATTGTTGCACATACGCATTCACAACACACAACATACACGTACACTCATATTCAGTCATTCACGCACTCATTGAACGTGACCGACACCCGCATGCACGCATACATAAACAGACACATACCCCCCCAACACACACAACACCCCCACACACCACCTCCCACCCCCCTCCTGTCCGAGAACCCGACTTACCTGCTTGTAGGGGGTCCTCCAGCAGGAGGCGGGATGTGAAGCTGCTGCCAGCAGCAGCGTCCGCCAGCAAACACTGCTAGGCCGTATCATTGCTCATGATATGGTCAGCAGTGTTTTTCTGGCGTGGCGCTGCTGCTGGCATGACCGTCTTGCGGTGTTCCGTCTACGGTCATGATGTGGTTAGCGGCTGGTAGCCACGGTGACGGTATGTTGGCAGCCGTCGCCGTGGCCGTTGGCGGCATTTATTGCCAATGTTGTAATGAAGGCCTATGTCTCTTTCCCATAGGTTGACAGGACTTGAATTGTGAACAACATACTGGTGATTTTCTTAAAATGAACCTATTTTTAAAGGAACGTCTGTTGATATTGGATTTCTAATTTATTTATTTGTAATACCTACAGCTTGGGTCATCTTTTCGGAGAGGGGTAGGTCTTGAGCTTCCACTGTTTTCACAGTGGAGCGGATAGCTCCAGTGTTAATCAGGAATGACACCTGATGGCCAATAACTTTACCTTTTACAAATGGTCCACTCTGGTCTACCTCTAAGACTACGCAAAGTATGCAATCTGCCTCCCCTCTCAGTCACTGTGATTGTGACATGCCTGAATCCAAGCTTTCATCATTAAACATAGGAAACTGTCATAGAAAAAAACTGTTGAATTAAATTTTGGTTTTGCATTTGCATTGGGTTTCGATTTATTGGGGAAAATAGATTTTGATTCAATCTTGTGTAACCCACATTCTGTTGAACCATAGGGATTTGTGGGACTGGCTGTAATTGACCATGATTTTGCATTGGCATTTGCACTTGCTGTGTGGGCACATTTGAATTTGCTTTTGATTTCCTCCCTGTACTTGGTTTGTTTTTATTCTTTCCCACCCTGCTACAAAATATACAGGGAGTAATTTTCTTTAGTGCTACCAAATCCACACCTGTACTCAGATCAATTGGACCTCCTCGACCTCTACCCTATGAAACAACCATACTTTCTTGAACGCCTTGCATTCCTGCTTGAAGTGTAACTCCTTGCACAGATGCTTGTGCTCCAACACATTGCACTACATTACCATTTCCTGGGAATGACTGATTCTGAAAATCTCTCTGTGCCAGTTTTTTCTGGGCTAACGTGAACTTCTCTTTAAGCTTCCACTGTTTCATCTCCTGCTCATAACAGCAATATTTTGCACATTTTAGGACTTAATCGGAAGACTTACAACCTCATTATGTGAGTGGCAGTCCAAGGACTGCCACACTCTCAATGGTGTTTGGACTGCCGCACTCCAGGCAGTCCAACCACCACATTATGGCCCTGGCAGGCGGACCTGCCTGAAGACCGTCGTCCCTGCCAGGATCATCATTCCCTATGTGGTGGCGGCAGTTAGGGTTGGACTCAGCAAGGGCAGCGCTGAACTCAGCACCACCTAGCTGATTAAAACCCCACTTACCGCCAGCCTTTCCATGGCATTTGTACAGCAATGGAAAGGCTGGTGGCAAGGGTGTGCTGGGGGCCACATGATGGTCCCTGCACTGTCCAGGCCATCAGAATGTACACTGTTTGCACTGCAAACAGTGCACATTCTGAGGATGCCTGGGTGCTACAATATTGGCCACAGTTCCCTCCCGGGAGACGAGGCTAATATGGTAGCACTGTTCCCACCGGTTAGCCTGGTGGGAACATTATAATATGAATGGGGGAGATATCACTGCCATGGCGGTGGTGTCCTCCCCGAGAGTTTGGCAGTCCTGTGGTGGAACTGCCAAACTCAATGAAGCTGGTAGTCTGTCAGCAAATCATGTTCTGCTGTATGTTATGGCTCATCTTAGGACTCAGACCGAGCACAAACTGTGAAATAAAGAATCCCATTTATGTTGGTTCAAGATGTGCTTGACCCATGTGCTCCTAAAATGGTTTCAATAACCTTGTATAGTACTCATGCACTGACTCCTTTACTTCCTTCCGAAGCCAATTCACCCTCACATAATCCAGATCCTTTGGGGGAGCTCTGCCTTTTCAGAAAAGTAATTACCTCATTGCATTTAGTCAGCATAAGAGATGAAGGTGCATTATTTAGAGGATCTCTTGCCGGCTCTGCATCTGGTCACTGAACAGCATTATCAAATCCAGACCACAAATAGTTTGAAACAACAATATCAAAAAACATATTCAAATTAGTCCACAACACCTTTGCAATTCTAACAAGCATTTCAACATGTGTGTACCACTACATAGGATTATCTCTGAATTTTGGTAAATTATTTGTAAATGATTAAAGGTCTCCCCTACTCCAAGGCACATGCACGTACCCTCCACCTGGAATTTCTCTTAAGGCATGAGCGGTTGTTTGCTCATCATTTGGGAAGTCTAAAGAAATTTTCTTTAGCTTTCAGTCATTTTATTCTTTCTTTTCATGTTTCTTTTCCAATTTGCTTTCTAAATTCTCAAATTTGCTCATTCTACAAATGCATTTTATCAATTCAGTAATGTGCAATCACGTTACTGAAGAACGAGTTGTCTCAAATGATTCATCATCCAGCTGCACCCTGAAACTTCAATAGGATACTTTTGGAAAGATCAACTTCATATTTTTTTGCTAAATCAGTTAGTTTATCATGTACAGGTGCAACTCTCCTTGTAATCTCTTGCACAAATAAATCAGTTATTTTTTCTGGTAATGATTTCCATAACTTAAGTTGATTCTTTTTAACTATTTCCTATTATTCTATTTTTAATCTTAAGGCATTCCATGGTCTTTCAGTCGCTGAACATGAACTAGTTCTTGGTCTCTCTGTTCCCTCTCTCCTCGTACCCTTCCTAGCAGCTTCCTCAAACCATGGAGCAAGAATCTCATCCCCAGACAGGTTCATCTTTCCCTGTGTAGTCTGTGTTGTGAAAACAATCGATTTTGCTCTTGTGGTGCTTGCATTGTTTGGGGGTGGTGTCCACACAACAACCTGAGAACTTTGAGAAGTCAGAAACTCTATCACTAATGCACCCCCAGCAGTGCTTTGAGCCACTGTCCTCTGTTCACAATTTGCATAGGCTTTTATTGAGTTTGCTACCAATGTCTCTATGGGCTGGGTTGTTGTCACCTTAGTAACAGGTGCTGGTACAGTCACTATGGAAGCATTATCACCTTAAGGCATCACTACTTGAGCAGTCCTTATTTGAGCTGGAATATCTGGAATTACTTGCTGAACTACAGGCTGGGTCATACAGGCTGAGTTATAAAAGGTTGTGATATTGTCATTTGTGTCAATGCTGGCTGTGTTCAACAGGCTGTATTGCTTGCAATTGTTCAGTAGTCTGATATGTGTTAGGATCAACAAGAGCTGTAGCTACTGTTACATTAATATTTATTTTTGTATCAGCACTTGCTTCACGTCCCACATATGGTGGTGGATATCCGGCTAATAGTTCCTCTGGAATTGTATCTCCTGAATCTGTTTCAGAATCTGTTTTTGGGTCAGCTTTTATTTCTGAGTCCCCTTTAATCTTCTTCCTTTTAGGTTTCTTGTGTTTCTCTAACTATTCATCTTCCATTTTTATAATAGCAGGATATAGTCTAGTCTCCTCTACGTTGTGTTTTCTCCATCTCTGGAAGGTGACTTCATGTCACAAACACTTTCTCATAATCAGTCTATATCCCTATGACCCCCATCTAGGAAAACTCAATAGACTCTTTGTTTCAGTGATCTTGCACCACGGACAAAGCCATACACATACAGGTAACCCTTCCTCAGTCATCATAGGATTTGCAGGCATACCCTCAGGAAGTGCCTCTTCCCCCTCCCGAGCAGCAATGGTCATATCACTTCTCATTAGATTTTCTAATAGCTTCGAAAAATGTAATGAGTTTGAATTTAATTCAACAAATGACAAATAGAGAATGAAGTTCCAATGTTTTGATTCTGTTCCGTGTTAATCAAATTCAGAAAACCTTTCTTCCAAGCTCAGTAATCCAATCCAACAATCAAGGTGTGACTTTCTACACAGCTCAAACAATCTCAGCACAGCATTCATCCCAACCGACCATACAGCATGGCACACTATGACCTAGCAACTCGATCCTTGCAGTGGTTCGCCCGCCTTTACAATTTCTCTCAACACACACAAATTTTCCATTCTAAAGCTCCATGCAAGATAAAAAACATCTTTGAGCCTAATTATGAGTATTGAGGTCCTAAGACAGCCGCATTCGCAGTGGCAGTCCGACTGTCGCAATCTTGTCGGTCTGATCCCCAGATTAAGATGCTGCCAGGAGACCGCCATCACCACTAGGATCATGCATTCCGATGGATTGTTGTTGGTGCAAGTTGTGGTCAAGCATGGTGGAGCTGCCGTGCTGATCACAACTTGCCTTTCTGCCAGCCTTTTCATGACAGGGTCACTTCCATGAAAAGGCTGGCAGAAAGGCAGAGATGGGGCCCCTGCACTGCCCATGACGATGCCATGGGCAGTGCCGGGGCCTCTCTGTCAGCACACTTGGAATGTGCACTGAGAGCCAAAGCCAATTTCTCTGCAATGTTAGTGCCGGCTGTCCCTTCGGAGAAATCATAATATTGCGGTTGAGAGGCCGCTGGCTTGGTGGCGGCTTCTCGATGGGAAATCACCTAATCAATGTCATCCGGCATAGTTGTGGTCCAACGGTCAGACCGCCACACTCAAATAAGGCACTTTGGGCCATATTTATACTTTTTGACGCAAAACTGCGCTAACGCAGTTTTGCGTCAAAAAAATTAGCGCCGGCTAACGCCATTCTGAAGCACCATGCGGGCGCCGTATTTATTCAATGACGTTAGCCGGCGTTAGCCGGCGGAGCTGCCTGGTGTGCGTGAAAAAAAATGATGTACACCAGGCAGCAGCAGCGTAGGGGAATTTTGGAGCTTGGGCGCCAAAAAATGGGTCAAGTCAGGTTGAGGCAAAATTTTCGCCTCAACCCGATTTGCGCCATTTTTTTTAACTCCCAAACCCCATTGGAATGACTCCTGTCATAGCAAAGACAGGAGTCATGCCCCCTTGCCCAATGGCCATGCCCAGGGGACTTCTGTCCCCTGGGTATGGCCATTGGGCATAGTGGCATGTAGGGGGGCACAAATCAGGCCCCCCTATGCCACAAAAAAAATAATAATAATTACTTACCTGAACTTACCTTATGCTCCCTGGGATGGGTCCCTCCATCCTTGGGTGTCCTCCTGGGGTGGGCAAGAGTGACAGGGGGTGTCCCTGGGGGCATGGGAGGGCACATCTGGGCTCCTTCCGAGCCCACAGGTCCCTTAACGCCTGCCCTGACCAGGCGCTAAAAAACGACGCAAAAGCGGCTGGAAGTCATTTTTTTTGACCCGCCCACTCCCGGGCGTGATTTTTGCCCGGGAGTGTAAATACAGCGCACATGCCTCGGAGTCAATTTTTTAGACGGGAACGCCTACCTTGCATATCATTAACGCAAAGTAGTTGTCCACGCTAAAAAGTGACGCAAACTCCATGGACTTTGGCGCTAGACGCGTCTAACGCCAGAGTATAAATATGGAGTTAGTTTTGCGTCGAATTTGCGTAAAAAAAAACGATGCAAATCCGGCGCAAACGGAGTATAAATATGCCCCTTTATCTGCTTCTTCTAAAGAAAAGCAATAGAACAATCAGCAACCAGAAAGTTAATATTTTTACACCTTTCGACTTTTCACTCAAAAAGAGTTTTACACACAGAATGATATATAGCTCAACCAATGGGAAATCACCTAATCAATGTAGTGTCACCTTTGTGCATCCAACTTCACTAACACTGCTCAATATTAGTACAACTACAACAAATGTTGTTACTGTCCCTATCTCGATTGCGCAGTTAACAATGCCTCAGAACCTGCACTTAAAATCATTAGCAGACAAGAAGTCCATAAATCAACCCATATTTATCTTTATATCTATCCCGGAATCTTGGACTACTTCAGCCAGATAACGTCTTTATCTTTTTTAACAAAAGCGCATAAGCATCAGCAGTGTAAATCAAAGCATTAACTAACAAGCAATTCTCAAACAATATAGAATTAACAATTCACATTAATCATCACAATTGTGATGCACAACCCTTAGATGTTCACACCCAAAACTGGAATTCACCATCCTAGAACCGTTCCCGACAACCGGTGCAGGAACCACACTCTGTCAATTGTTGAACTTGGATTTAGTCAATTGGGCATTTATCAACCTTGGGCCTTTTTAATGTTTGCAGCTCCTTTGTCTCATTACCTAAACCTTCCCTCTACTACCAACTTTGTTAGAGTGGAATCTCCGCTCACTATTGGACCCTTGGCAATTAACCTTTGTGGCAAGTAAGCAGGGAAGAACTGCAAATCCAAACATTAAGGGCCATATTTATACTTTTTGACGCAGAACTGCGCCAACGCAGTTTTGCGCCAAAAAATTTTGCGCCGGCTAACGCCATTCTGAAGCGCCACGCGGGCGCCGTATTTATTCAATGACGTTAGCCTGTAGGGGGGCACAAATCAGGCCCCCCTATGCCACAAAAAAATAAATAAAAAATACTTACCTGAAACTTACCTTAATGTCCCTGGGATGGGTCCCTCCAGGCTTGGGTGTCCTCCTGGGGTGGGCAAGGGTGACAGGGGGGGTCCCTGGGGGCATGGGAGGGCACCTCTGGGCTCCTTCAGAGCCCACAGGTCCCTTAACGCCCGCCCTGACCCAGGCGTTAAAATCCAGCGCTAATGCAGGTTTTTTAGACCCGCCCACTCCCGGGCGTCACTTTTGCCCGGGAGTATAAATACGACGCATATGCATCGGAGTCATTTTTTAAGACGGGAACGCCTGCCTTGCATATCATTAACGCAAGGAAGGTGTTCACGCAAAAAGATGACGCTAACTCCATGAACTTTGGCGCTAGACGCGTCTAACGCCAAGGTATAAATATGGAGTTAGTTTTGCGTCAAAAACAGAGTATAAATATGCCCCTAAGGCCCTTATTACAACCCTGACGGTCGGTGTTAGAGCGGCGGTATTACCGCCAACAGGCCGGAGGTAAAAAAAATGGAATCATGACCACGGCGGAAACCGCCAACACAGACAGCCACTTTAACACTCCGACCGCCACAGAGGTAGCAACAAACACCACGGCGGTCACCGCCAACAGCCAGGCGGAAGACAATGTACCGCCCACACTATCACAACCACCAATCCTCCAGCTTTTCAGGGGCGGTACCAACATCATCAAAAGCACGATGGAAACAGTACACAGAAGGGGAACCACTCACCTTTCGACATTCAGTGAAGAACCAGAGTGCCCATGGAGCCCGAACTACAGGTCCTGTTGATGCTGGTGTATCTGCTAATACACCAGGAATGTCAAAGAAGGTGGTGGCGACGACCACAATGAGTACTGCACCTAGCACACAGAGGAGGGGGGGAGGAAAAAGTGAGTGACACACACACGCAACACGCAACATCCCCATCCCCCACCCTCACCCACAACACCATACACACAAATACATGCAGCAACATTACATTTACACACAGTAAATCCATGGAAGAACGCAAGGACAAAAGGAATTGAGTGCAAATAGTGATATTTTGAACTATGCAGATAGAGTTAATGATTGTAAACAACAGTTTATACAAATATTTACAATATGTACAGAAGGCCGTACACTGTGCTTTGCAAATGTCCGTTGCCCAGTGGGCAAAAAAACATGGGCGAAGCCCACACTCGACTCCTGCCTCAAAACGGAGAGAACACTGCAGGGGCATCAGGTCAAAAACACACAGGCACCTCAGGGGGAGGGGAGGGGGGCACCTCAGCCGGAAAATGGTACTATGCCAGTGCTCCTGGAGGGGGCAACATGCCCACAGCGATGTCCTGGGGAGTGTAAAGCCACAGTCTCTCAAGTCTCTCAAGTGGATGGTTTACCCACTGCTTGGTCCTGGGGAGTGCAAAGCCACAGTCTCTCAAGTGGGTGGTTTGCCCACTGATTGGTCCTGGGGAGTGCAAAGCCACAGTCTCTCAAGTGGGTGACATGTTCCACTGGCTCTGGAGGGGGCTTAGTGCCCAGTGTTCCTCATCCTGCCAAGGAAAGTGATAGTGGATGCATATCTCCACTGGTTCTGGAGGGGGCCTTGTGCCCAGTCTGCTTCATCCTGCCAAGGAATGTGATAGTGGATGCACATCTCCACTGGTTTTGGAGGGGGCTTAATGCCCAGTGTGCCTCATCCTGCCAAGGAAAGTGATAGTGGATGCATATCTCCACTGGTTCTGGAGGGGGCCTTGTGCCCAGTGATGCTGCACCTGGGGGGTGGCAGTTCCCATTCCCTCAACTGGGTGTCTGAAGCACGAGATATGCAGGGAACAGGTAGCATG
Organism: Pleurodeles waltl; assembly: GCF_031143425.1. Taxonomy (NCBI): domain Eukaryota; kingdom Metazoa; phylum Chordata; class Amphibia; order Caudata; family Salamandridae; genus Pleurodeles; species Pleurodeles waltl. The sequence goes on from NC_090436.1 coordinate 555,570,082, forward strand.
ATACTCCATGGAGGCAGAGCCACACTCCATCCTGTGGCAACTTAGGCTGCAAACTGCTGGTTTGACCCCTCATCCCCCTCCTCCCTCTTATGGCGGTCGCTGTGCGACAGAGCTGGCGACCCTTGACCCAAGGGTAGGTCGCTCCCCCTGCCGCTGCAGCTCCACCAGCCCAGGTTCCTAAGACCTCCTAGCAAGCCCAGCTACCTCACAGTAAGTACCCCCCCACCGCCCAGCCCCTCGCCCTGCCCCGCGCTACTCACCTCCTCTCCTGCTTCTTTTCTTCTTCTCTGTTCTTCCTCTGTGCTCTTCTTCTGTAGTCTTCATCTGTACTCTTCTTTCTCTCCTGCTCCCCGTCTTCTGTCTTCATCTGTGTGCTTCTCTCTCTCTCCTTTGCACCGCGACCTGCGTGTGCCTCTTCTTCTCTGTCCCTCTTCTTGGCTCTTCCCTCTGCTGCTCGTCGCTCCTCTTCTTCTTCACCTTCTTCTGTATTCTTCTGTCTTCTGCGCCCCTCTTCTTCTTTACCTTCTTCTGTGTTCTTCTGTCTTCTGTTCTTCGGCTCCTCTTCTTCTTTACCTTCTTCTGTATTCCTCTGTCTTCAGTCTTTGGCTCCTCGTCTGCTCCTCTTCTTCTTTTACCTGCTTCTGGGTTCTTCCTGCGCCTGTCCTCCTGCTCCTGTCTCAACTCTCTCCCTCACTCGCCTCCCCCTCTCTAACACCCCTATCTACCTATCTACCTATCTACCTATCTCTCTATCTTTCCCCCTCACTCGCCTCCTCCTCTGTAACCCCCCCATCTTCCTATCCTTTCACTCTACCTCTCACCCTCACCCACCTCCACCTCTACAACCCCCCCTCCCCTATCTTCCTAACCTTCCTCCTAACTCTCTTCCTAAACTCTTCCTAAACTCACCCCCCACCACCCTCAACCCCGCCTCCCCATCTCTTCTCCCCTCTACCTGTCCCCCTCCCTCCGCTTTCCCGCCGCCACCTCCTGCACGCGCCGCCCCCCCAACTCCCATTCGTCGCCCCACTCCCGTCCCCCGCCCCAGCTGACCCCTCCCCCCCTCCTCCCTCTTATGGCGGCCGCCGCGCGACAGAGCTAGCGACCCTTGACCCAAGGGTAGGTCACTCCCCCTGCCGCTGCAGATCCACCAGCCCAGGTTCCTGAGACCTCCTAGCAAGCCCAGCTACCTCACAGTAAGTACCCCCCCCACCGCCCAGCCCCTCTCCCTGCCCCGCGCTACTCACCTCCTCTCCTGCTTCTTTTCTTCTTCTCTGTTCTTCCTCTGTGCTCTTCTTCTGTAGTCTTCATCTGTACTCTTCTTTCTCTCCTGCTCCCCATCTTCTGTCTTCATCTGTGTGCTTCTCTCTCTCTCCTTTACACCGCGACCTGCGTGTGCCTCTTTTTCTCTGTCCCTCTTCTTGGATCTTCCCTCTGCTGCTCGTCGCTCCTCTTCCTCTTCACCTTCTTCTGTATTCTTCTGTCTTCTGTTCTTCGGCTCCTCTTCTTCTTTACCTTCTTCTGTGTTCCTCTGTCTTCAGTCTTCGGCTCCTCTTCTGCTCCTCTTCTTCTTTTACCTGCTTCTGGGTTCTTCCCGCGCCTGTCCTCCTGCTCCTGTCTCATCTCTCTCCCTCACTCGCCTCCCCCTCTCTAACACCCCTACCTACCTATCTACCTATCTCTCTATCTCTCTATCTTTCCTCCTCACTCGCCTCCTCCTCTGTAACCCCCATCTTCCTATCCTTTCACTCTACCTCTCACCCTCACCCACCTCCACCTCTACAACCCCCCTCCCCTATCTTCCTAACCTTCCTAACCTTCCTCCTAACTCTCTTCCTTAACTCACCCCCCACCACCCTCAACTCCCCCTCCCCCATCTCTTCTCCCCTCTACCTGTCCCCCCTCCCTCCGCTTTCCCGCCGCCACCTTCTGCACGCCCCCACCCCCCCAGCTCCCATTCGTCGCCCCACTCCCACCCCCCACCCCCAGCTGACCCCTCCCCCCCTCCTCCCTCTTATGGCAGCCGCTGCGCGACAGAGCTAGTGACCCTTGACCCAAGGGTAGGTCGCTCCCCCTGCCGCTGCAGCTCCACCAGCCCAGGTTTCTGAGACCTCCTAGCAAGCCCAGCTACCTCACAGTAAGTACCCCCCCCACCGCCCAGCCCCTCGCCCTGCCCCACGCTACTCACCTCCTCTCCTGCTTCTTTTCTTCTTCTCTGTTCTTCCTCTGTGCTCTTCTTCTTTAGTCTTCATCTGTACTCTTCTTTCTCTCCTGCTCCCCGTCTTCTGTCTTCATCTGTGTTCTTCTCTCTCTCTCCTTTGCATCGCGACCTGCATTTGCCTCTTCTTCTCTGTCCCTCTTCTTGGCTCTTCCCTCTGCTGCTCGTCGCTCCTCTTCTTGTTCACCTTCTTCTGTATTCTTCTGTCTTCTACGCCCCTCTTCTTCTTTACCTTCTTCTGTGTTCTTCTGTCTTCTGTTCTTCGGCTCCTCTTCTTCTTTACCTTCTTCTGTGTTCCTCTGTCTTCAGTCTTCGGCTCCTCTTCTGCTCCTCTTCTTCTTTTACCTGCTTCTGGGTTCTTCCCGCACCTGTCCTCCTGCTCTGTCTCATCTCTCTCCCTCACTCGCCTCCCCCTCTCTAACACCCCTATCTACCTATCCACCTATCTCTCTATCTTTCCCCCTCACTCGCCTCCTCCTCTGTAACCCCCCCATCTTCCTATGCTTTCACTCTACCTCTCACCCTCACCCACCTCCACCTCTACAATCCCCCTCCCCTATCTTCCTAACCTTCCTCCTAACTCTCTTCCTAAACTCTTCCTAAACTCACCCCCCACCACCCTTAACCCCCCTCCCCCATCTCTTCTCCCCTCTACCTGTCCCCCCTCCCTCTGCTTTCCCGCCGCCACCTCCTGCATGCCCCCGCCCCCCCAGCTCCCATTCGTCACCCCACTCCCGTCCCCCGCCCCCAGCTGACCCCTCCCCCCCTCCTCCCTCTTATGGCGGCTGCTGCGCGACAGAGCTAGCGACCCTTGACCAAGGGTAGGTCGCTCCCCCTGCTGCTGCAGCTCCACCAGCCCAGGTTCCTGAGACCTCCTAGCAAGCCCAGCTACCTCACAGTAAGTACCCCCCCACCGCCCAGCCCCTCGCCCTGCCCCGCGCTACTCACCTCCTCTCCTGCTTCTTTTCTTCTTCTCTGTTCTTCCTCTGTGCTCTTCTTCTGTAGTCTTCATCTGTACTCTTCTTTCTCTCCTGCTCCCCATCTTCTGTCTTCATTTGTGTGCTTCTCTCTCTCTCCTTTGCACCACGACCTGCGTGTGCCTCTTCTTCTCTGTCCCTCTTCTTGGCTCTTCCCTTTGCTGCTCGTCGCTCCTCTTCTTCTTCACCTTCTTCTGTATTCTTCTGTCTTCTGCGCCCCTCTTCTTCTTTACCTTCTTCTGTGTTCTTCTGTCTTCTGTTCTTCGGCTCCTCTTCTTCTTTACCTTCTTCTGTGTTCCTCTGTCTTCAGTCTTCGGCTCCTCTTCTGCTCCTCTTCTTCTTTTACCTGCTTCTGGGTTCTTCCCGCGCCTGTCCTCCTGCTCCTGTCTCATCTCTCTCCCTCACTCGCCTCCCCCTCTCTAACACCCCTATCTACCTATCTACCTATCTCTCTATCTTTCCCCCTCACTCGCCTCCTCCTTTGTAACCCCCCATCTTCCTATCCTTTCACCCTACCTCTCACCCTCACCCACCTCCACCTCTACAACCCCCCTCCCCTATCTTCCCAACCTTCCTCCTAACTCTCTTCCTAAACTCTTCCTAATCTCACCCCCACCACCCTTAACCCCCCCTCCCCCATCTCTTCTCCCCTCTACCTGTCCCCCCTCCCTCCGCTTTCCCGCCGCCACCTCCTGCACGCCCCCGCCCCCCCAGCTCCCATTCGTCGCCCCACTCCCATCCCCCGCCCCCAGCTGACCCCTCCACCCCTCCTCCCTCTTATGGCGGCCGCTGCGCGACAGAGCTAGCGACCCTTGACCCAAGGGTAGGTCGCTCCCCCTGCAGCTCCACCAGCCCAAGTTCCTGAGACCTCCTAGCAAGCCCAGCTACCTCACAGTAAGTACCCCCCCACTGCCCAGCCCCTCGCCCTGCCGCGCGCTACTCACCTCCTCTCCTGCTTCTTTTCTTCTTCTCTGTTCTTCTTCTGTGCTCTTCTTCTGTAGTCTTCATCTGTACTCTTCTTTCTCTCCTGCTCCCCGTCTTCTGTCTTCATCTGTGTGCTTCTCTCTCTCTCCTTTGCACCGCGACCTGCGTGTGCCTCTTCTTCTCTGTCCCTCTTCTTGGCTCTTCCCTCTGCTGCTCGTCGCTCCTCTTCTTCTTCACCTTCTTCTGTATTCTTCTGTCTTCTGCGCCCCTCTTCTTCTTTACCTTCTTCTGTGTTCTTCTGTCTTCTATTCTTCGGCTCCTCTTCTTCTTTACCTTCTTCTGTGTTCCTCTGTCTTCAGTCTTCGGCTCCTCTTCTGCTCCTCTTCTTCTTTTACCTGCTTCTGGGTTCTTCCTGCACCTCTCCTCCTGCTCCTGTCTCATCTCTCTCCCTCACTCGCCTCCCCCTCTCTAACACCCCTATCTACCTATCTACCTATCTCTCTATCTTTCCCCCTCACTCGCCTCCTCCTCTGTAACCCCCATCTTCCTATCCTTTCACTCTACCTCTCACCCTCACCCACCTCCACCTCTACAACCCCCCTATCTTCCTAACCTTCCTCCTAACTCTCTTCCTAAACTCTTCCTAAACTCACCCCCCACCACCCTTAACCCCCCCATCTCTTCTCCCCTCTACCTGTCCCCCCTCCCTCCGCTTTCCCGCCGCCACCTCCTGCACGCCCCCGCCCCCCCAGCTCCCATTCGTCGCCCCACTCCCGTCCCCCGCCCCCAGCTGACCCCTTCCCTCTTATGGCGGCCGCTGGCGCGCCAAGGGCAAGCCCGTCTGTGCCCGTCCGCGCCTGGCCCGCACCCAGCGCCACAACCCCTGGTCCTCAGCACTCCCAAACCCCGCTGCACCGCTACGACCCCATCACCCTCCACTCCCTCAACTCAGGGCGCTCCAGCACCTGCTTCCAAGCTAACCCGAAACGTACCCATGGACCTTTCGCATGTCACACCTGCAAACTTACCTTCCACCACGAAACTACCACGACCACCAGCCCACGCGCCATCAACCATCTCAAATGCATCCTGGTCAACGCTCGAGCCGTTCACAAGCACGCTGTTGAACTCTGGGACCTCCTGGACTCCACAGCACCAGACGTCGCCTTCATCACGGAGACCTGGATTAACGCCTCTTCGGCCCCCGACATCGCCATAGCCATCCCCGAAGGCTACAATATTTCCAGGAAAGACCGCACCAAGCAAGTAGGAGGAGGAATCGCCATCGTCTTCAAAGACTCCATCAGCGTCACCACCTCCACCGAAGACACCCCCCTCGCTGCCGAGCACCTGCACTTCCAGATCTGCACTGACCCCAGGACCACCCTCAGAGGATCCCTCATCTACCGCCCCCCCGGACCACACGCCCTCTTCAGAGACTCCATCACTGACTTCATCTCCCCACACGCCCTCGCCTCGCCAGACTACATCCTCCTCGGCGACCTCAACTTCCATCTAGAACAGAACAACGACCCCAACAGCACTGCCCTGCTCGACAACCTCGCCAACCTCGGCCTCAAGCAACTGGTGAACACCCTCACCCACATCGCCGGACACACGCTTGACCCCATCTTCTCCGCCAGCAAACACGTCTCCTTCAGCCACGCCTCCGCTCTACACTGGACCGACCACAGTTGTGTCCACTTCACCTTCCAACGCGAGACCCGCCACCTCCGCACTCAACCCATCCCTCGTCGACAGTGGAACAAAATCCCCGAAGAACAGCTTTTCTCCACGCTCATCGACAACCAACCTACCTTCACCGCCGACCCCAACGACGCAGCCCTCAGCCTCACGAACTGGATCACCAACTGCGCAGACAACCTCGCTCCCCTCAGACACCTTCCAAGACAGGCCAACACCAAAAAACCCTCTGGTTCTCTGACACCCTTAAGGAATCAAAGAAAACCTTTTGCGCCCTCGAAAAAGCCTGGCGTAAGGACCACACCGCTGACAACATGACCGCCCTCAAGAACGCTACCCGCAAACACCACCACCTGATCCGAGCAGCCAAAAGGAATTTCTTCACAGACAGACTGGACAAAAACAGCCACAACAGCAGAGAACTCTTCAGCATCGTAAAAGAGTTCTCCAACCCCAACGCCAACGCCATCACAAGACCTGTGCAACTCCCTTGCCGCCTTCTTCCATCATAAGATTACCGACCTACACGACAGCTTGGGACACCAGACCCAGCCGACCAACACTGAACCCACACCCCCAGCCATCACCCTCAACGCCTGGACCCACATCAACACAGAAGAAACCAAAATCACCATGAACTCAATCCACTCCGGTGCCCCCTCGGACCCCTGCCCATACTTCATCTTCAATAAAGCCGACGACTTAATCGCCCTGCACCTCCAGACCATCATCAACTCCTCGTTTTCGTCTGCTACCTTCCCCGAAAGCTGGAAACATGCTGAAGTCAACGCCCTACTGAAGAAACCTACGGCTGACCCAAGCGACCTGAAGAACTTCCGCCCCATCTCGCTCCTCCCCTTCACTGCCAAAGTCATAGAGAAGACCGTCAACAAGCAGCTTACCAACTTCCTTGACTACAACAACCTTCTCGACCCCTCACAATCCGGATTCCGAGCCAACCACAGCACTGAAACCGCCCTCATCTCAGTCACAGACGACATCAGAACCCTGATGGACAACGGTGAAACAGTCGCCCTCATCCTCCTCGACCTCTCGGCCGCCTTCGACATCGTCTGTCACCGCACCCTAATAACCCGCCTCCGCTCCACCGGGATCCAAGGCCAGGCCCTGGACTGGATCGCCTCCTTTCTCTCCAACCGCTCTCAAAGAGTCTACCTCCCACCTTTTCGCTCAGACCCCACCGAGATCATCTGCGGCGTCCCTCAAGGCTCATCGCTCAGCCCGACACTCTTCAATGTCTACATGAGCCCCCTCACCGACATCGTACGCAAGCACAGCATCATCATCACCTCTTACGCCGACGACACTCAACTTATACTCTCCCTCACCAAGGACCCCACCAGCGCAAAGACCAACCTGCAAGATGGCATGAAGGACGTCGCAGATTGGATGAGACTCAGCCGTCTGAAACTGAACTCAGACAAAACGGAAGTCCTCATCCTCGGCAACACCACGACCGCCTGGGACGACTCCTGGTGGCCCACGGCCCTTGGCACCGCACCGACCCCCTCAGACCACGCTCGCAACCTCGGCTTCATCTTGGACCCTCTCCTCACCATGACCAAACAAGTCAACGCTGTGTCCTCCTCCTGCTTCCTCACCCTCCGCATGCTCCGTAAGATCTTCCGCTGAATCCACGCCGACACCAGAAAGACCGTGACCCACGCCCTCGTCACTAGCCGTCTGCACTACGGCAACACCCTTTATGCTGGGACCACCGCAAAACTCCAGAAACGTGGGGGCAGTGCAGGTGGCGGGGCAGATGGCGGTGCAGGTGGCGATGCCTTCCGCATTACAGGTTGCTGGGCTGTCAGTACTTATGGTGTACACCAGTCCCTCACCTGGATGCTCCGAGGCATGAAGTACCTTGCCTTGGGTTTTCTTTCCCTTCCCCACCTTGCCAGACGCTGCTGGGACCTTGGCACTGGCAGATGCAGTTTTTGAGGAGGCCTTGCTGGGTGGGTCGTGCTTTTTGGCCATGCTGCTTGCTGGCACCCTCTTCACCTTGGCAGGTGGCGGAATGGGTTGGTCCTTTGCAGTGGTCGCTGTCACACTGGCAGCCCTGACGGGTGCCCCCTTTGAAGCCCTGGGACATGCAGATACCACAGCGGACGCCAATTTGGTGGCTGAGGTGCTGGCCTGGGATCTGGACACCCTGGCCTGAGGGGAAGGACGGGGGGAGGCATAGGGAAGAGGTCAAAGTTTGCAAGGAAAAGTTTTCAGACACACTGGGACGGAAAGATGGAGAGGGTTTGGGAGTGGAGGAAGTGGAAGTGGTTGTAGGAGGTGTCTTTCTGCTGAGTTTGGGTGAAGGTGCATGGGCTGGATGCTGTTGTGAGGTGGATGGCTGTTGGGTGGGTGGGTGCATGCATTTGTGTACTTTGGGAGGAGGGGTCACAGACACACTGGGAGAGGACAGAAGGGACGTCTGCATGGTTGTGGGGGTGGTGACTGCTTGTGAGGGGTGTGTTGTGATGGGCGTGCTGGTGATGGACGTAGTGGATGAGGATGTAGTGCATGCAGGTGTGAGTGGAGAAAATACTGGGAGGGGGTGGACGAGGAGGAGGAGGGGGACACAGTGGAGGCAGTGGATGTTGGTGTGTCTGTATGGGGATGGTGCTTGTGTGAGTGCCTGTGGGATGAAGTGTGGTGCTTGTGTTTGCCTGAGCCACTTCTGTGTGTTGATTTGGGTGAATGCTGGTCTGAAGGTGTGCTTGGGATAGGCTGGGGTTGAGGGGATTGGGACTGGGAAGAGGAAGTTGGAGGGGGGAGGCTAGACACAGGGACAATGGCTGCCATCAGTGCTGAGGCCAGAGCCTGAAATGCTCTCTGTTGGGCCGCCACGCCAGAGTGAATGCCCTCCATGTATGCATTTGTTTGTTGCAAATGCCTCTCGACACCCTGGATGGCATTCAGAGTGGTTGACTGCCCAACAGTGAGGGATCTCAGGAGATCAATAGCCTCCTCACTGAGGGCAGCAGGGTTGACTGGGGCAGGGCCTGAGGTGCCTGGGACGAAGTAGATGCCCACCCTCCTGGGTGAGCGGGCATGGGAAACACGCTGAGGGGCTGCTGGGAGGGTGGTGCTGGTGGGGGGGTGGTGGCTGTACCTGTTGGGCACAAAGGTGTCTGCCACCACCATGGAGCTTCCATCGGAGGAGGAGTCACTGGTCTCCCCTCCTGTCCCCGTTGTGGTGCTCCCCTCGCCCTCCGTCCCACTGGTGCCTTCACCTTCAGTAGATTCGCCCTCATGGGCCATGTGGTTTAGCTCCCTCCGTCCCCAGTGCCTCTCCTTCTCCACCAAATGACGCTAATGCACACAAGGACAGGGTGGCAAAACAAAAAGGGGGGTAGAGACAGAGGATACAGTTGGTCAGTGCCAGAAACAACACTACTGTTGGTGTACACAACACACAGGGAGCTGCCCTATGCACTAGGCCATGCCCAACCAGTCACTAAGGTAGTCACAAGCCCATGGGGTATAATGGCTAATGCCAGCATATGCACACCTGACACCCACAGGACCCTGCCCAGTAGTATATGCCCACTTACACCATTGGGTTTGGAGTGCTTCAGAGCCTGCATACAAGGGACCTACCCTGCCATGATCGTTCTGGCCTAGGTTCATCCACAGCCAACATATCGCGCCCAGCTACCTCCTAAAGCGCGCAAAGTCAGGATTCAGAATCTGTACTCACCCCCTTGTGGCTGCTGTGATGCCCTCAAGCGCCCATACAACTCCGGATAGGCCACCGTCAGGATGCGGAACATCAGGGGGGTCATGGTGCGACGGGCACCCCTTCCACGTTGGGAGGCCAGCCCCAGCTGGGCCTCCGTCGTTTTCTTCATCCAGTGGTGCAGGTCCTCCCATCTCTTGCGGCAGTGGGTGCTCCTCCTGTGAAAGACCTCCAGGGTCCACACCTCCTTAGCGATGGCATGCCAAATACCCTTTTTTCTGGTGGGCGCTGACCTAGAGGGAAAAGACAGGAGGAAAGGAAATTACTCACCCGTCTGGACCAGCATACTCATTGCCCCCCAGTTCCCACCCATGCCCTGACGCACATACACTGACCACCTCTCATGCAACACTCAGGCCAGGACGCCTCACCACCCCCCAACATGTGGCTTACATCCACACCACTCCAAACATGCATTGCCCACACATCATGCTCTCAGTGTACTCACTGGTTTTTCTGGAGGACTGTAGAGTAACGTGTACTGGGGTAGGACCCCATCCACCAGTTTCTCCAACTCCTCCGCAGTGAAGGCAGGGGCCCTTTCCCCAGACACTGTAGCCATTTTTGCTTCCAGACTCAGGGCACAGCAGCACTTGCAGTGTAGGTCCTCTCCTGTTGATGGTCAGGTAGCAAGTGAGTGAGTAGTTAGAAAATGGCGGTCACGTCTGCAGCAGTGCGTACTGTCACCGGCGGCGTACATCCTCATTGGCTCCTGGAACCCATAGGGCCCAATGATAACCAATGCGAAGTTGCGTGGCGGTCATCGACCGCCCACCCGGATGGCGCACAATGCCAGCGGAATTACCTCATTTCCACTTGTCCTTCCACACAGGTCAGGCAGCTGCCATTTCAGGGGCGCACATGGCATGGCACCCAACCACGTCACAGCAGACATTGGCCCATCAACTGACTCTCGACTTCACATACTGCTTCTGTGACCTAACTTCAGCAACAGTTGTGCATTCTATGTGGAAATATGACATTCTGCTCACCGTTTTCCTCCCTAGGCTACAACCGCTGAGGCAGATGATGAGATGGCGGCATCCTCCGGTGTACTGACCCCTGGTGGACCTGTAGATAATGGAGGACAGACAAATTATCATCACATACAGACTTGATCGTGTCACAATTCAAGAGCTGTGTGCCCAATTGGTGCCAGACCTGATGTCAGCTATCCGCCGGCCCACAGGTATTACCCCTCTAGTGCAGTTTCTGTCAGTGCTGCATTTCCTGGCAAGTGGTTCATTTCAAACTACAGTGGCCATGGCATCAGGAATGTCTCAGCCAATGTTCTCCAAAGTGTTGTCCAGAGTGTTGTCTGCCCTGCTGAAACACATGCAGAGCTACATCGTATTCCCCCAGGTGGAGGATTTGGCCACAGTGAAAGCTGACTTCTATGCCCAGGGACATATACCCAACATCATTGGTGCCATTGATGGTACACATGTGTATTTGTTCCCCACCCAGGAGAAATGAACAGGTTTACAGGAATAGGAAAAGCTATTACTTGATGAATGTGCAGATGTTGTGTTTGGCAGACCAGTACATCTCCCATGTGAATGCTAAATATCCTGGCTCTGTGCATGACACCTATATCTTGAGGAATAGCAGTATCCCTTATGTGATGGGCCAACTCCAGAGGCACTGGATGTGGCTTATAAGTGAGCCCAAGATCCCCACCCCCGCTATAAGTAGGTGTCTGGGTATGGGGTTCTCCCTAAGGGTTAGTGTGTGTCTAACAGTTGTCCCTCGATATTTACAGGTGACTCTGGTTACCCCAACCTCTCATGGCTACTGACCCCAGTGAGGAATCCCAGGACAAGGGCAGAGGAACGTTCCAATGAGGCACATGGGTGTACAAGGAGGATTATTGAGAGAACCTTTGGCCTCCTGAAGGCCAGGTTCCGGTGCCTCCATCTGACAGGTGGATCCCTGTACTACTCACCCAAGAAGGTGTGCCAGATCATCATGGAATGCTGTATGTTGCACAACCTGGCCTGAGACGTCAGGTGCCTTTTCTGCAGGAGGATGAGCCTGGAGATGGTCTAGTGGCAGCGGTGGAGCCTGTGGACCGTGAGGAAGAGGAGGCAGATGAAGTAGATGTGGACAACAGAACACACATTATACAGCAGCACTTCCAGTGACACACAGATATGAGACTGTAACTCAAATTTACTTTTCAGTAATCTTTTGGACATTGTACATGGCAGCCTCTTACCTTCTGTCTATGGACACTGACTGTACCCTTTGGATTCTCTATTCTCAGATCTTTGTGCCCCATTCTGGCTCCTGCTATATGTACTGCTGCCCACCGAAGGTCATCCAGTAGTACATTTCACTGCACATATACATTGCAATGCTTTGATAATGTTGTATTAATACATTTATCGATTCATGACACTGACTCCAATATGGTATTTGTTTCAAAGGTGTTTATTTTTGTGCCAATAAGTATGGGGGTATGTGCAAGGGGCTGAGGTGATGGTGGAGGATTGTCCAGTTAGAGTCCAGTCTATTGGTATCACAGGTACATTGTCCAAGGGGACATAGGAAGTGGAGCAATGTCACTTCAAGGTGGACAGGGTGACATGGTGGGATAGAAGGATGACAATCAGGAGTGTCTTATGTCCTAGCGGGGGTCTTGGCAATGTTGTCTGTCTTCTACCTGGATCGCAGGGACTGTTTGCGAGGGGTGGTTCTCCTTCTGCAGGGGGTGGGGTGCTGGTGGCCTGTTGGTCCTGTGGTGGGGCCTCCTGTCCACTAGCGCCAGCAGAGGTGGAAGGCTGTTCCTCGGTTTGGCTAGTGTCAGGCGCCTGTTGTTGTGCCATTGCCTCCCTCATGGTCTTGCCCATGTCAGCCAGCACCCCTGCAATTGTGACCAAGATGGTGTATATTTTTGTTAGGTCCTCCCTGATCCCCAGGTACTGTCCCTCCTGCAGCTGCTGGGTCTCCTGTAACTTGGCCAGTACTTGGCCCATGGTCTCCTGGGAATGGTGGTACGCTCCCATGATGTTTGAGAGTGCCTCGTGGAGGGTCGGTTCCCTGGGCCTGTCCTCCCCCTGTCGCACAGCAGTCCTCCCAGCTTCCCTGTTGCCCTGTGCCTCTGTCCCCTGAACCGTGTGCCCACTGCCACTGACTTCAGGTTCCTGATCGTCCTGTGTTTGTGGCGTTGCCTGTGGTCCCTGTAGTGGTGGACACACTGCTGATTGACATGTCTTGGGGACAGTAGCATGGGTGGGTGCTGTGGTGGTGTTTCCTGAGGGGGGAGGGTCTGTGGTGGTTTGGGACTGTGGCAGGGTAACCAACTGTTCGGAGGTCCCAGGTGGGCCAGGTTGGTCATCGTGATCCAGGCGTGCAGAGCTGCTGTCATCACTGTGGGCCTCTTCTGGGGGGTGGGGGCTAGATGTGGCTGGCACCTCCTCTTTAGTGATGTTGGGCAGGGGTCCTGTTGGGAGAAAAATGCATTGTCAATGTATCTGCATGTGCCATCTTGTGCATGCCTGTGTTTCCCTCTATGACTGTGATTTCCCTGTCGTCTTGGACTTTTGTGACTGGTGATTTTGTGGACTGGGTGAGTCTCTTTATTGGGCATGCTGGGATGATGTGTATCCATGCAGGTCTGTGATGGGTGTCCATGCAGTGTTGTTGCATGCATGGCCTGGTATTGGGATGGGTGGGTTGTGATAGTGGGGTATATGTGAGTTGGTGGAGTGTTGGGGGTGGGGGTGGGAGTTTGTGATGGCATGCAGGTAGGGAGGGATAAAGTAGTGAAGATTTGACTTACCAGCGTCCAGTCCTCCTGCTACTCCTGCAAGGCCCTCAGGATGCATAATCGCCAAGACTTGCTCCTCCCATGTTGTTAGTTGTGGGGGAGGAGGTTGGGTCCACCGCCAGTCCTCTGTACTGCAATCTGGTGTCTTGAGACCAAGGAACACACCTTCCCCCGTAGGTCGTTCCACCTCTTCCTGATGTCATCCCTTGTTCTTGGATGCTGTCCCACGGCATTGACCCTGTCCAAGATTCTCCACAATAGCTCCATCTTCCTTGCAATGGATGTCTGCTGCACCTGTGATCTGAATAGCTGTGGCTCTACCCAGATGATTTCCTCCACCATGACCCTTAGCTCCTCCTCTGAGAACCTGGGGTGTCTTTGGGGTGCCATGGATGTGGTGTGAGTGATATGTGTGAGGATGTGTGGGGTGAGGTGTGGGGTGCTGTGTTGTGGTGTGTGCTGTGAGTTGTGTGGATGGTGTATGGGTGCCATGGGTGTTCTGTGGCTCAGATTGAGTGGGTGCTCCTGTCTTGTGTCTCTCTCTATTCACATTTTCTTTTGGTCATAAATGGTTGTGGGTAATGTGTATGTGTGTCTTATAGTGTTGTGGGTGTGGTGTGTGTATGTGTGTCAGGTGTGTGTAGTTTGAACTGTCCAATGTGGTGTTGTTTAGTAAGTGTGTGTGTATTTTGAGCGCAGCGGTGTGATTCATGGGTTGTGATACTGTGGGCGTATTCCTGTTGGCGCAATGGTGTGGGTTTTGCTATCACCAGTTTATCACTGACCTTTGGTCTGGCGGACTTGTGTGGGTGTCTGTATAGTGGCGGATTTCTATGTGTGGGTCATAATACCCGTGGCAAATTACTGTCGTGGTCACTGTATGTTGGCGGCCATCAGCACGGCGGTAAGTGGCTTTTACCGTCAGGGTTGTAAGGAGGGCCAAAATATTTTCAGTTTATTAATGTCATTTCTATTTATGAGTCAATGAGGAGAGAGGAAGGTTTAATATATTTATTATCATTTTGGTAGTATATCACCCTTATTAACAGAAACACATTTTATAATCAGAGATCCATAGAATCAATGATAAACAGAACAATGCACAGAGTTCCATACAATTAAGTTCTCTAGTGTAATCTAGAGGATGGTTTTGTAAAAATAAATTATTCATCAATCAGTTAGAACTTATAAAGAGTTTGTAAATCAAAGATGTGAAAGCATTAAGGAACTCAGTAGAGTCTCAGAATGAATCTAAGTGTCATGTTTAGAGAACCTCAAGGTGAGTCTGAGAAAGTGTCTCAGAGAATATCTGGGAGAAGTCTAAAAACCCTGAAAGGAATGAAAGATTTTCGGTCAGAGCCTCCCTCTAATCTGAGAACGCACATTTTATAATACATAAGTGACATAACCTGTAACTTCTTTCTTCATCTCCACCACTGGTTCAGCTAATCAGTATCTATGTTTCATGGGAACAGGACAGCTTCTACCAACTAATCTGTCTAAACAAAGCAGCTATGAAACATTTATTTTAAATGTTCTAACATTGAAACTAAACTATCACTGGATGCTTGTTCACCCCATTGTAAAGAATAGAAGAGAAAAAGTTAATGGTTGGTGTAATGCATATTTGCACATCACATTTCCTTTTCCATATGCCTTTTCTATCAAACTTACTCATCAAGAAACAGATTTTGTGATTTCAAACTAAACCATTTTGTTAATTTAATGAACATATGTATGTGTGAAGATTAAAATAACATATTTTTCTAAACAGGACTATCGTTAAACGTTTTAATTCAAATAACAGTTTTTTATAATACATTTGCTGATCTGGTTCAAAACTAAAAATCAATTAAAATATGTGTTCAGTGATTCATTTCTTAACTAACTAAAGTCTATATATATTGTTGCCTTGTACTTTTTAAACTGCCAAAAGAGCACAGAAAGGAAAAATAAATGCATTTCATTCTCGTTCACATGCCTATATTTTATTTCAACACTTTTAATTCTACACTCAATATTTTTGTAAATTAAAAATGCCCTGCCAATCCTCTGTATATTAAGGAAGTCAAAGCAGTTGGGGCTGGCAACTGAGATTAAACAAAAAGATATGTCCATGTGGTAGTTAAACCATGCCAAATAAGAATGTGAAGGAGAGTTATAATTATTTACATTTTACATTTCAAAATGTAGCACACAGCATAGGTCCTAATGGAATTCCAATGAGTATCAAATTAAGAGATGCCAGCAGACGCTTTGACTTGCCATGAATTCACCTTGCAGGGCCACCAATATCGCTTAATACCCCACCTTAGCAGCCTATACCAGCAATTAAAGGCCCACTCCAGTGTTAAAACCTGAGCTGAAGGCGAGGGTCTTTAACAAGGAAGTGGACTTTTAATGGCCAGTATAGCCCAGCTACAGTGGGCTGTATGGCTATTAGAACATTCTAGCTGGCAGAATGTTTTAATTAGTAAAAGAAAGGCCTCACTGAGCCAGAGGGTGTTAAAATCCCTTCTGACTCCGTGAGGCCTTTGTTCACAGCAACATCTGTGAAAGGCAAACATTGGAATGTTGATGCTCCGGGCTTCTACCAGCTCTTAGAAGCCCTGAGCACTCCATTGTCTTCAACTGAGTGCTCAACATGCCAATATTCTAATATTTCTTTATTTTGTGTAATTTTCAAACCAGACTCTAGTGCTAGATGTTTAATAACAAACAGCAGACTGGTGTGGGCCTAACGGCGATTAGAATGGGTTAAACTTATGGTGTCATCATGTGATGTATGAGATAACTTTGTCATGTAACCATTTTAGTTCTAGCTCCATGCATGTTATTTTAGCACACTAGGCCTGCCGCTGTGCACTTTAACCTAGATATATTTTATTCACCTTTGTTTATTATTTTAGTAATAGCCACATTTGCGGTCTTCTTTATTTCTCTCTATCTAACTGTTCTTTGCCGAGGCCAGCGCTACATTCTTAAACAAGACATTCTTGTCCACTCTGTGCTTCTCTCAAGGCTGCAGTAAGATAGGTTGCCGGTAAAACGTGGTAACACTTTGTTTCTGGTATCCATAGAAACACATACATCCTTACACAGGGACATTTTCTCAGAACATCAGCTGTTTTATTATAAAAACACTTCCGTGTTCAAAACACGTTAGAGGGACATTCCAGCCAGAGGACCACGACTGTCTGCTGATTGCAGAATGCTTTGCTACAGCTGCTTATGCAGACTTTAGGCCTTTGCATAGGAAAGGGGGATGATGTCTTCCCATGGGAACCAGAAGGTCAGAACTAGAGCAAAACAGGCTGTGCTCTAATATAGCCTAGGTAGGAATTAGTCTATTGACTCTAGTGACAAAATGGTAGTGTTATTTCTTTTCTTTACAAATACAACAGGTGTACACTGTTCCAAAATTAGCCAACCAGAGGACCAGGAGTGGCTAAGAGCGTTGTACCCTCAAGCATCTCAGTGGATGACTGGCTTCATCATTGGGAACGCTCTACACCAGGCTGGTGCTGCAATGCCTGGTGGGCTCCCAACGGG
This sequence comes from Pleurodeles waltl, assembly GCF_031143425.1. Taxonomy (NCBI): domain Eukaryota; kingdom Metazoa; phylum Chordata; class Amphibia; order Caudata; family Salamandridae; genus Pleurodeles; species Pleurodeles waltl. Next base: position 555,586,986 of record NC_090436.1, read on the forward strand.
AGCTCTTACCCATATAGCTCTCTAGTTAGCGAGTGGATCCAAAGAGAGTAAATATTAATGGTATTTAAGGATCCAAAATACACCGGAGAGAATGATATAGAAATAAAATTGGTTATCCACCTTCAACCAACGTCATATATTTAATCAGTATAAATCAGATGGAGACCAAGATTAAAAACAAAAGAAAGTAAAAAGAGTGGCAATGCTCGATTACTTTCAACAAAAATATTAGAAAGCTCCAAAATCTAGGGATTCTAGTGAAAGGTCGACATGTTTCACATCTAGCGGTCCAAACGGATCCCACGACGCTTCATCAGGACCAAAGGTAAGTTAATATAAGAACATCTTCTCCAAAGACTTTTTTTATAAAGGAGTCTTAACAATATAAAGTAGAAAAAAACGTCACTTACGTTAAGTAGACTGGTTATTACAAAAAGGTCATCCTGGTATGGAAATACAAATTCAAGCGTGTAAAAGAGTGATATAAACATAGTGGTAAAGGTGCACTCGTGAACACAGTGTATGGTGAAATATCATACATAAATACAAGCTTACCACCCCCAGAGTCAGGAACGGCTCCTTGGGAAATGCATGTCAGGGACAAAAATTGGCCCTGCGTGCAGTTATTGTCATAAAAAAGGTCAAGATTGGATAACAGATCAATATTTAGTAAAAGAATAGTCGAAAATACAAGTAAAGAACAGAATGTAATGATCCTGAACATAAAAGTGACATCAATAGTCCTAACTAAATAACCTCGAAAGTTAGTAATAATACAGCGATGTTATGGCAAGTCAAGGTCCCAAACAAGGGTCTAAATGTAGTAAAGGTTCCACCCAAATACTAAGATTTAAAACTAGTAGGGGATAAAGGTGGTCATTACAACGTTGGCGGTCTGCCTTGCAGACCGCGAGGTTGCGGGAGCCAGAATACCGCCAGTGCTGGCTGTATGGCTGGCTCTGTATTTTGACTTTTCCGCTGGGCCAGCAGAGGGTAACAGAGTTACCGTCCGCTGGTCCAGCGGAAAAGTCACATCAACATTGCCGTCGGCTCGTAATTGAGCCGGCGACAATGCTGATGTGCAGCGGGTGCAGTAGCACCCGTCGCGCATTTCACTGCCCGAAATTTGGGCAGTGAAATGCGTGACGGGGCTCTGCCTGGGGGCCCCTGCACTGCCCATGCCAACTGCATGGGCAGTGCAGGGGCCCCCAGGGGCCCCCTGAGTCCCCATACCACCAGCCTCTTCCTGGCTGTGCAAACCGCCAGAAACAGGCTGGCGGTAGGGGAGTCATAATCCCCAGGGCAGCGCTGCTTGCAGCGCTGCTCTGGCGGATTATCACCGCAGGGGCAAAAATTGTGGAATTTTTTTTAACCAATTTTTTGTGATCACTTCCTGCAACCGTTAGTAAAAGGTTCCTCGACCTACCTTCAAGATACAAAAGATATCCTAAATTTGATTGAGTCTATCAATCCCTCAGGCAATACACAAGGAATTATTACTTTGGATGTAGAGGCACTTTATACCAATATCCCTCAAGCAGCTACCTTACAGGTAGTGGAATCAGCGCTATGGGAGACCTCCACCCCCTTGTCCACTCCTGTGACCTTTATATGCAATGTGCAAACCCTTGCCTTGACAGAGAACTTTTTCCAATTCGAGGATCAGTTCTTCCATCAGATTAGAGGCACATCGATGGGAAGCACATTTGCACCAAGTCTAGCATGCTTGTATATGTACAATTTTGAAAAACATTACATTTTACTTCCTTCCAATCCATTCCAGGCCAACAAACAATTATGGAGACGGTATATAGACGACATTCTGATTATATGGAATGGACCATTGACGACAGCACATGATTTCACGACTTGGATCAATACCCTTGACCCTTTCTTGAGATTTACTGCCACTGTTTCCTCTACTAATTTACTGTTTTTAGACTTAATGATCACTATCAATAATGGCAAATTGTCGAAAAGTATTTACCAAAAACCCACGGACCGGAATAGTCTTCTACTCTATGAAAGTCACCACCCTAAGGCGTTGAGAGATAATTTACCCGTCGGCCAATTCCTCCGGTTACGACGCAATTGTAGCTCCGTACGCGACTTCGACTTACAGGCAGACACACTTGCAATCAAACTTCAAGAACGTCACTACCCTACCAGAATTATAAATCTGGCCCGGAAGAGGGCAAGAAACAACAACAGGGACAGCTTATTGGCCACCACTGACAAGGGTCAGCAGACCCGTTTGACATGTGTCTCCACATTTACTCCAGCGTCCAACATCATTAAAAAGTGAATCAACAAAAGATGGTCGATATTATCGAGTGGAGGCACTATGGTCCCAAGACCCCTGTTTGCTTTCAAACGTGCTGCCAACATCAAGGATATTGTTGTCCATATCCGTCAACGATTACCACAGGTTATTACAACTCAACGGACATTATGGGATCTCCCGCCAGTGGAGGGGCATCATCCATGTGGTAATTGTAATGTATGTTCATTAATACATCACTCAACGATACTCCATTTAGACCCTATTGGTATCTGCCGATTGAAAAAACACACCAACTGTAATACCAAGCACTGTATTTACATGATAACGTGCCCCTGTGGACTACGTTATGTTGGGATGACTACACGGTCCGTCAAAATTCGCATAAATGAACATAGAAGTAACATTAGATGCAAGCGGGTCACTACAAAACTATGTGCGCATTTCCTTGATATTCCCCACACTGCTGATGACCTTAGGTGGGTCATTTTAGAAGCACCTAAAATACGTCCTAACAACCCTAACTTCCTCTTTCAGACTGAACAACAATGGGTTTTCAAGTCGGGAACTAGCACTAGAGGATTAAATGATGAGATACCTTGGTCTTCTCTTTCACTATAAGTACTTCTTTCTGCTTGTTTGTGCTCAAATAATAAGCCATATGAGGCCTCTGTATTACGTGCCTATGTTTTTTACGGTTTTTTAGATACTATATCACAGTACTTACTGGTTAAATTGTACCGTTGCGGTTAAATCTCTTTTGAATCCTTTTTATTGAAAGTCGTACACTTTAAAGAATTTATTGGTGATGGGACCTTTTGCCCATTGCATGTACAACCCCGTGGATTATTTGAGTCCAATTCCCTTATTTGATTGAATCAGACGGGACAACTTCATTGTACAGTCCCGACACAATAGGAACTTAGTCCCATTTTTGTTTCTGTTAATCTCTCGCTATACGCGGAGAGTCTGCTTTCCATTACTATGTTTTGGAGCGCGCGATCCGGAATGAATACTTCCGGGTCCCGACGCTCGATTTAATCCTTTGACAGCTCCCGTTTTTCACCATTACGGGGACGCATGTCGGAGGGTAGGTTTCCCGCCGAGGACGCTTGGCACAATACGTAAGTTATTATATTGCCAGTTTGGTCTCCTCCCTTTTCTTTGAAACTATTCACATTTCTTTTTAAGAGTGACCTCTAGAAAGACTTTATACCCTACTATTTTTACATCTTAGTATTTGGGTGGAACCTTTACTACATTTAGACCCTTGTTTGGGACCTTGACTTGCCATAACATCGCTGTATTATTACTAACTTTTGAGGTTATTTAGTTAGGACTATTGATGTCACTTTTATGTTCAGGATCATTGCATTCTGTTCTTTACTTGTTTTTTCTACAATTCTTTTACTAAATATTGATCTGTTATCCAATCTTGACCTTTTTTTATGACAATAACTGCACGCAGGGCCAATTTTTGTCCCAGACATGCATTTCCCAAGGAGCCGTTCCTGACTCTGGGGGTGGTAAGCTTGTATTTATGTTTGATATTTCACCATACACTGTGTTCACGAGTGCACCTTTACCACTATGTTTATATCACTCTTTTACACGCTTGAATTTGTATTTCCATTCCAGGGCGACCTTTTTGTAATAACCAGTCTACTTAACGTAAGTGACGGTTTTTTCTACTTTATATTGTTAAGACTCCTTTATAAAAAAGTCTTTGGAGAAGATGTTCTTATATTAACTTACCTTTGGTCCTGATGAAGCGTCTTGGGATCCGTTTGGACCGCTAGACGTGAAACATGTCGACCTTTCACTAGAATCCCTAGATTTTGGAGATTTCTAGTATTTTTGTTGAAAGTAATCGAGCATTGCCACTCTTTTTACTTTCTTTTGTTTTTAATCTTGGTCTCCATCTGATTTATACTGATTAAATATATGACGTTGGTTGAAGGTGGATAACCAATTTTATTTCTATATCATTCTCTCTGGTGTATTTTGGATCCTTAAATACCGTTAATATTTACTCTCTTTGGATCCACTCGCTACCTAGAGAGCGATATGGGTAAGAGCTCCCGTTGGGAGCCCACCAGGTATTGCAGCACCAGCCTGGTGTAGAGCGTTCCCAATGATGAAGCCAGTCATCCACTGAGATGCTTGAGGGTACAACGCTCTTAGCCACTCCTGGTCGTCTGGTTGGCTAATTTTGGAACAGTGTACACCTTTTGTATTTGTATTAGTTTGGGAGACCGTACACTGGACCATTAATCTCCCAGTCCCTCCTCCTTGTTCTTTGATTTCTTTACTTTACTCTCCGTGTCACAATTTTAATCCTGTCCTGCTTTATCGTCCTGGGTATTGCAGTGCATGCTTTATTATCTAAGATGCAGTTGCTTCATTCAAACCTTATTGAAACATATACTGCCTCTGTTTGTCATTATGTAAGTGAGGCCAATGTAACTGAGAGAAACGGAAGAGATCTGAGTGACCACGATTTCCCTGAGAAATTAATTGTGTCATGCACTCAGCTGCCCAATCATCCCTGCTCTTGGGTAGAGATGAGGCACTGCTAGTTAGCCAGAGCAAAACTCGGATTGGGGCGACAGGTGTCACCTGTGGTGGGTTAGACTCAGTCTCCCACACCACAAGCGATTCTGCCGCTCAAATCCAGTAGTCTCATTAGAATAATGAGAACCTATGCGACAACTTCCAGTATCCTATGTCCAAGGTTTCTTAGGAAACAAGCTTTCCAGCGATTGAAAATTACTAGGGTGTTACTTCTAAATTTTCACTTATACATGTATGGGCTATGAACATACTGCGGATTGTGAGGTAGTTTAAATGGTCCATTCCTTCACTTATTTCCTGCTTTACTCTGAACTTAAGAGACAGGACTTGTCAGAAGCAGATCATTCTGAGCCCATATCAAAAGAAGCAGTTCCTTCTGAACTCTTCAATCTGTTGTGTTGCTACATAGAGCCAAGAAATCATAGCTGCATGTCTTTCTCATCTCTGCTTAGTAAATGTATGTATTTTTATTTTTGAATCTGTATATGTGACAAAACAGTCATTTTTTATTTTGTGTGAAATGTGTTGTTTATTCTTGTGGCCTGCTGCAATCATTCTGAACTGGTGACTTCATACACGCCATTTCTTCTCTTTTGTGTGAATTATATCTGAGCCTGATTTCTTGCCCTGGGTAACAGCTTTGAAAAATACATCGTACACCCTCCCCCAGTAGTATTGCCGCGCGAAGATAAGGAAATATCTGCACAGAATAACTTTAGAATGATTGATTTGTCAAATTAAGTCCTTCGTGATCGATTTCAATCAAATTAAGTCAAGAAAGATATCTCCCACATACATATTCATCAACAGATCCTTAGATGGCTGAATGCCGGCAGTTCAGTACTGCTAAGCATCAAACACAAATGCAAAGGACTTGCTGCTTTAAGCTATGATAAACTTCCAGATGGGTTGCAGGTTGTAGCCATATTCGCAATTTATTTTGTAAAAGGCCGTGGAATATGAGGAGGCTTCATATCAACATTTTACACTGATTTAGAAACGATTGACTGTGGTGCCAATACTCCTATTTAACAACTTCTACAACACAACTCTGTCTCTTCCTGGCCTCAAGTGTGTCGTTTTACCAAAATGCCTGGGGTAGCGGTAGTGAAATCACATAAACTGGTCCATACAAAGACATCACAAGATGTGCCACATTGCCGTGGCTTAGCTTACATGCAGGGAATTACGCCATGTGGCTTTTGACCATGTTGGTATTGTAGCAAGTGGCATCATGAAGTTTAGCAAAAACGTCCAGTGAAGGTTTTTTCCAGTAAAGGTACATTTCATGGAGATAACTAAAGAGACACCTTTTGTAGAGTTTTTGTAAGAAGATAGACTTGAATTTTGACTTTGCACATTCTGTGCATGAGTTCTTGGCCAGTATATTATTATTACTCCGCTAAAATAGTGTTCAAGAAGTGTATCTGAAATTCTATGTGGAAAATGTATATTTTGAAGATGACAGCACAGCCCATTAATCACTCACTGTATTAGAATGTTGTAAATAATAGTGATAACAAAAACAACAATAATAATAATAATAACAATAATAATAATAATGTATGTTTTAGAAACTGGCCACAACGCACCCTTTCTAGTCTGCTGCGGAATGTCTTTATATTTCACTACACATTGTTTTTCCCACATCCTCATGAGTATGTTAGGGATTTGTGACTTCAGGTGAAAAATATATTAATAGAGAGACCATATATCTGGAGATCAAGCTTCCATCTTCTGAATGCAAGCTACACCGCAATACTGCATTGTCGCACACATATATTTGCAAGTTGAAATTGAAGACTGATCAAAGCTTAGCCTACTAAGATCTGAAATGTTTAATAAGAAGTATAACTCGTGAAGTGCTCTGAAATGCTAACAAAGGGTACAGCTGTGTATAATGTTTGCTACTGGACTTAAACATGAGAAAAATCTTGTTAAAAATTACATTTTGCCACCTAATTTGAATTTTTACAGAATGGAATCCTGTTTAAAAACAGACTTTTGAAATGGTCAGCACAGGTTAGCTAGGGTTGCATTGGCAATGCCAAAGGTATCAAACGGCAAGCAACATGTAACAGCTGGTACCCTCGAAGCGCCTAGTTAACAGATATGCATGAAGATATAGAATGCCTCAAAAGAAGATATGAGTGGATAAATAATATTGCATTTATTTATTTTATGGTGTTTAACCTAATAATGCTTATGTATAAAACAATATAGGTACAAACTACTAACAAATGTGGCAGTCTGTTTCAAATTCTCAGTGTATTTCGTTAAGATGTGCTTTTAAGGGTGGATATTTTCTTGAACTGATTTATTTTGAGAAATATTATAGATTTGCTTTTGTGAGTCCTGACTTCTAGTTGCAGTTTTTGTTAGAACGGGCAGCTTGTAAGTGTATGGTGTTGTGTGCTAGGCAAGTTACCGTTCAGGAAGACCTGGGTGTTAACTGCTTGAAGGAGTTCAGAGCGGAAGTGAACCTGCCCAACTTTTTAGGATTTGTCAGCAAGCTGGTCGCTGACTGAAAGATGGTTTCAAATAGGTGCCGGTCGGTACTTGAGTGGTAAGGTCAGTAGCACGACTCTCTACTCTTTGCATGGTATCACCTGAGCCCCAACAGAAATTTGAAATCATATATGGGAATGAAGTGCCTGATGTCATGGTGCAGCTTCAGTTGCATTCCTGTTAACCATCAGGCTGTAGGTACTATGTCACATTGTACGAAATACAATTTTAAACATGTTTACTTTTGGAAATGTAACCAAAATCAATACTAGTAAGACAAGTATAAGACAAGTATACTATTCTGTTTCACATGGAAGTCATTCAAAAAAGTATCTCACGTGAGTGGAAAAAGGCAGTCCACAAGACAGAGATTACCGAATAGCAAAATAGTCAGAGAATTCATTTTGATAAATATTTACTAAAAAAAAAAATACAGTTATGTTAAGAAATTATAACTTGTGGCCTAAAGTTACTTAATGGCAAAAGTTATTGTTTCTTAAGATAAGTATAACTATAGGTATAAATAAATATAACTGTTGAATTTCTATTACTTTGTATGGGTAAAATATCAGCCTAACTATAAGGTCCCTGAAACCTTTGGTTTTCTGAGTGAACTTATATGTTTTTTTACATAAATTAAATATCTAATTACCACACATTACCACAACCACTGCAGCACACAGCCTTTGGCTGTTGACAGCGGGAGTTGGCCACACCTCTGCATGCACCCAACCCCACACCACACACGGCCTTCAGTCGTGTGCAGCGGTTTTTGGTGTGTGAATGGGTTTAGTTTTCATTGTTTTTTTAAACCGCTGATCCTTCACAAGTTTAAGCTGTGGGTAGCACTGAGCACTGTGAAGGATTCACGTATCAGCCCATAATAAATGTGGGCAATTGTTTAGTATGAGGGATCCCTCAGAGACTCCTCCATCTCTCCTATGTTGATAGGATACCTGTATCCTGACCCCTTATGTCAGTTTTTCATTCTTTTACCGCTTAGCCTGATGCGAGAAAGAAAATGGCAGCCACAACTTTACTGAGGTTGCAGTCAGCCAATCAGGACCTTGATTTTCCTCTGGATCCACGGATCCTCCATGAGTGGATCCACAAAGGGCCCGCATCCATAGCGACCTATATTTCTTTTTTGTTTATTAACTCTATAACTACTGAATGGATTTACACCAAATAACAAAAGCGGGCTCTTTCTGTACTAAAAGCTAGGTTTAATCCAAATTCAATATAATTCTGCCCAGTGGTTTGGGCTGCATTCATGTGTAAAGTCCCTATGAGAAATTGCATGGGGAAACCATGTTTTGGGAACCCCCTACAAATATACCTCATGCTCATAAGCATCTACTTTAATTACCCATGCTACAAAACCTACTCTGACCACAAGTAATACATACTATGTAGATATTCCTGATGATCTTTGTCAGACACAGAGAATTTCTGCATTTTGGTCCCCAGAAATGGCAACAGTGGGCCAACCAGTTGAGTCTTGGGAGATAGGTCTAATCTGTGATTGTCTGCAGGAGTCAGAGGTCCTTTATTTTGAGTTCCCCAGCTGTCAGACAAAATGTTCTTCTTGATGTTGTTCCTGGTCCATTCATTTTCTGTCCAGGGTGAGCAAAAGTGACATTCTTACCTTTGAAACTAATACTGATTGGAAAGTCCCTACACACAATCTCAGCAACTTTGCAACTGAAATCTAACCTGTTTTTGTAGCACATCCTTTCTCATTTGACAGTAACCTTTCTCAGAGACATCCATTCTTCCCCTTGCCACAGCCTGGAATAGTCTTTCAGGCACATCTCTTGTCCATCTTCCCGTGGACACAGAAAAATGTCTGAAAGGGCTTCTGGAATGGGTAATTCCTGTCACCCTGGTCCACAGTTTGGGAGTTTCACTTGAATTGAAAGTCTGTTTAAGTAGGCCTTTGTTTTACCTCTGTTTACCTGTATCAACCAGCTGATTCATCCTTGTTATTAGATAACTTTTTATAACGCTTGAGCATTTCTGTTCGGAGAGGCAGTCACAACATCAGTAGAAGGCCATTCCTTCTCACATAATCTGAGGCGCTAAATACAGTTAATGCATTAGAGCAGTCAGGTAAACTGGTTATAATTCCATTTTTGTTTTAGGGATCATAAAGTACCATTTGAAAAGTTATTTTTCTACTACACTTATTATAATGTCCTTTCCCCATTGAACTAGATTTATGATAAAAAGTGAAAAAATAAGTTTGAATTCATTTTCTACTATTTTCTCAAGTTGACATCCAACCTTAGGCTTTTATTAATACTAAAATATGACATAACTTAAACAGTGATGCCGGAAAGTCATCTGTTTGCCCTTTTCACCCCAATTTTTGTTGCTGAGTGGTGCTGATGGTAACTGACTCTGACTGCGCCCTGGGCTCTGTTAGCCAGACACAGGCCAGTGCTCTGTTGAAACACTAACATTTGGTAGAGTACACTAGGGGGGTCATTCCAACCCTGGCGGTCGGTGTTAAAGCGGCGGCAAAACCGCCAACAGGCTGGCGGTAAAAAAAATGCAATTCCGACCCTGGCGGAAACCGCCAACAGAGACCGCCACTTTAACACACCGCCCGCCACGGCGGGACAAACAAACAGTGCGGTGGTCACCGCCAACAGACAGGCGGGAGACAATATACCGCCCACCCTATCACAACCCACCAATCCGCCACCTTTTCCGGGGCGGTAGCCCCGCCGATAAAAACACGGCGGAAACAGACATTTCAAACGGAAAACGCTCACCTCCATAAACCCCACGAGGAATCTGGACAGCATGGAACCCGAACTCCACATCCTACCAGCCATTGTCTTCCTGCTCCTTTACCAGGAGCACGAACGCCGACGCAGAAGACAACGGTGAGTACTGCACCTACGACACAGGGGAGGGGGGAGGAGAAAATATTACGGGGACACACATACGCGACACACCCACCCCCACCCTCACCCACTACAACACACACAACAATGCATAGCAACACATCACAGTTACCCCCCCAGACCCCCCGGAAGAATGGAAAGGCAAAAGGAAATGATTATAAATATAGAATTATATTGTAAGACTGAGTATAAAATATAGCACACATCTATAACTTTATATACATAAATTGTCCAGTCCGATATGTCTATCAGCCATTGTTCGTGGGCCACTGGGCCAAAACACATGGGCAAAGCCCACACAGGATACCTGCCTCCAAGGGAGAGAACACTGCAGGGGCATCAGATAGGAAAACTACAGGCACCTCAGGGGGAAGGGAAGGGGGGCACCTCAGCCAGATGAGTCCACGACGCCAGATCCACGAGGGGCCTCCATGGCCACTGTGCCATCCTGGGGAGTGCAAAGCCACAGTCTCTCAAGTCTCTACAGTGGGTGGGTTGCCCACTGTGCCATCCTGGGGAGTGCAAAGCCACAGTCTCTCAAGTCTCTACAGTGGGTGGGTTGCCCACTGTGCCATCCTGGGGATTGCAAAGCCACAGTCTCTCAAGTCTCTACAGTGGGTGGGTTGCCCACTGTGCCATCCTGGGGAGTGCAAAGCCACAGTCTCTCAAGTGGATAACAGTCTCCACTGGTACTGGAGGGGGACTAGTGCCCAGAGTGCTTCGTGCAGCCCTGCCCGACTCAGATGCGGGCCTGCCCCTTCCGCCAATGGGCCAGCGGTTCTTGAGATGAAGGGCCCTGTTCAGCGGTGCTTGAGATGAAGGGCCCTGTTCAGCAGTGCTTGAGATGAAGGGCCCTGTTCAGCAGTGCTTGAGAAGAAGGGCCCAGTTCAGCGGTGCTTGAGACGGCGGTGCCCTGTTCAGCGGTGCTTGAGACGGCGGTGCCCAGCGGAGCAGTGCTTGAGATGAAGGGCCCTGTTCAGCGGTGCTTGAGACGGCGGTGCCCAGCGGAGCAGTGCTTGAGATGAAGGGCCCTGTTCAGTGGTGTTTGAGACGGCGGTGCCCAGCGGAGCAGTGCTTGAGATGAAGGGCCCTGTTCAGCGGTGCTTGAGACGGCGGTGCCCAGCAGAGCAGTGCTTGAGATGAAGGGCCCTGTTCAGCGCTCCTTGAGACGGCGGAGCCCTGTTCAGCGGTACTTGAGATGACGGTGCCCAGCGGGGCAGTGCTTGAGATGAAGGGCCCTGTTCAGCGGTGCTTGAGACGGCGGTGCCCAGCGGAGCAGTGCTTGAGATGAAGGGCCCTGTTCAGCAGTCCTTGAGACGGCGGTGCCCTGTTCAGCGGTGCTTGAGACGGCGGTGCCCAGCGGAGCAGTGCTTGAGATGAAGGGCCCTGTTCAGCAGTGCTTGAGACGGCGGTGCCCAGCGGAGCAGTGCTTGAGATGAAGGGCCCTATGCCCAGCGGAGCAGTGCTTGAGATGAAGGGCCCTGTTCAGCGGTGCTTGAGACGGTGGTGCCCTGTTCAGCGGTGCTTGAGACGGCGGTGCCCAGCGGAGCAGTGCTTGAGATTAAGGGCCCTGTTCAGCGGTGCTTGAGACGGCGGTGCCCAGCGGAGCAGTGCTTGAGATGAAGGGCCCTGTTCAGTGGTCCTAGAGACGGCGGTGCCCTGTTCAGCGGTGCTTGAGACGGCGGTGCCCAGCGGAGCAATGCTTGAGATGAAGGGCCCTGTTCAGCGGTGCTTGAGACGGCGGTGCCCAGCGGAGCAGTGCTTGAGATGAAGGGCCCTGTTCAGCGGTGCTTCAGACAGGGGTGCCCTGTTCAGTGGTGCTTGAGATGAAGGGCCCTGTTCAGCGGTGCTTGAGATGAAGGGCCCTGTTCAGCAGTGCTTGAGACGGCGGTGCCCTGTTCAGCGGTGCTTGAGACGGCGGTGCCCAGCGGAGCGGTGCTTGAGATGAGTGTCCTGGTCAGCGGATCCGGCCCAGGCATGGATGTCACTCGCCACCTGACATGTGGCTGGCGGGGCCTTCCTGCCCATCTGTCTGGTGGCTTGCGGGGCCCTCCTGGGCTGCAGTACCGGGCCTGTGGGTGTCCTCCTGCACACCTGGGACGTGGCTTGCGGGGCCCTCCTGGGCTGCAGTACCGGGCCTGTGGGTGTCCTCCTGCACACCTGGGACGTGGCTTGCGGGGCCCTCCTGGGCTGCAGTACCGGGCCTGTGGATGTCCTCCTGCACACCTGGGATGGGGCTGGTGGGGCCCTCCTGGCCAGCTGGCCTGCTGCCTGACTTGTCGGGCGTGCTGCCCTTCCCTCCCTTCCCTGTACGCTTGTGGCCCTTTCCCACCTTTGGCGGTGTGCCAGGTGGCACCCGACTTCCTGCCGGAGCCAATGTAGGGATTTTGGTCCCTGGGGTCTTTGGTCTCTCGCGCCGGGCACTGGCAATCTTCGGATGCTTTTCCGGGGGTGGGCTGGCCGTGCCTTGGCTCCTAGCTGAACTGGATGCCCTTGAGGGTGGGGGACTCCACAGTCCATGGACAACAGTCTTTACAGGTCCCGGTTTTGTGGTGGCTGAGGTGCTGATTGAAGTCTTATGAGATGGACGGGGTGGGGGAGTTGTAGGAAAGAGGTCAAGTTTGGAAAAGAAAAGCAATTTGGAAAGAGAGGGACGGGTAGGTGTAGTGGGTATGGGAGTGGAGGAAGAGGATGTGGTTGTAGGAGTGTGAAGTGTGGTGTCTTTGGGTGCAGGTGCTTGGGCTGGAGGCTGTCGTGAGGTGGATGGCTGTTGGGTGGGTGGCTGCCTGCGTTTGTGTAGTTTGGAAGAGGGCGTGACAGACACACTGGGAGAGGACACAGGGGATGTGTAAATGGTAGTGGGGGTGGTGACTGCACGTGTGCGGAGTGTTCTGGTGGGTGTGCTGGTGATGGACGTAGTGGCTGAAGATGTTGTGCATGCAAGTGTGAGTGGAGACGTGACAGGGAGGGAGGAGCGAGATGAGGAGGAGGGGGACACAGTGGAGGCAGTGGCTGTTGGTATGTCTGCATGTGGATGTTGCTTGGGTGAATGCTTGTGTGATGTGTGGTGCTTATGTCTGGATGAGCTTCCCTTGGGTGTTGAGGTGTGTGCAGGCTAGTCTGATGGTGTGTCTGGGATAGGCATAGGTACAGGGGATTGGGTCTGGGTGGAGGGAGTTGGAGGGGGGAGGCTAGAGACAGGGACAATTGCTGCCGTCAGTGCTGAGGCCAGAGCATTGAACGATCGCTGATGGGCAGCCTGACCCGAATGAATGCCCTCCAGGTATGCATTACTCTGGTGCACCTCCCTTTGTACACCCTGGATGGCATTCAAAAGGGTAGACTGCCCAACAATGATGGTCCTCAGGAGGTCAATGACCTCCTCACTGAGGGCAGCAGGGGCGACAGGGGCAGGGCCTGAGGTGCCTGGGGCGAAGGAGATGCCCACCTTCCTGGGTGAGCGGGCACGGGGCAAACTCCGAGGGGCTGCTGGGAGGACGGTGCTGGTGCGCTGGGTGGCAGCTGTACCTGTTGTTGCGGGGGCCACGGATGTTGCCGCCACCACAAGGGAGCTCCCTTCAGAGGACGAGTCGCTGTCACTGACATCAGCACGAGTCCCCGCTGTGGAGCTCCCCTCGCCCTCCGTCCCACTGGTGTATTCTGACTCCGTTGCGCCACTTCTCCTCCGCCTGATGATGCTAATGCACATATGAACAGGAAGACCACAAAAAAGGGGGGGGGGAAATAAAGACATGTTGAGTGCATGGATTACCGCTACCGTTGGCGGACAAGACAGACACAGAAGCCCCCTGCACTACGTCGCGCACTTGGGGTCCACTACACAATCCGTGGGACATGGCCTACAAGCCTATGGACGACAACTGCACACATAGATGACACAGGGCCATGGATACCTGTACTTGGCACCCTACAGAGGTGGGGGGCGGGGGCACAGGGTCATGCCTTACGGAGGGGCCTGGCCTACAGAAATCGCCCTGGCCTAGGGATACCCACAGCCCTCCTCCCCCACCCAGACACCTCCACTGCGCGCAAAGTCAGCAGAATGTATTTGTACTCTCCCCCTTGTGTCTGCTGTGATGTCCTCACGCGCCCATCCAAATTGGGGTAGGCCACCGCCAGGATCCGGGACATCAGGGGGGTCAAATGACGACTGGCACCCCTCCTACGTTGGGAGGCCATCCCCAGCTGAGCCTCCGCCGTCTTCCTGCTCCAGCGTCGGATGTCCTCCCACCTCTTCCGGCAGTGGGTGCCCCGTCTGTTGTGTACACCCAGGGTCCGGACGTCCTTGGCGATGGCACGCCAAATCGCGACTTTCTGGTGGGCGCTGACCTATGTGACATGTACAGGGAGAGAAAAATTGTCATCACCTTCTGCATGCTCGATGTGAGTGGCCCCCCATCCCCACCCTTGCCATGTGGCACATGCTCTCATCTGCAATAAGTGTTTTTATTCAAGTGCTCTAAATTGGATGGGTGGTTGCAAATCGGTGAGGGGTGATGGTGGAGGATTGTCCATGGCAGAGTCCAGATTATCAGTATCACAGGTGCATTGTCCAAATGCCTGTGGGAAGTGGAGCAGGGGCAGTTTAAGGTTGGACAGGGTGACAATGTGGGACAGTGGGATGACAATCAGGGCGGTATCCTTTGCTGGCGGGGGTCTTGACATCTTACTCTGTCTTCTTCCTGGATCTCAGGGCCCGCTTGCGGGGTGGTTCTCCTTCTGCAGGGGGTGGGGTTCTGGTGGCCTGTTGGTCTTGTGTCGGGGCCTCCTGTCCACTAGCGCCGGCGGAGGTGGTAGGCAGTTCTTGGTGCATGCTAGTGTCAGGGGCCCTTTGAGGTGCCACAGTGTCCCGCAATGTGGTGACTACCTCATTCAGGGCCACTACGATGGTACCCATGGCGGAACTTATGTTTCTTAGTTCCTCCATGAACCCCATATACTGTTGCTCCTGCAGAAGCTGGATCTCCTGAAACCTGGCCAGGACCGTCGCCATCGTCTCCTGGGAGCGGTGGTATGCTCCCATGATG
Organism: Pleurodeles waltl; assembly: GCF_031143425.1. Lineage (NCBI taxonomy): Eukaryota > Metazoa > Chordata > Amphibia > Caudata > Salamandridae > Pleurodeles > Pleurodeles waltl. The sequence goes on from NC_090436.1 coordinate 555,602,312, forward strand.
GAGGACAGGGCCTCGTGGAGAGTGGGTTCCCTGGGCCTGTCCCCCCCCTGTCGCACAGCAGCCCTCCCAGTTCCCCTGTTTCCCTGGGCCTCTGTCCCCTGGACCGTGTGCCCACTACCACTGCCCCCAGGTCCCTGTTGTTGTTGGGGTGTTGGGTTAGCCTGGGTTCCCTGTAGTGGTGGACACACCGCTGATTGACGTGTCCTGGGGATAGAGGTATGGGCTCGCCGGGTGGGTGCTGTGCTGGTGTTCCCAGAGGGGGGAAGGTATGCTGTGGCCTGTGGCTGTGTGAGGGGAACCGACTGTCCCGAGGTCCCCGATGGACCGGGCTGGTCATCTAGATCCAGGGAGACAGAGCTGCTGTCCTCACTGTGGGCCTCTTCTGGGGGTGGAGTGGACATTTGTGGACCCTCCTGCGCGGTGACGTGGCGTTCGGGTCCTGCAGGTGTATAAAAGTATGGTCATTGCTTCTGTGTGTGCCATAGCGTGCAATGGGTGGGTGCCCGTGTACCCCAGTGCTGGCATTCCTTTGTGGGGGCTGTTGTGACGGTGTTTGGGGGGGGGGGTTGTATGTGTATGTGCAGTGGGCATGCTTAGGTGATGGGTGTCCATGCTTTGTGGACGCATGCAGGGCTAGGTGTTGGGATGGGTGGGTTGTGATGGTGAGACATTTGCAAGGAGTAGGTGTGATGGGGTGAGGGTGAGGGTGGGGGTATGAGTTGGCATGCAGGTGGGGTGGGGGGGAGAATTAGTGAAGATTTGACTTACCAGAGTCCATTCCTCCGCCTACTCCTGCGAGGCCCTCAGGATGCAGGATGTTCAAGACTTGCTCCTCCCATGTTGTAAATTCTGGGGGAGGAGGTGGGGGTCCGCCGCCAGTCTTCTGCACCGCGATGTTGTGCCTGGATACCATGGAATGCACCTTCCCCCGTAGGTCGTTCCACCTCTTCCTGATGTCGTCCCGATTTCTTGGGTGCTGTCCCACAGCGTTGACCCTGTCCACTATTCTGCTCCATAGCTCCATCTTCCTGGCAATGGTGGTGTGCTGCACCTGTGTCCCGAACAGCTGTGGCTCTACTCATACAATTTCCTCCACCATGACCCTGAGTTCATCATCAGAGAACCTGGGGTGTCTTTGCGGTGCCATGGGGTGGTGTGGGTGATGTGTAGGGTGGATTGTGTGGTGCTAAGTGTGGTGATGTGTATTGTTGTGTTGTGTGAAGTGCGTGCAAATATTGCTGGGTGACAGTGAATTGGGCGTCTGGGTGCTCGGATGTCTTTTCTCAGTGCGTGTTCACGAATCTCTAGGAGTGGAGGTTTGTGGGTGATGTGGGTGTGTATTTTATATTGTAATGGGTGTGTGGGAGTGGTGTGTGTATGTGTATCAGGTGTGTGTATTTTGAATTGTCCAATGTGCTTGTATTTTGTAAGTGTGTGTGTATTTTGAGCGCGGCGGTGTGTACCGCCAATGGAATACCGCGCTTGAAAGACCGCCGCGTGGATTCGTGTGTTGTGATAGTGTGGGCGTATTTCTGTTGGCCTGACGGTGGAGGTTTGGTCATCACCAGTTTCTCGCTGCCCTTTGGTGTGGCGGACTTTTGTGGATGTCAGTATTTTGGCGGTTTGCCTGTTGTGGGTCAGAATGACCGTGGCGGTTTACCGCAGCCGCGGCGGTGTTATGGCGGTCTTCTGAACGGCGGTAAGCGCCTTTTACCGCCGATTATGGAATGACCCCCTAGGTGTTAGGGTACCCTTCCAATTGCCCTGACAGTCCCTAGTATATAATAGGCAAGGGGGTACAATCTGCATATAAGTCCCTGGTATATAATAGGGCATGGAGATTAGATTCGCATCAAAATGTCTTTACTTGTATGTGTGCACTGGTGAATGCTTTCTGTCCTTTTAAATGCAGGCCTGTCTTGCAGCCTATATTTAAATGTTGAATTCTTATCATTTGCATAACACCAGCAGTGTTGGATAGCCTCTATACATCCCTAGTAGATAAAAGGGTAAGGGGGTGCCAACTATCTATAAGACCTTAGTACAGGATAGGGCATGGAAATAGAGGCCAAGCAGAATTGCTGCCCTGTGCATGTGGGTACTGCTGGGGGTTTCCTGTCATTTTGTTAATGCAGTCTGCCTCTGCAGACTGCATTTAAAATCAAATGGTGTCCCAATTTGACATTGGTGCTATAGGCACTTTAAAAGTGATACTCTACCTTATTTTCACCTAAGAGGTATACCCAGGGCCTCCCCTAGTTGTCCCAGGGCAGGGAGGTCATGTAACTAAAAACAGGGTCCCTTAAAATATGTTTTATAAACCCTGGTAAGGGAAAAAAAAACTGCTCATTTAATTTTCTCTCATTGTAGATACTGGACTCCATAGGGTAACATTGCAATGTTATTTGTTACTGCAAATATGGGAGGGGAAAGCATAGCAAGTCATTCAAGGACTTAAAAGATTTGTTTTGATAAATCCAGAAATTTGCCATTGGTAAATTTATCATAACTTGTACAGAAAAGAAGTTATAAGGCTTTTTTTCTGTCAGCCCAAATCCAGCCTTCTGAAGGTCCCCTCTGATTTTTCAGTGCTACCAGGATTAGCAGAGCTGCTTGATTGAGTGATGAGTGGCTGTCCAGGGGAGAGGGTATCTGGTGAAGGGCAGTTCTGGAGCTACACATGAATGCCAGAGCAGGGGGAGGGGTAAGAAAACATACAGCCTCAAAGGAGAGCAGGGCAGGCAGGGGATGCCAGATCACCTATCCCAACCTTCTGGACCCGTCAATCAGATACCAGGCTTAAGGAAGGAATTTTCAGATGTAAAGAGGAGGAGAGCTATGGAAATGAGCCACATTGGGGGTTGTTTCAGTCGGATCTGACTGCTCTGCTGAAATTTCAGCCATTATGGATTTTGGAAGAATGGTGCTTTTTGGGACAGGAATATACCACACTTTGGAGGAAGTGGTCATGCATCTGGGTGTTACCCTGCATTCTACTGGTCAGCGGTGCCCAGGAGCTGTCGCAGTTGGTGGTGCATCCTGGCCCTTCCTAGACGCTGCTGGTGGTGCCTCCTTGCCCTTCCCTGTCGCAGCTGGTGGTGCCTCCTTGCCCTTCCTTGAAGCACCTGTTTCTTTCAGTGTTGCTGCCTGGTGCCCAGGATCCTCTCCTCCTGCAGTAGCTGTCGACACTACTGTGGCTGTGGACTGGGTGGCTGAGGTGATCGCCTGGGTTCTGGCCACCCTGGCCCGACGTGAAGGACGTGGGGGGGGGGAGTGGTAGGGAAGAGGTCAATGATGAAGTGGAAAAGCTTCTTAGGGACATTAGGGCGGGAAGAGGGTAAAGGTTTGGGAGTGGAGGAAGTGGTTGTAGAAGGTGTCTGTCTGCTGTGTTTGGCTGCAGGTGCATGGGCTGGATGCTGTTGTGAGGTGGATGCTGTTGGGTGTCTGAGTGCTTGTGTTTGTGTACTTTGGGAGGAGGGGGCACAGACACAGTGGGAGAGGACACAGGGGACGTGTGCATGGATGTGGGGGTGGTGACAGCCAGTGAGGGGCGTGTAGTGATAGGCGTGATGCTGATGGTAGGAATGGATGAGGATGTAGTACATGCAGGTGTGAGTGTAGACGCAACTAGCAGGGAGGTGGACGAGGAGGAGGAGGGGGACACAGTAGAGGCAGTGGATGTTGGTATGTCTGCATCTGGTTGGTGTTCGTGTGAGTGCCTGTGGGATGATGTGTGGTGCTGGTATTTGCTTGAACCACTCCTGTGTGTTGTCTTGTGTGCATGCTGGTCTGCCTGCGTGCTTGGGATAGGTTGGGGTTGAGGGGAATGGGATTGGGTAGAGGAAGTTGGAGGGGGAAGGCTAGAAACAGGGACAATGGCTGCCATCAGGGAGGAGGCCAGAGCTTGGATTGATCTCTGTTGGGCCGCCATGCCAGAGTGAATGGCCTCCAGGTCAATAGCCTCCTCACTCAGGGCAGCAGGGCTAACTAGGGCAGGGCCTGAGGTGCTTAGGGCAAAGGAGATGCCCACCCTCCTGGGTGAGCGGGCACGGGAAACACACTGAGGGGCTGCTGGGAGGGCGGTTCTGGTACGGGGAGTGGCAGCTGTACCCGTAGTTGGGGTGGGCACAGAGGTGTCCCCCACCACCAGGGAGCTTCCATCGGAGGAGGTATCACTGTCAGAACTGTCCCCTCAAGTCTCTGCCGTGGTGCTCCCCTCGCACTCCGCCCCACTGGTGCCCTCACCGTCGGTGGATTCGGCCTCCTGGGCCCTGTGGAATACAGCTCTCCCCGTTACCGGTGCCTCTGCTCCTCCGCCAGAGGATGCTAATGCACATAAGGACAGGGTGACAAAACAAAAAGGGGGGGAGAGACAAAGGATACCCTTTGTCAATGGCAGCAACAACACTACCATTGTTGTACACGACACACACAGGAAACAGCCCTACGCACTAGGCAATGCACTACCTGTCACAATGCTGGTCACCAGCCAATGGACAGGGATTCTTAATGCCAATTGCAGCATACCTGAGACCCACAGACCCCTGCCCAGTAGTGGATGCCTACTACCTTGGTTGGAGGAAGTTTACATCAGACCCTATCCAACATGGGACCTACCCTGCAATGTCTGTCATGGCCTATGGGCACCCACAGGCCCACATTCCCCACCCGGATGCCACCCCACCACGTGCAAGTAGTATATTGGGGCACTGCACTCACCCCCTTGTGGCTGCTGTGATGCCCCCAAACGCCCGTCCAGCTCTGCATAGGCGACCGCCAGTATGCGGGCCATCAGGGGGTTCAGGGTTCGACGGGTGCCCCTTCCTTGTTGGGAGGCCATCCCAGCTGGGCCTCCGCCGTCTTCCATGCCCAGCGTCTCAGGTCCTCCCACCGTTTGCGACAGTGGGTGCTCCGCCTGCCGTAGACACCCAGGGTCCGCACATCCTTGGCGATGGCACGCCAAATACCATTTTTTTGATGGGCGGTGACCTGCAAAGAAATACACATAGGAAAAGGGATCAGTCAGACTGTCCTGTCTGTTACACTCATGGGCCACCATAGCCCTCACATCCCCTTATGCACAGACATTGCCCACCAGACATGCAACACGCTGCCCAGGGCCCTTCCACCAACCCCCACATACGAGGCCCTCACACACAGCCCTCCATGCATTCATGCCCTATGCATCGTGCTCACAGTGTACTCACATGTTGGTCTGGAGGCCCATACAGCATTCAATACTGGGGTAGGGCCTCATCCACCAGTTTCTCCAACTCCACAGCAGTGAAGGGAGGGGCCCTTTCCCCAGTGACACGAGCCAAGGTCGGTGCCGGGCACAGGTCACAGCAGCACTTGCAGTGTAGGTCTTCTCCTGTTGAAGGTCAGGTAGCAAGTGAGTGAACAGATTGAATATGGCGGTCACGTTCGTGGCGGTGCCTACCGTCACCACCGGCATACATCACCATTGGCCACTGCAACCCATAGGGCCCAATGGTATCCAATGAGGAGATGCACGGCGGTTTTCGACCGCCTCCTGCAACGGCGCACAACGTCAGCGGAATTACCTCATTTCCACATGTCCCTCCATACAGGACAGTTGGAAGCCATTTCAGGGGGGGGCAGGCCATGGCACCTTACTGCGTCACAGTACACATAGGTACCATTGTAGGAGGCTGGCCTGGCTGATAGTGGGGACCTGATCATACTTACACCTTGTGCCAGGTCCAGTTATCCCTTATTAGTAGATTAGTAGTGTTCTAGCAGCTTAGGCTGATAGAGGTAGCTATAGCAGAGCAGCTTAGGCTGAACTCGGAGACATGCAAAGCTCCTACTATACCATTTATATCATATAGCACTATATCATAAGAATCACAATACTCAGAGTTACTAAAAATAAAGGTACTTTATTTTAGTGACAATGTGCCAAAAATATCTCAGAGGATCTACTCCCTTAGGAGGTAAGTAAAATACACATAATATACACACAAAACAAAATCAGGTAAGTAAACAGAAAAGTAGTGCAAACACTGTAGAATACAATAGGATGCAATAGGCCTGGGACAACACAAAGGTAGAAGAAGCTGAAGATTTTGCAACAGCGGAAGATGTCAGAAACTTCTACTTTACACAGAAGATGTCCCACGGCCTGCTGGAGGATGAAGAGTTATTTCCACGCAGAAAGACCGCAAACAAGCCATGCTAGCTGCAAAGGTCGCTGTTGAAGAAAATGGATGCTGCCCGGGCCCAGGAAGGACCAGGAGGTCGCCCCTTGAAGGAGGAGACAGAGGAGGCATTCAGCATCACAGAGAGCCCACACAGAAGCAGGCAGCACCCACAGACGCACTTCTGGACAGTGGTCATCTCAACACTACAAAGGAGGGTCCCACGAAGCCGGTGGTCAACTCAGTGAGTTGAGCAATGCAGGACAGAGTGCTGGGGACCTGGGCTATGCTGTGCACAAAGAATTCCTTGCAAAAGTGCACAGAAGCCCTAGCAGCTGCAGTTCACGCAGTACACATGATTACTGCCTGGCGTGGGGAGGCAAGGACTTACCTCCACCAAATTTGGACAGAAGGACCACTGGACTGTCGGGGTCACTTGGATACAGCTTCTGTGTTCCAGGGACCACTCTCGTCAAGATGAGAGGGATCCCAGAGGACCGGTGATGCAGAAATTTGGTGCCTGCGTTAGTAGGGGGGAAGATTCCGTCGACCCACAGGAGATTTCTTCTTGGCTTCCAGTGCAAGGCAGACAGCCCTCAGAGCATGCAGCACCAGGAAACAGTCAAGAAAGCCGGCAGGATTAGGTGCTACAATGTTGCTGGTAGTCTTCTTGCTACTTTGTTGTGGTTTTGCAGGCGTCCTGGAGCGGTCAGCAGTCGATCCTTGGCAGAAGTCGAAGAGGGAGATGCAGAGAAACTCTGGTGAGCTCTTGCATTCGTTATCTGAAGAGAAATCCACAGGAGAGACCCTAAATAGCCCTCAGAGGAGATTTGGCCACCTAACCAAGTAAGCACCTATCAGGAGGGATCTCTGATGTCACCTGCTGGCATTGGCCTCTCAGAGGCCTCCATTGTGCCCTCACACCTCTGTATTCAAGATGGTGGGCAGAAGCCTGTCTGTGGGTTGGCAGCAGCGGTAGCTGCAGTGAAAACCCCAGAGAGATAGTTTGGCGGTACCCGGGGTCTATGCGGGAGCCCCGGGGATTCATGGAATTGGCACCCCAATACCAGATTTGGAATGGGGCACAATTCCATGATCTTAGACATGTTACATGGCCATATTCGGAGTTACCATTGTGAAGCTACATATAGGTATTGACCTATATGTAGGGGAACTCGTGTAATGGTGTCCCCGCACTCACAAAGTCTGGGGAAATTGCCCTGAACTATGTGGGGGCACCTTGGCTAGTGCCAGGGTGCCCTCACGCTTAGTAACTTTGCACCTAACCTTCACCAAGTGAGGTTTAGACATATAGGTGACTTATAAGTTACTTAAGTGCAGTGTAAAATGGCTGTAGAATAACGTGGACGTTATTTCACTCAGGCTGCAGTGGCAGTCCTGTGTAAGAATTAAATTGTCTGAGCTCCCTATGGGTGGCAAAAGAAATGCTGCAGCCCATAGGGATCTCCTGGAACCCCAATACCCTGGGTACCTAGGTACCATATGCTAGGGAATTATAAGGGTGTTCCAGTGTGCCAATCAGAATTGGTAAAAATGGTCACTAGCCTGAAGTGACAATTTTAACAGCAGAGAGAGCATAAGCACTGAGGTTCTGATTAGCAGAGCCTCAGTGACACAGTTAGGCACCACACAGGGAACACATTTAGGCCACAAACTATGAGCACTGGAGTCCTGGTTAGCAGGATCCCAGTGAGAGAGGCAAAAACCAACTGACACACAAGTAAAAATGGGGGTAACATGCCAAGCAAGATGGTACTTTCCTACACAACCCCCCCCCCCCAAATGAGGGACAATAAGGCTAACCTTGCCCAGATGAGTCTTCAGTGTCTAAGTGGAAATATCTGGAGAGTCCATCTGCATTGGAGTGGGCACTCCCAGGTCTTTGTTCCACTGTATTGTCAATTCCCTGTAGGGAGATGGAGCACCTCAACAATTTAGGGTTTCCACCTTTCATTTGTTTAAGCCATAATAGAGGTTTGTGGTCTGTTTGAACAATAAAGTGAGTACCAAACAGGTATGGTCTCAACTTTTTCAGTGCCCAGACCACAACAAAGGCCTCCCTCTCTATGGCAGACCAACGCCTTTCTCTAGGGGTCAACCTTCTGCTGATAAAGGCAACAGGTTGATCCTGGCCCTCAGTGTTAAGCTGTGATAGCACTGCCCCAACCCCTAATTCAGAAGCATCAGTCTGGACTATGAACTTTTTGGAGTAGCACAGGCTTTTTAGGACAGGTGCAGAGCACATGGCCTGTTTGAGCTCATCAAAAGCTTTTTGACAGCTAGCTATCCACAATACCTTTTTAGGCATCTTCTTACTAGGGAGGTAATTAAGAGGAGCTAAAATGGAGCCATAATTCTTGATGAACCTCCTATAGTACCCTGTGAGGCCTAGAAAGGCTCTCACCTGGGTTTGAGTTGTAGGGGGAGCCCACTCCATAATGGTCTGGATCTTCCCCTGCAGTGGTGCAATCTGTTCCCCACCTACCAGGTGGCCCAGCTAAACCACTTTCCTCTGCCCTATCTGCCACTTTGAAGCCTTGATAGTGAGGCCTGCCTTTTGCAGAGCCTCCAAAACTTTCCATAGGTGGACCAGGTGCTCATCCCAGGTGGAGCTAAGGACAGCTATATCATATAGATATGCTGCACTAAAAGCTTCCAAACCTTGCAGGACTGTGTTCACCAACCTCTGAAAAGTGTCAGGTGCATTCTTCAAACCAAAGGTCATCACAGTGAACTGATAGTGCCCTCCGCTGGCGGAAAATGCAGTTTTAGGTTTAGCATCTTCTGACAACTTAATCTGCCAATACCCTGCAGTTAAATCAAAAGTGCTTAGATACTTGGCAGAAGCCAGTGTATCTATTAGCTCATCTGCCCTGGGTATAGGGTGATCATCAGTTTTGGTTACTTGACTGAATCCTCTGTAATCAACACAAAACCTCATTTCTCTTTTACCATCTTTACTGTGATGTTTTGGGACAAGCACCACTGGGCTAGCCCAAGGGCTTTCTGAAGGCTCAATCACTCCTAAGTCCAGCATTTTCTGTACCTCTTGTTCAGTGCAATCCCTGACATGGTCAGGCTGCCTATAAATCTTACTTTTGACAGGTAAACCTTCTCCAGTGTTGATTGTGTGCTCATACCAGGTAGTGGTACCTGGTATCAGTGAGAAGAGGTCAGCAAATTGGCCTAGGAGATTTACACAGTTGTCCTTCTGCTCAGCAGTCAGGCAATCTGAAAGCACCACTCCCTCCACTAAGCCATCATCCTCAGTGGTGGAGAAGAGATCAGGGATAGGGTCACTCTCTTCTTCCTGTCCCTCATCAGTTGCCATGAGCAGGGTTAAGTCAGCCCTGTCATAGTAGGGTTTTAGGCGATTGACATGGAGCACCCTAAGGGGATTCCTGGCAGTGCCCAGGTCTACCAAGTAGGTAACCTCACCCTTTTTTTCAACAATGAGATGGGGTCCACTCCATTTGTCCTGGAGTGCTCTTGGGGCCACAGGGTCCAATACCCACACCTTCTGTCCTGGGTGGTACTGGGTCAGGACAGCCTTCTGGTCATGCCATTGCTTTTGGAGCTCTTGGTTGGCCTGAAGATTTTTACTTCCCTTTTTCATGTATTCAGCCATTCTGGATCTTAGGCCAAGTAAAGTACATAGTCCACAATGTCTTGCTTTGGAGCTTTTAAAGGTTGTTCCCAACCCTCCTTCACAAGTGCAAGGAACCTCTCACAGTGTGCCCAAAGAGGAGTTCAAAGGGGCTATAGCCCACTCCTTTTTGGGGTACCTCCCTGTAAGCAAAAAGTAGACATGGTGACAGGACATCCCATCTCCTTCTGAGTTTTTCAGGGAGTCTCATAATCATACCTTTGAGACTTTTATTAAACCTCTCAACCAGGCCATTTGTCTGTGGATGATAAGGAGTAGTGAACTTATAAGTTACACCACATTCCTTCCACATAGCTTTGAGGTATGCAGACATGAAGTTACTACCTCTGTCTGACACCACTTCCCTAGGGAAGCCCACTCTGGAAAAGATTCCCAGGAGGGCCTTTGCCATTGCAGGAGCTGTAGTGATCATTAAGGGAATTGCTTCAGGATACCTAGTGGCATGGTCCACTACCACAAGGATGAATCTATTTCCTGAAGCTGTTGGAGGGTCAAGGGGGCCAACTATGTCAACCCCTACCCTTTCAAAGGGCACCCAACCACAGGAAGTGGAATTAAGGGGACCTTAGGTGTGTCACCAGTCTTGCCACTGGCTTGGCAGGTCACACAAGAGCGACAAAACTCTTTAGTGTCCTCTGACATATGAGGCCAGTGAAACTATGGAACAAGCCTGTCCCAAGTTTTACTCTGGCCCAAATGCCCAGCCAAAGGAATGTCATGTGCCCAGGTTAAAAGAAACTCCCTATACTGCAAAGGGACAACTAATCTCCTGGCAGCTCCAGGTTTAGGGTCCCTTGATTCAGTATAAAGGAGGTTGTCTTCCCAATACACCTTATGGCTATCAGTGACATCCCCATTCTGCTGTTTGACAGCTTGCTGTCTCAAACCCTCTAGTGTGGGACAGGTTTGCTGTGCCACAGTCAGCGCTTCCCTAGCAGGCCCCACTGCACCCAAAAGCTCAGCAGAGTCTGCTGCCAGCTTCTCTGGTGTAGGTTCTACACAGGGAGAGGATTCCTCTTCCTCAAAAGGGGAATATTCTGGAGAGGGAGGGATGGTGGGCAAGGATTTACCCTTTCTACCCCTAGCTTTTGGGAGCACTTGGTCCATTTTTCCAGGATCCAAGTTTCCCTGTCCTCTTTGCTTCTTGGCCTGAGCCCTTGTCAAATCAAAGATATGCCCAGGAATGCCCAGCATTGCTGCATGAGGCTCCAACTCCACTTCAGCCCAAGCTGATGTCTCCAAATCATTGCCTAGTAAGCAATCTACAGGTAAATCAGTGGCTACCACAACTTTCTTTGGACCAGTAACCCCCCCAGTTGAGATTCACAACAGCAATGGGGTGGCTAAGAGTGTTGTTATGAGCATCAGTCACTTGGTACTGCTGACCAAGTAGGTTTGATCAGGGTGGACCAGTTTCTCACTCACCATAGTGACACTGGCACCTGTATCCCTGTAGGCATCAACCTCAACACCATTTATTAGGGGAAGTTGCTTGTACTTACTCATATTAAGGGGACAAACAACCAAGGTGGCAAAGTCAATACCACCATCAGAGACTAAAACAGCCTCTGTGGTCTCCCTAACAAGACCAACCCCAACTACACTACCAATGGTGAGCCCAGCTACACCCTTAGATTGGCTATTTGTATAAGACTTCCCACCACCACTGCTATTACTAGGGGCACTAGAGGTTGCAGTTGGGGTTGTGGTAGTGGGAGACTTGGGCCCTCATTCTGACCTTGGCGGGCGGCGGAGGCCGCCCGCCAAAGTCCCGCCGTCAGATTACCGTTCCGCGGTCGAAAGACCGCGGCGGTAATTCTGACTTTCCCGCTGGGCTGGCGGGCGGTCGCCTTCAGACCGCCCGCCAGCCCAGCGGGAAAGAGGCTTCCACGATGAAGCCGGCTCGGAATCGAGCCGGCGGAGTGGAAGCTGTGCGACGGGTGCAGTTGCACCCGTCGCGTATTTCACTGTCTGCGCAGCAGACAGTGAAATACATGTAGGGGCCCTCTTACGGGGGCCCCTGCAATGCCCATGCCAGTGGCATGGGCACTGCAGGGGCCCCCAGGGGCCCCGAGACCCCCCCTACCGCCATCCGGATCCCGGCGGTCGGACCGCCGGGATCTGGATGGCGGTAGGGGGGGTCGGAATCCCCACGGCGGTGCAGCAAGCTGCGCCGCCGTGGAGGATTCAATGGGGCGGCGGTACACTGGCGGGAGCCCGCCAGTGGTGCCGGTCCGACCGCGGCTTTACCGCCGCGGTCGGAATCCCCATTGGAGCACCGCCGGCCTGTCGGCGGTGCTCCCGCGGTCCTCCGCCCTGGCGGTCAAAGACCGCCAGGGTCAGAATGACCACCTTGGTGTTTTTCTTTGGACAAGTGGAATCACTTGCAGAATGGCCTTTACTCTTACATAAATAACACCATGTCTTCTTTTGATTGTGGGAAGAGGATTTGGACCCACCACCCCCAGAGGATTTTTGTGGGCCTGATGAAGACTCAGAATGTTTTTTATCTTTGTCCCCACCCTTGTCAGAAGACTTACCATCCTTCTTCGTGCCATCCTTGTCACTCACTGTATGAACTTTTCTGTTCACTCTTGTTCTGACCCAGTTGTCTGCCTTCTTTCCCAATTCTTGGGGAGAGGTCAGATCTGAGTCTACCAAGTACTGGTGCAACAAATCAGACACACAATTGTTCAAAATATGCTCTCCCAGGATTAGATTATACAGGCTTTCATAGTCAGTCACCTTACTGCCATGTAACCAACCCTCCAAGGCCTTCACTGAACAGTCTACAAAGTCTGTCCAGTCTTGAGAGGACTCTTTTCTGGTATCTCTGAACTTTGGCCCTCATTCTAACCCCGGCGGTCTCAGACCGCCGGGGCCAGGGTCGGCGGGAGCACCGCCGACAGACCGGCGGTGCCCCGCAGGGCATTCTGACCGCGGCGGTTTGGCCGCGGTCAGAAAGGGTAAACCGGCGGTCTCCCACCGGTTTAACGCTGCCCTCAGAATCCCCCATGGCGGCGCAGCTTGCTGCGCCGCCATGGGGGATTCTGACACCCCCTACCGCCATCCTGTTCCTGGCGGTTCGCCCGCCAGGAACAGGATGGCGGTAGGGGGTGCCGCGGGGCCCCTGGGGGCCCCTGCCGTGCCCATGCCAATGGCATGGGCACGGCAGGGGCCCGCGTAAGAGGGCCCCACAAAGTATTTCAGTGTCTGCCTAGCAGACACTGAAATACGCGACGGGTGCAACTGCACCCGTCGCACCTTCCCACTCCGCCGGCTCAATTCTGAGCCGGCATCTTAGTGGGAAGGTTGATTTGCCCTGGGCTGGTGGGCGGCCTTTTGGCGGCCACCCGCCAGCCCAGGGCAAATCCCAAAATACCCTCAGCGGTCTTTCGACCGCGGAGCGGTATTTTGGTGGGGGAACTTCGGTGGGCGGCCTCCGCCGCCCGCCAAAGTTAGAATCACCCCCTTTATCTTGTATTGTTCAGTGGTTAAGCCAAATCCATCCAAGAGTGCATCCTTCAAAACTTTGTAATTATTAGCATTACTTTCTGTCTGACCGACAGTAAGGAGCCTATCCCTACCCTTACCAGTGAAAGATAGCCACAAGTTAGCAGCCCACTGCCTTTGAGGGACTGACTGTACCACACAAGCCCTCTGAAGTGCAGCAAACCACTTGTTAATGTCACCCCCCTCCTTGTACGGGGGTAATATCTTATGCAGTTTTCTGGAATCTTGTTCTCTTACAGGATTGCTATCAAAAACACTGCTGCTGCCACCATGGGGAACTAACCCCAACCTCTGCCTTTCCCTCTCTACATCTAGAGATTCCCTGTTTAAGGCCAGCTGCTGTTGTCTTAGCTTCAGCCTGGCCTCTTCCAACCTCAGCTTTCTGAGTTCCCTTTCCATAGTGTTATCCTCAGGTTGGGAGGCTTGGGAATTCTGAGACACAGAAGAAATGTGGGAATTGGCAGAGTTTGATCTGTCTCTAACTGGCTGGACTCTAGTAACCTGGCCTTTAGGAGTGAAAGGTGCCCTACTAGTGTGTGACCCCCTCCCACTACCAGTGTCACTAGGAGGCCTGTTCGCTGGCAGGTCTTTGGATGAACCCTCCCCAGCATCCTCAGGTGACTCCTCTGAGTCTTGCTGGGTACCCCCCTCCTCTACCTCCTGATCCTGGGATGGGCCAGATTGGTTCCGGTCACTTTCTAGGAGAAAGCTAAGGAGTAGATTTTTGGTAGGGTTCTTACCAATGCTGAAACCTCTTTCTATGCAGAGACCCCTCAAACTTTTAAAGTTTAAACTACCATAGGTTGCCTGCACAACTGTGGGAGTACGTTCTAATGCAGACATGTTTAGAAAGGGTTTAGGACACAGAGAAAAAAAAGTTTAGAAACTTTTAATGAAAAGAGAAAAACTTTTTCAAACTTTTCAAAACTTTTTGAAAACCTTTCTAAAACTTTTTTTAAAAGTTTGTAGAAGGAAAGTTAAACTGTTTAGGTTAACTGTGTATATTCTGAAGTATTTGGTATATGTTTTTCTTATGAAAAGCACCAACGACAAAGTGGTAAAGCAGTTACAAGTACTTATCCCACCGCTGCACCACCAATGTAGGATGCAGGCCTGGCTTATAGTGGGTACCTGATGGTACTTACACCTTCTGCCAGGTCCAGTTATCCCCTATTAGTAGATTAGTAATGTTCTTGCAGCTTAGGCTGCTAGAGGTAGCTATAGCAGAACAGTTTAGGGTGAACTAGGAGACATGCAAAGCTCCTACTATACCACTTATATCATGTAGCACTATATCATAAGAATCACAATACTCCGAGTTACTAAAAATATTTATTCTTGGCTTCCAGTGCAGGGTGAAGGCAGACAGCCCTCAGAGCATGCACCACCAGGAAATAGTTGAGAAAGCGAGCAGGATTAGTCTACAATGTTGCTGGTAGTCTTCTTGCTACTTTGTTGCGGTTTTGCAGGCGTCCTGGAGCAGTCAGCGGTCGATCCTTGGCAGAAGTCGAAGAGGGAGTTGCAGAGAAACTCTGGTGAGCTCTTGCATTCGTTATCTGAAGAGAAACCAACAGGAGAGACCATAAATAGCCCTCAGAGGAGGAGGATTGGCCACCTAACCAGGTAAGCACCTATCAGGAGGGGTCTCTGACGTCACCTGCTGGCACTGGCCACTCAGAGGCATCCATTGTGCCCTCACACTTCTGCATTCAAGATGGCAGAGATCTGGGACACACTAGAGGAGCTCTGGGCACCACCCCTGGGGTTGTGATGAACAGGGGAGTGGTCACTCCCCTTTGCTTTGTCCAGTTTCGCGCCAGAGCAGGGGCTGGAGGATCCCTGAACCGGTGTAGACTGGTTTATGCAAGAAGGGCACCATCTGTGCCCTTCAGAGCATTCCCAGAGGCCAGGAGAGGCTACTCCTCTCAGGCCGTTAACACATATTTCCAAAGGGAGAGGGTGTAACACCCTCTCTCAGAGGAAATCCTTTGTTCTGCCTTCCTGGGACCCCAGGAGGGTAGAAGCCTGTCTGTGGGTTGGCAGCAGCAGTAGTTGCAGTGAAAACCCCAGAGAGCTAGTTTGGCAGTACCCGGGGTCCATGCTGGAGCCCTGGGGATGCATGGGATTGGCACCCCAATACCAGATTTGGCATGGGGGGACCATACCATGATCTTAGACATGTTACATGGCCATATTCGGAGTTACCATTGTGAAGCTACATATAGGTATTTACCTATATGTAGTGCACGCGTGTAATGGTGTCCCAGCACTCACAAAGTCTGGGGAAATTGCCCTGAACTATGTGGGGGCACCTTGGCTAGTGCCAGGGTGCCCTCACACTTAGTAACTTTGCACCTAAACTTCACCAGGTGAGGGTAAGACATATAGATGACTAATAAGTTACTTAAGTGCAGTGTAAAATGGCTGTGAAATAACGTTAACGTTATTTCACTCAGGCTGCAGTGCAGTCCTGTGTAAGAATTGTCTGAGCTCCCTATGGGTGGCAAAATAAATGCTGCAGCCCATAGGGATCTCCTGGAACCCCAATGCCCTGGGTACCTAGGTACCATATACTAGGGAATTGTAAGGGTGCTCTAGTGTGCCAATCAGAATTGGTAAAAATGGTCACTAGCCTGCAGTGACAATTTTAACAACAAAGAGAGCATAAGCACTGAGGTTCTGGTTAGCAGAGCCTCAGTGACACAGTTAGACACAACACAGGGAACACATTTAGGCCACAAACTATGAGCACTGGGGTCCTGGCTAGCAGGATCCCTGTGAGACAGGCAAAAACCAACTGACACACAAGTAAAAATGGGGGTAACATGCCAGGCAAGATGGTACTTTCCTACAACCATTTGGGCCTATCCAACAATATACTGTTACAGTCTGTAGGAGGCTGGCCTGGCTTGTAGTGGGTACCAGAGGTACTTACACCTTGTGCCAGGTCCAGTTATCCCTTATTAGTGTAGAAGAGGTATTTCTAGCAGCTTAGGCTGATAGAAGGTAGCTATGGCAAAGCAGCTTAGGCTGAACTAGGAGACATGTAAAGCTCCTACTATACCACTGGTGTCATATGCACAATATCATAAGAAAACACAATACACAGAAGTACTAAAAATATAGGTGCTTTATTTTTATGACAATATGCCAAAAGTATCTCAGTGAGTACCCTCAGTATGAGGATAAGTTATATACACAAGATATATGTACACAAACCAAACTTAGGTAAGTAATAGCAAGAAAGGTAATGCAAACAGTGTAGAATTACAGTAGATTGCAATAGGAGCACATAGGTATAGGGGCAACACAAACCATATACTCCAAAAGTGGAATGCGAACCACAAATGGACCCCAAACCTATGTGAGCTTGTAGAGGGTCGCTGGGACTGTAAGAAAACAGTGGGGGTTAGTGCACCTACTACCCCCAGAGAGCACAGAAGTCGTGATAGGGGGTTTCTGCAGGAAGAACAAACACCAGCAATGCAACAACAGTGGATTTCCAGACCTGAGTACCTGTAAGACAACGGGACCCAAGAGCTTTCGCTCCATGAATGTGCAGATAGTGTGCCTGGCGGACCAATACATCTCCCATGTCAATGCAAAATATCCTGGGTCTGTGCATGATGACTTTAACCTAAGGAATAGCAGCATACCATATGTGATAACTCAAATCCAGAGGCACAGGGTGTGGCTAATAGGTGAGTCCTGGTTTCCTACCCAGTAGGTGTTGGTGTATGGGTATGGTGTTGGCCCTAAGGGTTAGTATGTGTCTAACAGTTGTCCTTCAATATTTGCAGGTGACTCTGGTTACTCCAACCTCTCATGGCTACTGACCCCTGTGAGAAATGCCAGGACAAGGGCAGAGGAACATTACAATGAGGCACATGGGAGAACAAGAAGAATCATAGAGAGGACATTCAGCCTCCTGAAGGCCAGGTTTCTTTGCCTCCATCTAACAGGTGGATCCCTGTACTACTCACCCGAGAAGGTCTGCCAGATCATCGTTGCATGCTATATGTTGCACTACCTTGCCTTACATCGCCAGGTGCCTTTTCTGCAGGAAAATGAGGCTGTAGATGGCCGTGTGGCAGCAGTGGACCCTGTGGACTGTGAAGATGAGGCGGCAGAGGATGAGGATGAGGACAACAGAAGTGCAATAATACGACAATACTTCGAATGACCCACAGGTAAGACACTGTAACCACTTTTCATTCACAGTTTTGTGTTTGACATTGTCACTGCAGGCTGATTTTCACACTTCTTTCTATGGCCACATACTGTACCCTTTGGCATATCTATTTGCAGATATTTGTGCCCCACTATCACTCCTGGTGTGTTGACTACAGCCAATTACAGGTCATTCCTATGTATACATTACTGTACAGTTGTATTGAAGTCTTTAAAGCTTGTTAAACAAATATATAGTTCAATCATTTGACAGACTCCATGGTCGTATTTATTGAAATGGTGTTTATTTAAGTGCCAATAAGTAGAGGGGGATGTGCAATGGAATGGGGTGATGGTGAAGGAATGTCCAGGAAAGAGTCCAGTCTATGTGGATCACAGGTACATTGTCCAAGGGGGCATAGGAAATGGAGCAATGGCAGTTCAAGGTGGACAGGGTGACAGGGTGGGACACAAGGGTGACAATCAGGAGAGTCTTATTTCCTGGCGGGAGTCTTGGCAATAGTCTCTGGCTTCTGCCTGGATCAGAGGGACCGTTTGCAAGGTGGTTTTCCTTCTGCAGGGGGCGGGGTGCTGGTGACCTGTTGGTCATGTGGCACGGCCTCCTGTCCACTAGCAGCAGCGGAGGTGGAAGGCTGCTCATCGGTTTGGCTAGTGTCAGGGGCCCGCTGATGTGCCACTGCCTCCCTCATGGTGTTGGCCATGTCTGCCAGCACTTCTGCAATGGTGACCAGGGTGGTGTTGATGTCCTTCAAGTCCTCCCTGATCCCCAGGTACTGTCCCTCCTGCAGCCGCTGGATCTCCTGCAACTTGTCCTGTATCTGGCCCATTGTCTCCTGGGAATGGTGGGATGCTCCCAGGATCTTGGTGAGTGCCTCCTGGAGAGTCGGTTCCCTTGGCCTGTCCTCCCCCTGTCGCACAGCAGTCCTCCCAGCTTCCCTATTGTCCAGTGCCTCTGTCCCCTGAACCGTGTGCCCACTGTCACTGACCCCAGGTCATTGATCATCCTGTGTTTGTGGGGAGGTCTAGGGTCTCTGTAGTGGTGGACACCCTGCTGACTGAAGTCCTGGGGGCAGAAGTATGGGTCCACTGGGTGGGTACTGTGCTGGTGTTTCCTGAGGGGGAGGCTCTGTAGTGGTATGGGACTGTGCCTGGGTAACCGACTGTCCAGAGGGCCCTAATGGGCCAGCTTGGTCATCCATATCCAGGTGTCCAGAGCAGCTGTCATCACTGTGGGCCTCTTCTTAGGAGGGACTAGATGTTGCTGATACCTCCTCTCCGGTGACGTTGGGTGGGGGACCTGTAGGGATATAAATGCAGCGGTATTGTTTCTGCGTGTGACATCTTGTGCATGGGTGTGTTGTCCTCTATGGTTGTTATTGCCCAGGCAGCTTTGCCTTGTGTGAGTAGTTATTTGGTGGGCTAGGTGATTCTCTCTAGTGTGCATGTATTAGTGATGGGTGTCCATGCAGGTCTGTGATGGGGGTCCGTGCATTGGTTTTACATGCAGGGCTTGGTATTGGGAGGGGTGGGTTGTTATGGTGGGGTGTGTGTGAGGTGTGCAGTGATGGGAGTGAGGGTAAGGGTGGGGGTTTGTGAAGGCATGCAGGTGTGGGGGGTGATAGTAGTAAATAGTTGACTTTCCAGAGTCCAGTCCTCCTCCTACTCCTGCCAGGCCCTCAGGATGCATGATTGCCAAGACTTGCTCCTCCCATGTGTTAGTTGTAGGGGAGGAGGTGGGGCTCCATCGCAAGTCCTCTGTACAACTAGTTGGTGCCTTGCTGCTGTGGAACGCACCTTCCCCCGTAGGTCGTTCCACCTCTTCCTGATGTCATCCCTTGTTCTGGGGTGCTGTCCCACGGCATTGACCTTGTCCACGATTCTCCGCCATAGCTCCATCTTCCTTGCAATGGATGTCTGCTGCACCTGTGATCCGAATAGCTGTGGCTCTACCGGATGATTTCCTCTACCATGACCCTTAGCTCCTCCTCAGAGAATTTGGAGTGTTGTTGTGGTGCCATAGGTGTAGTGTGAGTGGTGTGGGTGAGGGTGTGTGGGGTGATGTATTGGGGTGTGTGATGTAAAGTGTGTGGATGGTGTATAGGTGATGGTGGTGTGTGGTTGTGGTCTTGTCTGTGGTCTTGCTATCTCTCTTGTGGCAATTGTTTTTTGTCGTAAAGGGTTGTGGGTAATTTGGGGTGTGTTTTATAGTGATGTGAGTGTGGTGTTTGTATGGGTGTCAGGCGTGTGTTATTCAAATTGTCCAATGTGTTGTTTTGTATGTGTGTGTGTATTTTGAGCGCAGCAGTATGTACTGCCAATGGTTTAGCGCCATTGAATGTCTGCCACAGTGATTCGTGGGTCATAATACTGTGGGCCTTGTTCTGTTGGCGTAATGGGGTGGGTTTTGCTACCGCCAGTTTATCACTGAACTTTGGGCTGGGGGACTTGTGTGTGTGGCTGTATAGTGACGGACTGCTATGTGTGTGTCATAATATGGGTAGCGGTAATCCGCTGCGGCGGTGGTATGTTGGCGGCAGTCAGCATGTCGGTAAACGACACTTACCACCAATGTCGTAATGAGGGCCATAATGTTGATAGCCAGTGTGCCTTCTCCATGCAGTGCTTATACCCTATATATATACATATCAGTTATACCATCTAAAATAATATTATTTACAATAAGCTGCAACACAGCAAACCATATCTTTTAGGTTATAAATGTGCATGGGACAGTGGTAAGTTATAATTAACGTAGTGTTTGAATTCACTGTGTACTGAGGTTCGTGACTAATGATAACTTGAAGGTGTTACATACATTATAAATTAAAGGTAGAAGTTTTGAAATTAAAGTTTTTGTGTAACTTTTGTTTGTAGCTAACTATTAAATAAAGTTAGATAAATGCAAAGGTGGTGAGTGAATTATAAATAGAACGTATTAACTTTAACTGAAGTGTTTCTAAAGTTTTTGTACTATTTAAGCTTGGTTTGTATGGACAGAATAAATATAGCAAAGGTTTAACCTTTGTTTTTTATTGAATTCCAAGTTTAAAAAAAAAAAATAATGTTTCTGAAATCGTAGAGTTTACTCTTTAGTGCTATTAGGTGGAGTGTGGTACTGTGCAGTAGAGAGAGCGCCATAAAACATACTGTTGTACAGTGGAATAAAGTAGAGCGGAATGTGGTGCAGTGCAGTGTCTTACAGTGGAATACCATAAAGTGGAGTGTCAAGGAGTGGAGTGACTTAGAGTGTAGTTTTGTACAGAATAGTATGGTGGAGTGGCATATAGGGGAACAATATAGACTGGAGTAGCAGAGAGTGGAATGTTGTGGAGGGGCATATGGTGGAGTGGCTTACAGTGGAATAGCGTACAGTGGAGTGGCAAAGAGTGGAGTGGAGTAGAATGTCATGTGGTAGAGTATAATAGCATACAGTGGAGTAGTGCAGGGTGCAGTGACATAGAGTGGAGCGGCATAGAGTGAAGTGAGGTATGGTATAGTGGCATACTGTACAATAGTGTAGAGTGGAGTGTCACAAAGTGGAGTGTCATAGAGTGGAGTAGCGTAGAGTGGAGCAACATACAGTGGAACAGTGTGTAATGGAGTGTTTTACAGTTGAGTGTCACAGAGTATAGTGGTGTATAGTGAATAGTGTATAGTGTAGTGGCATAGATTAGAATAGCATAGGGTGTAGAGGAGAGAGTGGAGTTTTGAACATTGGAATAGTGTAGAGTGGAGCACTGTATGTGGGATTAGAGTAGAGTACAGTGATTTAGATTCAGCTGGCATAGAGTTGAGTGGTGCAGAGAGGAGTGGCATAGAGGGGAGTGGCATAGACTGGAATGGGGTAGAGTGCAGTGGAATATGGTGGAGTGTTTTACAGTGGTGTGGAAAAGAGTGAAATAGCATAGAATGTGGTGCCATGCAGTGGAGTTGCATACAGTACAATAGTGTAGAATGAATTGGCATACAGTGTAGTGGTTTACAGTGCAATGGCCTACAGTGGAGTGTATTAGACAGAGCCTCCAGCTTTTCACAATTTCATGTTTTGCAAAATAAATGTGAAATCAGCTGTGAAGCCTGATCCCAGTGATATTGCTGGAATTTGCTGCTGTAAAAGCAGAGCAATCCTTAAAGTCAGTTGAACCAGTGGCAAAGGTCAAGGAAATGTGCTATAAAACTGTCAGCACATTGTCTGTGTAGACTAATGCTGTGCTGTATGTTAAGAGAAAACTGGAAAGAAATAATGAAATTACACTTGTTTGACAACTCGAATGGGTTGTATTTTTGTCCATTACTGTATGTAAACATTTTAATGTGTATACTCTATCAAATATACATATATGTTACAAAAAAACTAAACTCCGCTTTATTGCCAATTTGTTTTTATTACCCCACCTCATAACACATTTCAAGTAATTTCTGTCATACAATGAAAATTCTTTATTATTTATCATAAGCCCCTTACATCTTTCTTGTACGTGCTGTGTAATTTCTATACTGTCTGTGCCAAATTTACAAAGAATTCCTGCAACACAGTGCAGCAATAAGAATTAGTATGCTTAATTGTGTGAAAGGGATAGAGCAGAACAGTGCCATATCTTATAAGATATATCACTTTCTCTCTCCCTGCACTGGTGCATTTTAGGCTGTCTTTCGCTAATTCACACAGCCTTGCACCATAGTGCAAGAGTGCATGTTATGTCAAGTGCAGGTTTTGTATTGGAATGGGAACCTTCCAGCATAAAATACTTATAGTGTGCTTTGACATCTTTTAACACCTTTATAACTTTGTATGTGTGATGTGCAGTACAGAATACGTGCAATACAGAAATGTTTGGACAAATCAAAACCTTTCTCTAACAGTACACCTGCCTCAAGCAGGTGTATGTGTTTGTCGCCAATCTCTTGTCAATGTTAGTAGATAGGGATTTTTTTCAAAAATCCATGGGTGATTGCATAGGATTGCTCAGGGCAGGCGTTAAACTGCAACTAGTGCTATATCCTATGGACTTCCCTGAGCTTTGCTTGACTAGCGTCAAAACTTTTTATGCTATTGTGCTAACGTGCGCCATGATGCACTGTATTGTAAATACAATGCTACCATGGTGTGCTGGTGGGGGGGCAGGGCGGCGCAAGGAAACTGTCGCATCAGATCTGATTCTCCAGTTCCTTGTAAATATGCCCCTCAGTGTCTGTAAGCATCTGAAGACTTTCCATGCGGTTATCTCGGATAGCTTATATAGTTGTATGGGAATTAAGTAAGTACGAAGTAGGAAATTAAGGGGGTCATTCTGACCTCGGCGGTAAAAGCCGCTTACCGCCGGTCAGAAGGCCGCCACAATACCGCCGCGGCCGCGGTCAGCCGCCACAGACATTCTGACCCACAACTGCAAAACCTCCGAAAATCCGCCCTCCACTGCAGTCCGCCACATCAGCGGCCAGCGGTAAACTGGAGAAGACCAAACCTCCACCGCCATGCCAACAGATATACGCCCATCCCATTATGACAGGCAAATCGACGCGGCGGTCATTCAACCGCGGTATTCCATTGGCGGTACACACCGCCGCGGTCAAAATACACACACCTTTACAAACCCCTACCACATTGGACAATTTGAAAGGCACACACCTGAAACACATACACACACCACTCCCACACATCCAATACCATATAAAACACACACCCACATCACCCACAAACCCCTACCAACAAAAACCAGAGACGAAGGAGAGAGAGACACATCAGAGAATAGATAGCCAGACACACAGAGGCACATCGCAACATCACACACACCACATAGAAGCACAAAGCACCACACATCATAAGAGTGGAACCCCAGCTCTTCGGCTCACAGGTCCAGCACACCACCATAGCAAGGAAGGCAGAGCTCTGGCAGCGGATCATGGACAGGGTCAACGCGGTGGGACAGCATCCCAGAAATCGAGAGGACATCCGCAAACGATGGAACGACCTACGGGGGAAGGTGCGCTCGATGGTCTCGCGACACAACATCGCAGTGCAGAAGACTGGCGGGGGACCCCCACCCACTCCACCCGAATTCACAACATGGGAGCAAGAGGTACTCAACATCCTGCATCCTGATGGCCTCGCTGGAGTACACGGAGGAATGGACTCTGGTAATTACAAGGCCAACCACTTCACCCCCCCCCCCAGTATGCTAACCCCCACCCTCACCCCCAACCCCCCAGCACACATCCTCCCTGAGAATGTCTCCCCAGCACAACCCACCCAACACCAACCCCTGCATGCCACCCCCAAACTATGGACACCCATCACCTAAGCATGACCACTGCACATACCCATCACCCCCCCCCACAAAACACCCTCACAACACCTCCCCCAAGGGAATGCCAGCACTGGGGGACAAGGGCACACATAAAACGCAAGCTAATGCACACACAGAAACAATAACCATACCCTCTTACCCCATGCAGGACCCGAACAACAACACACCGGTCAGGAGGGACCAGAAATGTCCATCCCACCCCCGGAACAGGCCACTAGTGATGACAGCAGCTCTGTCGATCTGGAACCTGATGACCAGCCCGGACCATCGGGGACCTCTGGGCAGTCGGTTCCCCTCACCCAGACATAGGCCACTGCAGACCCAACCCCCTCTGGGAACAACAGCACAGCTCCCACCCAGCGGGCCCATGCCTCTGTCTCTAGGACAGGTCAAGCAGCGGTGTGTCTACCACTACAGGGCCCCCAGGGTAACCCACCAACCCAACAACAACAGGGACCTGGGGGCAGTGGGAGTGGGCACACCGTCCAGGGGACAGAGGCCCAGGGAAACAGGGCAACTCGGAGGGCTGCTGTGCGACAGGGGGGGGAGGAGAGGCCCAGGGAACCCACTCTCCAAGAGGCCCTCACCACCATCATGGCTGCCTACCACCACTCACAAGAGACGATGGCGACGGTACTGGCCAGGTTCCGGGAGATCCAGGCACAGCAGGAGCAACGCTACATGGGGTTCAGCGACCAACTCAGCAACATCTCGACCGCTATGGGGAGCATAGTCCAGGCCCTGAACCGCATAGAGGACACGTTTCGGGACCATGTGGCATCACGCAGGGCCCCTGTCACTAGCCAGGAACAGGAACAGCCTACCACCTCCGCCGGCGCTAGTGGACAGGAGGCCCCACCACAACGACAGCCCACCAGAACCCCACCTCCTGCTGAACAACAACCGCACCGCAAAAGGAGCCTGAGATAAAAAAAAACGACAGAGTAGGATGTCAAGTCCCCCGCCAGCATCACATACCCCCTGAAGTCCTCCCACTGTCCCACATTGCCACCCTGTCAAACCTTGAACTGCCCCTGCTCCATCCTGCCACAGGCATATGGACAATGCACCTGTGAGACTGAGAACTGGACTCCGCCATGGACATTACTCCACCCCCACCCATCACTGTTTCACTATCATGTACCAATATCTATGCACTAATAATAAATCACACATTGCACTGAAATCAATCAGGACTCAGCCTGTCTTATTTACAAATGTATGACACATTACATATCAATTACGTATTGTGAACATTGTGAATTACACATACCGAGGTAACTTAGCATTAGTCCATGGGCCAACCAAGCCGAGGTCACGCAGTGGCTCATATAGCACAGAAAAGTGAAGGGAAAATCAAACATCATGTTCATAGGTCTGGGGGGAAACCGACAAAGTTGAGATGCAGGAGGCTTTCAGGAAATGTAAAATGGCATGGGTGATTATTACCTGTGTGCTACTGGAAATACTGTTCTATTACTCTGTCCCTGTTGTCTGTGTCGTCCTCTGAGTCTTCCTCCTCTTCACTCTCCACAGGCTCCACAGCTACTTCAACACCACCATCTGCACCATCCTCCTGCAGGAAAGGAACCTGACGTCGCAATGCCAGATTGTGAAGCATACAGCAGGCCACGATGATGTGGCACACCTTCTTTGGTGAGTACATCAGGGATCCCCCAGTCATATGCAGGCACCTAAACCTGGCCTTCAGGAGGCCAAAGGTCCTTTCGATGATCCTCCTAGTTCGCCCATGGGCCTCATTGTACCGTTCCTCTGCCCTGGTCCGGGGATTCCTTACTGGGGTCAGTAGCCAAGGCAGGTTGGGGTAACCAGAGTCACCTATTAGCCACACACGTTGTCTCTGTAGCTGCTCCATCACATAGGGGATGCTGCTATTTCGCATCACATACGCGTCATGCACTGACCCTGGGAACTTGGCATTTACATGGGAGATGTACTGGTCAGCCAAACAGACCACCTGGACATTCATCGAATGATAACTTTTTCTGTTTCGGTACACCTGCTCATCGTCTTTTGGGGGTACCAAAGCCACATGGGTCCCATCAATGGCACCAATGATGTTGGGGATATGTCCAAGGGCATAGAAATCACCCTTCACTGTAGGCAAGTCACCCTCCTCTGGGAAAATGATGTAGCTCCGCATGAGTTTCATCAGGGCAGACAACACTCTACTCAAAATCTTTGAAAACATAGGCTGAGACATTCCAGATGACATGGCCACTGTGGTCTGGAATGACCCACTTGCCAAAAAATGGAGGACTGACAAAACCTGCACCAGAGGGGGAATCCCTGTGGGTTGGCGGATGGGGGACATCAGGGCTGGCTCCAGCTGGGCACACAGTTCATGGATAGTGGCACGGTCAAGTCTGTATCAAAGTATTATATGGCATTCTTCCATTGTCGACAGGTCCACCAGCGGTCGGTACACGCGAGGATTCCTCCTTCTCATCCCAAGTCCCAGCGGACGGTGCCTAGGAAGGACAACATGGAGCACAGAGTCAGCCAAACCACAGGTACGTACAGACAGCTTGCACAGTTAAAGAATGGCAATGGGTTGAAAGGCGTGTATGTGTGGCAATGCAAGGCCTAGGCCTGTGTGTCGCAGTCAAAATTAAGCCATGTAGGCCCTTGAAATGGCGGCTGCCTGACCTGTGAAGTGGGACAATGGGATGTGAGGTCAATGCGCTGGCGGGGCACACCGTGGCGGTAGGCGGTCGAAGACCGCAGCGCAAAGCCGCATTGGTTAACATTGAAGCCTATGGGTTTCAGGAGCCAATGACGAAATGCGCCGGCGGTCGCGGTACGCACCGCCGCGGTACGCACCGCCGCGGGCGTGACCGCCATTTTCTATCTGCTTATCACTCGAGACCTGATCATCCACAGGAGAGGACCTATACTGCAAGTGCTGCTGTGACCTCGGTCTGGAAGATACAATGGCTGCTGCGACTGGGGAAAGGGCCCCTGCCTTCACGTCTGAAGAGTTGGAGAAGCTCGTGGATGGGGTCCTCCCCCAGTATGCGCTACTCTACGGTCCTCCAGACCAACAAGTGAGTACACCGGGTGCACATGGAATGGGCTATGCCTGTGTGGATTGGGGTGGATGTAAGTTGGTGGGGTGGGGGGCGAATGAGGAGTGCAACGCCCGACAGATGAGAGCATGTGCCATATGGCAAAGTTAGTGGGGGGGGCCAATCACATCTAACATGCAGGTCATTGATGATTTCCTCCTTTCCACCCTGTACGTGTCAAATAGGTCAGCGCCCATCAGACGATCGAGATTTGGCGTGCCATCGCCAAGGAAGTCCGGAACTTGGGGGTCCACAACAGACAGGGCACCCACTGCCGCAAGAGGTGGGAGGACATCCGCCGCGGAACAAGGAAGACCGCAGAAACACTGCTGGGGATGGCCTCCCAACCTAGGAGGGGTGCCAGTCGCACCATGACCCCCCTGATGTCCCGGATCCTGGCGGTGGCCTACCCAGAATTGGATGGGCGCTTTAAGACATCACAGCAGACACAAGGGGGTGAGTATCAGCACATTCTCCTATCTTTCTGCGCAGTGGAGGCGTCTGGGTGGGGGAGGAGGGCTGTGGGTGACATTAGACCAGGGTGCTTTCTGTAGTGTAGTCCTCTCCCTTAGGCATGGCCCTGTGCCCCCGGCCCCCACCTCGGTAGGGTGACAAGTACAGCCATTGAAGGTCCAGCATCTCCCATGTGTGCGTTTGACGTCTCTTGGCCTGTTGTCCTAGTCAGTAGTACTGAGTAGTGTACCCTGAATGCGCGGCTTAGTGCATTAGGCTCCTGTGTCTGTCCTCTCTGCCAACGGTGTTGACATTGCATGCACTCAACCTGGTCTTCTTTTTTCTCCCCCCACCCTTTCTCTTCATCTTCTTGTGCATGTGTGCATTAGCATCATCAGGCGGAGGAGATTTGGCATCGGAGCACGAGGGAGCTGCAGGACACAAGGCCCCGGTGGGCCCAGGAACAGACACCGAGGGCACCAGTGATCCGGAGGGCGAGGGGAGCACCACGACGGGGACCGCTGGTGAGAGCAGCGAAAGCGACACATCCTCGGATGGGAGCTCCCTAGCGGTGGCGGCAACATCCGTGCCCCCCGCCTCTACAGGTACAGCCGCCACCCAGCGCACCAGCCCCGCCCTCCCAGCAGCCCCTCAGTCTTCGCTCCGTGCCCGTTCGCCCAGGAAGGCGCGCGTCTCCTTCGCCCCAGGCACCTCAGCCCCTGCCCCTGTTGCCCCTGCTGCCCTCAGTGCGCAGCTCATTGACCTGGTAAGGACGCTCATTGTTGGGCAGACGACCCTTTTGAATGCCATCCAGGGTGTGCAAAGGGAGGTGCAACAGAGCAATGCGTACCTGGAGGGCATTCATTCGGGTCAGGCTGCCCATCAACGAGCGTTCACTGCTCTGGCCTCAGCACTGATGGCAGCCATTGTCCCTGTTTCCAGCCTCCCTCTTCTTACTGCCTCCAGCCTTTCTCTGTCTCCTGTTCCTCAGCCTATCCCATCCACACCATCAGACCAGCCTGCACACACCTCAACACCAAAGAGCAGCTCATCCAAACACAAGCACCACAGATCCCACAAACACTCACCCAAGCAACACCCAGATGCAGACATGCCAACAGCCACTGCCACCCCTGTGTCCCCCTCCTCCTCGTCTCCCTCCTCCCTCCCTGTGACGTCTACACTCACACCTGCATGCACCCCAACATCAGCCAGTGCTTCCATCACCACCTCACCCTCCAGTACAGTCCACACTCGTGCAGTCACCACCCCCACTGCCATTTACACGTCCCCTGTGTCCTCTCCCACTGTGTCTGTCACCCCCTCTTCCAAGACACACAAACGCAGGCAGCCACCCACCCAACAGCCATCCACCTCACGACAGCCTACAGCACCAGCACCTTCACCCAATGACAGCACACCTGACTCTCCTACAACCACCTCCTCTACCTCCACTTCCATCTCCACTTCTCCTACCCTTTACCTTGGCCCTAAAAAACTTTTCATGGCTAACCTTGACCTCTTTCCCCCCGATGAGCTCCCCCATCCATCTTCAAAGAGTCCCAAGAGCACCGCAGCCACCACCAGCCCAGCTTCGGGTGTCACTGTTGTGCATGGGTTCTGGAGCCCACCCTTTGCCAGCAGTGACACATCGATCAGCAGCAAGGACACGTCCAGCCCCCCCCCCCGGCAAGAGGACCCGCAAAAACAAGGGCCGCCGTGCGAGGACCGACAGGGCTGCCCCCAAGGAGCAATGTGCGGCCACTTCACCACCCACACCATCTAGGGGAGGCAAGGGCCCGAGAGCCCCATCAAAGGAGTGGAAAGGGCAGCAGGAGCACGGAGAAGGTGGACCCCACATGCCACATCCCAGCTGGGAAGGAGGACACTAAGGAGGCCAGGAGTCCGTCCCCGAAGGGTCCAGAAACGTCACGGTCCGAGGGCGACTGAGCAGGGAGTCCAGGCCAGGTCTGGCTCCCTTGACCTGCTGGATGAGCACCACTGAACAGGGCCCGCGGGGCAGAAGAGCACCGCTGAACAGGGCCCGCCGTGGAGAAGAGCACCGCTGAACAGGGCCCGCGGTGCAGAAGAGCACCGCTGAAGAGGGCCCGCCGTGGAGAAGAGCACCGCTGAAGAGGGCCCGCCGTGGAGAAGAGCACCGCTGAAGAGGGCCCGCCGTGGAGAAGAGCACCGCTGAACAGGGCCCGCCGTGGAGAAGAGCACCGCTGAACAGGGCCCGCCGTGAAGATAGGCACCGCTGAACAGGGCCCGCGGGGCAGAAGAGCACCGCTGAACAGGGCCTGCCGTGGAGCAAGGCACCGCTGAACAGGGCCCGCGGTGAAGAAGAGCACCGCTGAACAGGGCCCGCCGTGGAGACGCGCACCGCTGAACAGGGCCCGCCGTGAAGAAGAGCACCGCTGAACAGGGCCCGCGGTGCAGAAGAGCACCGCTGAACAGGGCCCGCCGTGGAGAAGAGCACCGCTGAACAGGGCCCGCCGTGGAGAAGAGCACCGCTGAACAGGGCCCGCGGTGCAGAAGAGCACCGCTGAAGAGGGCCCGCCGTGGAGAAGAGCACCGCTGAACAGGGCCCGCCGTGGAGAAGAGCACCGCTGAACAGGGCCCGCGGTGAAGAAGAGCACCGCTGAACAGGGCCCGCGGTGAAGAAGAGCACCGCTGAACAGGGCCCGCCGTGGAGAAGAGCACCGCTGAACAGGGCCCGCCGTGAAGATAGGCACCGCTGAACAGGGCCCCGCCGTGCAGAAGAGCACCGCTGAACAGGGCCCGCCGTGAAGATAGGCACCGCTGAACAGGGCCCCGCCGTGCAGAAGAGCACCGCTGAACAGGGCCCGCCGTGAAGATAGGCACCGCTGAACAGGGCCCGCCGTGAAGATAGGCACCGCTGAACAGGGCCCCGCCGTGCAGAAGAGCACCGCTGAACAGGGCCCGCCGTGAAGATAGGCACCGCTGAACAGGGCCCCGCCGTGCAGAAGAGCACCACTGAACAGGGCCCGCCGTGAAGATAGGCACCGCTGAACAGGGCCCCGCCGTGCAGAAGAGGACCGCTGAACAGGGCCCGCCGTGAAGATAGGCACCGCTGAACAGGGCCCGCGGTGCAGAAGAGCACCGCTGAACAGGGCCCCGCCGTCTCAAGCACCGCTCCGCTGGGCCCTTCTTCTCAAGCACCGCTCCGCTGGGCCCTTCATCTCAAGCACCGCTCCGCTGGGCCCCGCTGTCTCTCCACCTCTCCGCTGGGCCCTTCCTCTCAAGCACCGCTCCACTGGGCCCTTCTTCTCAAGCACCACTCCGCTGGGCCCTTCCTCTCAA
Source organism: Pleurodeles waltl (assembly GCF_031143425.1). Classification (NCBI taxonomy): domain Eukaryota; kingdom Metazoa; phylum Chordata; class Amphibia; order Caudata; family Salamandridae; genus Pleurodeles; species Pleurodeles waltl. The sequence goes on from NC_090436.1 coordinate 555,633,039, forward strand.
GCACCGCTCCGCTGGGCCCTTCTTCTCAAGCACCGCTCCGCTGGGCCCTTCCTCTCAAGCACCGCTCCGCTGGGCCCTTCATCTCAAGCACCGCTCCGCTGGGCCCCGCTGTCTCTCCACCTCTCCGCTGGGCCCTTCCTCTCAAGCACCGCTCCGCTGGGCCCTTCTTCTCAAGCACCGCTCCGCTGGGCACCGCTGTCTCAAGCACCGCTCCGCTGGGCCCTTCATCTCAAGCACCGCTCCGCTGGGCACCGCCGTCTCAATCACTGTTTATGGTTCACTGTGCCCACCATGCCTCCTCCTTGACCAGTGGAGACTGTCATCCACCTGATGGACTGTGGCTTTGCACTCCCCAGGATGGTGCAGTGGGCAGCCCACCCACTGTAGAGACATTGAGAGACTGTGGCTTTGCACTCCCCAGGATGGTACAGTGGGCAGCCCACCCACTGTAGTGACATTGAGGGACTGTGGCTTTGCACTCCCCAGGATGGTACAGTGGGCAGCCCACCCACTGTAGAGACATTGAGAGACTGTGGCTTTGCACTCCCCAGGATGGTACAGTGGGCAGCCCACCCACTGTAGAGACATTGAGAGACTGTGGCTTTGCACTCCCCAGGATGGTACAGTGGGCATGGTGGCTCCTCGTGGATCTGGCGTCGTGGACTCATGTGGCTGTGGTGCCCCCCCCTTCCCTTCCCCCTGAGGTGCCTGTAGTTTTTACATCTGATGCCCCTGCAGTGTTCTCTCCAAAGGACTCAGGTCTCCTGTGTGGGCTTTGCCCTTGTTTCTCAAAACTTTGGCCCACGGACATGATGAATTCGTAGGATGTGCAGGACTTGTTACTTCAGTTATACACTGATGTGTATGTCATTAGTTTTCTTGTGAATATCTTTCATGGTTGTACGATAATTTTCAGGAGCTTTTTGGTACATAAATATTTATTCCAAATTTGATTATGTCCTAGCATTTTTCTGGGGTGTTTGGGTGGTGTCACTGTGACTTGTTGCTCTGCATTGGTGTGTACATAGTTGGGGGGCGCATATGTGTGTGCCCGTAACCTTTCGTCCTCCCCCCTCCCGTGTGTCGTAGGTGCAGTACTCACCGTTGTCGTCTGCGCCGGACTTCGTACTCGTGGTAGATGAGAAGGTAGACGAGAGCAGGTAGGATGTTTAATTCGGGTTCCATGCTGTCCTCCTTCCTCCTGGAGTGCGTAGTGGTGAGCGTTTTCCCGTCCGTAGTCTGTTTCCGCCGTGTTTTTATCGGCGGTGCTCCCGCCCCGGAAAAGGTGGCGGATTGGTGAGTTTTGATAGTGTGTGCGGTACATTGTCTGCCGCCTGGCTGTTGGCGGTGACCGCCGCGCTGTTTGTTTGTACCGCCGTGGCGGTCGGAGTGTTAAAGTGGCTGTCTGTGTTGGCGGTTCCCGCCAGGGTCAGAATCCCATATTTTTTACCGCCAGCCTGTTGGCGGGTTGGCCGCCGCTTTAACACTGACCGCCAGGGTTAGAATCACCCCCTAAATTTTGTATATTTAAAGCAAGCATTTCTTCATACTCTGTGGTTTGTGGTATTTCGTAATATGCAACTCGATTCTCGGTTGTCGAGGTAACTAATGAAGCCCATTTCCCATTTTGCTCTCTGGTCATTTATGTTAGTTTTACTCATGTTTGTTAGGGTTTGGCAAAACCAAATCACAGGACTTTTTCTGTGCCCTATTTTGTGTAAGAATTGTAACAATTCATGTGTTTGTGGCTCAGTGTCTATCCCACCCCACTCAAAATTAGCCCCTACAGTTACAAGATAGTTCATGGATGGAGAAGGCTTATTTACTTATTGAAGGCAGGTGACATGTCATATGAATGCTCTTTCTAAGCTTTAGGTCAACTGGGCTACTGAGTGTCCTTTCCCCACTGGAACCTCTTCCACACACATAATCCAGTCAGCTGGGTGTTGTGTGGATATTCCAAGGATCGAGGTGACTTCTCCTAACATGCACAGTCTAGCTCCTAATGCAGTCAGATAAGCTATTATTTTCTCCCCAGGTCACTGCAGCAGTTTCACATAGGATTTATTCACTTCAGATAGTCCGGATGGAAAGTAGCAACTCAGCAGGGCTGTGTTCTTAATGAAATATATTTTAATCTGTTCTCATGTAGTAGACTACTTGTAGCACAGCCCATGTACACAATGATAGGTTAAGCATTTGTCCTCTTCTGATGGCCAAAGTGCAGCTCACTGTCATTGTACAGTTTTCATTAGCTACAAAGCCAGTTCTCACAGGTCAAAGCAGTATCGACTGATCCTGCTAGTTTGTGAACTGAAGATTAAACACAATTCTCCATTTGCTACTATTTCCTAGAAGGCCAGTAATAATACTGGAAGGTGGGGATGGGTGGGTTTCATTCAGGCAGTATGGTACCAGAAAACTATAACCAAATATTGTCAGACATAAATATTGATTACTAAGTATAGTTTACCAACATAACGTCCCACTGGAGTTCGCAATAGAGAATGTACACATAATGGCACAATATGTTTGGAGGGTATTAAGGCACTTAATTTCTGTTTGCTGATTTTTTTAGGTATACTATTACACTATGCTATTTAGAGCAAAGCAGCAGGCTAGTGATCTTCCACATTTCCGATCCAGAAGAGATGCCTGTTCAAGATGCTGACCCATGCATCAAAGCCCTGCACAATGAAGAACCAGTGAACATCAATAAATGAATGATATTCCACCAGCCAACCAGACTCCTTTGATCCGCCTCCTTCTTCCTCGCAAACATCTCCAGGACATGCAGAGTCAACAAATGGAGAACTCTCCTTCTCACACTTGGCAGCCAAACCGATCTTCCACAATTCTGGTATTAGAGCAGGTTTTAAGGAGGCTGGCCTGTGAGGGAGAAGTGTCAGGCTGGAAATACCCAGTCTTTCCAAAGGAGAGTTATGCTCCACTGCACGCAGGGTTGAAATGGAACCACAGTGTATTCTTTGTTGTGCAAACCACATACACATCAACACGTAACTTCCACACATGACCACATATGGTGAAGGGAAGAAAAACCAATTTATAGGGACTTGATGGATCTTTAAATAGGGAAAGGCAGTGGGTGCTCTCCATCTACCAGTAGAAAAAAAAAAGCCTATGACCCTCTACTACGAAGCCAGTAGCACACTTCCAGTTACAACATAGATTGGGTTGAAGAGGCAGTCACGACTTGGTGGGGGAGTACACATAGGGTGACTCAGGCCACTCTAGTGCTGCATGGATAGCAAACAGCACCAAAAAAGACAATGGTCTTCCAGTGGATTTGCATGATTACTAAGGAAATAATGAACAATCTAGGAATACACAGCTTTTCTAGACTATGCAACAGATTGGGTCCAAGTGCCTTTATTTCTAACATTTACACAGCTTTTTGGAGGTGAGAAGAGATGCAGGATGCCAAGTATACTGGTTTATAGGGATGGTTAGCTGGCAGCAAGGTGCCTGGAATGGTCTTTTGGGAATGAGTAGCTCACGTAGGTACCCCAAAAATTACAAAAAGATAAAAAACAGTTACATTTTAATCACTGTCTTTGCTGCAAAAATGCACAATAAATCCAATTGTGTGCTGCAAAATATCCATTTTTATACTGCAATTTTTTTTAATCAATGCTGCAATATTCTCTAGGGTGTGAGTGGATTGGCATACAGTGGAATAGGGCTGAGTAGATTGTTGTACAGCGGAGTGGAATAGAGTGTAGCGGCATACAGTGGAATATTCTAGAGTTAACTGCCATTGAATGGAGTGAGGTACAATGTAGCGGCATACAGTGGAATAGCATGGAGTGGAGTGGCGCCCATTAGAGTGACATACAGTGAAATAATGTACATTGGAGTGGCAAAGAGTGGAGTGGTGTATAGTGGAGTGGCCTAGATTGAAATATCATACAGTGGAGTAGCGAACAGTAGAGTAGCATACAGTAGAGTGACTTAGAGTAGAGTGAAGTATAGTGTAATGCAATACAGTGAAATAGCATAGATTGGAGAGCTGTAGAGCAGAGTGGCGTACAGTGTACTGGCATATCATAGAATACTGTACATAACAAATATTGTACAGTGAAGTGCCGTAGAGTGAAGTGGGGTAGAGTGTAGTGGGATAGACTGCAGTGGCATACAGTGTAATAGCCCACTGTGGAGTGGCATAGAGTGGAGTGTTTTAGAGTGTAATGGCATCCAATAGATTCCCATAGAGTGTAGTGGCATAGAGTGCAATGGTGTACAATGGAGTGGCATACAGTGGAGAAATGTACAGTTAAGTGGTGTAACATGGAATAACTTTGAGTGTTACTGACATAAAGTTTAGTGACATGGGGGTTATTCCAACTTTGGAGGAAGTGGTAATCTGTCCCAAAAGTGACGGTAAAGTGACGGATATACCACCAGCCGTATTACGAGTCCATTATATCCTATGGAACTCGTAATACGGCTGGTGGTAAATCCATCACATTTGGGACGGATTACCACCTCCTCCAAAGTTGGAATAACCCCCATAGAGTGGAGTGGCATATAGGGGGATATTACAACTTTGGAGGAGGTGTTAATCCATCCCAAAAGTGACGGTAAAGTGACGGATATACCACCAGCCGTATTACGAGTCCATTATATCCTATGGAACTCATAATACGGCTGGTGGTATATCCGTCACTTTAACGTCACTTTTGGGACGGATTAACACCTCCTCCAAAGTTGTAATAACCCCCATAGTGTAATAGTGACAGTAAAGTGCCGTAGAATAGAGTGTCGTACAATGGAATAGGGTACAGCATAGTAGGTTACAATGGATTGGTGTAAAATGGAGTGGTGTACAGTGGAGTGGCTTAGAATGGAGTGGTGTAGAGTTGAGTGGCATAGAGGGGAGTGGTGTACAGTGGAGTGGAGTACAGTGGATTAGCATATATTAGAGAGGCATAGAATACAATAGGAGGTCGTTGTGTTGTACAGTGGAGTTGAGTAGAGTGGAATATTGTAGAGTGTCTTTGCATTGAGCATAGTAGCGTACACTGGAGTGGCTTATCATCCTTCCCTCCCCCCAGGACCTATTCAATGGAGGCCGCCGAAGGCATGCCAAAGGCAAGTCTGTCTGCACCTGTCTGCACCTGGACCACAACCAGCACCACTAACACTGGTTCTTCCACCCCGCGCGGCTACACTGCAGCAGACCACTGAGCCCTGGGCACCAGGTGCATCAACAAGAACAAGTGCTGCTGCACTTCCCCCCGTACCACAAGGGGACCAATCTGGCAGCACTGCCGGTTCACCTGCAACACCAAAATGAACAACAACACCATAAATACCGCACTAAAACAAAGGCCATCACCCCAACTGAAACTGCCACAGCACAACTCCAGTGCATTCTACTTAACCCATGATCGCTCAGCAAACACACCACAGAAATCTGGGACACAACCTCATCTCTCACACTCGATGCCATCTTCCTTACTGAAATGTGGCTGAACACCGCCTCCATACTGGATGTTAGAAATTTGGTCTTTGGTTGGCAGTCAGGTTACCCTCTGTCCAAGCAAGGCCCCTCACTCTAGTCAGGGTAAAGGACAATAACCCTCAGTTAACCACTGCTCACCCCCTTGGTAGCTTGGCACAAGCAGGCAGGCTTAACTTCAGAGTCTAGGTGTAAAGTATTTGTACCAACACACACAGTAAATCGGTAAAAACACTCCAAAATGACACAACACAGGTTTAGAAAAATAAGTAATATTTATCTGAGCACAACAAGACCAAAACCACAAAAATCCAGCATACACAAGTCAAGTTAATCATTTTAAAATTAAAGAATCTTAAAGCCTTGAGAAAACAGTAAAAATACTGTTAGCATTGAAAGGTACCTGGGTAGCGTCAAAATAACATGCATGGGCGAGTGTGCGTCAAAAAAGGTTAGCGATGCATCGATTTCCCACCTACAAGCGGGACTGTGCGTCGTCTCTCCTCTAGTCAGGTCGGCGTGCATCCTTTTTCCTCTCTGCAGGAGAGCGATGTGCCGATCCGGGCAAGCACTCGGGTCCAGGCAGGTTTTGCATTGTTTTTCCGTGTCCAGCAAGGTTTGCTTCGAAAACCCTGCCACACGGTAACTGCAAAACCACGCTATGTGCCTCTATCAGGAGGTGTTGCGCGTTGTTTCTCCAGCTGCGTGCTTTGATCTTCCAGCTGCGATGCCGGTGGATCATCGATTTCTGCCGCGAAGCTGGTTGCGTGTCGTTTTTCAGCCGCATCTCTGAAGGTTTGTTGATATCTTCCCTGCACAGTGGTCTGTGCGTGGATTTTCAATCTTGGTCTGCCAGCTTCTCCTGTCAAGGCCCCAGGAACTGGATAGGGCCCCACTTGGCAGGGCAGAAGTCTCAGCAGAGAGCCCAGGTGCTGGCAGGAAAAGTCTTTGATGGCCCTGAGACTTCAATGACAGGAGGCAAGCTCAGGACCAGCCCTTGGAGATTTCTTCACAAGCAGAAATGCACAACAAAGTCCAGTCTTTGTCCCCATGCACAGGCATAAGGAATAAGCAGCAACTGCAGGATAGCTCCACAAAGCACAGTCACAGGCAGGGCAGCACTTCTCCTCAGCTCTTCTCCAGGCAGAGGTTCCTCTTCATGTCCAGAATTGATCTAAAGTCTGTGGTTTCGAGTGCCCTTCTTATACCCATTTTGGCTTTTGAAATAGGCTTACTTCAAAGGAAAGTCTCTCTTGTTTGTGAAATCCTTCCTTGCCCACGCCAGGCCCCAGACACACACCAGGGAGTTGGAGACTGCATTGTTTGAGGGCAGGCACAGCCCTTTCAGGTGTGAGTGACCACTCCTCCCCTCCTTCCCAGCGCAGATGGCTCATCAGGATGTGCAGGCTACACCCTAGCTCCCTTTGTGTCACTGTCTAGAGAGAGGTTCAAACAGCCCAACTGTAAACCAGGCCACTGGTAGCATTTTATATACATGCACTGGGCACCTCTAGTGCACTTTACTAGGGAATTACTAGTAAATCAAATATGGCAATCATGGATAAACCAATCAACCATACCATTTACATAGAGAGCATATGCACTTTAGCACTGTTTGGCAGTGGTAAAGTGCGCAGAGTTCAAACACCAACAAAAACAGGTAAGAAAAAATAGGAGGCAGGAGGCAAAAAGATTGGAGATGACCATGTAAAAGGAAAAAAGTCCAACACTGGACATCAACACTACCATCACCGAAGGATACAAGATACAACACTGAGACCGAACCAACAAAAATGGAGGTGGAAATGCCATTATCCATAACAACGCCCTCCATTGTACTGCCTCCTTGGATGACACAATTTCCATAATGGAACAACTCAATTTCCATTTCCACACAGGTGGAAAAAACACTATCAGAGGCAACCTCGCCTACAGACCACCAGAACCACACCCCAACTTGTGCAACACTATGTGAGCTCATCGACTGACTCTGAAAACCACATCTTCCTAGGAGACCTCAACTTCCACCTTGAGAACCCCAGCTTACACCAACACAACCAGCCTCCTGGAAAGCATGAACAACATTGGTCTCAAACAACTTGTCACTGTCCCCACCCACATTGCAGGCCACATGCTCGACTCCATCTTTTCATCCAGCGACAGAGTAAAGTAAACTCACAGCACCTGGACCAACCACCACTGCGTCCATTTCACTATCTCAGGACCAACCATCACCAGGCCCCAAGTTCCATGCATGGAAACTGGAATGAAATATTGGGAAACCAGTGGAACAATGCTCTCCCCTCCCAGTCACATCATCCAACCCGGACCAAGCTGCAAAAAACTTCTCTCTGTGGATCACCGAATGCTCCAACAAAATTGTCCCTGCTAAATCAGCCACATCCAAAACCAGAAGAGCCATCTGATATATTGAGGAGTTCAAGTCCACCAAACGCAGTTGCAGACAACTTGAAAGGAAGTAAAGAACCAGAAGACCTCTTCACCTTTAAGACAGCATTCAATCAGTATCATCACCTCCTGAAAATAATGAAAAAGAACACCAGCCGACCAGGCTTTTTTGATCCACCTCCCTCTTCCTTGCAAACATCTCCAGGATATGCAGAGTCAACAATGGGGGACGCTCCTTCTCACATCTGGCATGACCTTTCACTGCACCTCAGGTGCACACCATTGCTCCAACAATTCATGAATGAGCTCAAGACCAGGCTGTTCAAATGAAGAGTTCACCACAAGGCAGCAGCATCCTCAGTTCCTTGAGACCTTCACAGGCTATTTGCTGTGCTTTATAAATCCTTGATTGATTGATTGGTTGAAAACAGACATAACATGAAAGTGTGTTAACGGATGTAGATATAGTGTTACAGGAACATATGTTATTTGGTGGTAATGGTAATTTTTGGTAGTGTATGTGAATAGTGTAAGTAGTTATAATTTTTAAAATACTTAGTTATATATTGTGCCGCGGTATACTGTGGTAAGTTTGCAGTATAACGTGGTACATGTGCATGATAAGACAGTTTGTGAATGTCAAATGGCTGTATTCAGCAAAGGTAAAAAGCAGCCATGTCATTTTCATGACTTTTTGTCTGTGTTCTGCATTTCGCTGTGTTCTGGATTAGGGATTTAGATGTTGTTAAGTAGTAGCTCTTATTGTTGTTTACTACCTCTTACCACTTTATTAAAGTGTTAATAGGTAGAGAAATGTTTTTATAATTTTCAATACATTTTTTAAAATGGAAAATATACTGTATTAAACTATATTTGTAATACACAACATGTTGTTAATGTTTTGGTGGTTACACGGAGTTCTGCAGCCCTTTGAACATTAGAAGGGAACAATTCATCTACTGGGTCATTGAAACTGCGATCCTAGGAGAACTTCGAGCTTTTGCTCTCTAGGTGGGAGTACAGTATTCTCCAGGGGCTGATACTATGGCTATGTTTTATGTGGCCTGAAAACGTATGAGAAACTACAAGACCCTCTTGTGATTGTTTGTATAATTGTATTTTGGGTATGAAAAATGCTAAAATAAACAATTGAGAGACTTTTTTATTCAAAAAACATCTCTATTTATTTTCACATTTTTAACCCACAAATTGTTGTGATAAAAACAATGCAAAAAGATAGTCACAGGCACATATTTCAATAAAATGCTATTAAATATTTTTAAAGTAATAAATATTAATAAATATTGCATTATGAGTATTTTTGAAAGACTAAAAGTATTGGTAATTTTTGGAGGCAGATGATAGATCTGCTTTGTGTATAGGAGACTGGGTGGACATTATGAGAGTAGGAGGGGGAACAGCAGAGGGAATGGCTGCAGGGTCTGGTTGCCCACTGGGTTAGGATGCAGGACTAAAACCAAAGCTAAAGTGACGTTATAGTTAGGTATGATAATTATAATCTTACTATGCATTAAAACAAAATTCACTGAAAAAACAAACGTACTTTATAGTTAGGTGAACAGGTCAGTTAAAACATGTTGTTTTACATTAACAAAACCACTTAAATTTACCAGTTATAGACCTTACAGTGGACTGCTAATTACCCCACTTATTATATCACTGATGACGTTTACTATGACATCATTGATAATATCATTGCACCATTTCCAATGACAAAACTGTGCATGGGGGGAGGTGTGAGATATAGTCATATTAGTGCAAGAGTTATAGTTACTTTAGATAACTATAACTGGTGAATTACAGTGATTTTCTTTGTTTAAAATGGCATGTTTTAACTGACGTTTTCACTTAACTATACCGTCCCTTTAACCTTTGAATTTTTCAGTGTCTCTATATATCTATATATATTTTTCCAAGTGGTGGCTACAACTGGGTAATTATAGCCAGGACCACAGTGCCTTAAGAATTATTTTTTGTTTGTTTTCCTAATAACCTTTCCTAAGTAGCTTTACCTTGTGTCCTAAAGTAACTGTAACTGCATCATCTGAGATTACATCATTGGTGACACCACTGTGCCTTTTTTAAAAGGGGGCATGGGACCCCCACACCTTTGCCATCCATAGCCCTGATGACCCCCAAACCCCAGGACACTGCAGTTCTCTGCCTGCAAGAGCACAGTCATGGAGAACTCCATCTTCATGCCCATGGTCTTACAGGCAGGGAACGCAGGTTTGCTTCCACCTGGCAGTAGCTGGAGAACACTACTACTGATAGTTGGAACCAAACCAAACCGTGGAAATGCAAAGGGTTCATGCTGGGGAGCTGGCAGGTGCTTAAGGGCTTTGGGGCTCACACCAAATCCCCATGGCTGTAAAGTGGTGTTGCCCCAGGTGGGCACTGGGACACATACAGCAATATCTAAATGTTTAGCAGCCCTAGGGAATGGGCTCTCCGAGGCTTGGAAAAGACTCAGGACGGGGGACCATCCACAGGGGCCTGTTAAAGGCTCAGAGAGGAAGTTGTGCACCCCTTTCCCTAAAAATGTATGTGGCCCTCTGTTATGGGGTCACAGGGGCATGTAAAAGGCTTAGAGAGGAGGCCTTGCACCCTCTGCCATAAAACAGAGGGTGCATGGCCAGTTTACAGCATCAGCTTATGGCATCCACCTGTGCCCTGGCCAGCCTGTCCCCCCTCCCCGAGCCTCTTGTACCCTGAAGTAACTAGAACTCATGCCCTCGCCATGCACTTCTAATTACCTCCCATATTACATAACTCATGACATGTTCTGTGACATAAAAAACTCAATCTTGTGCACTCCAGCAGCAGTCAGTAATCCACTCCTTTATGATCAATCTTCTTGTGCTCTTTATTCAGTTTTACTGCACTCTAGCCAACACGTTTCATCTCTGGATATTTGTATTCGTGTGGAATTCATCAGGGCTGAAAATGGGAAAGGTTCTTGATTCATATACTCAATCAATATAGGAACCCAATTATGAAAACAATATCCGTTCAGAACGCTGTTACTGTTTAAGACTTTTGGAGCCTAGAGTACTCTCCTAATCTGTACACTACATACTTCCCAGAACGTCTTATTACCATGGTTATTGTTTTGATAATTAGGAATGTGGATGTAGACAGTTTATATTTCCACTGAGAATGTCTTACAAATGTTAAACACATTGACAGAAAGTTCTGAAATTTGTGGGGATCAGCAAAACTCTTACCAGCCTGAGTTCCCACACTTCTACGAATACAAACACTGCATTGCAAGTTTGGGAGGGCCTAGAATAATGGACAGGAACAGGTCAAATCTGTGACCAGCCGATGCCAATGCACTATGAATATTCACACAGTCAAAAGTTTTAGCCTATTCCTTTCAGTGGAATAGACCCCATCTTACATGGTGAGATTAGGATCAGAAGAAATATGGGAATGTTGGATGGCAGGGCTTTTGCCATTTGAAAAAGTTTTTTCATTGAAAAGGGAAGAAATTGTGTATCTTCTTTACCCATACGTTGACATTTGCATTACAGTTCGAGCAATTGAGTATTCTGGTACTCATGCAAACCACATCACTCAGGACTTCCAAGGACATCTACTTTTTATAGAGTTCTGAGTTGGTACATTTCCCAGGGTTCTGACAGACATTGTGCCCAAAACGTACAGACATACCCTTTGGATACTGTTCTGCTTTCCTTCTTATCTCATAATCAGAGCTTACAGAACATGTCAAGAATGCACTTCTGAGTTCAAAGAAGACTTTTATTGTTGTTAATTCTTCCCCACCCACAAGTTCGTAAGAGACGAATTATTAGATTTCAAGCACACGTTCAATGAAAACAAAATATATTTCAATTGCAATGTACATAGCAGGTTATATTTATAAGATATTGAATGCAAAGCAAAACAAATACTTCACCATGTGAGAAACTATTTACAGCTTCATCTTTCTAGGGTCTGCAAGTTGATGATTTCTGGTCAACTGCGAGAAAGAGATAATCTACCCACACGGGATACTGGCAACTGGCGCCAAGTTCCAGTCCGAAGTCAGGCAGATTCAAATCTAATTCTCTGAAGCCCGTGAGCCACCCTTAGAACAGCGTTCCCCCTCCTCTCAGACCCGGGAAAACTACGCAAGCCTTTGGAGACTGGCCAGATCTCCTAGACTGCTCCTCTTCCCAAGCCTGAGCAGGATGGTAAACACCACATGTACTCTCTCTTATCAGGTCTAGTCTAGTGTGAGAAGAAAACAGCTTGGTTCATCTTGTGCAAAAACACAGCTTGGAAAAATACAGCTTGGATTCTCAACTGCAATGTCTAACTCCACGTTAAAGGCAATAGGCAGCTAACCTAAATATCAAATGCAATGTCTAGTGTCATGTCAAAGCCAATAGGCAGCTAAGCTGAATACAAAATGTAAGGTCTAATATCATGTCAAAGCCAATAAGCAGCTGAGCTGAATACACAATGCAATGTATAATATCATGTCAAAGCCCATAGGCAGCTGAGCTGAATACAAAATGCAATGTATAATATCATGTCAAAGCCAATAGGCAGCTAAGCTGAATACAAAATGCAATGTCAAATATCATGTCAAAGCCAATAGGCAGAATACAGAATGTAATGGCTAATGCAATGTCAAAGCCAATAGGCGGCTAAATTGAATACAGAAAGTAATGGCTAATGCCATATCAAAGCCAATAGGCGGCTAGGCTGAACAAAACATATAGGGGGTTATTCCAACTTTGGAGGAAGTGGTAATCCGTCCCAAAAGTGACGGTAAAGTGACGGATATACCACCAGCCGTATTACGAGTCCATTATATCCTATGGAACTCGTAATAAGGCTGGTGGTAAATCCGTCACATTTAGGACGGATTACCACCTCCTCCAAAGTTGGAATAACCCCCATAATGTGCTACTGGTGAACATTGAGCAACTAATATGCGCAGTGGTGAAACACAAAGGGGGTCATTCTGACCTCGGCGGTAAAAGGCCCGTACCGCCGGTCAAAAGTCCGCCATTCTACCGCCGCAGCCGTGGTAAACCGCCACGGTCATTTTGACCACCAACTGTGAAACCGCCAACAATCCGACATCCAAGGAAGTCCGCCTCATCAGCGGGGCGTGGAAAACTGGAGATGACCAAACCTCCACCGTCACGCCAACACAAACACGCCCATGCCATTCTGACCCACGAATCCACGCGGCGGTCTTTCAACCGCGGTATTCCATTGGCGGTACACACCGACGCGCTCAAAATACACACACAGCTCCAAAACACAGCCACATTGGACAATTTGAAATACACACACCTGATACACATACAAACAACACTCCCACACATCCAGTCAACTATAAAACACACACCCAAATCACCCACTAACCCCCACTAGTTGGAAATCGGAGAGAAGGCGAGAGAGACAGAGATAGAGAGAGCGAGCACAGCAATAGAAAACCCCAACACACACAGGAACCGAACTTCATCACCCACACCACATCTACGCACACATCACCACATATCACCACGCACATCACCACAAACACCACCCCACACCTCATCCACACCACACCATGGCACCCCAAAGACACCCCAGGTTCTCGGACCAAGAACTCAGGGTCATGGTGGAGGAAATTATAAGGGTTGAGCCCCAGCTCTTCGGCACACAGGTGCAGCACACCACTATAGCAAGGAAGGCTGAGCTATGGCAAAGGATCGTAGACAGGGTCAACGCTGTGGGACAGCATCCCAGAAATCGGGAAGATATCAGAAAGCGATGGAACGACCTACGGGGGAAGGTGCGCTCTATGGTGTCGCGACACAACATCGCGGTGCAGAAGACTGGCGGCGGACCCCCACCCACTCCACCCCAATTCACAGCATGGGAGCAGGAGGTGGTAAACATCCTGCATCCTGATGGCCTTGCTGGAGTACACGGAGGAATGGACTCTGGTAAGTCGAATCTCAACTACTTCACCCCCCCCCAACCACCAGCATGCCAACCCCCTCCCTCTCACCCCCAATCTCAACCCCCCAGCACACAACCTCCCTGCCAATGTCTCACCAGCACAACCCACCCTAAACAACACCAACCCCTGAATGCCAACACAAACCATAGACAGCCACCACCAAAGCATGACCATTGCACATACCCATACACCCCCCCCACCACCCTCACAACACCTCCCACAAGGGAATGCCAGCACTGGGGGCCAAGGGCACTCAAAATGCACGCCATGGCACACACCGAAATAATAACCATACTCCTTTACCCCTGCAGGGCCCGAACGCCAACACACCGCCACGGAGGGTCCAGATTTGTCCATCCCACCCCCAGAACAGGCCCCCAGCGAGGACAGCAGCTCTGTCGACCTAGAACCTGATGACCAGCCCGGACCATCGGGGACCTCTGGACAGTCGGTTCCCCACACACAGACACAGGCTACAGCAGACCCAACCCCCTCTGGGAACACAAGCACAGCTCCCACCCAGCGGGCCCATGCCTCTGTCTCGCGGACGCGTCAATCAGCGGTGTGTCCGCCACTACAGGGCACCCAGGCTGACCCAACACCCCAACAACAACAGGGACCTGGGGGCAGTGGTAGTGGGCACACCGTCCAGGGGACAGAGGCCCAGGGAAACAGGGCAACTGGGAGGGCTGCTGTGCGACAGGGGGGGAGGACAGGCCCAGGGAACCGACTCTCCAAGAGGCCCTCACCACCATCATGGGAGGATACCATCACTCCCAGGAGACGATGGCGACGGTACTGGCCAGGTTCACCGAGATCCAGGCACAGCAGGAGGAACGGTACATGGGGTTCAGCAATGAACTCAGGAACATCGCTACCGCTATGGGGACCATAGTCCAGGCCCTCAACCGTATAGAAACCACATTGCGGGACCATGTGGCACCACAAAGGGCCCCTGTCACTAGCCAGGAACAGCCTACCACCTCCGCCGGCGCTAGTGGTCAGGAGGCCCCCACAGAACGACGGGCCACCAGAACCCCACCTCCTGCTGAAGAACAACCACCCCGCAAGAGGAACCTGAGATCTCAAAGGAAGACTGAGTAGGATGCCAAGACCCCCGCCAGCCTAATATCCCCCCGGATGTCATTCCACTGTCCCACAGTGTCACCCTGTCCAACCTTGAACTGCCCCTGCTCCATCCTTCCACAGGCATATGGACAATGCACCTGTGCGACCGAGAACTGGACTCTGCCATGGACATAACTCCACCCTCACCCATCACCGTTTTGATATCATGTACCAATATCTAGCACTAAAAATAAATCACTCATTGCACTGAAATCATTCTGGAGTCAGCCTGTATTATTTACAAATGTATAACACATTACTGTTCAATAATGTTCTGTTATTTATGTGATGATAACATACCGATGTCAATAAGCATTAGTCCATGGGCTAACCAAGCAGAAGTCACGCAGTGGGTCATACAGCACTGAAAAGGGAAGGGAAAATCAAACATCAGTTTAAAAGAACTGGGGGGAAATACACAAAGTAAAGATGCAGGGGGCTTTCAGTAAATGTTAAATGGCGTGGGTGATTCCTACCTGTGTGCTACTGAAAATACTGTTGGATAACTCTGTCCCTGTTGTCTGGGTCGTCCTCTTCGTCTTCCTCCTCTTCACTCTCCGCAGGCTCCACAGCTGCTTCAACACCACCATCTGGACCATCCTCCTGCAGGAAAGGCACCTGACGTCGCAATGCCAGACTGTGAAGCATACAGCAGGCCACAATGATCTGGCACACCTTCTTTGGTGAGTACATCAGGGATCCCCCTGTCATATGCAGGCACCTAAACCTGGCCTTCAGGAGGCCAAAGGTTCTTTCAATGATCCTCCTAGTTCGCCCATGGGCCTCATTGTACCGTTCCTCTGCCCTGGTCCGGGGATTCCTCACTGGGGTCTATAGCCAAGGCAGGTTGGGGTAACCAGAGTCACCAATTAGCCACACACGGTGTCTCTGTAGCTGTTCCATCACATAAGGGATGCTGCTATTTCGCATCACATACGCGTCATGCACTGACCCAGGGAACTTGGCATTCACATGGGAGATGTACTGGTCAGCCAAACAGACCACCTGGACGTTCATAGAATGGTAACTTTTCCTGTTTCTGTACACCTGCTCATCGTCTTTTGGGGGTACTAAAGCCACATGGGTCCCATCAATGGCACCAATTATGTTGGGGATATGTCCAAGGGCATAAAAATCACCCTTCACAGTGGCCAAATCAACCTCCTCAGGGAATACAATGTAGCGCCGCATGTGTTTCGTCAGGGCAGACAACACTCTAGACAAGATTTTTGAAAACATAGGCTGAGACATTCCAGATGACATGGCCACTGTTGTCTGGAATGAGCCACTTGCCAAAAAATGGAGGACTGACAGAACCTGCACTAGAGGGGGAATTCCTGTGGGTTGGCGGATGGGGGACATCAGGGCTGGCTCCAGCTGGGCACACAGTTCATGTATAGTGGCTCGGTCAAGTCGGTATCGTAGTATTATATGGCGTTCTTCCATTGTCGACAGGTCCACCAGCGGTCGGTACACGCAAGGATTCATCCTTCTCCTCGCAAGTCCCAGCGGACGGTGCCTAGGAAGGACAACATGGAGCACAGAGTCAAGCAAATCACAGGTACGTTCACCACTGCATGCATAGCACTCGATTATCAATGTATTGAAAGGCGTGTATGTGTGGCAATGCAAGGCCTAGGCCTGTGTGACGCAGTACAAATTAAGCCATGTGGGCCCTTGAAATGGCGCTGCCAGACCTGTGAAGTGGGACAATGGGATGTGAGGTCAATGCGCTGGCGTGGCACACCGTGGCAGAAGGCGGTCGAAGACCGCTATACGAAGCCGCATTGGCTAACATTGAAGCCTATGGGTTTCAGGAGCCAATAACGAGGTGCACCGGCGGTCGCGGGCGTGACCGCCATTTTCTATCTGCTTAATCACTCGAGACCTGATCTTCCACAGGAGAGGACCTATACTGCAAGTGCTGCTGTGACCTCGGTCTGGAAGTGACAATGGCTGCTGCGACTGGGGAAAGGGCCCCTGCCTTCACGTCTGAGGAGTTGGAGAAACTTCTGGATGGGGTCCTCCCCCAGAATGCGTTACTCTACGGTCCTCCAGACCAACAGGTAAGTACACTGGGTGCACATTGAATGGGCTATGCCTGTGTGGAGTGGGGTGGATGTAAGTTGGTGGGGTGGGGGGCGAATGAGGAGTGCAACGCACGACAGATGAGAGCATGTGCCATATGGCAAGGTTGGGGAGGGGGGGCCAATCGCATCTAACATGCAGAAAATTGATGATTTTTCCTTCCCACCCTGTACATGTCAAATAGGTCAGCGCCCATCAGAAAGTGGACATTTGGCGTGCCATCGCCAAAGAAGTCCTGGCCCTGGGGGTCCACGTCAGACGGGGCACCCACTGCCGCAAGAGGTGGGAGGACATCCGCCGCGGGACCAGGAAGACTGCCGAGTCACTGCTGGGGATGGCCTCCCAACCTAGGAGGGGTGCCAGTCGTACCCTGACCCCCCTGATGTCCCGGATCCTGGCGGTGGCCTACCCTGATTTGGATGGGCGCTTGAGGACATCACAGCAGACACAAGGGGGTGAGTATCAGCCCATTCTGCTATCTCTCTGCGCAGTGGAGGCGTCTGGGTGGGGGAGGAGGGTTGTGGGTGACATTAGGCCAGGGCGCTTTCTGTAGTGTAGTCCTCTCCTTTAGGCATGGCCCTGTGCTCCCGGCCCCCACCTCTGTAGGGTGACAAGTACAGCTATCGATGGTCCAGCATCACACATGTGCGCCTTTGTCGTCTCTAGACCTGTTGTCCTAGTCAGAAGTACTGAGTAGTGTACCCCGAATGCGCGGCTTAGTGCATGAGGCTCCTGTGTCTGTCCTCTCCGCCCACGGTGTTGATATTGCATGCACTCAACCTGGTCTTCGTTTTTCTCCCCCCACCCTTCTTCTTCATCTTCTTGTGCATGTGTGCATTAGCATCATCAGGCGGAGGAGATTTGGCATCGGAGCACGAGGGAGCTGCAAGTCACAAGGTCCCGGTGGGACCAGGAACAGACACCGAGGGCACCAGTGATCCGGAGGGCGAGGGGAGCACCACAACGGGGACCGGTGGTGACACCAGCGACAGCGACACGTCCTCGGATGGGAGCTCCCTAGCGGTGGCGGCAACATCCGGGCCCCCTGCCTCTACAGGTACAGCCGCCACCCAGTGCACCAGCCCCGCTCTCCCAGCAGCCCCTCAGCCTACGCTCCGTGCCCGCTCGCCCAGGAAGGCGGGCGTCTCCTTCGCCCCAGGCACCTCAGCCCCTGCCCCTGTTACCCCTGCTGCCCTCAGTGAGGAGGTCATTGACCTCCTGAGGACCATCATTGTTGGGCAGACTACCCTTTTGAATGCCATCCAGGGGGTAGAAAGGGAGGTGCATCGGAGCAATGCCTACCTGGAGGGCATTCATTCGGGTCAGGCTGCCCATCAACGATCGTTCAATGCTCTGGCCTCAGCACTGACGGCAGCCATTGTCCCTGTTTCCAGCCTCCCTCTTCTGACTGCCTCCAGCCTGTCTCTGTCTCCTGTTCCTCAGCCTATCCCATCCACACCATCAGACCAGCCTGCACACACCTCAACACCCAAGGGCAGCTCATCCAGACACAAGCACCACAGAACCCACAAGCATTCACGCAAGCAACACCCAGATGCAGACATTCCAACAGTCACTACCACCTCTGTGTCCCCCTCCTCCTCGTCTCCCTCCTCCCTCCCTGTGACGTCTCCACTCACACCTGCATGCACACCACCATCTGCCAGTGCTTCCATCACCAGCACACCCTCCAGTCCAGTCCGCACATGTGCAGTCACCACCCCCACTACCATTTACACGTCCCCTGTGTCCTCTCCCACTGTGTCTGTCAACCCCTCTTCCAAGACACACAAACGCAGGCAGACACCCACCCAACAGCCATCCACCTCACGACAGCCTCCAGCACAAGCACCTGCACCCAAAGACAGCACACCTGACTCTCCTACAACCACATCCTCTTCCTCCACTCCCATCACCACTTCTCCTACCTATTACCTTGGTCCTAAGAAAGTTTTCCTCGCTAATCTTGACCTATTTCCCTCCACTGACCCACCCCCTCCATCTGCAAAGAGTCCCAAAAGCACCTCAGCCACCACCAGCCCAGCTTCGAGTGTCACTGTGGTGCATGGGTTCTGGAGTCCACCCTTTGCCAGCAGTGACACTTCAATCAGCAGCAAGGGGACAGCCAGCCCCCCCCCAGGCAAGAGGACCCGGAAACTAAAGGGCCGCCGTGAGAGGACTGACACGGCTGCCCCCAAGGAGCCAAGTTCGCCCACTTCACCAGCCACAACAGATAGGGGAGGCAAGGGCCCGAGAGCCCCATCTAAGGAGCGAAAGGGCAGCAGGGCGGAGAAGTCAGCCAGCAGGAGCGCAGAGCAGGAGGGGCCCACAAGCCCCATCCCGGGTGTTAGGGAGAACACCAAAGGGCCCAGGACTCCGTCACCGAAGGGTCCAGCAACAGCACGGTCGGAGGGCGACTGAGCAGGGAGTCCAGGCCAGGTCTGGCTCCCTTGACTTACTGGACGAGCACCGCTGAACAGGGCCCTGCCGTGCAGAAGAGCACCGCTGAAGAGGGCCCGCCGTGCAGAAGAGCACCGCTGAACAGGGCCCGCCGTGCAGAAGAGCACCGCTGAAGAGGGCCCCGCCGTGCAGAAGAGCACCGCTGAACAGGGCCCCGCCGTGCAGAAGAGCACCGCTGAACAGGGCCCCGCCGTGCAGAAGAGCACCGCTGAAGAGGGCCCCGCCGTGCAGAAGAGCACCGCTGAACAGGGCCCCGCCGTGCAGAAGAGCACCGCTGAAGAGGGCCCCGCGTGCAGAAGAGCACCGCTGAACAGGGCCCCGCCGTGCAGAAGAGCACCGCTGAAGAGGGCCCCGCCGTGCAGAAGAGCACCGCTGAACAGGGCCCCGCCGTGCAGAAGAGCACCGCTGAAGAGGGCCCCGCCGTGCAGAAGAGCACCGCTGAACAGGGCCCTGCCGTCTCAAGCACCGAACCGCTGGGCCCCGCCGTCTCAAGCACCGCTCCGCTGGGCCCTTCCTGTCAAGCACCGCTCCGCTGGGCCCCGCCGTCTCAAGCACCGCTCCGCTGGGCCCCGCCGTCTCAAGCACCGCTCCGCTGGGCCCTTCCTGTCAAGCACCGCTCCGCTGGGCCCCGCCGTCTCAAGCACCGCTCCGCTGGGCCCTTCCTGTCAAGCACCACTTCGCTGGGCCCTTCCTGTCAAGCACCGCTCCGCTAGGCCCTTCCTGTCAAGCACCGCTTCGCTGGGCCCCGCCGTCTCAAGCACCGCTCCGCTGGGCCCCGCCGTCTCAAGCACCGCTCCGCTGGGCCCTTCCTGACAAGCACCACTCCGCTGGGCCCCGCCGTCTCAAGCACCGCTTTGCTGGGCCCATCCTGTCAAGCGCCGCTCCGCTGGGCCCTTCCTGTCAAGCACCGGTCCGCTGGGCCCTTCCTGTCAAGCACCGCTCCGCTGGGCCCCGCCGTCTCAAGCACCGCTCCGCTGGGCCCTTCCTGTCAAGCACCGCTCCGCTGGGCCCTTCCTGTCAAGCAACGCTCCGCTGGGCCCCGCCGTCTCACGCACCGCTCCGCTGGGCCCTTCCTGTCAAGCACCGCTCCGCTGGGCCCTTCCTGTCAAGCACCGCTCCGCTGAGCCCCGCCGTCTCAAGCACCGCTCCGCTGGGCCCTTCCTGTCAAGCACCACTCAGCTGGGCCCTTCCTGTCAAGCACCGCTCCGCTGGGCCCTTCCTGTCAAGCACCGCTCCGCTGGGCCCCGCCGTCTCAAGCACCGCTCCGCTGGGCCCCACCGTCTCAAGCACCGCTCCGCTGGGCCCTTCCTGTCAAGCACCGCTCCGCTGGGCCCTTCCTGTCAAGCACCGCTCCGCTGGGCCCCGCCGTCTCAAGCACCGCTCCGCTGGGCCCTTCCTGTCAAGCACTGTTAACGGTTGACTGTGCCCACCATGCCTCCTCCTTGACCAGTGGAGACTGTAATCCACTTGAGAGACTGTGGCTTTGCACTCCCCAGGATGGCACAGTGGGCAACCCACCCACTTGTGAGACTTGACAGACTGTGGCTTTGCACTCCCCAGGATGGCACAGTGGGCAACCCACCCACTGTATAGACTTGAGAGACTGTGGCTTTGCACACCCCAGGATGGAACAGTGGGCAACCCACCTACTGTAGGGACTTGAGAGACTGTGGCTTTGCACTCCCCAGGATGGAACAGTGGGCAACCCACCTACTGTAGAGACTTGAGAGACTGTGGCTTTGCACTCCCCAGGATGGAACAGTGGGCAACCCACCTGCTGTAGAGACTTGAGAGACTGTGGCTTTGCACTCCCCAGGATGGAACAGTGGGCAACCCACCTACTGTAGAGACTTGAGAGACTGTGGCTTTGCACTCCCCAGGATGGCACAGTAGGCATGGTGGCCCCTTCGTGGTTCTGGCGTCGTGGACTCATGTGGCTGTGGTGCCCCCCCCTTCCCTTCCCCCTGAGGTGCCTGTAGTTTTTTCTTCAGATGCCCCTGCAGTGTTCTCTCCGGAGGACTCAGGTCTCCTGTGTGGGCTTTGCCCTTTTGTTGTTACACTTTGGCCCACGGACACTTCGATTTTCTTTTGATGTGCAGGACTAATTGCCTCGGTTATCCATTGCACTGTATATAGACTTATTTTATATTGATTTTTTGGCTAGTTGACCATAACTTTTCAGAGCCTAATTTGTACATAAATTTTTATTCACAATTTAATTATGTCTTAGCATTTATCAGGGGGGTTTGGGTGGTGTCACTGTGACTTGTTGCACTGCATTGGTGTGTACATAGTTTGGGGGTGTGGGGGTCGCATATGTGTGTGCCCGTAAGCTTTACTCCTCCCCCCTCCCGTGTGTCGTAGGTGCAGTACTCACCGTTGTCGTCTGCACCGGCGTTCGTACTCGTGGTAGATGAGCAGGTAGACGAGAGCAGGTAGTATGTTTAATTCGGGTTCCATGCTGTCCTCCTTCCTCGTGGAGTGCGTAGAGGTGAGCGTTTTCCCGTTCGTAGTCTGTTTCCGCCGTCTTTTTATCGGCGGGGCTCCCGCCCCGGAAAAGGTGGCGGATTGGTGAGTTATGATACTGTGGGCGGTACATTGTCTGCCGCCTGCCTGTTGGCGGTGACCGCCGCGCTGTTTGTCTGTACCGCCGCGGCTGGCGGAGTGTTAATGTGGCGGGCTGTGTTGGCGGTTCCCGCCAGGGTCAGAATTCCATTTTTTGGACCGCCAGCCTGTTGGCGGGTTGGCCGCCGCTTTATCACCGACCGCCAGGGTTAGAATCACCCCCAAAGTCATTGGTCAAACTCCATTAATATCATCACAGGATACCCATCAAAAACATTCCTCCCTGTCTATTGTATTGATCCTCGCTCAAACAAATTCAAAGCAGATGGATGTCTGGGAGCATCAGACTCAGTACATCCAGGGAAACACAGATGTGTGTCAAACCCTATGAAGGATATCTTCTTGTGTGAGAAACACTAAAAGGAATTATCATATTTTGGGGAAAACATTGCTGATTGTTAGACCTGGCATCTTTGACATGGCTCACCCGTAACTTTTTACCTTCAACCCCCCTGTTTTGCTTACTTTCTTTAGGACTCTGCACACTTTACCACTGC
Source organism: Pleurodeles waltl (assembly GCF_031143425.1). Taxonomy (NCBI): domain Eukaryota; kingdom Metazoa; phylum Chordata; class Amphibia; order Caudata; family Salamandridae; genus Pleurodeles; species Pleurodeles waltl. The sequence goes on from NC_090436.1 coordinate 555,655,720, forward strand.
TAGCAAGTGCCAAAGTGCTTATGCATTCCCCTTAAAACATGGGAGGTCTAGCGTGTACCAAATTTGCACATTTAATTCACCTGTAAGTCCCCAGTAAATGATACTGCCTGTACCCAGGGACTGCAAATGAAATGCTCCTAGTGGGCCTGCAGCACTGATTGTGCAGCCCACTTCTAAACATGCCTCAGGCCTGCCATTGTGGCCTGTGTGTGCAGTTTAAACCTGCCAAATAAACCTTTTGCCAGGTCTAAACCTTACTTTACAATAAACATGTCTCCCATAGTGTAGGCCTTGAACAGCTCAGAGTGCAAGGTGCAGTGTATTTAAAAAGTAGGACATGCACTTTTGAGGTTCACATATCCTGGTAGTGAAAAACTCCTGAAGTATTTTTTCACTACTACAAGGCCTACCTCTCCCATAGGATAACATTGGATTTACCTTATTACATTTAATACGGGGACAGGTTGAGTTCGGTGTCTAAAGAATTGTAATTAAATTACCTCATTAAATGCTAAATTCAGATTTCTGTAAATGTCACTTTTATAAATTTGGTATTTTGTTGTCCTAACTTTTGATGCTGCAGCCTGATCCTGGGTCACATGACTAAGAGGGTTATTACAACTTTGGAGGAGGTGTTAATCCGTCCCAAAAGTGACGGTAAAGTGACGGATATACCACCAGCCGTATTACGAGTTCCATAGGATATAATGGACTCGCAATACGTCTGGTGGTATATCCGTCACTTTACCGTCACTTTTGGGACGGATTAATACCTCCTCCAAAGTTGTAATAACCCCCTAAGTGTGGCTGGCAGTTGGTTGCTGTGTATTGCTCCCAGGCAGTAAAACAAGGGAAGATATGTGGTGGTAGGATGGGCCACATGATTTAGGGGGGGAGCTGTCACCTACCACACTGCCATATCACAAAGGCTGTGCCTGAGCACACTCACAAAGGATTTGACAATGGTCTATTGTGGCCCTAGACAAGGCTAGGACAGGGAGGAAGGGATGCCTGAAACCGCTGGCAGGTGGAAACCTCTAAAGCTTTCTCCGCTTTGAAGTGGGTAACAGGTATAAATATTGGACCCTTAGACCCAACTGTTCAGTATACTTATGGACCTGTGGCCAGGAAGAAGAGCTGCTGTGCTCCTGAAAAGACTGCCACTCTGTTGGACTTCTGCTCTGAAGGACTGCTGCCTTGCTGTGCTGACCTACTGCCCTCTTGCCTGAGTGAGAAGGACTGGAGCTGCACCTATTGAACCCAGGATACACCAGAGTAACACCAAGGGCTCGTTGGATGGTCTCCTGACTAGACCCTCATGGTCAGAAGGCCCCAACAACCTTGAACCCAGCCCCTGGAATCTGATATATGTGAGTCCTACCCTGCCAAATGGTGCCACCCAGCCCTGGACCTTTGGAAGTGGGCCTGAAGGTGTTCTGCCAGGCCGTCTGTAGATCCGATAGAACTGGTGCATCTACTCTGCTGCACAGGCCAACCCCCAGCAGAATAAACACATCGCCTTTGCTGTGTGGACTTTCCTAGCACAATGACTTTGCATCGCAGCCTCATTGGACCCAGTGCTGCACAATGCATCTCTAACCTGAACCTCTCATCGCCCTGGTTGCATGATGCATCCTCGATGCAGGACTCTGCAGGTCTTCACAACCAGGATTTTAGGTACTCTGGCTTAGTGGGCCTAACTCAGTCCTTGCAGCTGGACCAGGTTCTATCGCAATTGGCCTGAACTTGTGACTTGTTCTTGTCTAGAGTGACCAGATGCCCAAAGCTGTCACTTTATGGTTTTTGGTGCTATATTCACTTGAATCCTTAAACTTGCATATCTCATGTTCTAATGATTAGATTTAGGTTGTTTAGGTCTTGTTTTGTTTATTAACTTTTATCTAAATTGATTCTTGCATTGTGTTTCCACTTTATTTCTGTTTGAAGCACTGCATAAATACTTTACACATTGCCTCTAACGTAAGCCTGACTGTTCTGTGCCAGGCTACCAGATGGTTGAGCACAGGTTAATTTAAGTTTTGCTTGTGACTGGTGATGACTGTGATTTCTTGAATAGGGTTTCATCCCCCTGAACCAGAAACCCAGTACTTACACTGATAATTTCAAGATCAACGCATTGTCTTGGCCACTCATTCAATTCTAAGGAGATCTGGTACTAAGCAATAGAAATCTTTTGATGAGTAAATGCTGAAAATATATGGTGGTGGTATGTTTCCATAGAGACATGTGTGATACCTGTGAATTTGCCAGAAAAGTATGCATCTCTCCACATTTTGCATTATAATTCCAGGCCAATATGATATTAATGCAAGCTTGAAACCATGCATTGTCCTCAATGTGCTGAAACAAATTAGTTTCTATGTGTGCAAGGAGAATAAAGAGGTACATGTGCTTGAACAACTTGCACAGAGGTGAGCAAACACTCTGGCAGTAAAGGGATAACAATGTTGTTGCAGATGTTTGAAAAAGTCACTGCTATTAGATCTGCATGGTGAAATTGTTATTTCAATGCGAAATATGTATATTTAATTTAGCTACTATTGAGACAATTGTAAATCCTGAAGTAATGTTGCTTTTATTACTTTTTGATTTCTGACTACAGATGACTATGACTAACATGGATTTCATGTTCAGTAAATTAGATCCATACTTTTAGAACTAGAAAATGTTATCAACTATTAATCTGCCAAAATTTGTATTGTAATCTTTTACATATTTTCAAGTGTTTTGGATTTAATCTCCTACATGTGATGTTGTAAGGGCTTTCATTAACTTCACAGTAACTATTGACTTGTCATAATGGGTGCTTCTCCATGTGCTTCTAGGTATGCTCCTCTATTCACCATGAATTAGTGCTCCTCTCTGTGCCCTATTAGTGTGTTACTGTTTATTCACTGCAAGGGTACTTCTCTCTCTTCTCTCTATCCTCACTGTGCCTGCATGGGTGCTTCTTAACTTGCCCTATTGTGATGGTCGCCCATGTGTCTTGTGCTAATGTCCCTCTCTATGTCCTGTGTGTGTGCTCTGGTGCAAGCCAATAGGGTGTCCATCATTTTGCCATGTATATTTCCTGCATGAAACTCTTTGCTAGTCTTTACAAGCTCCCTCTTCTGTGGAATAATATAGGAGCTTTTTCACTGGGTTCTGCAAGGTTCTGCCTCAGCAGGCCATTGACAAGTGTTCCTCTATATGTCCTGCATTGCTGTTTCACATCTACTCTATATGTGCTGCCCATTGTGCTTCTTACTTTGGAGGTGTTCCTGAACTCCATGCAAACAGGGACTTTTTCCTGAGCCATGCTCTGACACTCATCCATTTGTCCTGCATGGGTGCCCCAGACAATGAAGGTAGGAGAAATGCAGGCAGGCATTTAGAGAGAGTGACACAGGAACAGAACACACAAGCTTGGAAACAGAGGACATTGATGAGGAGGAAGGGAGACTATGGTACAAGAGGGACAGATTAGGTCAGAGAGACAAGAGCGAAGCTGGGAAGACGTGGGCACATGGGTGGTTCAACAAAAAATATAGTGCAACCGAAAAGGGTGACTGCTCTATTTGCTTGCCTCGAGGCACTTTGTAAACTGATTGTGATAATCTGTTTTACTGATCTATGCCCGTAATGAACACTTGCACTTGATACCTATATCTTGCCTGAAATCCAATTATCATGAAATAGAGTGGTTAGAAAGCAGCCACGCCATCAATAAAGGACAACCAAAAACTTCAAGGAAAAAGATGTTCAGGAGATCTACCATGCCAGAAGGCAGTGCCAGGTATTATCCCAAAGTGCCTTTCTTTCACATTTTTAAATTGTCATAAAGCCTGTAATCAGGTTCTAGGTAACATAGCAATGTGTCTGAAAAATGAACAATGATAAATAGATTAGTGTTGAAATAAAACAAAAATGGTCATCCAGCTCTGATCACATGCATGATTTTGTGTCACATACCATCCAAACAGCAATATGTATTTGTTTGCAAGTGGCAGGCAATTTTGGTTTGTTGACCTCAAAATCACTAAGAAACTGTGTAGGAAAATGCTTCTTTTTGCGTGACCATCCCAATATCTTGCTGAGTTGTAGTGCTTGTTTTTAGGTTCTAAGCACTGGGCCACCTTTGCACAGTGCATGTGCTGAGACATCTTACACATGTGAAAAATGTCTAATCCCTGATTGGTTTACTTAAATGTATTGTAAGACTATAGTATATTGTGTAGAAATTACACCTATGGCATGGAAAGTTAAATATCTTTGGACTGCACCAATTATTGTGCCATCCAGTAGTGTGACAAACGAAAAGAGCCTACCATAGTAACCACACAGCTACAGTTTAAATCTGCATCCAGACCTAATAAAATAACACTTTCGAAAAGGGAACAACCTTCTTTTTAAATATTAAAAGGTCACCCCTTTGTAGGCCTCCTATCCCACTAGCTAGGGTGCATGATAGCTGAAAGTGAGACTTGTAGAAATGTAATGGTATTATGTCCCAGTAGTGGCAAGCCACCCAGAGCTATTTTCACTGTAGACGTTTCTGTCAAATGGGGAAATTAGAGTACAGCTTAAATATTAATTCTGCTATCTCTTGTTTGTGCCCAGACACAAAAGTGATTCAGCCTTTTTTTTTTTTTTTTTTTTTTTTTAAATCTTGTTCAATTGAGACATCAGATTTACAAAGGAGATGTAACTTTTAGAAAGTTACTACTGTCCTGACTGAAACACTTACAGGATAATCTGCATTAGCCTGACAGCAGCTGCCCAGCCAAGCTTGACCTTAATGAGGTGTGAAAACTGCCCCCAGAGCAGAAACAATGTCCTCGGTGTTTTCCTTTGTGTTGGAGGTAGGCCAATTAGGGTGGACCCAGGAATTTAATTTACTTGTAAATGCCCGGCCCTGCCACAAGTAAGTGTATGGTGAGACCTGGAGAAGCCATACTTTTATTCCTACAGCTAGGTTAGCCCCAAATTAAGTAGAAGGGATACTAAACCCATAACCAATTTTGAGTAGCCACAAAAGAGTAGGATACTTATTTTCCTGGGCACACCTTTGGGCAGTCATGCAGGTTCTCCATATGGGATTAAAAGTTTCTACATCTTGGATTTTAGGACGAAGGTGCACTGTGAGATTGTGTCCAGTAGGGTAAACAGGAAGTGCTGAAAAGGGGTAGAGTTGCTCTTGGGTACGTTTACCTCATTTGTTAGCTAGTGAGATGAGCATGTAGTTACTCCCGCCCACTAGCAAGTGCCATCCCTACATGTGGCACCTCAAGGCCTACTCAGATCACCTTCTTGAACTGTGGAAAATCAGAAAAGGACTGCACCTGCTATTTAAAACTGTGCTGAGACCTGAAGGGCTGGGTCTGCCTTAACCACGTATCCACAGCAGCAAATCCATTTAAGTGGGTTCATAGCAAGAAGGTATCCATCCTCATGGAACTCGTTGTTGTATAGAGCCAGCAGCCTTCTCCCACTGAATAACTGAGCTCCAAAGAAGAGACTAAGGGGTTGAAAAAAATGTCATGCAAGTGCTAATCACCAGCATTCTGAACTACGACAAAACAATGTATGAAGGAACCGAAGGGTGCAGACAATACATAGCTAAGTGGCCAGACTGATCCTCAACCTGCCCAAATGGACAGACTACCCAGCACCTTAGGAACCTCCACTGGCTTCCCTTCCAGAAAAGATGCCATTTCAAACTACTGACACATGCTGACAAAGCCCTCCACGACCAAGGACCAGCATATATGAACCACTGCTTGAACATCCACCAACTATCCAGAAACATCTGCTCTGCCTCCCTGGCCCTAACACAGATGCCTCACATCCGACAGAGCCTCTGCAGAGGCCGCTTTCCCCCCGCTTCAATGCCAAGCCCTGGAACACCCTCCCACTCCACCTCTGAACATCACCCTCGTTGATGGACTTCAGGAAGAGATTCAAGACCTGGATGTTCAACTAATCCCAGCAACCCAGCACCTGGATACCCTACGAATGATAAGCCGTGCTATACAAGTACTGACTGACTGATTGATTTATATGTTAGTGGAAAGGGTAGTCTATTGCAACAGAGTACCCTTTCCACCAACCAAATGGCCCACCTACTCAATTTAAATGAAGGCAGACTTTTGTGCCATGACTGCGAAGACTAATCCATCTCCATCATGGTTACATGCCTCTGACTGCCCAACAGAGTACGGGCTGTCAGAGATTGATATTTATGTCTGCCCTCCTAGCATAGATGAACAGACATATAGGTCAGTTTTTACTATTAGTCACAGCCTGGAAAACCCTGGTGGTGAAGGACAGTGAAAACTGCAAAATGCCCGCCTCGCTAAGGGTGATAGCTCACATGGCTCGGAGGGCATTGCTATTTATATATATTTTTTTTAAAGCCCACTTTGGGGTTTTGTTTTTTAAAATAAAATATATAACTTTATCGTTGTTTGACAAAGCAGTACCGCAAAGTTGTAATACATTGGGAGGAGTTCCTCTCAATGCTTCTAATGTATGCCAGCCAACAAACATTTCAAAATTTGGTGCTCAGGACCTCCACCAGGTACATAGCACAGTATAACCTGACATTTTAAAGCACAGTAAAAAAACTTCACCAGGTCCATGATATAAAGACAAGGCACACTTTTAATAATTTCTTGCTTCAAGCTACTCTGGCTGAAACTTGCTAACCACATGGCAACAACCTACCTAGAGTTCGGCTACAATTGATCATCTGTCTCTTTAAAGTGTGGAAGTTTCTCTAAAACAACAACTTGTATCCTTGGTTTCTCTGAAAGTGTGTATTCTCCCTAAAACTAAGGGGCTTATTCACAAACTGCATTTTGTAGTGAGTAGTACTGTTGTACTACTCATACACTGCACAATGCTATTCACATACCTAAGCGAGCAACCCTCATCTTCTCCTCACCTATCATTTTTTGTGCAGGGATCTCTGCTAAGGTGGAGTAGATCTCTGCACACATAGGTATACGTTTCAGTATTAAATGTGGGTGGGGCAATAGGGGTGGTTGGAAAATAGATAATACTTACTCCAGAATGGGTGAGGTTTAGGTTATTTAGGGAGGGACATGCTAATACAAAAAGTAAGACCATGGCTATTTAGAAACAACACTTCTAAAGTTACTACTGCCCTAAAGGTTTTAAAACAGGCTTACTTGTACTCCAGCCCACCAAACATTGCCACTCACAGGAACTGCAACATACCGAAGCAGAATTCAATGGACAGCAAAGGACACTGCCCGAATCACCGTATAAATCCTGGGCTCTCACATGAAGTATCAATAGCATCATAAAGCTATGGGGATAAATCAAACCCTTTGGTATTTATCCAACAGTGAACTAATTATTTATCATTTTCTCTAGGAATATATCAGTAAAGCAAACAGTTCAATCATAATTTATTCACAGAGCCAATGCAAAGGTATGTATTACATTTAGACAATGGACATACAATATATCATATATATATATTTGCACTCATATAAGTTACAGAAAGAAAATGTTGTTCTTTGTCCCTTGTTGTATGCCTTTAAATGTGTAGGTGTTTATCAAATTAGTCCATAATCCACTGGGATGTACTCCAAAAATAGCCAGCTGAAGACCCATCCAGTTAATACTTGCTCCTTTCAGTTTAAATTAATCAGTTTAAAATTAATTTTATCCACAAGACTCCTCCAAAATTGTAAAGGTTGTAAAGTGTTTCAGCCATATAAAATTGTGGTCTTTTCATGACCAAAGAAACACAAGGTCACAATTCTTGTATTGCTCTATTCATACCGAGCTTCAATGTGGGTAGGCGGTAGAAATCTCATACTCCTGCATGTATAGGTCTCTGGCTCCCTCCCCTTACAAAAAGCATTCAGCCCCAGGGGGTGTTGTCCCCAGGGCCTATAAGGGCTTGGAGAGGGGGACTGCCTGTCCCCTCCCCTTTTGATGTATGTTGACCTTCAGAGGATGGGGTCCCCAGGGCCTGTAAAGGCTCAGAGAGAAGGGCTGTGCATCTCCTCACCCTGTAAAAGAATATAGCCTCTGGGATGGGGTTTCCAAGACCAGCAAAGGGATTGGAGAGGGGGCTGCATGTCTTCTCCTTTCAATGAAGTTGGGTCCCTGGGGATGGGGTCCGAGAGGCCTTCCAAGGCTTAAGAAGACTATGGCCACAGAGGATGGGGTCCCCTTGACTCGTAAAGATTCAGGGATGGGGCCTGTGTTTAAGTATGGTAGTAAAATATTACTTTACCATTTTAAACTAACAATACCACTGAAATTTATCAGTTATAGCTACCTCAAGTAACTATAGGTCATGCCCTAAAGTAACTATAAATCATGTTCCTGCCATGCACTACTAATTATGCCCATATTATGACATTGGGGGAAAATCACACTTACCGCCATGCTGACTGCCGCCAACATATCGTCGCCGCAGCAGATATCCGTTCACCATATTATGACACACACACACCAATCGGTCACTTTTCAGCCACATACACAATTCTGACACACCAAAGGTCAGTGATAAACTGGTGGTATCAAACCCACACTGTTACACCAACAGAACAACAGCCACCACATTATGACCCACGAATCACCACAGCAGACATTCAACGGCGGTAAACCATTGGCGGTACATACCGCCGCGCTCAAAATACACACACACAAACAAAACAACGCCACATTGGACAATTCAAACAACACACACCTGACACCCATACACACACCACACCCACACCCACACCACTAGAAAACACACAAACACATTACCCACAACCCTTTATGACTACAAACCATTGGCACAAGACAGACACCACGACCACAGACAAGATCAGAGCCACACAACTACCTACACCGATACACCACTCACGTACCCCACATCACACACCCCAACACATTACCCCAACACACCCTCCCCTACACACCCCACACAACACCCAGGGCACCACAAAGACACCCCCGATTCTCAGAGGAGGAGCTAAGGGTCATGGTGGAGGAAATCATCGGGGTAGATCCCCAGCTATTTGCAGCACAGGTGCAGCAGATATCCATTGCAAGGAACATGGAGTATGGCGGAGAATCATGGACAGGGTCAACGCCGTGGGACAGCACCCAAGAACTAGGGACAACATCAGGAAGAGTTGGAACAACCTATGGGGGAAGGTATATTACATAGCAGCAAGACACCAACTCCCCATACAGAGGACTGGCGGTGGACCCCTACCTCCTCCCCCACAACTAACAACATGGGAGGAGCAAGTCTTGGCAATCATGCATCCTGAGGGCCTGGCCAGAATAGGAGTTGGACTGGACTCTGGGAAGTCAACTCTTTACTACTATTACCCCTACCTGCATGCCATCACATACCCCCACCCTCACCCTCACTCCCATCACTCCACCACCTCTCACACACCCCACCATCACATCTCACCCATCCCAATGCCAAGCCCTGCATGGACATCACTCACAGCCCTGCATGGACACTTATCACCAAAGCATGCTCAATAGAGAGAATCGGCTAGCCCACCACATACCAACTTACACGAGTAAAAGCTGCCAGGCCAAATACAACCAAAGAGGACAACCCACTGATGCACAATATGTCACACACAGAAACAATAACACATCATTTACATCCCCAAAGGTATCCCAGGCAATGTCACCGGAGAGGAGGTGCCAGCAATATCCAGTCCCCCAACTGAAGAGGCCAACAGTGATGACAGCCACTCTGGTCGCCTGGATCTGGACGACCAACCTGGACCATCAGGGACCTCTGGACAGTCGGTTACCCCAGCCCAGTCACACACCACCACAGAACCTCCCCCATCAGGAAACACCACCACAGCACCCACCCAGCGTACCCATACCTCTGTCCCAAGGACAAGTCAATCAGCAGTGCGTCCACCTCTATAGGGACCCAAGGGCACACCTCATGCCCAAGACAATAAAGGACCTGGGGTCAGTGGGCACACGATTCAGACCTGTAGACACTAAGCATAATTTAATTTCATTGATTTAATTAGAATAAAGAAATATTTTTTCAGTGAGTAACTTATGTTTTCACTTAGATACTTGGTTTTGTATCTATCCCTACTGGACATTTGTATTTTGGTATTCCTCAGGATAAAGGCATCATGCACCGACCCAGGATACTTAGCATTGACATGGGAGATGTACTTTAATTGAATGGAAACTCTTACGATTTCAGTACACCTGTTCATTTTGGCGTGGAGGCCAAATGCAATATGTGTTCCATCAATCGCCCCAATAATGTTGGGGATATGTCCCATTGTATAGAAGTCAGCCATCACTGTGGCCAAATCCTCTACCTGGAGAAATACAATGTAGCTGCACATGTGTTTAATCAGGGCAGACAACACTCTGGTCAGCACTATTGAGAACATTGGCTGTGACATTCCTGCTGCCAAGCCCACTGTCACTTGGAAAGAACCAGGTGCCAGGGAGTAGAGCACTGATAGAACTTGCACAAGAGGGGGGATCCCAGTGGGGTGATGAATAGCAGATATAAGGTCAGGCTCCACTTGGGCACACAGCTCTGTGATTGTGGCCCTGTCAAGTCTATAGGTGAGTATTAGGTGCCTGTCCACCATTGTTGCCAAGTCCACCAGGGGTCTGTACACAGGGGTATGTCTCCATCTCCCATTCATCTGCAGCGGTTGCAATCTAAGGGACAAAAGAGTGAGGAGCTGGTCACAAACTGAACAATGGGGCTACAACAGTACAATGCATGCTGTCAAATTATAATAGGTAAGTGAGAATTGCCCTGTATATCTAAATTTAGACAGTGATGCAGTAATTATCCTGGGTATGCCTCCCCCAAAATGGCGTCCGCCTGTGCTGTGTGGAGGGACAGGTGGAAGTGAAGTAATTCTGCTGAAGTTGTGTGCCGTTGCGGGAGGTGGTCAAGAACCACCGTGCAACTCCTCATTGGTTAACATTGTGCCCTCTGGGGTACAGTGGCCAATGGTGATGTATGCCAGCAGTGACGGTATGCCCCGCCGCGGACGTGACCACCATTTTCTATCTGATTCCTCACTTGCTACCTGACCTTCCACAGGAGAGGACCTACACTGCATGTGCTGCTGTGACCTGTGTCTGGAACCAACAATGGCCTGTGTGACTGGGGAAAGAGCCCCTGCCTTCACCTCAGTGGAGTTGGAGAGACAGGTGGATGGGGTACTACCCCAGTACGGACAGCTGTATGGGCCTCCAGACCAACAGGCGAGTACACTGTTGCCCTCAGGATGCATGATGCATGGGGCATGAATGCATGGAGTGGTGTGTGAAGGCCTCGTGTAAGGGCGGTGGGTGGATGTTCCCTGGGCGGCATACAAGTTGTATGCTGGGCCATGTCTGTGTATATGCTGATGTGAAGGGGTATGGTGGGCCATAAGTGTAACAGGCAGGAATGTCTGACTGATACTATTTTCCTGTGTGTATTCCGTCTGCAGGTCAGCTCCCATCAAAAGAAGAGTATCTGGCGTGCCTTCGCCAAGGAAGTGAGGACCCTGGGGTCTACGACAGGTGGAGCACCTACTGTCGGAAATGGTGGGAGGACCTGAGACGCTGGGCACGGAAGACGGCGGAGGCCCAGCTGGGGATGGCCTCCCAACGAGGAAGGGGTGCCTGGTGAACCCTGACCCCCCTGATGGCCCTCATACTGGCAGTGGCTTATCCTGAGCTGGATTGGCGATTGAAGGCATCACAGCAGCCACAAGGGGGTGAGTACAGTGCCCATCATCACAACTTATGCATGGTAGGGTGGTATCTGGGTGGGGGATGTGTGTCAGTGGGTGCCCCTAGGCCAGGCCTGACATTGCAGAGTAGGTCCCCTGGTGGCAGGGGTCCTGAAGGTATAATCCTGCTACCTAGCTCGTAGGCATCCACTGCTGGTCAGGTCTGCGTGGGTCCCACGTGTGCTGCATTTGGTGGTGTGTGCCCATCCCTATGCTTTGGTGGCTAGCAATATCACTGGTAGTGCAATGCATATTGTGTAGGCCTGTACCCTGTGTGTCAGTGTGCTGTGTACACCAATGGTGGTGATGGTGCAGCCTTTGACCCATTGTATCCTTTGTCTCTCCCCCCTTTTTGTTTTGTCACCCTGTCCTTAAGTGCATTAGCGTCATCTGGCAGAGGAGCAGAGGCACCGGCACCAGAGGGAGCTGCATCCCACAGGACCCAGGAGGTACAGTCCACCGACGGTGAGGGCACCAGTGGGACGGAGGGCGAGGGGAGCACCATGGCGGAGCCTGGAGGGGACAGTTCAGACACAGATACCTCCTCCGATGGAAGCTGCTTGGTGGTGGCAGACACCTCTGTGACCACGCCAGCTACAGGTACAGCCACCACCTCCATACCAGCACCGCCCTCTCAGCAGACCCTCATCGAGTTGCCCATGCCCGCTCACCCAGGAGGGTGGGCATCTCCTTTGCCCCAGGAACCTCAGGCCCTGCCCCAGTGAGCCCTGCTGCCCTGAGTGAGGAGGCTATTGACATCCTGAGATCCATCCCTGTAGGGCAGTCAACCATTGTGAATGCCATCCAGGGGCTGGCAGCCCAGATGCAACAGACTAATGCATTCCTTGAGGGCATTCATACTGGCTTGGCGGCCCAACAGAGATAGATCCAAGCTCTGGCCTCCTCTCTGATGGCAGCCATTGTCCCTGTTTCCACCCTCCCCCTCCAACTTCCTCTTCCCAAACTCATTCCTTTCAAACCCAACCTATCCCAAGCACACAGGCAGATGAGCATGCACACAAGACAACACCCAAGAGTATCACAGGCAAACACAAGCACCTCACTTCAACCCACAGACACTCACACAAACACCATCCAGATGCAGACATACCAACATCCACAATTTCCGCTGTCTCCCCCCCTTCTCCTCCTTCACCTCCCTCCCAGTTCCGTCAACACTCACACCATCATCTACTACCGGCATCACCACCACAGCTAGCAGAACACACACCTCACTGGCAGACACCTCCTCAAAAGCCATGCACACGTCCCCTGTGTCCTCTCCCACTGTATCTGTGCTCCCCTCCCAATGTACACAAATGCAAGCACTCAGACACCCAACAGCCATCCACCTCACAACAGCATCCAGCCAATGCACCTGCACCCAAAATCAGCAGACAGACACCTCCTACAACCACTCCTTATTCCTCCACTTCTAAACCTTGCCCCTCTTACTGCCCCAATGTCCCTAAGAAGCTTTTCCTATCCACCATTGACCTCTTCCCTACCCCTCCCCCATCCTACACATCTGGCCAGGGTGGCAAAAACCCAGGCAAGCACCTCAGCCACCCAGTCCACAGGCCCAGTAGTCACCACACCCACTCATGGTGGGACAGGATCCAGGGCACATGTCCTGAGGGTGAAGGAACCTGGACCAGGCAGCCTCGAAGATAAGGAGCCTGTAACAGCTGCTGATAGGAAGAGCAAGGAGCCTGACCCAGCTGCTGCCAGGAAGAACAAAGAGCCTGCCCCAGCTGCTGCCAGGAAGACCAAGGAGCCTGCCCCAGCTGCTGCCAGGAAGACCAAGAAGCCTGCCCCAGCTGCTGCCAGGAAGACCAAGGAGCCTGCACCAGCAGGCAGTAAGGGCAAGGGGCCTGGGGCAGGGACTCTGACGGAGCCCCCACCACCAACCATGGTTGTGCAGCCATCCGAGGCTGCAGGGGATGGGCTGGAGCCTCCTCTCACCAGCATCAGCAGCACCACCACCACCACCAGTGGGCAGCCATCCGAGGCTGCAGGGGATGGGCTGGAGCCTCCAGACACCAGCAGCAGTACCACCACCAATGAGCTGCCGTCAGCACCGGCAGACAGTATGTAGGCCTGCCTCCACGGACTGCTGTGCGGCCTCCCCCTGCAAATGCAGTGGGTATGTCACCCACATGCAAGACTGTGACCTTGCACTCCCTAGGATCAAGACCACAGGGCACGATGCCCCCTTCAGAACCAGTGGGTAAGACACCCACCAACCCCAGCCTCCCCAGGATCAAGAACACAGGGCACGATGCCCCCTCCAGAACCAGTGGGTAAGACACCGACCAACCCCAGCCTCCCCAGGATCAAGAGCACAGGGCTTATTGCCCCCTCCAGAACCAGTGGGGAAGTCACCCACTTGAGAGACTGTGGCCTTGCACTCCCCAGGACCAAGCACAGGACATGTTGCCCCCTCCAAAACCAGTGGCATTGTTTCATCTCCCTGCTGAGGTGCCCCCATCCCCCGTCCCCCTAAGGTGCCTGCCTATTTACCAACTGATGCCCCTGCAGTGTTCTCTCTGTGTTGATGCAGGTGACAAGTAGGGCCTTGGACTTTGGCCTGTGGCCCTGTGGCCCATACACACTGAGGACTGGACAGTGCAACTTGAACTGTACAATTGTATATATCATATGCATTGCATATTTTTTACTTCTACTGTGTTGCTCTTATTACACTCACTTTAGTAAATTCCTGTTGTCCCTGCATTATTCATCCGAGGTATGGGCTAAATATGTTTTAGTACTGCAGCTGTATGCATGTATGGCGTGTGAATGTGTCGGGTGTGTATTGTGCATGTGTGTCACTCTCTTTTTCCTCCCCCCTTTCTCTTGTGTGCTAGGCGGCTGTACTCATGTTGTCATCTTCGCCGTCGTTGGTGTTCGTGGAAGAGCAGCACATAGAAGAACATGAGGAACACATGCAGCTCGGGCTCCATGGCGGCGTGGTTGTTCCCTGCATCTCCAATGGTGAGTCCTACCCGTCTGTGCAGTGTTTCCATTGGGCTTTTGATGTTGTTGGTACCACCACGGAAAAGATGGCGGATTGTGTCCTTGTAATATGGTGGGCGGAACATTGACTTCCACCTAGCTGTAGACGGCTACTGCTGTGGTGCCTGCTGCTTCCACCCTGGCGGTCGGTGTGGTAAAATGGCTGTCTATCTGAGTTCTCACCGCCATGGTCATAATTTGGCGGTATTTACCACCAGCCAGTTGGCGGTATTACTGCCACTTTAACACCATCCTCCAGGGTTGTAATAAGGGCCTATATCTCTTAATACATCACTGATAACATGTTCTATGACATCACTGATAACATCACTGCAACATCCGAAATGACATCATTGATCACAACACTGTGCATGGTGGGGAAGCAAGGTATAGTTGCTTTAGGGCAAAATTTATAGTCATGGCAACCAGGCTTGAGGGGTAGATTCTCCATACCCTGCTCCTTTCATCTTTTAATAAGTTTTGTTCTAGTACAATGGACTGGGTCCTGAGTACTAAGATGGCTGCCACCACATTGTTGTTGATGTGGTGGCAGCCAATTAGATCTTATCTCAAGATCTGATGGCCCATGCAGATCCTCAAGAGCATGAAATATGCAAAAAAAAATTAGCCTTAAGATCTCAAACACTTCTGAAAATATTTACACCAAATCACAAAAACACACTTTCTGGATCATAATTTAGCTTTCGAACAAATTTGGTCTAATTCCATTCAGTCATTTTGGCTGTAACTGTATGTATGGGCAATTGCATTGGACCCTTTCCCCTCCTCCCTCCACCATGGAGGCATGTGAGTCTAAACCTGTGTGTAAACCATCCCCCAAAATGATAAATAACAAAAAAGTGTAGAATTACACCAACTTGAAGTAGTAAATATACACATGTGTAAATATTCACATGTATTGTTATTTTTGTATATAGGCCACTAATTATGTACTTTTTGTTGAATTTACATTTCCCTTGAGTTAATTTGATTCAAGACTAACACTTTAGAACTCATGTCTGTTTTTCTTGACCACCATTAACAAAACCTCATAGTTAACGTAACTGTTTTAACTTACTCATGCAATACAGCTAAAAATGCTGCTTAGCTGTTTAGACTTATGGTTCAAATCCATGGGTATCATTGATGCCATTCTGTTGGACTGCTCAAACACATTTTGTGTACACATGAGACATTTTGATAAAAGCAGTATCTTCCACATCAGGCCAAAATGTACTTCTTGAGACGTTACCAAACACTATGCGGGTCATTCCGACCCTGGCGGTCGGTGGCCGCCAGGGCCACCGACCACGGGAGCACCGCCAACAGGCTGGCGGTGCTCCTACGAGCATTCTGACCGCTGCGGTTTAGCCGCGGTCAGACGCGGAAAGCCAGCGGTCTCCCGCTGACTTTCCGCCGCTCGTAGGAATCCTCCATGGCTGCGGAGCGCGCTCCGCAGCCATGGAGGATTCCGACTCCCCCTCCCGCCATCCAGTTCCTGACGGTTCTCCCGCCGGGAACCGGATGGCGGGAGGGGGAGTCACGGGGCCCCTGGGGGCCCCTACCGTGCCCATGCCTATGGCATGGGCACGGCAGGGGCCCCCGTAAGAGGGCCCCTAAAAGTATTTCAGTGTCTCCAAAGCAGACACTGAAATACGCGACGGGTGCAACTGCACCCGTCGCACCTTCCCACTCCGCCGGCTCTATTACGAGCCGGCGTCATCGTGGGAAGGGAGTTTTCCCCTGGGCTGGCGGGCGGTCTTGCGAAGACCGCCCGCCAGCCCAGGGGAAAACTCGGAATACCCTCCGCGGTCTTTCGACCGCAGAGCGGTATTTCGGAGGGGGGAAGTCTGGCGGGCGGCCTCCGCCGCCCGTCAGACTCAGAATTAGGCCCTATGTCATGATCACACAAACTTGCCAAGTCAATCAAAGAAGTGCATGAGAAAAGCAAAGAGATATCCTCAGTGGAGACAGCAAAGCCCAAACTGGAAGAAGGTTTGCAGAGTAATCTTGCGCTTATTTCAAAGGAAGAATCAAGCAAGAAGAGAAGATCCAAGATGGCAGCTGTGAGTCCTGAAGGTTAGTTACAGTTCTAGTCTTGCAATCAGTTGGTTGCTAGGTTACGAGCTCTCCAGCTGGAAGCCTTGCACTTCAACTGAGGTCTGACAGGAATCAGCTGTGTGGAGAGAGAGCGTGCTTCAGAACAGAAACTCCTGTGAGGTAAAATTACATTTGAAGATTATATTACAGAAAACTGATAAATATTGTCAAGGTTTATTCGAAGAGTTTGATAGTAGACCGTTCCCGTGGAAGTCGGCAAGGCTACAGAGTTAATGTATGAATTAACCTTATGTTTACAAGGTTCTTGTTTAAGATATTAAAGTCAAAGAAAAAACGAACTTTAAAAGAGCAAGTATCTACAAATGTCAAGGTTATAAACAAAGGCCAAGTTTAAAGGAGAAACGAACTGTTAACAAATAAGCATTTACAAATTCAATGGTAATAAACCAAAATAGAGTTTAAAAGAGAAACAAACTTAAATAAACAAGCATTTACAACTATAAGTTACCGACAGATGTCGAAGTAAGGAAGGAGAAACTAACTGTAATAAACAAGCATTTACAAATACAAGTTATCAACAAATGTCGAAGTAAGAAAGGAGAAACGAACTTTAATAAACAAGCATTTACAAATACAAGTATTGACAGAAGTCACAATAAGACAGGAGAAATTAAATAACATCAGCTGATTTGAAGAACGCATTATCACCAACTATATATATATATATATATAGCAACATAAAACCAATCTCTAACAAAGGTTGAGAAGTTCTTCCAGAATCAGTAATAAGCATTTTTTTAAGAAGAGCTATCATTTATAGAGAGAAGCAAGGCTACAGAGAACTCAGGGTGAGTGAAGAAATAATAGAATTAAAGAGAATTAAGTGTTGAGAGTAGAAAGTGAAAAACTGATGTTGTATGTCCCTAGTAATTGCGACTGTGACTCTTGCAGGTGCTGTATCCAATCTTAGATGTGAAGAGGCAGACTGAGTACTGGCGTTCATCATCTCTGTGGCAGTCTCTCTACCATCCCATTCCCCTTCCCCCCTCCGGGGTACTCAGCACAAAGGATTAATATTCGTTGTGAGTAGCTCGGGTCGGGACTGAGGAGTTATCTTCTGCTTCTGAGGAAATCGAATTGAAGTATCCTGACACACTATGACAGATATTTCACCACAGAATGTTAAAAAATAATTTTCAATAATTAAAATTAATAACATGGTTGAATAAAGGCATAGATAAACCACCATATAATTCACAACTCTCTGTAAAAATGTCTAAATGGACAAAGCACCTCTTTACATTATAGAAGAACTTTCACCTAACATCTGTTTGAAAATTGAATGGTCAACAATAGCTAATACTGGAATCATCCAGCAATTTTATTTTTTTAGTGTAATTTTCATATTTTGTTAACTTTAATTGCTGTGGTTAACACATCAAACCAGCCAATCTGTCTCCCTCCTTGCTATTTCCTGACTCATATCAAGTAGAAGAGGGGCATACACCACTTTGTTAACATATATAGAGCACCAGTGCCTCAACATAAAGTAAGAAAGTAACGTGCACCAATTTTGACAACCTCACACATACTTCAATATTTAGTGCTGTAAAGCATAACTCAATTGCCCTTGGACAATGCTCACCAGGTATTGCTGAAAGATATATCTTACCAAAGGTTGATACCCTCTTTCCTACTACAGGCCATGGTTCAGGTCTCTCATCATAGCTAACTGAATAGCAACATCTGCACCACTACACTTAAGCCTTGCATGCATATCTGAATTTGCTTGCCTTTAGATACAATAGGTTAAACATCAGGCATTGATATCACCTTTGTGGTAACCATGGTGTTACTGAGTTAATTTGTGCTGACAGAGTCAAGAAGGAGATTGTTACATATTTTGCACACCTCAGGTTCACCAAAATCTGGCAATCATGATACCTGAATATGTGACTTAGTTTAGCACTTGCAAAAAAGAACAAGTGATAGACGGAATGCTAAACAATATCAAACATTCACCCCCAGTACAGAGATCTGGGCCTAAATCCATCGTTTTTTGACCACCCAGGCCATTCCAGACGTGGGTTCCTTGCTCTACATGCCACTGGAGTCAAGCTAGCCTGGCTGATGAAGGGTGGTACCCTGAAACTGATCCTAGGATGCTTGTTTCCGGTCCAGGGAGGACCTGGCCTGGCAGATTGGGCTGGATTGTTCCCATGAGGAACAGGGTCAAGACTGATTTGCATATGGCTGGGTCCAAACTGGGATGGCATGGTGAGCAAAAGAACGATGGATTAAACCCAGATCTGTGACTGGGGGTGAGTGTTTTCATTGTTCAGCACTCCGTCCATCATCCTTTTATGTTACTTAGTTAAGCACTTACACTTATTCATCAAGATCCTTATAGTATCCTACAGGTTGAATATCCCAATTTGAAAGTAGTTCATCCCTTGTGCTAATCCACAGATTATTTTGTACATCTGCCTCGTCCTCACTTGGTAAGCACTTTGTAAGAAATCAAGCCCTGTACTCCAGTGGTTCTTAATATGTGGCCGGGGACTGCTTAGGTCCATAACTCCTACTCAGGGGGTCCTCTACTGCTTGGAAGAGAAAGAAAATAGAAATTAATAAAATGTATTTGAATAAAAAAGCTAAATGTAAAGTTTTAAATTCAAAGTAAATGTGAAGGAATTTGCAATTTGAGATTTAAAACTAAACTGGTGTCCGCTGATTAATTTGTTAGAGCAGTGTAAATGTATTAAACAGAATGCAGTATGGATGATGGGTGAGTCAGTTGAATTTAGAAAAGCCCTTCCTTCTCCACTAAAATTAAAATTAAAATCTGTTATATTTCATTGCTAATTAAATAATATATTTCATCGCATTTGAAGTTGAAGAATGCTTGTTTCTATATTTGTGTGTATAGTTTTGAGGTTGAAACCATCCAAATTGCTTTAGCCAGGGTCCCTGGCTTTTAGTAATGACTCATTAGTGTCCCCAGATTTCAACAATGATTTAGTGGGGGTCCCGGATTTCAGTAATGATTAAGTGGGGGTCCATAAAGGTCAAAAGAATAAAACCACTGCTGTAGTACATTAACACCATACAAAGCAACTTTAAACCTATGTGAGAAATCGGCCACCTTGGGTAACAATGACGAGGACCTTAAAGCCATTACCAAATACAGCTGAGCCAAAAATGAAATATGCTTCAAAGACATTTGCTTTGAATAATGTCAAGCATCTTACTAAAACTCACTCTGTATAAAGTTTAGTAAAAAGAAGGTGTAGGGTAAAGTTTGGCATGCACTAGGTTTGCTGAGTGGACTATTGTTAAATTCAGAAAGTTCCTGTGAAAATGTGTGGTTCAAAGATGTAAATCGTTAACATTGTGAGCAAACTTTACCTTATTTCACCTTATGTCTTTCATACTAAAGTGTAGGATAACCACACACCCAGATAGTTGTAGGAGGGTATTTGGTCTTCAAAATATTGAATTATTCAAAATCCATGGATGAGAAAATATACCCCTGCTTCAGATGCTTGTTAAGGGAACTTTTTCAGTACCAATGAGAACCCTAAGCAGTCAAAACAGAATAAATGTAGAGGCATATTCCTAATCTAAGTGAAGTTGTGCCCCAACAGCAGGAATGTAGTTTCATTATGAATAGTATATCTACCCACATAGAATTCCATCTGCATGCCTGGGAGAGGACCCAAACGGTCAGCACAGCTCTGTAGATCACAGAGCTCTTTTGTGCATAGACTTTTGCTTCCACACGTAAGAGAGTAATACAGGTAAAGTCAATATATATGTTTGTGAGCTTTGAGACAATTTTCACAGAAGCTTTCACTTTGACTATGAGGGTCAAAATGTCAGCTCAAAACATTGGTCTGCTTTTTTTAAAACAATCACTTTTTAGGATCATAATACAAGCGATTAAGAGCTCTTTCATATTTTCTACTCGTAAATGTTTAGTTCTTATCTCGTAATCCAATTTTGCTACACTAACACCCCTTTAATTCTTGTAAATTCTCTGCAGTCTTTATTGTGTCTGTATATCATAAATTCCTTATTTCTCACATAAATCTGCTCCATGAAGAGATTTTTTTGGCAGTGCACTTCAACGTATAAATGTAACCAACATGTATTAGTAACACTCCTGAAAATTGGCAGCATCTTGTGTTGTGCACCAAATATTTTCTGTTGTTCAACAACTGCCATAAAGCTCATCACCCTCAATGGTTTACATATCCCTAGAACCACATAAAATCTAAACAAGTAGGTTGTTATCTTGTTCAAATTCCACAAATATCTCAAAACTACTGTGGTACTACTGCAATGAACTTGAAATGAAAGTAAATTTGAGCCCAGCTGAGCTCAGTACTGGTTGGTGGGCACACTGAATTGGCGTGTCTGGCTTATACTTTTAAATGGCATTCAAAGAATTCAAGTTTATGGTTGACAATAAATGCAGAAAATAAAGGCCGAACTGGCAACATGCTGAACTGGAAAGATCTTTTGAGGAATTGACCAGCTACCATAATTCCAGTTGGACTCTTAAGACCCAAATCAATGGATGTTTAATTTGGAGGAAAATCCCTTGTGGTCACACTGAAAAGAAATGGTGCATTTCAACTGATCTGATGATAATGTATGCTTTAAGGTTCAGCCAGTGGCAGACGAGCATTTAAGAGTATTCGATTTAACACTCCCTGAATACAGTGTAGTTTATGAGCATGACAGTCTGAACATTCAATGGTGACTGATTTAATTGCTTCATCTAAAAACATAAATGCTAAAGACGTATACCTCTATCCACCTCGCCTCTCAAAGGCGTCTCTTCTGTTGCTCAGGAGTTTTGAAAACATATTATTCTTCAAGACATTCACAATAGAAATGCATGTGACAATTTGAAAATATGATTCAAGCCTGCTATGCTTTGTAATACACAAGCTACAGTAGATAGAGTATTGCAATCATTTATTACATCTTCCAAAGTGGTGTGGTCTCTGGGTGGGCAGATATACTTCTCCTGACTCCTGCGTAGTACTGACCCTAACCCCTCCCCCCCATTTTACCCTTTCATCTCATTCAGGTGACACAATACGTCTGGCCTTATAAATACATTATCCGCTGTTTAAATCCCACCAAGTTTTATCTGGCCAGTGCAGCGCACATACAGCTGAACCAGATCCGGATTCCTCAATATCGATTTTTTGGGATTATGTTCAAATTGCTGCAGTCTCACATTACCAAATTGAAACGTATTTGCTAGAGCTAAGAGATCTGGATATCTCACCTCTTCTAACTGCTCTGTCTTAGTACTTCCCTAGGCGAATTCTAGTTAATTTTCCTAACAAGTGCGGTTGAGGTCCATGTTGTTTTTGTTGCTTCAGTTTCCCCCTCCCCCTACTGCTGGTTTCCACAAATCCACCCAAGAGCATTTATTCTGATTTTAGTTTGAAGCCCAGGCAATGTAATGAACAGTTTAACCAAGTTGTACAAATGTAATATATAATGGCAACCTTGAAAAAGATACAATGTGTCCTACTTATCATATCCATTACTTAAGAAGGCCTCTTCATATTCTTCACATGCTTAAATTGATTAAGTTATCCCACTGAAATATAAGACTGACAATATCTTCGCTCTATAGTAGTTAAGATTCGACTGTGAGTGATTTGCAGATTTTGGAAATCTTGGGATTCTGCTCCCTCCAGATCTGCAATTACGTTCACAGACTACTCGTGTTCAGGCTTCTTACATTAGGTCTTTCAGCACACTCTCAACAACTTGGCCAATTAACATGCTGGAATGTAGTTGTGCCACTTACTGATTAGAGCCTTTTCTTGCCTAATTACATTTATTACCAACACTTGGGGGTATGACTTCCCTAATCTTTCTTCTGGAGAATGTTAGGATTGGAATCCCCTATGAGCCCATTTCGAAGGGGCACTATGGTGGAGACATGGTTATCTGATGTCTCCACATATTTTTCATCTCAATGAATGTATTTATTTATGTATGCATGTATCGTTTATTTATTTATTTATTTATCATGAAGCTTCATAAAACTTTACATGTCTCCTTTCAGTTCTTTCATAGAGCGAACCAGAGGGAAGAAAACAGGAGCAGTTTGTAGGAAGGGAAGGGTAGTTGCCAATCAGATAAGTGAGTAGCCGTGTCCAAAAACCATCAACTAAGACCTTAAAAGTTTAATGCAAAAGAAAATTACTCATTAAGAAACTATTTCTAGTTGACAAAATGATTCTGAGTTTTAGGGTCTTGTTTTGCCAGCATTGAATTAATTACAAGAACACTCCCGAAAACAATAATTTGTGAGGAATAAGTTCGGGAACAAGTTCGGACCACTGGAGTAAGGTGGTCATCCAACTGCTTGGTCGCTTCAGAGCAATAGCATCAAGTTAAATGCTCTGATGGTTCACTCTGCTTAAGAAACTTCTAACCTTAGGGCCACATGTTTAATAGAAATGTTATTGACATTTACCGGCGCTTATCTTACCTAACATTATTGTTTTTCTCTGCCTGGCCCACCCATACCTCTTTACCTCTCTTTTTAAGATTATATTTTATTCTCATTTTCTTTGACGTTGGCAGAGTATAGCTAGGGGTATCCAGGGGTATTTGGCTTTCCTGAACTTAATATTCAAAAGGGAAATGCAGATGCCTAGAAAAGCTGATTTTGCATACATTTGCTTGCGATACCACAGAAGTCAATCTCACATGGGTATAAATGTTTACTGAAGAACCTGAGCTGCTTTTAAATCTGTTACTATCCATGTCAATATATCAGGTAATGTACCTAATTTACTCGTTGGATGCACTCCTTTGCAACAATTCGTACCTGTCACCCGTATGCTTGTCGGTACGAAAGTAGTTTGGAATATTTTCAGTATACATGATCGAGCAGAGACTCCAGCACAGAGTACGTACATCAGAGTATTGCGAATAGATGTCATCCCTAAGAAGGTTTCTACCCACCAAATAGGGGAAGAAGGGATTGCAATCACCCCTCAAGTAGAGTCACAATACAACTGAACACAGTTTGCAGCTGGAGCTTCCGCTTCTGGACTTTGACTTATTGCGTTATGGTACTGGTCACTTATCATTGGTCTGCGGAAGGCTCTCCCCCACTGGCAGTGAGGGGAAGGGTTCTATATAGCAAACCATACCAATTATTACCACTGCCCGACACTAAATTTGAACTTCCAGTAGGATAGCCATTAACAACCCATCTAGGCTGTTCTGGTGAGGTACTTATGATACAGTGAATCTTAGTATTATACCCTATACCCTGAAGCGTCTTAAAACAAAGTGAAAAGTTGTAGCACTTCTCCGTCAAACCTCAATACGAATGCAATTTAATATCACTTCTTGGTCCCGGCCTGCCAGGTTGCACAAAGGGGGTCATTCTGACCTTGGCGGTCTTTTCGCAAGACCGCCGAGTTACCGCCGCGGTGAAGACCGCCGACCGCGGCGGTATGCCGCTGTGCGCATTCCGACCGCTGGGAGCGTTCCGCCGGAAAACCGCCAGCAGCCACACTGGCGGTCGGCGGGAAAGTGGAGACTGGTCAACCTCCACCGCCACGCCAGCAGAACACCGCCCACAGAATTACGACCCACATTTCTGTGTGGCGGTCTTCTGTTGGCGGTCTTCTGTTGGCGGTCACCTCCCCATGGCTCCTGTCGCCTCCCGGAGGACCAACGCACAAGGTAAGTTGATCGTCCGTGAGGGGAGGGGGCGGGGGGGTTGTTGTGTGATGTGTGCGTGCATGGGGGTGTGCGTGTGAGTGTGTAGAGGGGGTGTGTGAGTGCGTGCATGCGGGCGGGGAGTGCTGCTGTGCCTATGGGCAATGTGTGTAGTTCGGCGGGTGCGCATGTCGGCATGTATGTGTGCGGGTATGTGTCCCCGTTGTGTATGTGTGTGTGTAGGGGGTGTGTATATGTGCATGTTGGGGGTGTGTGCATGTCGGGGTGCGTGTATGTGCATGTCGGAGTGGGGGTGGGGAGGGGGTTCGTACCACCTCTGAGGGGTGGCAGGGGGGTGGAGGGTGTGGGGGGAGGACTCGGGGGGGGCAGTGGGGGGTGGGGGAGACCCCTATCAGTGCCAGGGAAGGAATTCCCTGGCCCCGATAGTGCCTACCGCCATGGTTCGCATGGCGGTTCCCGACCGCCAGAAACCGCGGCGGTAAGCAGGGTCTTGATACCGTTGGCGGTCTTGGGTCGACCGCCGGACCGGAGTGCGCAGACTCCAGCCCGTCGGTCATGACCGCCGCGGCTGTCGGAGTGGGGAAGTGGCAGTCGATCGCGGCGGTGACCGCCGCGGTCAGAATGCCATTTTTTGGACCGCCGGTCTGTTCGCGGTCCGACCGCCGCCTCTCCGCCGACCGCCAAGGTCAGAATGAGGGCCAAAGTCTCTGCACTTATACCACTTCGCACCCGTAGGGGAGTTCTAGTGGTCGTGTCTGTTTATAAGTGTTAGGGAATCAGACAGTGGCTCAACCAAGACATTTCTGTTTTCTCACTGATGCTTGCACTTAGCAAATCTAAACCAACTTGAGTTCGAAGAGAT
This sequence comes from Pleurodeles waltl, assembly GCF_031143425.1. Classification (NCBI taxonomy): domain Eukaryota; kingdom Metazoa; phylum Chordata; class Amphibia; order Caudata; family Salamandridae; genus Pleurodeles; species Pleurodeles waltl. Next base: position 555,681,181 of record NC_090436.1, read on the forward strand.
GTATGCCTCCTGCCCAGAATCGACCGTGGTTGCCCGCACGCACAGCCAACTACGTCAATAAAAGGTAACGTGCTCTGGGCGGGATAATAAAGTCTCATCGAGTTCATGCTGCCCCCGCAGCAGTGAAGTTAATTTAAGAATGCATATAAGCCGATCAGGCTGTGAATCGCACTAGGTACTATTTCTATTTTCAGTTTCGAATCCAACCCCATGAATCAGTTACACATATTAGGTTGTTGTGAGTGATCCCGGCTGCCCAAAAGGGACCCAGATTGCCCTAATCGAAAACCAAATCTCCTATGGTTCATTTAGGTTTTCTTTGGCGGTGCATGTTACGTTTTGAAGCTTCAGGTCTCAGAAATTTCTTCTTGCGGAAAACTGCAGAAGACTACTTTGCTTTTTTAAACACAGAAATGCAAATACGTTAATGTGAAACTCCTCCTTACATTGTTACCAGGCCTTGTTCTTCAGATTTCTTTTTCTTTTTCATCTGAATAATAAGGAGCAACAGATTGATAGTGAGACAAATGTTTAAATAAAAATATTCATACACTTTAATAAACACTGTGATAAAGTACCTATTTTTACGAGGACACTCATTTTTTCAAACTAATGCTGCTGTTTTTTTCACTCTGGGCAGAGTGATACTACTAACCAGGCCCTATTGTATGTGCTCCGACCCATTAAAATATGTTGAAATGTGCTAAAACCCTAATTGACACATCTAACTTTCCTATAAGGCCATAGCATATGGTGCCTAAAGTACGTGCATGGCATGGAAAATTAAATGTCATCTTGGACTACAGCACTACTGGGCCACCTCACTATTGTGACAAGACAAACATGGCTCCAGGCCTACCATTGTTTTAAAAATGCCAAACCGTCTGCGAAAATAAACCTTTTGACAGGAGAAAACCTCTCTTTTAAGAATTACTAAGTCACCCTACATAGGTCTTGTAGCCCACAAAGTAGGATACATGGTATTTAAAGGTCGAGCATGTAGAAATTTGAAGTTAACATGTCCATTAAGTGACTAGCCCCCAAAAGCTATTTTCACTGTAGAAAGGGTGGCCAAAGAGATACCGTGGGAAGCAATATTAAATACTAAGGCCCAGATATATGTGGGCCTAGTGCCATTCTGACGGCACATTAGCGTAATTTTTTTATGCTAATATGGCATTAGGAGGGAAAAACGCTGCACCATATTTACAAATTTGTAACCCCTTGCACCACATTATGCCTGCGCCAAGCATAATGTATGCAAGGGGGGAGTTCCTGCGCTGGGGGGGGAGGGGCAAAAAAATGGCACAAAGAAATCTATGCGATTTCTTTTCAGCATTTTCAGCAGCACTTTTTAACGCCTATTAGGAGCAGGTGTTAAAAAGAGGCTCCCATTGTGCTCAATGGGCCTCTGGGTGCTTTGCAGGATTAGCGTCATAATTTTCTACGCTAATCCTGCAAAGCACCGGGCTAGCATCAAAACCTATGATGATAGTCCCCCTGACTACCGCCATGGTGCACTGTATTTTAAATATGGCGCACACATGGTGGCATTTGAGGGACACTAAGGGGTGCGAGAAAAGTGGCGCTGTACTAAGTGCAGTGCCACTTTTCATAAATTTGCCCTCTTTCTGCCAGGCTAAGGACCAGCTAGAACTAATTTAAACTCTGTTTTTAATTGTTAAAAGCTCAGTGGAATGGTAAAGTCAGAATGTTATTGACGATTGAGAAAAAGGGACATTTTCCCTACCTGAATCTGATAGGTTGAACGTTGGGAACCTTTACCCAATTGGTTAGGGAGAGGCCAGAAGTCACCCCAAGCCCCAAGCTGGTGCCATGCATAAATGTGGTACTCCAAGACACCTTTTTCAGAACGCTACTAGACTAGTAGAAGAACAGAACAAAAGAAGAACTGCACTTGCTGTTTGAGACCTTTGAGGAAATCGGAAGGCTGGACCTGGTCTTACTTGCACCCAGGACATAGAGGTGGGCAAAGAAGGTCTTTTAGGAACTCTCCTGTCTAAGCTACAGAGCCATAACAAGCTGATTGAGGCTGTATAAGGATTCCAGCTATCCAGTACCAATTGGACCTGACCTGGTCCCCTCTAGTGGCCTCTGCTGGAGTAAAACGTCATCTCCAAGTGCTGTTCCTGAGGTCCTCAAACACTTAGCTGTGTCTTACTGGACTTCCCCTAATAGTCCTAAAACATGGGACTTGGATCATTTTTGGACTTCAAGAGCTCTGCAGGGTGGAGACAAACCTGCTGAGTAAATTCCCCTCAAGGTGCATTGCTGCTGGGCTGAAAAAACAGGTGTTCCCTGCTCGGAGCATCTCTGCAGCAGCAAATCCAACTTAGCAGGACCTTGCTGAGAAGGTATCAGACTCACTGAACCCTCTTCAGATATAGCCCACATCCTTGCCTCACTGAAGGATTCAAGATCCAAAAAAGAGACAAAGTCCGAAGATAAAGATTCTCGAATGGCAAAGTTCCCAAAAGTATCCAACTGGCAAGAGGATTTCCCTGAGCACAAATTCAATTTTCCTGCTTGGAGCTTTTCTTACCAAAACCAATGGCTTTACTGGGAACTTGTTCAATGCCTAAACAATGTCATGAGCTGTGGCAGAGGAGCATCAATTCCCTCCCCCCCCCCCCACCGCCAGCAGCAGCAGCTGTAAAGCTTTAATAAATAAAATGATAATACATGATGTTTATTATTGTTTTATTTTTATAGGGGTGGGGCCCTGGTGGATAACAGGCAGGGAGGGGGAGAGGTGTGCACTCCCCTCAGTGCACGTGTGTGTTTAGCCGGCCATTTGCGGATGGCCAAACACACATGCGCACTGAGCTGTCTTCAACTCAAGTTGCTTTGCCAGGGTGGAGACCGAAGGCACAGGCTCCCAGTCTGCCTGGAAGCGCAAAGCCAGTGTGCTCAAGCCAATCCTGACGCTGCTCTCATGCTGCCAGCACCATGAGAGCAGCATTAGGATTGGCCACAGCTAGGTGCCTCTACCTGCCTGTAGTAGCATCTAAACAGCAGCAGTGTGGCGATGCAGCGATGCGGCGGGGATCAAGGTGAATTTATTATTTTTATTATTTTTATTATTTATTTATTTCGTTTTGTGCACCCTCCATCCTCTATCCTCCGCCTGAACGCCGACACTTTACGCCACCACCAGCCACAACTGGTCATGGAGGCCTCCTTGGATGCAACATGCTGCCTTGTGCCGCTGAAGGATTTTGACTTCCAGAAAAAAGACTAAGGGCTGGATGTAGATCTTGGTGGTAACAGTCCTGCCATCTATTTTAGGTAGGATTTCCTGTCCACCATCTTAGTAGTCTGCCCATGCAATTTAGATGTTGGCATCCCATAGATGAAAGACCACAGATGAATTGCCGTCACCACCATAAATCTTCACCCGTGTCGATGGTGCCACAGGCAAAAGCAGCTGGCTGTGGAACTCTAGCTACTTTTACCACCAAGCCAATCACGATGTGGCTTTCAACAGACGTTACTGTGGCTGTCAAACCTCCACACCTGCGTTGGCAGATTCAGAGGGATAAAAGTACAAAACATACCTTTTTTTTAGTTTTCTCATTTTCTGTCGCCATGAACCCAAACAAATAAGTCCTACCCTTGCTGCTGCTCCTGGACCAAGGCAAAAATCAACCCTGCCGTCACCAAAATGAAAGTATGTCATTGTATTTCCTGTCATTCTCTGAATTGTTGGTGGACATTAGCACTGGACCTGTGCATGTTTAAAAAACATTTGCAAGCAATGGTACAATGATGTGCAATGCATATGTGTGTAATGTTGTAGTTTGATACAAATAAAAACACACCTAAGTATATTAGTAACACTCACAAATCTGGTACTAGCTGCTCTCATGGGAATGGAAATGTGTCCATTCAGGCATGTGCAATAATTTACCCAAGACTACCATAACCATTACATAAACAGAACACCTAAAATGAATAACATAAACACCATATAAATATCAATTACAATACACAATGCTACAAGTGAGTATATACAGAATGTACAACAAATGTTATCTTAAAACTCCAAATGTGTCAGAGATGTATGGAGGTAACATGTTCCTTTGGTATGTGTAATTTCTGTCAAACATTAGATGTGTTTTAACTCAAAAGTGTCATTTTCCCTGTGTAATGCATATGTGTATATTAGTTGCACATCATGATAAAATAAACGCACATGCATTCCCCAGGCTAAATAAGAGAAACATGCAATTTTGGTGTAAGTGCCCAGCAACATAACTGCAAATGTACAAAACACATTTGTGCATTATAAAAACGATCTAAAAAAATAAATATGTGCTTGTCACTGCCAGAAATTAGGGTGAGTGCATTGCACACACATTAGCAGAAATAAAATTATCAGCAAACAATTAGTAACAATTACAAAAATAATGCCAGGGCAAAGGTATTTGAAATAAAATAAAATGTTTTATAGAAAACTGAGGTAATCCTCCCAAAATATATATTTAATCAAATACATTTGCTAAACAGCTGCATAATTTAAAATAGTCCCAATCCTGGGTTGCATGCCCAGAGCCTGCCTCATATTTCTACTGACAAATCCAACCTCCTCAGGAAGGATACACCCTCCTCATGAAGGGGCATCTATTGGGCAGAGTTGGGCAGAGACCTCAATAATCTTTCTTGGGGATCTTTGTGTTTAGGAGTGGTGTGCTTGGGAGGGGTGGGTTTGGATTTGGGAGGTGGGTTGTGAATTTGGGAGGGGTGGGTTGGGGTTTGGGAGTGGTGGGTTGGAGTGTGGGGGTTGGGTTTACAATTGAGAGGGGTGGATTGGGATGTGTAAGGGGCCAGGGCCATTGCAAATTAAAGGTCTTCCATGGGAAAATGGGTAGGGTGATTGTCAGGGAGTTGGGTTTGGGAGGTAGAAGGATTGCAAGTGGGTGATGTGCATGTGTCTGTTGATGGTGCAGCTGCCTGTGGGTCTGGTGCATGCAGTGTAAGTTTTGGTTTGTGTTTCTTTCTGAGTGTCTGTTGTTCAGGTGAGTGTGGGTGTTTGTGTACAGTGTGTGTAATGCCTACTGTATGTGTTTGTGTGGATGGGTATGCTGTGGAGGTGCTGTGCGAGGATATGGTACCTGCAGATGTGCTGGTGCATGTGTGTGTGGTAATGGGTGTGGTGTCTGCGGGTGTGATGGTGGTGGTTGTGCATGTTTTTGTGGTGGTGGGTATGGTGTCTGCAGGTGTGACAGTGGTGGTTGTGCATGTTTGTGTGGTAGTAGGTGTGGTGTCTGACGGTATGCTTGTGGTGGTGGTGACTAGTGTGGTGCCTGCTTGTTTGTGTGTGTGTGTTTCTTACTGTGACTGTATTTATGGGTGGATGTGCTGCGTGTGTGTGTTGGAGTGGATGCATGCAAAGGAGTGAGTGTCCTTTGGATAGGGCTGAGAAAAGGGATTTGGGATGGGGAAGGGGTGGGAGTAGGGACCCGAGTTTGAGATGGGTGGGAGGCTGTGGTCAGTGAGGCTAGACCACGGAATGACCGCTGTAGGTGAGACATGTCCCTGAAAATCCCATCCTGGTAAGCTAGCATTTGTGTCATCTGGCCACTACACCCGTGGATGGCATTCAGTAGTGCAGTCTGACGTACAGAGATGGTCCACAAGAGGTAATAGCTTTCTCACTAAGTGCAGCCTGGGAGGCAGGGGAAGAGGGGCAGTGCTTGCAGCAAAGCAGATGCCATCTCTTTTGGGGAGGTGTCTACAGCCAGCTGGGGGGAGCAAGAGGGAGGGTGGAGATAGGAATGTGGGTGGCAGACAATGATGTAAGTGGTAACGTTGCAGTAGAGTTTGCCACCACTTGGGTCTTTGCCTTCTGTGGAGGCCTTTGAAGATGATGATGTATCACTGGTGACCTCTGTGCCGGTCCCCTCACCCTCCGTGCCACTGTGCCCCTCAGTGTCAGCGGTGCCTGCCCCAAAAACACAGTGGCCAGCTTCTTCCCGGCCGACATGGCCAATGTCACCTTCGCCTTGCCCAGATAATGCTGAAAACACAAATACAACAGTTTGAGTGTATCTGTGTAAATAGAACTGAACATGAACTTTGCTCACAAAACATTTGCTAAGTCTACATATTTAACCAGCTTCAAGGCTCTCGAATGTGGCTTCTTTATCATCAGTATGTCATGCATGCAGGGAAGAATTCCACAAACCATTTGCTTACAGTCTAGAAATTCCCCATGCTAGCTCCTATATCATTTATGCCATTGACTCTTATCAACTTTTATTTTTGTGCATGAACTGTTTCACGCCTCTGATTGCTAGAGATTTGTTGTTTAGAATACTGAACTTATGGCCCCAAAACTCACAGTAACTAGAAATACACCTGGACAATGTCTGTACAAGGTGAAATAATCCGCATCATGTACATTCACCAAAAGTTACATAGGTATCAATGTGTTTCCACAAATATTGCAATGCTGTACCGAAATGTCTATAAACTGATAGCCTGTTTCCTTTGTCTAACCATTTCACAATGGCAACACTTACTTCAAGTAACTAAAATATATTTAAATTGTACCAGATATCATATGTAATCTGCACGGAACTAGTCTAGCATTGTATTATGCACTATGCACATACCTATTCTGTTGAAGCCATTATACACGTGCTTCCCGTCATTTTGTACCAGATGCTCATTAGCAATTTGTCATTGAACTCACTTACCAATGTAAAGTCTGAAACATCAACTGTATTATAGATGCTTAGTATGCCATGTCACCAGTAATAGGGCCTACATTAACTACTCATATTTGTGATGGAGCATCACACCTGACTCAATCCTCAAAAGGGGCATGCTTGGTACAATTGTTCCTCATAACATAAAAGAAATGCAGGCACCTCTTTCATGCTTCCATATGTATGCTTAAAATGGTTCTTGGCTTGTGATGTGGAATCTAGTGGCAACCTTTAGCATATATCAATACACCAGACACAGCAACATTCACTGTCTAAAAGACTTCCAGAAATCCTTGCATGCCTTGGATGTCTGTCAGTTATCATGTTGATGCTATACAACATTGCTGTGAATAAAAAAGGTTAAACAACAAGAATAGCTACAAACAATAACTCACCCCTTTGATGCTGCTGTTGGGCCCTCAACTCCCCATCAACCTCTGGGTTGGCCACTGTATGGATGCGGGTCTTTAGGGGGGTCAGGGTGCAGCACACAAGCTTGCCTCATTGGGAAGGACTGCCTGAGCTGGACTTCGGCTAACTTTCTGGTACAGCATCATAGGCCCTCCTACCTCTTCCTACAATGCAGGCTGCATCGCTTATAGACCCCCAGGATCCACACCTTCTTGGCATTGGCCTTTCATATGTCATGCTTTTGGTGGGTGTTGACCTGTATGGATGGGAAAAAATAACAACAAAAGAGGTTTTGTATGATTTTTTTTGTCTGTAGTGGTGTGACACAATTTTGTTGCATCTGTTACATGCATCCCCAAAACAGTCAATAGAGATAATTTTCAAACATTATAAAGTTCTTAAGAAATATTCATTTGCAGTGATTTATTGAGTACTCTCCACACTTTCTATCTCCTCATGTTACCAATCCAGGCCACAAGCATAATCTAGGCCAGGGCTTTGAAACCTTTCCTGTAGTGAGACCCATTCCTGATTAGTCCAAATTATCGTGAGCTATTAAAGGCCAAACAACCTACATATTATTTGCACATCACCCCACGCACAGTTACATTAACTTCATGCATAATCTAAGAGCCAGATACTATGGTTTGCACCACATACAATGACTAAGGGCAGTATGGAAGTGCTGCCATGTGTCAGTGAGAATATGGTGTTGGGAGATGTATAAACAAAGGCGTGTAGTTATGGAGCATACGTGCATCGATGATTGAGAGCCTGTTTAATTTAGACTTGCAGCACAGGAAATACCTTTCCCCATATGTGGCACCATGACATTTTTAAAACATACAGATACTTTTATTTCAAATATGGGCTGTAATTTCACTTAACAGAATAGCACCAGACAATTGCATAACTTTAAAGATTCTTCTTGCTCTTTACATTTCACTCATTTCAACACAGGCTGTATGTTTGCACAAACATTTTTTGAGGACAGTTCTATTTTAAACATTGGACTCCAAACAATTTGTGCTCAACAAATGTAGTTTCACCCACCATGATGACCTTTTTTGATTTTGGTTCTTTTTATATTTTGGTTTCAAAGACATTACACTGTTGGAAATGGCCCTTTTTGCAGGTTAATCCCTAAACTTTTTGCCTCCTTCCCCCTATCTTTTTTGTCCATTTCTTGTTGGCTTTAGGACTCTGGGCACTTTACCACTGCTAGCCAGTGCCAAAGTGCATATGCTTTCTGTGTAAATTGTATTGGTGATTGGTTTTTCCCTGACTGGCATATTTGATTTACTAGTAAGTCCCTAGTAAAGTGCACTAGAGGTACCCAGGGCCTGTAAATCAAATGCTACTATTGGGCTTGCATCACTGGTTGTGTCACCCACATGAGTAGCCCTATAAACATGGTTCAGACCTGCCACTGCAGTTTCTGTGTGTGAAGTTTTAAAGTACCAATATGACCTGGCACGTGTACCTACTTGCCAGGCCTAGACCTTCCATTTTTATATATGTAAGTCACCCCTAAGGTAGGCCCTAGGTAGCCCTATGGCCAGGGTGCAAGTGTATGTTAAAGGTTTGACATACCAATGTGTTTTACATGTCCTAACAGTGAAACACTGCTAAATTATGTTTTCACTGTTGCAAGGCCTATCTCTTTCATAGGTTAACATTGTGTCTGCCTTTAAATATTATTAAAGTGCAGATTCCCTTTGAGAGCAGATAGAAATGTGGAGCTTGGGGGTCTCTGAACTCACAATTTAAAAATACTTCTTTTAGTGAAGTTGGTTTTTAGATTGTTGGTTTGAAAATGCCACTTTTAGAAAGTAGGCATTTTCTTGCTTAAACCATTCTGTGACTCTGCTTGTTTGTGGATTCCCTGACTAGGTCAGTTTGACAGTTGGAATGTTTGTGAATCCCTTCTAGATAGTGAGACAAAGGGAGCTGGGGTGTAGCCTGCATATCCTGATGACCCATAAGTGCTAGAGCGGAGGGAGGAGTGGTCACTTACACCTGAATAGGCTGTGCCTCCCCTCTCACAATGCAGTCTTTGACCCCCTGGTGTGTGTCTGGGACCTTGCCTGGGCAAGGCAGGATCTTGTATACAAGAGCGACTTCCCTTTGAAGTTTACCAACTTCAAAGGCCAAAGTAGTGGGCCCAAAACCCCATACAGATTTCTTCAAAATCACTTCTGGAACCAAAAGCAACCTCTGTTAAGGAGAAGAGCTGAGAGGAGTGCTGCCCCTGCCTGTGGCTGTGCTTTGTTGGGCTATCCTGCAGTTGCTGCTTCTGCCTGTGAAAGGGGACAAAGACCAGACTTTGTGGCGTATTCCTGCTTGTGAAGATTCTCCAAGGGATTGAACTGAGCTTGCCTCCTGTTTTGAAGTCTCAGGGCCATCAAAGACTTCCTTTACTAACATCTGAACTCTCTGCTGAGACTCCTGCCAATTGGAGTCCTATTCTGCCCCTGGAGTCTTGAAAGGTGAAGCTGGCAGACAAGAGATGAAAATCCATGCACAGAACACTGTGTGGGGAAATTTGTGACACACCATCTGCAACACGGCTGATCAACAATGCGCAGCCTGGCTTTTTGGCTAAAATCAACACTCCATCTGTTTTGCGGCTGGAAGATCTGTGCAATGCAGCTTGAGAAACAACACATAACACCTTCTTGAGGCTGCTGATAACGACACAAACCCCAGGCAGCGCGGTTTTCTAACAAAGTGCAACATGATTTTCCAAGCATCATCCCTGGATGTCAAAGTCAACCCAACACTACATGGATCAGAGATGCCCCTTCTAGAAATCGACACATTGCTCTCTTGTGAGGGAGAAAAACGACACATCACCAACCTGACCGGAAAAGAAATGACGCATTGCCTCCCTTGCGTGGAAGGAATCGACGCATCGCTGCCTTTTCCCATGCATGCTCGCCGGTGTGGCTTTATTTTTGACGCTCACCAGGTACTTTGTGCAAAATCATAATTTCCATTGTTTTCTATGAAGTAAGACTCTTATTCTTTTGAAAATTCATATCTTGACTTGTGTATGTTGGATTTTTGTTGTTTTGGTCTTGTTTGATTTAGATAAATATTGCCTATTTTCCTAAACGGGTGTGGTGTCAATTTTGTAGCGTTTCACTGTATTACGGTGTGTGTTGGTACAAATTCTTTACACATTCCTTCTTAGTGAAGCCTGCCTGCTCGTGCCAACCTACCAAGGGGGTGAGTGGGCATTAACCAGGTGTGTTTCTCCTTTGGCCGGACTAGAATGAGGGTCCTTGTTTGGACAGAGAGTAACCTGACTGCCAACCAAAGACCCAATTTCTAACATACACTCATTTATTTTTTACAATATAAATGCACATAACACAAAGTCAAAGATTGGTGCAGTATTTATTTTGGTAATTCCTCTTCTATGTCTTCCATACACCTTCATTTTTTAAACCTGTCAACCAATGTGATTAACAAAACAAGTAAAAGATGCCGACTTGGTACTGTGTCTATTGGCCACTGGAAATAACAGTGTCTACTGACCACTGAAAATAAGGGGCCTGCAGTTTGCCCAATGAAATCTGGAATTGTGAGAAAGATGAACTGAAAAATTAGCGCATTCTTTCAGGTGACTTTTAATTTCAATGTACACACATTAGAAACACTATCAAACAGCTGTTTGTATCCAGCAAATCATTTAGTTCATTACACTCCAATCACTACATTTCACTCATGAACTAAAAGGGACAAATTAGTCTTTGTACAAAGAAGGAGCAAGTTACTTTGACAAACATTCCCCACTCAAACAAGTACCTATTCTTCTGCATTCTGATAGAACTGGCTATACAGGGACAGAACACCCCTGGTGTGAAGTTCCAATTCCTCAGGAGAGAAGGCAGAGGCCCCCTTTACCTGCTTGCCTGGCATCCTGGCTACCAGAGGTCAGTAACAGCAGCAAAGTCAAGGACGTGCTGTTGGCTGCAGTGTTAGGAGGCAAGTGAGCTTTCTTTGTTACACCGCATACAAGTATACATCATACGAGATCAGTGACAGAGACGGACAAAGCCATGCTGATGACTGTCTGGGGCCCAAAGTCCTGACGTCAAGATCAGACACCTGCCAGTTTAGGATGAGAAGCTGTGTATTTTCAAATTGCTTGTGCGTCACCAGCACTCAAAATGGTGGCTAGTTTGCATATCGATGTCTGATACGAACAACACAGTTTATGACAAAATATGACACATTAAAAAGTGAACAGTGACTGTGTTTAACATCAATAGTGTTGTGGTGTATGTCATACTTCCGGTGAGGGTAGTTTGTAAAAAAAAAGTTTTATAAAGTAATGTGGAATTAATGCATTTCAAATGCATTATTTGTACATTATTAAAAAATAAATCTGACATGTAAAAATTTAGATTTGAAGTTAGAACATTTTGAAACAATTATGTGTACATATATGACACAATGAGATTACTAATAATACCAAGACATAAAATGTGTGTTGCTTATGAAAGTATTGTGTACCAAGTACAGTGATAGTTTTTTTCCTTGCATGCAGACTTATGAACCCAGGGAAGGGTAGAAGAAGATGGCCTCAAGTCTTCAGACATTCTGAAGACTTTGTCACCTTGGAGGAAAGGGACATCATGAAGAAATGCAGATTAAATAGGTAATGTTAGAAATGGAGTTTCTGGTTGGCTTGGGTATGCACCTAAGCCAGGCAGAACCCACCCCCTCTAGTCAGGGCGACGGAGCTACACACCCAAGATAACCCCAGCATTTGCACAACACACACAACACATGTGATGCACTATCCCCACCACAAAAGAAACACAACGCCAAGTTATATAAAAATAAGCTGTATTGTACACAACATCATTAGACCAAACACAGCATGTCAGTAATGCCCTGCTACCCAAGCAGTTGTCAGAAAGTTACACAATACCCTGCAGAAATCAGCAGTAGTCACATATAACACACAGGCTACTTTTCTTCTGCAACATAAGCAGGAAAACGTTACTAAAGAAATACACTTGTCAGAAAACCATTATAAAAGCATATGGCAAGTCATGAAAACATATTAGCAACTAAATGGCAACTTATAAGGAACAGGTTAGCTTCACATTCCCAGAGGATTCATACAGAACATTTGGGCATTCAAAGTACCTGTTTCTAAGGTTGGAGGTACGTTGTGTGCCATGATGAAAAAGAGGGCCCCCTGTGCTCCTCTGTGCTCAAATGGGGGATGTTTGGTCATTGGGGAAGGGGGCCGGCACACACCCCCCCTGTTTCTTTCATCTGGGCCCCGTCTGTGGCCAGCACCCTAGCTGGGCACCAGCAACCTCTGTGCCCCCCCCCAGGTGGGGGGAGCCAAAACACTCATGAGGGGCAAAAGGAATGGGCCCAGCGGTGCTGGGGGCCTCCTATGAGGCTTCCACCCTGCCCTCGGCTCCTATACCCCTGCAGGGGCCTTGATGGAGTGAGGTGGCCTCCAGTGAGGCCTCTGCCTCGCTCTGATGGCACCCGACAGGGTGCGAGAGCTACAGAGCAGCCCGCCCTGGCCGCAGCGGTGAACAGACCAAAGTTGAGGCCTGTAGGTGCCCCGGGTCACTCCTCGGAGCATGCTTCACCCCGGGGGCATCGCTAGGAGCGACCTCGCTCCTGGTTTCTTTTCTTCATGCCCCGGAGGCACTTCCAAGAGTGCGCTTCTGACACGCTGGTAAATTTCAGGACGCCTGAGTTGCAGCAGTGATTTTGGCATGTTGGCAAGCAGTTTCAAAGCACAGAGGGCAGGCGAATGAAGCACTTTCAAAGCACTAGATTTCCCCAGAGGAAGCAATCTTCAGGTGCTTTAGAATAACAAAAAGAGAAGCGCTCCTCATGCACTTCAGCAGCAAGGAAAAGCGCTCATGAGGGTCTTTGCAAGCAGTTGCAGGGGGCAGGGAACCAGCCCCTGGGGGACACAAAAGATGGAGCACAGGGCGGTAGGGCCCAGCAGCAGGCCAGCACAAAGGGGAGGCAGACAGTGGCAAGATTTCACATGACCAAGCAGGTCATAGATCAGCACAGCAGCAGCAGTCCAATGTGGTTCCTGGTGAGCCCCTTCAGCAGCATTCTGTGTCCAGTTACAAGCATGTCTAAAGTCCAGAGTGCCTCCCCATTGCAGGGAAAAATCCCCTGTACTTATACTCAGTTTTGCAAAGGTTTAACAAAGAGGAGGAGATGAGGTTCCAACCAGTTACAACTGGTTCTAGGAGTGTCCATATATCCTCCAGCACAGGCTCCAAACATCAGTTGGGGGTAAACAAGCCCTTTGTTTGAGGCCAGGGCACAGTTTTTACAGATGCAAGTGTGCCCGCCTCCCCTTCTCTCAGCCCAGGAAGACCATTCAATATGCAGATGCACCTCTGTGACACCTAAACCCTCCCTGTGCATAGGCTGTCTGAAAAGTATGCACAAAGCCCAACTGTCACTCTGCCCATATGTGGATTGGCATCAAGCTGCAGAACACAAGAGTCATAAGCACAGAGAAATGCTTACTTTCTAGAAGTGGCATTTCTATAATGGTAATACAAAATCCACCTATACCGGTAAGCAGCATTTCTCACTACCATTACAACCATACCAAACATGCCTACGCTACCCCTGATAAATTAGACAATATCCCCTAGGCATAAGGTAGGGCATTTCTAATGCAATCCTATGACAAGGCAGCACTCACAGCAGTGGGAAACTAAAATAGGCTGCTTGTCACTACCAGGACAGGCCACCCCACCAGGCACATGTCCTCCCTTCTACATACATAGCACCCTCCCTATATGGTTAGCTAAGGCCTACCCTAGGGGTGACATATGTAGTAAAAGGGGAGTTCTGGGCCTGGCAAGTAGATTTACATGCCAGGTCCCTGTGGCAGTAAACTGCACATACAGGTCCTGTTGTAACAGGTCTGAGACAGGTTTGAAAGGTTACTTCTGTGGGTGGTGCAAGCTGCGCTGAAGGCCCACTAGTAGCATTTAATTTACAGGCCCTAGGTATAGGGATACCACTGTTCAAGGGTCTTACAGGTAAATTAAATATGCCATTCAGATATAACCCAATCATACCAAGTTTGCAAGGGAGAGCACATGCACTTTAGCACTGACTAATAGTGATAAAGTGACCAGAGTCATAACCTCAACCAAAAAGGGTTAGAAAAATTAGGAGGAGAAGGCAAAAAGTTGGGAAATGACCCTGTAGAAAGGGCAAGGTCCAACAGGTAAACTATGCTAGATTTGTGCCAGAAGCTGGAGCCTGATCCCCTGCCTCAAAATAGGAATACAACAGCAATGACATCATTAGTGAAACTCATGACAGCACTTCATTTTTTGGCCACTGGAGCTTTTCAATACACTGTGGCAGTATCTGGAGGCATGTCTGAGCCAACTTTTAGTGGCGTGCCACAAGAAGTTTCAATGATGAGACACAGCAACGGCTTCACCCAGCAGGATTCGGCTAATGAGAAGGGAGATATTTATGCTTTGGGTGGCCTACCACATGTGGTTGGAGAGATTGATGGCACAAATATTGCCTTGGTGCCAATACACACCAAGGAACAGGTCTACCGCAATCAGAAATTCTTCCACTTCATCAGCGTGCAAGTTGTCGTCTTACCAGATTTGTACATCTCAATTGTGTGTGCCTGCTTGCCAGGGTCAACACATGATTCCTTTCTACTAGAGAACAGCACTATACACCTGCAAATGGCACAACTTGGACCTGAGAGGGCTTGACATGTTGGTAAGTACAATATGACATGTGGATCATTTGCTTTAATCCTAGTTTAGGAACGTACAATGGCTTCGTATGATTTTAATCTATTAATTGATTCCTTCCATGTAGGAGACTCAGCGTATCCTAACTGACCATGGTTGTTGGCACTGCTGTGGCATCCAACAATGACTGGGGAAGTGTGCCTCAAAGAGGCCCATGGAGAACACACAGGCTAGTGGACCAAGCTTTTGGGCTCCTGAAGGCCAGATTTCGGTGTCTGGACAAGGCCTGTGAAGCCCTCCTCTACACACCCGATAAGGTGTGCCAAATTACAGTTGTCTGCTGCATGCTGCACAACATTGCCCTGCGATGGAACAACCCAATCATCGCAGAGGGTGGAGACCATGAAGAGCCACTGGGTGAGGTTGTTGAAATGCCCAGTGAAGATGACAGACATGAAGAGGAAGGAACTGAAATATGTCAAAATGTTATTGACCATTTCTTCACCTGAGTGTAAGTGTACTTTTACGTTACATCCAATGTCAGACCAACTTGTGACATACTAAACTTATCAGTCTATGATGGTAATTTAGTAAGAACAGTCAATTCTCGAAAGTCGAAGGCAAAGATGCTTGTAGATCAAGGTTTCCCTACATTGACTACTGTGTTTTGTTGACATAGATTATCTTTGCTTGTGCTAAGTATATTCTAACTTATCCTCCTAACTTATCATTTGAGTCACATTTCTTAAGTGAAATCATTACTTTCCCCATATTATTATTCTGTTTTAGGATCCTTCACCATGTCATCTTCATTTGGACATTTCAAATTTGTGACATTTTCAGTGATATGTTGCTGTTGGAAAATACAAAGGTAACATGGGTTGATCCTGGAAATGACATCCACTTTGGATGTACAGATCTTATGCAGAGACAACTAGCACTGTGATTTAATGGACGTTCTTGAGATTATATCAGACCTATTTTCTTTTGGATGTTCCCACCAAGGCAATATGTGCTGCTTAACTTGCTCTAACCATATGTATATGTCAGGCCATAGCATACCGATCTCCCATCACATTGGCTAAATCTTCGATTTGTGTTCAGTGTATGAAGCTGTTGATATGTCTCCTCATAGTTGAAAGGACCTTTAGTAGCACACCACTGACTGGTGGTTGTAACATTCCACCAGATACTACCATAATGTACTGAAATGGTCATGTGGCCTCTAACTTTGTTACTTGCATGATGTAGATTATTGGTGATATTGATGTAGGATTCCTATTATGAGTGCAGGATGTTTGGATCCAGCTGAGGTCATGAATCATTAATAGTTTGCATATTTAAGTGTTTTTTTTAAATATTCTCTTTCTTTCATTGTGTCAGAGTTGTGGAGTGTCAACTTCTAAACGGCACAGACTGTTTGGGTTACGCATGGTTTGTGAAAATTGTCTTTGATTTTTTTCAAAGACTTGTTACCTAAAAATGTATGACACCAATACGTTGTGATTTAATTGTTTCTTTTTCAATCTATTTTTTTAACTTGAAACACACAGCGAAGTTGGTATCTATTATTGGTTTTTGAATGATATTGGTTGACAGGTTTAAAAAACAATGGTGTACGGTAGACATAGAAAAGGAATTACCACAATAAATACCACACCAGACTATGAAATTTTGTTATGTGTATTTATGTTCAAAATAACATAAATGAGTGCAATATCTTTGAAACCAAAATTTAAAAGAACAAAACTTTAAAAAGTCCATCATGGTGAATAAAACTATGGCCCATATTTATGAAATGTTTGAGCTGCCTTAGTGTCATTTTTATCACGCTAAAGTGGCACAAACATAATGCCATATTTAAATGTTGTTGCTAGACTCGTCTAGCATCAAAACTTATGAGTTAAAGCGATTTCCAAAAAATGTCACTAGCCCACTAGCCTCATATTTACCTACCGACACAAAAATTACGCTAACCAAGGAAGCAGACTTTAAAAATGGCACCAAGTCCGATTATCGTCAAATTTTAACACCTGGCATTTAAGACTAGGCGTTAAAAAGAAGCCCACACACCACCATTTAAGAGAAACACACAGAAGGAGCTCTGGAAACCACTAGGACAACATGGAAGTGGTACTGCTCTAGCTCGGCTCAAGCCGCAGACGTCAGAGAGCACAGCAGTTCCCTCCACCACCACCACAGTAACCCCAAACATCACCCCATCAGCTACAAAGGCAGCACAGACGGCAGGAGAGGATCTTCAGACAGTGGACAACCATCCTTGGACTGAGGGAACAAGATGTGATCCGGATGTACAGACTGAACAGGGAATCCATTGTATGCCTGCTGCACCATAGTGCACCACACATCACAGCAAGGGTGCCAACTCCCACTAACATACCACCCATAACCAAACCCCTCACTGTCCTTCACATACTGGCATCTGGATCTTTTCAGATGATGGGTGCACAAATGGCTGGTATCTCCCAGCCATCCTTCTCGGTCCTTCTGCCTACGGTCCTGGACGTTATCATAGGCCTCACACCCCACCACATCTGCTTCCCAAACACCAAGCATCTGCAGCAAGAGACCAAGCAAGGTTTCAGTCAAATTGCTGGGTTTCCTGACGTGCTGTGTGCAATGGACTGGTGCCACCTGCAGCAACAGAACACCTATATAGGAACCGCAAGCACACACATTCAATCAATGTGCAGGCCATTGCGGGCCACCGTGGGCTCTTCACCAACATCCCTGCTAAATATCCCGGCAGCGTCCATGATGCATACATCTTTTGCCATTTCACCATCAACGAGCGGGTTCAGGATGGCAAATGTGGCAATGGTCTAGTCATAGATAAGCCAGCATACCAATCATAACACACAAAACACATCAACCATCTAGGACAAAGTAGGCAAACACCACACTAAATACACAGAGGCAAGGCTACATACATTTACAGGCAACAACACATATGCAACATGCTACACTACACTGCATACATTGTACTTCACAAACACATACACCCACATGTACATAACACAGCCACACCCTGACTGGCACACCACATGCTTACAGTAAGAGCCAAGTCCCCTTTGCATACAGAAGCTGCTCACAAACCACTACATTTGTCCACAGGTTGACTACTAAATACAGATCACACACACACACACATTACCCCAAACAAAGAAGCACCTAGGCATGTCAATGGCAAAGGTCATGGTCATTTTGCAAAAGTCACACATAGGCACAGTCCCATGTAAATCATGGTGTGCAAGCCTCTGGCAGAAACTATATCAAATGCCACCCAAGTGGTGCCATAATCAACTACATATCATTTACATATACCTGACATACCTGTAGTGTGCACATACACCTGTCTGCTGCATTGTGTCACACACATACAAATACAAAAGTATCTGCCATTAATGACCAGGGGGCAGAATCATGAGAAATGGGGCAGCATCTACTCCAGTGCCATCTCACATGCACCGCTAGCGCCCCCTTACACCACCATGTCTGTTCCATATACCAGAAAAAGTCCACCATGGTGCAGTTTGAGAAAAAACTGTAAAAATCATGGATGTCATTGTAGGATGCAGTAGGAGTATAAAGGACATACCTGACCCAACATGCACCATAGTAAGGGACCCATGTGAAAAATAGCTGTGCCCCCTCCTAAAGCCTGCAATGTGCACGTGTAGAAACTGTCTGAGAGAAATCATGTATTAAAAGCTGGGAGATACTACTGCACCAAAATACTTAATGCTACTAACGTGTGATACACACCCTTGTACACTTGGTGGCTGTGACAAGCATCATCAGATTGTCACACTGCATGCGTAGTTCCACACGGTAACATGGATGGCACATTCTGGCTTTGTAGGGCAACTATGGTGTCTCAACATTTTCCTCATTTATAATCATCATTTTGGGATCAACATTGAAATTCCCAGACCCTTGAGCCACTACCTAAGATTGTCATGTCCATCAACACTCTCCAATGACACCATTTCACAAGAACAGGAATGTACACTTTACCACAAGCAAGTCTGTGTCCCCAGTCCAACTAAAACTAACAACTTCTATGCTATGATCCTAACCAATAACAAGCTATACAAACAAATCTTCTCTCTTTCCTTTGCAGCTGATCAAGGGTACGTCATACAGCTGTGGGTGATGACTCCATTTGCCAATCTCACAACGGTGGATCAGCAGGTCTACAACGAGGGACACAGTAAAACTCACAATGTGGTGTGGAGGACATTTGGGCTCCTGAAATCAAGGTTCAGGTGTCTGGACCTGACAGGAGGAAGCCTTCTGTATGCTCCACCATTTGTTTGCAAAAACTTTCTGCCATGTGCAATCCTCCACAACATCTGTGTCCGACCAAACATCCCCTGGGATGGCCAGGTTGATGTTCCCAACGAGGAGTAGGATAATGATGGAGCAGATAATTTGGAGGGGGGACAGCAGAACACTGCTGCAGGAGTTCCCAGGAGACTCCACATTGTTGAGAACTTCTACACATAGTCACTATACTAAAAACATCACATTGCAAATAGCACAAATAAAATACTTTGCACCTGATTCTCCTTGGTCTGCTCATTGTCCACCACATATACCATTCGAATGTTCAAACCTCAGTGAGCAGGTAAGAAACACAAAGGTGAAAAGTATAGTAGGAACATTGTTTGTGATGTAATAAGGTTTACTGCCTCCATCTCACATATCAGTGGCACCCAATTCACGGCCATGTGACTCCTGAAGGCCTACACCCATGCATCATTACATATATTATGCCATTAAGTGGTTAAGGTGCTAATACCTAACCCATTCACCACAACAGTACCATCCCTAACAGGATGTATGCAAAGGGGATACACATACGGTAGGGGCTGTCAACAAATGGTATTAAGTAATGTAAGAACAGAACACTGTCACAGCTCATGATGATTGTAGCTTTGCCTGCATGATACATGTGTGACAAGGGTGGGACATCATTGGTAACTATGGGCCTTCGGTAATTGTTGAGGGATTGTCACCAATGTCCGATGTTGAGCCTGCACAGTGTATCCATGGGATAATGTCCTGCCATTGGGCATAACCCTGACACATGGTGGACAGTTCCTCATGTATGGTACACACACCGTGGCTGTGGAGTGCGTAATGGGTTGCCAGACAAATTAAGCAGCTATGGGTGCAGAACCACTTTCCAAACACATGACCCATTGTCAGGATCTAAGGATTTATTGGGGCAAAGCACCACCAACTATTTCTCTGGGTCGAATATAGGCAGAGTGTCTTACACTCCCTATATAAATGAGGTGCACACTTGTCACACAAATCTGCTGTCTTGACAAATGCCTAGAGTAAATCCAGATAAACATGTGAAGACTAATATACGGGTGTATGTCGTAGCTAGCAACCGGTCTGCCAGTATCAACAATGCTTGACATGTGTCAGCATGTTCAACTAGTATGCTCTGTATAACAACATCGCACAGCAGATAGCAATACACACCACTCATTGCCACTCACATGACAGCAATTTACATGTTTTGGGCTCCAACATTGCAATCAGATGTGGTATGTCCTACTATGTCCAGCATTGTTAAATAATGTTTGAAACAACATCAAACTGTCCAGAATTGTTATATAATGTCTGACACACAATATCAAACTGAGAGGGAGTAGACCTAGCCACATGTGTTGCATTTGGTTAATGAACAGTATAGCACTGAGATGATTTCACACCTCAACATCATTCAGTCATGGTAAGAGTTACCTAGGTTGGGGCATGCTGGAAGAATTGCATACCCAAGTTCAATGGAGGATGTAGATGGACAGCTTTGAGACACCCACAGATACTAGCAAATACAACACAGGAGGTCACTTGGAGACAACAAAAGTGCTGTAGCACATGTTATGTCATGTGTGTAAGGCACTCATTACACCTCACAAATACCGTCAATGGGACTGAAACTATCATGCAGCCAATAGTCGAAGATGTGTACATCTACAAATTACACAAGTCAAGTGTTGCATCCTGTCCATGTGTGACCAGACAATATTGCTGTAGAGGATATGTACAAAGTGCAAGCAGCCTAAAGATTGGGTGCAATGTAGGAGACATACATACCTTACTAGTAATGTAGGAAAACATGGAGAAGGGACACAAACAGACCAATACTGACTGCACTACACATCAGTGTCTACATGTCAACATTTAATATATGTACAGAGACGGAGGTCAAGCAAGTACATAACCCAATCATGTTTGCCACTAATGTACCATGGTATTTGCCCATTTTATGCCAACATGACAGGAGGCAGTGACAAACCACACCATCTGTACCCTGCCACGTTTCTAATATTGAAGACACAAAAGATATGCAAGCCCTAAAAATGCAGCCCATGGAAACAACTGAGGACATCAAATAATGAGAGATATCGTACATGTGCAAGTACCCAGTCCTCTGTACATGAGAGGGGAAGGCTGACATCAAGTACCACAGAGGAAAATATGATATCCTGGTCATTATGACCACAATTGTGCAAGTTTCTATATGCTGGGGAGTGTGCATAGTTCTGTTGAGAAGCAATCATGAAGAGTCCGCAGGGTGCAGGGTATATAAAAGGTGGGACATGTACTTATGTGTTTAACATGTCCTGACAGTGAAATACTGTAAAATTCTGTTTTCATTGTTGCAAGGCCTATCTCTCTCATAGGTTAACATGGGGGCTGCCTTTAAATATTATTAAAATGCAAATTCCCTTTGAGAGCAGATAGACATGTGGGGTATCTGAACTCACAATTTAAAAATACATTTTTAGGGAAGTTGGTTTTTAGACTGTGTGTTTGAAAATGACATTTTTAGAAAATAGGCATTTTCTTGCTTAAACCATTCTGTCTCTCTGCTTGTTTGAGGATTCCCTGTCTGGGTCATTTTGACAGTTGGGCTGTTTGCACCTCTCCTCTAGACAGTGACACAAAGGGAGCTGGGGTGTAGTCTGCAAATCCTGATGGGCCATCTGGGCTGGGGGGAGGAGTGGTCATTTACACCAGAAAGGGCTGTGCCTGCCCTCACACAATGCAGAGTCCAACCCCCTGGTGTGTGCCTGGGTGCTTGCCTGGGAAAGGCAGGATCTTGAAAACAACAGAGACTTCTCTTTGAAGTAGGCCTTCTTTAAAGGCAGAAAGGGGTATAAGAAGAGCACCCAAAACCCCTAAAAATCTGATTACTTCTGGAACAAAGAGAAACCTCTGCCAAGGAGAAGAGCTGGAGAGCTGGAGTAGGAGGACTGCCCCTTTGCCTTTGACTGTGCTTTGCTGGGTTGGCCTGCAGTAGCTGCTTCTGCCTGAGAGAGGACAAAGGCTGACTTTTGTGTGACTTCCCACTGGTGAAGAATCTCCAAGGGCTTGAACTGAGTTTGCCTCTTGTTGTTGAAGTCTCAGGGACAACAAAGACTTCTCTCTGCCAGCACCTGTGTTTTATGCTGAGAGTCCTGCCAGCCAAGGGGTGCCCTAACCTGTCTCTGGGCCCTTGAAAGGTGAAGCTGGAGGAAAAGGACAGAAATCCACACAAAGACCGCCGTTCGGGGAAACTTTGACTCGTGGCTAAAATTGATGCTCCACCTGCATCGCACGGCTGGAGTAACGACGCTCAACACCCGTAGCGGCTGTTGTTAACAACACAAGTCCCCAAGCAGCATGGTTTCTTGATAGCCTGCGACCGGATTTCAATACAAAGCCTGCACGGTCCTGAGGTGCCCGTCCGGATCGACGCATCCCTTCCTTGTGGGAGAGAAGAAATGATGCCTGCTCACCTGACCGGAGGAGGAACAACGCACGTTCTTGCTTGTGGGTGAGAAATCGACGCATCGCTAGGCTTTTCCAACGCACGCTCACCTGTGCAGCTTTATTTTGCCGCTACCCAGGTAGTTTTGTGAAATAACAGCATTCTTACTGTTTTCTAAGGATGAAGCCTCTTGACCTTTTAAAAATTCATAACTTGACTTGTGTATATCAGATTTTTATCATTTTGGTCTTGTTTTGTTTAGATAAATATCTATTTTTCTAAACCTGTGTTGTGTCATTTTGTAGTGTTTTCACTGAGTTACTGTGTGAGTTGGTACAATTACTTTACACATTACTTCTGAAGTTAAACCTGCCTGCTCGTGCCAAGCTACCAAGGGGGAAAAGGTGGTTAACTGAGGGTGAGTCTCCTTTACCCTGACTAAAGTGAGGGTCCTTGCTTGGACAGGGGTAACCTGACTGCCAACCAAATACCCCATTTCTAACAGAGCCATATTATGCTGCACAACAGTCAGTAGTGTACACAATTAATAGACAACTAAGCTCCAGATGGTTGTGTGAAAAGTCTATGATTCTTCCCATGCCAGATCTCAAACAGATTTCACAACATGGTCCTGCTAACATGATATTTGTGAGTGATGTAGGTCACATCACATATGCATATGATGTGAATGCTGTGTGTGTACCTGGTACTTTGATGATGTCTGACCTGCATGTACAAATGATGTACAATGTTTCTGGATACTGCCGCAGAACCCAGTGCAGTGCCAAACTCACCGTGGGCCTAAGGGCACCCATACAGCTACCATGTGTGCGCCGTTTAACACATGTAGCACTATGTAACACAGGGTAGGGGGCTTCAGTTCTGTAATGTGTTGACAACTTTGATGTGCAGCTCAGGCTTTAGCCAAACTTTCTGGGAAGATTGCATTAGTTGTAAATGTGGGCAATGATGGACAATAGCGTGCACCTTGTAACGTATGCTCAGGCCAGGTCTTACACTAGGATACAATAATGTTGGTTTACCAAACCTTAGAATAGCAGGTGGGAAGTTACCAGACCCCCTATCATATGGCCCACACCTTGCCTCCATGATGACTGGGCAAGCCTTGATGTTTCACCAGGGGTGTTGAGGTGATGGATTGTATACACAACCCCCCTTATGCACAGGGGCACAGGAAACCCAGATTTCTTGAGGCACGTAATCCTCACAAGTTAGAAGACACAAATGTTGATCATGGACAATTGTGTCCAATCAGCTTTGGGCCCTATTGGTTAGCAATGGATTGCCGTCATCCCAGTGACATATACATGATACTGTTGATGGGTGGTAGGAAATAGTCATAGATGAAGAGTGAGTCATTGTTGAGGAATGTGTGGTGGACTGTATGTGTTATCTGCAGTTGCAGTATACATAATATGTCTTTACAAACTCCACCCAATGCTGATACTGATGCTTGCTACTCCTAATGTCTCGGCTGCCAACATGACACAAGAACAGAGGCAAGCATTCCACAAGAGGGCCGAACGCTAGCGCCACATAATGGAGGTTGATACCGGATACCGCCAAATGGCCAGGGGGTTCAGAATTGAGAAAGCATCAGGGAATAGCGTGCATTTGACCATGGTGGAGTGCACTGCAGCTAAAAAGGACACTGGAGCAAAGTCATCAGGAGTGCAGGTGGCCACAGCTGGACCAATGACCTCCATGTCAGCTGCACCAGTCATCACGCAGCCACCAGTTCAGCCACCTGCAACAGTAGTCCCAAGCAAAGTTTGAACAGGACATGAGAAGGGACATTGGCAAGATTTTAGTCAGACTGAAAAAATTGGAGGAAGATTCAGCAGACAACCGGAGGATGTTGCGATACAGCAAGGAGAAGATTAAGAAAAGCAGGGAGTGAAATTTTTTGTATCATGCAACCTCCCAGTTCCTTCCCCTCCCTTTTACTGTTTTGAATGGTTTATATTGGGTTTTAGATGTGTAGTTTTATATTAGTGTAGGGTAGGCAAGGGTTAGGTTAAGTATAGTGGGTGGGTTTTTCTACATTGCTTTATTGCTGGTGGTTGGGTGATGTTGAGGTATTTGTTTATAAAAAAAAAAAAAAAAAAAAAAATACCAACAAATATTTGTTTAGGCCATAGGTTAGGTTATTACATGTGCTGTTTTACTTGTATCTTGTCTCTTCTGGGGGTTGGGGGCCAATATTTAGAGTGTGGCGCTACATGTGTAAGATAAGTTTAGAATATGGTAGATAGGTGTACTTGAGTTAGTATAGGTTAGTTGAGAATAGGGTAGATTTTAGGTATTCATTTGGTATATGGTTTAAAAATAAATCCTGTTCATCTTAGCCTAATAAGTTTTGTAATTTGATTGCATGTCTGTGGCTTCTCATGAGTGCACTGGCAAAGCTAGGGGAATGGCCTAGAGTATGCTTACTGTCTTGATCTCCCAGGTTTCCCATATGCATCCCTTATGACCAAGGAGCTGTCAGAATGGCTGCTACATACTGTCTACTAGTGCATACATTTGCCATCCAGTGTTCCAGCCATTTACGATGTGTATGCATTCTTTCTCTTGGAAGGGTAAATATGGCACTTAACCTGCCATTGGTGGGATCCTGCTATTTCATTGTTGGCAAGTGTGGTACATCTGACAACAGGCAAATTTGGAACTATATCCTGCAACACTGACACGTGGCCATCACTTATAAGGTTAGCTTTTCCTGTTCCACGCAAATAAGTTGTACTGGTAGTCCCATCTGGGTAAATCACCATTGATTGGGTTCAGAGCCATACATGTTGTATGTCTACTTCAAAGGATATGGGTTCAAAATCATTTAGTACACAGAGTAAGTTGGTAGCCGTCAACACCATCATTCAGCTTTCTCTTGTTCGGATCCTATTGTGTGGCTTAGTGTCTGAATGTCATGCACTCATGTACTGATGTTCCATACACTCCTTTTAGCTGAGTAGATCAATCACAGTAAATGTAGAATGCTACATGTGTAGCTGCTTTATTTACAGGTGCAATTGTAATTGTGATTTCTATACAATATCCATTTCACAGACCCCATGAGTGAAAGTTTGCCAAATGTGGCACAATCGGAGCCCAGGGTTGAGGGACAAGTCATGATACATGGTTAGGAGTAGTGTGCATTAATAAGGAGTGCATACATTTGCCAATTGCTATGGAAGTGACAATGTCAGCACATAGCAGACAATTCGACAGTGGTTAGATAAGGAGGGCACATTTCCTACTGTCACAACACTGGGATGATCCTAAGCCCAGAACTAAGGAGAAACTGTCCATGTGTCACAGACTGGTGCTACTGGGTGCTTTTCCTCATGAATGTTATTCCTTCCACCTCTTCAGCCTCTGATGTGTGTGGTGTCTCCTGTGCCATGGCTCATGCTGTTGTAGAGGTGGAGGAGGCAACACACTCTTAGGGGGATAGGGATGTGGATTCAAAGGTCCTGGAAGCTGCCATGTGTGGCAACACATAAGGCATCACTGCTAAAAGGAGGAAATACTGATTTTTCAACATAGCAACAACATCACGGTGGTACGCAGCCATATTTTTCCTGAGGGAGGCCACTTCCAGCTGTATGGACTCCAGGGTATTCTGCATTCTACTGGCATTTTGGGAGGGCATTTGTTGTTGACCCTGCTTCATGACAGGAGCTATGTCCGCCAGAGACTGCTGAACTCCACATAGAAGGGAGTGGGTACCTCTGATGGCAGCAGAGTTGTCCTTTTTTGGACTGAGGCACGTCCGCACTCCCTCTAGGCTGCCTGCCATGGTCCATTCCCACCCGAACCTGCTTTGCCAGTTCTGGCTGGACTCCTTCCACTGTCCTCTGAAAGCTGATCTCTGGGCCTCTGGTCCTCGGAGTCCAGCGCTGTGTTAGTACTGGATGGTGGTGTGTGTTGGTGGCTGGGTGGTTCATGTGCAGACCTCAAAATGATTTGTCCTCCCTAAGACTGGGGTTGGTGTATGGAGTGATCCTAGGACATCCTGGAGAGTCTGGTCATTGAGGGTTGGCAGCTGGTCATCCATGTCATCAGAAAAATCGAGGACAGGCAGGTCGGCAGGAGGTAAACCATCATCCTCTGCAATGAGATAGTGTAAAATCAATATTTGATTCCATTGTCTGTTGACATGGGATTTCATGTATTTGCCACCCGGGGCTCAGTGACATGTCACTGACCCAAGGTTGTGGTTGTACTTTTGTATAGCATTGTGCTTCACACATGGGTCAAGCTCACTAGTAACGGAAAATGACAGAGCGCAATGCTGCGCTAAAA
Source organism: Pleurodeles waltl (assembly GCF_031143425.1). Taxonomy (NCBI): domain Eukaryota; kingdom Metazoa; phylum Chordata; class Amphibia; order Caudata; family Salamandridae; genus Pleurodeles; species Pleurodeles waltl. The sequence goes on from NC_090436.1 coordinate 555,708,201, forward strand.
CTGGTAGCGCCTCACTGTGTCATTTTCACAACGCAAGGATGCGCCGTATTCAGTTGCATATGGGGCACCCCTGTTTTGTCCCCTGCACTGGCAGTAAATAGAGATGCCTAGCGCCAACGCAGGCATCCTTACACCATTGTGTAAGGATGTCTGCATTGAAAGGTTTGATTGTTTATGTGTGGGAAGGTGTCTGTTTCAGAACTTACACAATCACTCATGTTGATTTGGCTCTTCTGTGTGTGCTGCAGAATGCAGCACACACAGTAGTGCCAAAGCGCATTTTTTAAATTATATTTTATTTGCAGGAATGGACACCTCCCCACACATTGACAATCATGTCTGGCATTTTGCTCTTTCTATGTGTGCTTCAGAATGCAGCACACATAGAAAAAGAAAAAAAACAAGGGAGAATAAAGGTATACATCCTCTCTGGGCCTTGCTAACACACCTGGGGTGGCATTAGATTTTGGCGCTTCCTCAGTGTAGGAGGCTGGCCTGGCTTATAGTGGGTACCTGATGGTACTTACACCTTATGCCAGGTCCAGTTATCCCTTATTAGTAGATTAGTAGTGTTCGAGCAGCTTAGGCTGATAGAGGTAGCTATAGCAGAGCAGCTTAGGCTGAACTAGGAGACATGCAAAGCTCCTACTATACCACTTATATCATATAGCACTCTATCATAAGAATCACCATACTCAGAGTTACTAAAAATAAAGGTACTTTATTTTAGTGACAATGTGCCAAAAATATCTCAGAGGATATACTCCCTTAGGAGGTAAGTAAAATACACCAAATATACACACAAACCAAAATCAGGTAAGTAAACAGTTAGAAAAGTAGTGCCAACACTGTAGGATACAATAGGATGCAATAGGCCTAGGGGCAACACAAACCATATACTAAGAAAGTGGAATGCGAACTACTTAGGGACCCCAGGCCTAGTGTAGTGTGTAGAGGATCACTGGGAGTGTAAGAAAACACTAAGGGTGTCCAATATACCCAAACCCAAGAACCTGAAAAGTAGGAGTAAATTTACCCTACTTCCCCAGAAACATAGTAAAGTGGTGATAGGAGATTCTGCAAAGACCACAACTGACTGCAAAGCACTGAAGATGGATTCCTGGACATGAGACTTGCAAAGGAAGGGGAGCAAGTCCAAGAGTCATGAAAGTGTCCGGGGGGCAGGAGCCCAATAAACCCTGGATGAAGGAGCAAAATGGCTGCCTCAGGGTGGAAGAAGCTGAAGATTCTGCAACAACAGAAGATGCCAGGAACTTCTCCTTTGCACAGAAGATGTCCCACGGCATGTTGAAGGATGCAGAGTCGTTTCCACGCAGAAAGACTGCAAACAAGCCTTGCTAGCTGCAAGAGTCACAGTTGAAGAAAAAGGGTGCTGCCCGGGCCCAGGAAGGACCAGGAGGTCGCCACTTGGACGAGGAGACAGAGGGGTTGCTCAGCAACACAGAGAGCCCTAGACAGAAGCAGGCAGCACCCTCAAAACTACATGAACATGGGTAAAAGAAAACTGAGCACGGCGGTCATAGCAACACTACAAAAGAGGGTCCCGCGAAGCCAGTGGTCAACTCAGCGAGTTGAGCAATACAGAACGGAGTGCTGGGGACCTGGGCTGTGCTGTGCATGAAGGATTTCTTGCAAAAGTGCACAGAAGCCCTAGCAGCTGCAGTTCACGCAGTACACAGGATTACTGTCTGGCGTGCGGAGGCAAGGACTTACCTCCACCAAATTTGGACAAATGGACCAATGGACTGTCTGGGTCACTTGGATCCAGCTCCTATGTTCCAGGGGCCACGCTCGTCACGATGAGAGGGGACCCAGACGACCGGTGAAGCAGAAGTTTGGTGCCTGCGTTAGCACGGGGAAGATTCCGTAAACCCACGGGAGATTTCTTCTTGGCTTCCAGTGCAGAGTGAAGGCAGACAGCCCCCAGAGCATGCACCACCAGGAAACAGTTGAGAAAGCCGGCAGGATTTGGCGCTACAATGTCACTGGTAGTCTTCTTGCTAATTTGTTGCAGTTTTGCAGGTGTCCTCCAGCAGTCAGCGGTCGATCCTTGCCAGAAGTCGAAGAGGGTGATGCAGAGGAACTCTGGTGAGCTCTTGCATTCATTATCTGATGAGAAGCCCACAGGAGAGACCCTAAATAGCCCTCAGAGGAGGATTGGCCACCTAGTCAGGTAAGCACCTATCAGGAAGGGTCTCTGACGTCACCTGCTGGCACTGGCCACTCAGAGACCTCCATTGTGCCCTCACACCTCTCCATTCAAGATGGCAGAAGTCTGGGACACACTGGAGGAGCTCTGGGCGCCACACCTGGGGTGGTGATGGACAGAGGAGTGGTCACTCCCCTTTTCTTTGTCCAGTTTCATGCCAGAGCAGGGGTTGGGGGATCCCTGAACCAGTGTCGACTGGTTTATGCGAGGAGGGCACAATCTGTGCCCTTCAAAGCATTCCCAGAGGCCAGGAGAGGCTACTCCTCTCAGGCCCTTAACATCTATTTCCAAAGGGAGAGGGTGTAACAGCCTCGCTCAGAGGAAATCCTTTGTTCTGCCTTCCTGGGACTGGGCTGCTGAGACCCCAGGAGGGCAGAAGCCTTTCTGTGGGTTGGCAGCAGCGGTAGCTGCAGCGAAATCCCCAGAGAGCTGGTTTGGCAGTACCCGGGGTCCATGCTGGAGCCCCGGGGATGCATGGGATTGGCACCCAATTCCAGATTAGGCATGGGTGGACAATTCCATGATCTTAGACATGTTACATGGCCATATTCGGAGTTACCATTGAGAAGCTACATATAGGTATTGACCTATACGTAGTGCACGCATGTAATGGTGTCCCTGCACTCACAAAGTCCGGGGAAATTGCCCTGAACTATGTGGGGGTACCTTGGCTAGTGCCAAGGTGCCCTCACACTTAGTAACTTTGCACCTAACCTTCACTAAGTGAGGGTTAGACATATAGGTGACTTATAAGTTACTTAAGTGCAGTGTAAAATGGCTGTGAAATAACGTGGACGTAATTTCCGCAGGCTGCAGTGGCAGTCCTGTGTAAGAATTGTCTGAGCTCCCAATGGGTGGCAAAAGAAATGCTGCAGCCCGTATGGATCTCCTGGAACCCCAATACCCTGGGTACCTAGGTACCATATACTAGGGAATTATAAGGTTGTTCCAGTGTGCCAATTAGAATTGGTAAAAATGGTCACTAGCCTGCAGTGACAATTTTAAAAGCAGAAAGAGCATAAGCACTGAGTTTCTGATTAGCAGAGGCTCAGTGACACAGTTAGGCTTTACACAGGGAACACACATTCAGGCCACAACTATGAGCACTGGGGTCCTGTCCAGCAGGATCCCAGTGAGACAGGAAAAAACAAACTGACACACAAGTAAAAATGGGGGTAACATGCCAATCAAGATAGTACTTTCCTACACTCAAGTTTACTAATACTCGTAAATCTGAGGCAGCTTCAAAATGCAATGGGTATTGCATGCCCTTCCACACAAAGTCTTGGGAGTGAAGGGGCCGTATGTAAAGGGTGGCTTTAAGCCACAAAAAGTGGCTTAACACCACCTTATAAATATGGCACAGGGCATTGCACCACTGGAGCATCACAAAAAGTGATGCTCTGGTGGCGCTTGTGGCACATAAATATGCCCCTAGGTATTTAGGGCCATATGTAGGTGCCCTCAAGTGCTTCCTGAGTGTAACTTTTGTTGAGGCTCGGGTGGCACAATGCCCTGCATGTACTAGTTGGCATGTAGGCACTTTTTGTGCCTTGATGCCACCTTGTATACATGGCCTCTTCACACCCAGCACTTTGCATGGAAGGTGTGTGCAATGGGTGTTGCTGTGGGCAACACCCTTTGCATTTTGACACGGCCTCAGAATTTGGACTATTTGTATTCAGGATGCTGGGCCAATATCTGACACCAGCCCTAGGGTGGGATTAGCATGCCAAAATCTAGGAGTAATGCTTACATTTGTAAGGTGCAGGTAGGAGCCCCGTCCTGCACAACAACCTTAAAGTGCATTCTGCTGCACACAGAGTAATAGCAAATTGCACTTTATGGTTGTTGTTGTGCAGGACGGTGTTCCTACCTGCAAATAAACATTTTCCCCCTCAACGCAGCCATCCTTGCACTATGGAGCAAGGGTGGCTGCATTGGGGCATAACATTTGATTTCCACTTGTGCAGTGAGGTACACAGGGGTGCTGCGTATTCTTATGTATATGGCACATCCCTGCATTTGTTTAAATGATGGAGCGTGATGCTCCCTAAATTTGCACAGCAGCACACACCATCATTTTCTGTTTGATCCTGCCCTCTAACTTGTCAAATGGTGAGGCCTATGTGTCCGGATGCAAACCTTTAGCAAGCATTGAGTGTATCCTATGTGCCTCCGCCTTCTGCCATTAGTGGAGTTCCAGATATCCCCACTTTGCCACTTACCCTGCATTTGTGGTGGCTCCGAGTAGTCTGCACTGACCTGTCCTGTGATTTCAGTGACCAGCTCCTCCAGGATGACCGCTGCAACCATCTCCTTCAACTCATCCAGGTCATGCTGTGGACGGGACTTACACCTCTAGTCTGCAGTGCTGCCTTACAGTTCCTGGCAAGTTTCTCCTTAGTCCTCCACTTGCAACCGCGCCAGCACTTCATTGTAAGTGGCCTATGTTGATGTTGTGTATATGTTGCTTGGCATTGCACAACCAAAGCGTCAGTTCATGTGTGGCTTGGGTGAGGATGGTACATCTTGATTCAGGGCCCATGTGTCCTGATGCAGCCCTGTAGCATGCATTGAGTCTCTCCTAAGTGCCTACCCCTTCTGCCATTAGTGGAGTTCCAGATACCCCCCCTTGTAACTTACCCTGCATTTGTGATGGTTCCTGGTAGTCTGCGCTGTCCTGCGCTTCCAGTAACCATCTCCTCCGGGATGACCGCCTCAACCATCTCCTCCAGCTCATCCAGGTCATCCTGTGGATGGGACTTACACCTCCAGTCTGCAGTGCTGCCTTACGATTCCTGGCAAGTTTCTCCTTAATCCTCCGCTTGGAACCTTGCCAGCACTTCTTGACCTCAGTGACAGTCCTCTTTACCTCAGCAACAATGTAGATTGTGTCCACTATTTGCAGCCATATTCCGCCTCTCCTACCAATTGGCAACTTGGAGATGATGAAGAGCTGATGTTGGTGTGCTCTCACCTCTCTGACCAGGACGTCATGCTCCTCCTCACTGAGGCAACACTTTTGCTTTCTCTTCTCCTTCTGCTGTGACTTTTCCAATCCCTCCTGGCTAGTAGTTGGGTGTTTAGGGTCTCCCTGGGGTCTCCTGGCCTGATGATTCCATCTTGCAATTGCACTTTTTCCTGCTTTTGCATTTTATTTTATTGATAATGCAGTGTAAAAATGGCACTAACACTTTTGCGACATGTTTACATGGCCCAAAAAGGTGTAGCACTACTTTTGCAGCATTGACGTCATTTTTCATTACAGCATTGTGCAGCTGTTAGCGCTTTTTTTACACTATCCGTTCCTTAAAGACATCCTACATCATTTCATATATATGGCTCAAGGATGGCGCTAAGGAATGTCACTAGCTCGTGTTAATAAAAATGTTGCACAACTGTGCTGTGAGTCATTGTTGAGCACAAATTGCTCAATAGCTCAAAAAAGATAAATGTGTCCATGAAATAGTCCACAGAGTAGTTGGTAGACACAGACTGCAGGAAATTAGGTTTGGAGTCTCTTGGGGGTGGGGTGGAGATCTTGCCATCCACTCCTTATGGTCTGGATGAATGTCCTCTCCTGGAGTGGCGGGCACAGGTGCAGGAACTGGGGTGGGTAGAGCAGGCTCCTGTTGTTGCAGGGCCTCCCTGTCTGTGGCAGAGGTAGGTGTATTTTGTCCTGATTTTGAAGGACCACTGACAGGGATTGATGGTAGAGGAAAAGCCCTGCACATACAGTGATAGATGTCAAACCCCAGTCAAGGAGCACAGATTGGAGTTGTGATTCTGCATCTCAACAATGTGTTCCCTCTGCAACTATCTAATGTCCTGAGTCTCTGTTAGGACCGGCTCCATCATGTCTTGGGACTTGGGTAGTGCTCCCAAGACTTAGTCAGTGATGGTCTGGGTGACAATGAAGCCAGTGGCCTCAATCTGATGGCCAACAGATTACCTTCCATGACCCCTACCCCTACTGGGGGTTGTGTTTCTCTGGACACCGGAATTAGAGGCATCCATAGACTGAGCTGTTGTAGCAACTGGGGTGGGAGTTGTAGGTGTGGGCCGAGCGTGACTCACTGGGGCTGTCTGCCCAGACGGACCAGATGGATCAGGCAGCTCCTAATTATCCAGACTTGCAGTCTTGCAGGATTGGTGTACTCACTAAAGGCTTTAATCCTGGCCTGGAATAGAGGTGTCTTCAGTTGCAGACAGTGGTTCACTGGCCCTGGGTGTTGGACCTAATGTGAATTACAAACAAAATGACATTAAAGGACTATGTTGTACCTCAAATGTGTTATTAGCTACAAATGAAGCAACCTAAAAGAAATATATACATATGATTAATGGAATGTTTAGACCTTTGCGTGATTTTTAACTTTTTACTCATGCAGGTTAATTTACACAGATGCAAACTTCAGTAACAATGATGAACAGATGTCCTGAAATGTAAAATGTAAACTAGAAAGTGTACATTACATGTACCAGACATGCAACGCGACACAATAGAGAGGAGACTTGAGAGCAGGGCCATTTCAAGGCCTAGCAACCTCAAAAACAAACTATGCTACAACCTATTGAATTAACGGCATTAATGGCATGGTCATCATCTGAGCACTGCAGAGTAAGTTGTGCAGCAATTCTACTTATAATCAGCATGTCACAGGACATGATTGGAAACCTTTGAATCCACAAACTATGATTTATGCAAGCAAGTAGATCTATTTAATGTAGTGATAAGAAGGTGACAACATAGTGGATAAACACAGCAGATGAAATTTTAATACATACCATGAAATGGTGAATGACAACTACACAAAGCTTTGACTTTTATGCATATGTGGAAGGAAAGGGCGGTTGAGCTATATCACATTGCACTATTAGTTTGTGGAGACAAAAGCAGGGGCATCATGGTAGTTGTAGTCATTTGCAAACATTAATGCAAATACTCGTGAAAAAGTGTGTAACACATACCTATACAAATGACTGCAGTGAAAATTAGCACAAGTATATGATACGTACACACACATATGTGTATAATATGAATAGGTTAAGATACCACATACAAGCACTATACCTTCATGTGCACATCAATGGAGTTTGGAACCTACTTTTTGAAGTAAAACAACCTACATTGAGATACAGCAAGGGTTGATCCATGGAGAACAACACACACTCTTATAATACATATTGTTCATTTTGAAATAGAGAGATTTGGATAACACAAGATATCTGTGAAACTGAAATTTAAATATATATACTTTGATAGGTATCTAGACACATTCTGAACAGGTAAGTTAAAGGCAGGACCTCTACTTGTGATTAGTGAGACATTCATTAGTATAACTTACCAGTCTCCACTCCTCCAGGGATTCAAGTCAAGTCCTCATAATGTAGGATCTGGAAGACCTCCTCCTCCCAGGGAAAGAGTTGTAATGGGGGGCTAGGAGAACCACCACCAGTTTTCTGGGCCTCTAGGTGATGCTTGGAGGCCAGGGAATGGACTCTCCCCCACCTGTTCTTCCACCTCTTCCTAATTTCCTCCTGTGTGCACAGATTGTTAGCTACAACATTCACTGTATTGAATATTCTGGACCACATTTCGCTTGTCTGAGATATGAAAGTATTCTGTACTTGGGCTCTGAACAATTGTGTACTTCTAATATTTACATCTACCATTACTTTAAATTCTCCCTCTGTAAAATGTGGGTTCCTCCTCTCTGCCATAGCGATCAAAAAATAAATATACTAGTGCCCTTAAAATGATTTGAAAAATGACAAAAAAACAAAAAGGTGAAAAAACAGAGGGAGAATTGAAATAAAAAAATAACCTGACAGTGGTAAGGTCATTCTCAGCTTGGTACCCAGCAGTGAAATGGCAGTGGATCATAGTCTGAAATGGAGTGTGTTTTATAGCATGTTTTACAGGTGTTCACAAGTGTCCAATATATGTCAGGTGTGGGCTGCTAACATCCATCCAATAGCCACAGCCATAGTACAATGCTGAGCAAGTCCTGCAAAGGACTCCCATCGTCATGCGACCGCTGCAGGTACTCTACCAGTACGACTGTGTAATCAAAATATGGTTGGTGCAATGCTGCCATCCCGTCGGAGACGGAGTAATACTCGCCAGCATTGGAGCCTGCTGAGTGAGCTGTAGGATACAGCTGGTGTGGCAGAGTACACTCCGTGGACATGGACGGTGGGTGTACAGCCATAGATTTAAATATGATGGTTGGAACATCGTCATCTTGGCTGTTGTATGGCTATTTTAGCCATGTTTTTAGGCACGTTATTTTAGCAAACTAGGTCTGCCGTTGTGCACTTTAGCCCAGTTACATTTTTTTCAGTATTGCTTTGTTTTACTAGCATTAGCCACATTTGCAATGTTGTTTTATTTTCTCTATCTAGTAGTTCTTTCGCGTAGGAAAGCATCATGTTCTTAGCAGGACTTTCATTTCACTTTGTGCTTTCCTGAAGGCTGCAGTCAGATAGGGTCGGCAAAAGTGGTATGCTGTGTCTCCGACATTCACAGAAACATACATATCCTTACTTGGGGTCCTTTTCTTAGAACATCAGTTGTTTTATTATAAAACCCTTTCTCAGTCCTATATACGTTAAAGAGAGATTTCAGCCAGATGACCACAACTGCATGCTGATTGCTGAATATCTTTGCTACAGCTGCTTGCTCAGACTACCAAATTCCTGGCCTACATTGGAACAGTGTATTTCTAGACAACAGGCTTACTTGCTCAGGTATGGGGGATGATGTCTTCCTCGGGGGTTCACCTGAATGGCAGATTAGGGCTTATCACGCTGTGGTTTAAGATAGCTTAGGTAGGCAATGCATGTATATTATTATTCCTAGTGACAGTACAGTGGACTGTTTTTGTGTTTCACTCTCCTTGTCACAATTTTGCTTCTAATGTGTTTTATCATCCTAGTTATTGCAATACATGCAATTTTATCTAAATGCAGTTACTTCAATAAACCTTATTGAACTATACTCCGCTTGTGTTTGTCTTTGCCTATGTGAGACTAATGTAACTGAGAGAAAGGGATAAGATCTGATTGACCATGACTCCCCTGAGGAGTCCTTTCTGTCATGTCCCAGCTCTCAGGTGGAGATTAGGTACTGCTAGTTAGCCGGAAAGCCCATATTAGGCCGACAGGAGTCACATGGTGTCGAATTGTACTCAGTAACCACAATTCAGGTGATTCTGCTTTCAAAATCCAGTCATCTCATTCAGATAATCAGAACCTACGCATCATGACAGAGTACCACAGGATGGCAGTATTACCATCAAGATCTAAATCAGTCCCTAACTCCCAAGGTAAAACCTTCATTCTGATCAACCTGTTTCCATTGTGGTCCATCTAACGTCATGTCTAGAGATTGGTCTAATAAGACCAGTTGACCTGCATTGATGCTTAGTGCTTTTTAGCACTATTTTAATTTAGTACTTACAGAAGTCATATTTCTGGATCTCCTTACTGGATTATTATTTTTTGGGGTGTCATTTTGCTTGTTAATTTATTTTCCATTTTCTAAAAAGTTGAAGTGGCATTATACTGTGTTGTGTTTTTGACTTTTTAACTGTTTTGTTTCTTCTAAATGCTTTACATTTAAGCTGCTTTGTGCCACTGCTTCCAGGGTTTGAGCCCATATTTAAGTTACTAAAAGCATTTAACTGGACCTAACATGATAGTGAGTGACCTCATGACTTGTGGTGACTACCATGTTACCAATTATTGATTCACTTTCTCATAACAAAAACATACATTTTTGAATTTGGTAGTCACCTCTGGCAGTTTTTGCCTGTCATTTCCAGCAACAGGACTCTGCCATCCCTTTTTCAAAGAATGATGAGTGTCAAGCTGAGCAAAGGTCAGCATGATAGACACCATGTCTGGGTCAGACAGGTGTTATACCTGAGCTAATGAGCAGCCGCCTGGCAGCCTAAGAGGAGGGCAGTGGCATCATCAGCCCGCAAAGTCCGGTAAGGATCCTCCCCTCATGATGAGGAGTAGAGTGACTGAAAGAGGCAGCCTTGGGGGATTCAGATTTAAGCCCTGAAGTGCCTGGGGCACACATCCTATCAGTGATGCCTCACAGCAACCTTCCCTAACACATCATAAAGTGGAGTGGGATTGGGAAGTCTCACTGACTCCACTCCACTCTATAATGAGTCAAGGAAGATCATCCTCTCATTGGCTAACCCTTAACAAGTTTAGCCAATAAGAGGAGGTGGCAGCACTCCCAAAGCCTCCAGATTCTCCTAGGCCTTTGTGTTTCTCGCTCCTGCCACCCAATGGTACTGCTATCACTGCTGTGGCACAGGAAGTGCCTTATTTAATCTTTGAGTGTGTGTGTGTGTGTATATAAATTAATGTATAAGTATTTGTCTGTGTTTTGGAGTGAATGGGTGAGAGTACGTGTGCATGTGTGTGTGTATGTGCATGTGAATGGGTGGCTGGAAGGGTTTTTGAGCATGTGTGTTTGTGAATGGGTGGGCCTGAGTATGTGCATGTATGTCTGCAGGTAAATGGATGGGTGTGAGTATGTATGCTCACTGATGAGGTGAAGTGAGTGTGCACATGTGTGCCTGCTCCACTACTCCTGCAGGTTAACAGCTGCCACTTTCTGATATAGGCAAGTGCTCTCCAGGAGTAAAGAGTAAAGCATCTGTTAGAGAACAGATGATAAAAGAAACACTATTTGTATAATGTTTTTGTTGAATTTCACGTATTGTCAACCATTGCTTCTCCATTTTCTACAGAGTAAGTCACTGTTATGCCACTTAGTGCCTGACCTAAATTTGTAAGACAGGTTACTTGATCACGACAACAGAAAAGGATGGTGTACAGAGTGCTGAAACTTTTCAACACTCACCCCAGTTACAGATCTTGGTTTAATCCATCCTTTTCCTGCTCACCATGCCATCCCAGTTTGGACCCAGCCACATGCAAATCAGTCTTGACCCTACTCACCATGGGAACAGTCCAACCCAAACTGCCAGGCCAGGTCCTCCCTGGACTGGAAACAAGCATCCTGATACTGATTTCAGGGTATCACCCCCTCATCAGCCAGGCTAGGTTCAATCCAGTGCACAGTGAGCAAGGGACCCATTTCTGGGCATACCCTGGCCACTTAGGGTGACTTTAGCAACACAAAAGGATGATGGACAGAGCGCTCAAGCTTTTCAATGCTCACCCCCAGTCACAGATCTGAGTTTAATCCATTGTTCTTTTGCTCACCATGCCACCCCAGTTTGGACCCAGCCATATGCAAATCAGTCTTGATACTGCTCCCCATGGGAACAGTCCAGCCTGACCTGGGACTTCTGCCAGGTAAGACCCTGCTATCTATATGCTGCTCTTAACCCACATAGTAGTGGCAGCCAGTAATGTGGATGAGCAGGGGGGGCTCACACATGCCTACTCGTTTCCACCCATCCATCACAAGTGAACGCACATACTTATACCCACCCATCCACATGCATTCTCACCCATGCCCAACTGTTGACAAGCCACTCAGATACACCCACAATTCATAAGCATATACACTGGTACACACCAATTCACAGCACAAATGTGCAAATACACATGCATTCATATACACGTGCACCCAACATTCATGAAACACTTACTGGTCCACTGAAGTTACAGCAGGAAGAAGAAAGTCCTAGGAGATTGCTGGAGGCCTTCAACTAAAGAAGATACACACAGAAGATCACACCTTCTCCTCTCATTGGCTGACCTTGTCTTGGGTCAGCCAATAAAAGCAGGACCTTCCCTATCTCCTCACAAAGCGGGAAGGTGTCAGTGAGAGTTGCTCACTCCATCCCACTCTGTGACAAGGCGTCATTGACAACCAGTCAGCCTGGGGCACTTTAGGGCTTAAATCTGAAGCTCCCTGGTTGAGACTGTTGGTGACTCCCCCCCTCATCATGAGGGAAGGGACATAACAGGGCTTTGACTTGCTGATGAGATAATGCCTTCAGGGCTATGAAATCTTCAGTCCAGCAAAACTTGTCTCAGGCTCCTAGGCACCTGGCCATCAGCACATTTAAAAAGCTTGGTTGCCTGACGCTGACATGATCAGAGTCTGTTAGGCTAGCCTTTGCTCCGTCTGACACTAATCATGCTTTTGCTTTGGAAACAGGAAGGAGGGATGGAACCTCTGCTCCCTTAATGATGGCCTGCACTTGCTACATTGAGATGTGAGAGCTGGTGCATCGTATAGAAGTGAAGATAGCCTAAATTCAAATTCAGGAGATTTGTTCATTTTTCTTTTTCCAGAATCAGGTAAGTCCCTTGTTTGGGAGTGTGTCTCCCATCTATAGTTTAGGACCCTAATGATGCTGACATTTTTGTGATGTTTGATGCCCTATTACCATTAATGGCAGCAATGCAAAAGGGCCAGTACACGGAACGCTGCTCGATTAATATAAATATTTTTTCAATTTGTTTTGTTGATGAAAAAATATTGAAATTCACGTCCCTCGATTGTTATAGGTATGTTAAATAAAGTTTCTGAAACAAAACATATGGATACACATAGTAAAACCTGCAGGTGAGGGACCCTTTTGTTAAGACTAGAAATGACTGCATTTTTCCACGCAATACTTTTTCAGTTAGGACCAGGTGTGACACAAAAGCTTAGCATTTGTCATCATATATGATGTAGATTTGCAGACCAATAAACTAAGGGCCTCATTTACTAAGATTTGGCTTAGCGCAGTGCTGCAAGCCTGTCAGCTGTGCTGGCCTAGGCCAAATTTAAAGGGCAGGAATGCACCGTATTTACGAGATACGGTGCATTTGTGTCCCTTCAAACGGTGCAGAAATTGCTTCCAAATGCCAACGCAGACACCCTTGTACCATGATGCAAAGGTGTCTGTGTTGTTGGCATGATTGTTTTTGTGATGTAAAGGACACCTTCCTGCACAAAAACAGTTAATGGAGGCATTTTCCTTGTTCTATGTGTGCTGCAGATCCTTTTAATTCTGGGAATGTGTCAAAACCTATGGGTGTTGCATGGGAAAACCCACAACAATGACCATGGATTGCCTCCTTGACGTAGAGTAAGGCAATGCAGGGCTTTGCACTGACTTGCCTTACTCCATATCTAAGAGGCCATGCAAAGCCACGCAAAGTGGGTTTGTATGACCTAATAGATATGGTTGAGAGGCCTGCGTCACCAGAGTGCCATAAAAATTGACACTCTGGTGGTGCAAGCCTCCTGTAAATGATGCCCTATGTTGCTTTCTTACCTATGCAACATCATCAACTCTACACAATCTTCAGTTTTTTACAAAAGAAAATTACATTTAAGAACAGGGGTCCTCATTTACAAGAGGCCTGCGTTGCCAGAGCATCACTTTTTATGACGCTCCAGTGTCTCAGGCCTCCCAATCAAATCTATGAGCCAGCGCAAAACCACCATGTTGCCTTACTCAATGTCAAGGATGTTAATGCTGAATTTTACTAATGAATATTTATGTATTTTGAGTGTTGAGTGTTGAATTTGCACAGAAAATGAGTTAATATAGAGTTGTAATACACACATTTGAAATAATGCCTATTTAAGTGGCCGTCAATGTTCACAAAGTGTACTTATTAATAGCTTATTAATGTAAAATGTTGAGCTCATGCTTGGATTAATGTAGTAGTATGTCATATTAAACGTTATGTATTATATATTTGATTTATTACCTTAGCGAGGTCTTGGGTCTTGTTGCACGGCCTCATGTCAAGTGCATTTCTTTGGCGACTCATAAAATGGCTGCTTAGAGAATTAAATTGTGACTTTCCACTGTATTGAGAAAATGCTAGTAGATGAAATTCTTTCCCATGAGAACTGCTTGCTAGAAAATGTTGTACTAGTTAGGGATACAATGTATAACGTGGAGTGTGTAAAGGCAACCTTCCCAGGAGAAGGCAATGGATGCACTGACTGGGTTATAAGCTGATACAATTTCTTTACCTGACAAGCCCAATGATGGGAACAGGAGAAGAGGATCCAATCATCGACATGTGAACCGTGTACTAGTGAATTCTTAGATCTGGGGTTCTACTTTCATTGGAATAAATGTAAACATATGATTAATTGACCGATAGCAATGTGGGAAGTATTTTAGGAAATCAAACTTAGCCGGACTGCACTGAGAGGAGGTGCGCCATTCTCTCCATTCTTCTTGAGCGTTTAGTTATTATTCTTTCCGAACTGCACTTTGAAAAACAGGTACCAGATTATACGGAAAAACTCATTTATATTGAAATTAACGAAAGCCTCAATAGTCCCAGGTCCACTGGAGAAAGGTTAATTATTTTTCAATTTGAAGTTTTGAAATAGATATCTTCTAGTGGCAGCATGCAATAGGCTTAATTCAAGAAAGTGTTTCTTCTGTGCTCTTCAGATTTGAGGATAGCGCCCTGCATGTAACTAATCATTGAGGTGCTGAGTTTCTTGTAACGTTATGGGTACCGTAAGATGTGAGTGCAAGTGAACAGGCAAGGCTACAGTCGCGGCTCACCATGGTTACAGGGGGCAGGGTAGTGCACAGGGTCGGGGGGGGTGAATAAATTTCAATAAAAAATAAACTTACCTTTGCGCCACTCCTCTACTCTCCTCTCCTCTCCTCCGTCTCCATCTCCTCTGGCTGAAGGCAGGCACAGGCTCCCAGCCTGCCCTGCAGCCAATCCTGACGCTGCACAAAGCAGCATCAGGATTGGCTGGGAGCACCCTGGCTGGGCGCTCCCAGGCAGATTGGGAGCCTGTGCAGGCTCTCTACAGCCCGGCAACAGCAGATGTAGACGGCCAGGGTAAGGATAGGGTGGAGTGTGGTGTGCGAGGGCTCTCAGGGAGGGTACAAAGAGGGGTGGGTGCTAGAGGATCGACCTCTTCGGTGCCAGCAAGTCACGCTGCGTAGAGGTTGGCCGATCTAGGTAGGAGTAGGAAGGGGTTTCAGCAGTTAGTGTAGGAAATTAGATAGGAAGAGGTTTTTTATTAATAAAATATATTCAATGTAGGAAATAAAAGACAACATGGCCGCAGGCCACAATATAAATGCTATCTGGGCCGCGCTTCGCGTGTTGGGCGAAGTGGGCCGCGGAGAACTGCTCAGGCCTGGTGTTCTAGACCAGGCCTGGGTAGGCATGATGTGCGCACCGAGCGCGGCAGCGACCTTTGCTTGCCGCTCCCCAGTTAAGGGACATTAGAAAAAGTCAAAACAGGGGCGCCGCACAGCGTGTATACCCCCCCACTAACATTGCAGGTGGGCCACAGGGGGAGCCTCAGAGAGAAGCAGGGCAAGGGAGGGAGGAACTGGGGAGAGGGGAGTCATCTGGGGACTCTGTAGGCCTTTTGAGGCCGGGCGTGGCACGGGGGAAGCCTGCTCAGCAGGCATTTCAGGAGCCTGTGGACCCAGTTGCTGTAGAGCAGCCATTAGACCTCACCTTGACCGGGGCCATATTCAGAGGTCATGGATCAGGCAGAGAGCAGGGGCAGGGGGGCACCAAAAGAAAAGCGAAGACAGGCAGTCCTGCTGTGGGGGGCCCTGGGGTGCATGGGATGCCACAAGTAGGGTGATACCTGGCAAGGGGGCTGGTTGGCAGGCAGATGAGGGAAGCCAAGTGCAGGAGGCAGTGGAAGCACAACACCACATGTCCACTGACTGGACAGCAGTGGATGTAGAGGCCAGGATTCAGGAACAGAGGAAACTGGTGGTGGAGACGGAGTTCAGGTGGGCCAAGCTATGTAAGGAGAGGGGGGAGGCAGAGGGGAGGTCCAGGAAGGCGAAGAGGAAGTCAGTGGGGGTTGGTGGGGGCCAGGATGAAGGGCACAGGTCAGAAAAGAGCATTTGGGCTGTGAATTTCACATGAGGAGCAGGGGATAGCTCAGGAGGCCAGTGCGGCTAGTGGGACTGCCAGCGTGATGGCAGCGCATGGCACACACGGCCAGGCGCGGCGAGGAGAGTCAATGCCAGCATCAGAGGCTGGCAGAAAGGTGGTGAAGCCAGCGGGGCGCAACACGGCCCCAGGACGTTGGTCAGAAGCGTTAGAGGGGAATTCGGCAGCCTTCTCTAACCCATGGGAATGCAGGAGGAACATGCCGGGCTTACGCCACAGGGTTTCAGGTTGGATGATGAATACAATATGGTGGGTGCAACTGGCGCTGATGAAGGAATGGGTGGGGATGAAGAGGAGGTGATTGAATTGGGTTATGAGGAGGAGCTGAACGACTGGGAAGAGAGGGAGATTAAAGAGAAAAAGGTGAGCGGGGTACAAGGGAAAGGGCAGGGGCGCAGGAGCGGTGCAACCCCCTTTTCTGCTTCTGTTTTGCAGGCGTCAACGTCTACTGCACATGGACTTGAGGTCTCCCGCAAGGATGGAGGCAGGCGCAAGTCATCGATGGATGCTGGAACGACTGGTCGTGGGGTCCAATGTAAAGGAGACTGGTGGGCACCATGGGATGAGAGGAGGGGCAAGGCCGGCACGGCACAATACAAATCTATTGGTGTGGGGGACGATTTGATACACCTGCAGCCTGATACAGGTGCTGTAGTTGCAGGTGGCAAGGAGAAAGGGGGAGACGGTGTGCTGCCCACCCAAAGTGGGTATGGAGACACAGTGGTAAGCAGGGGAAAATAGGATGAAGAAAAAGGGAGTGCGGGGCACAAGAAGAGACTCCCATACATGGGACTCGCTATGCCTTTGGGGTCACATGTGGCGGACAAGACAAAAGTGAGGATATGGCAACATGAGTATGTTGACGTTTTCAAGCTTTTGCACAGGGATATTCAGGCGAAGGAAGGTTCTAAGTAAGAAGAGTGGGAATTGGTGCATAGGCCTAGGGTTCCAATAATCATGGACAATTGGACCTCTGCTTTCTTGATTTACACTAGTATCTACTGTGAGAAATACCTAGATAGGGCCATTGCAATGTTTAAATACATGGATATTATTGGGAAAGTCCAACTGCACTTTCAGGGGTTTTGCATGGCTGAACTATGATGAAGAGTTCAGAGTTAGAATTAACCCCAAGAAGCCGTGAGGGGATGTGGATTTGGAAATGTGAATGCAATGGATAGCATCTTCGCATTCGGCGGCATCCACCCACACAGTTAGTGATCTCCTGGTAGTTTACAAGCCTTTCACCAGCGTTCCACTGCGGGAGGGGTGGGTATGCCTCAGAGGGTGCAGGTACCTGGCTCAGGAGCATGATGGAACTTCAACAAGGTGTTTTGCTCCCGGTACCACTGTAAATTTAAACACGAGTGTTCCAAGTGTGGGGGTAAACACCCAGTCATGCAATGTTTTTCACTCCCCAGTCCAGCCGAGCAGTGGAGGTCTGCCAGGGGCAGGGGGGGCCAAGGCAATCCTGGGCCAAAGGGCGCCTACTCCAGTTAGGTTGGAGAGGTTACTGCCTTGGTTGCGCGTGTACCCAGAATCGGACACAGCGCTAAAATTGGAATGGAGTTTCAGAGAGGGTTTCTGGGTGGGATATCAGGGGCCACGAGTCAGAAGATAGGCGGATAATTTGCAGTCAGCTAAGGCCATGCCAGAGGTGGTAGTGGCAAAATTGAACAAAGAGGTGGCAAAGCATAGGATTTTGGGCCCATTCTACGATTGGTCCATGGAGGATTTAATGATCTCACCTTTGGGTGTGGTACCAAAAAAGAGCAGAGGGTATTTTAAAGCTGATGCACCATTTGTCATGGCCTGAAGGGGCATTGGTGAATTATTTCATTGCACCTGAGGATACAAGGGTGATATACACCACAGTGGATGACGCCATTCGGCTCATACGGGGATGTGGAAAAGGTGCGGAGCTGGCCAAGTGTGACATCAAGGCAGCTTTTCGGCTGCTCCCCATTCAACCTGATGATTTTTCTCTGCTGGGCATGCAGTTGGGTGGGACCATATATGTGGACAGAGTGCTGCCTATGGGGTGTGCGATTTCATTTGTGTTGTTTGAGGCTTTTAGTACTTTTCTGCATTGGGTTTTTGTTCAGGTGAGTGGACATCGGATGGTGTCACACTATCTGGATGATTTTCTTTTTGTAGGGAAAGCACAGTCGGAATCATGTGGCAGGGCACTGTGGTGTTTTGAGCAGTTGGCACTAGATTTTGGGGTACCCTTAGCCCTGGAGAAAACGGAGGGACCTAGTTGTGTTTTGACTTTTTTGGGCATTGAACTGGACACGAGGGAGTTCATAGCCCGTCTTCCAGCCAGGAAGGTTGAGGGATTCCTTAATTTTGCATGCAGAGTGGTCAAGGGAGGTAGGACTTTTTGTAGGCGCATGGGGTTGGCGTTGTCAAGGGCATCCCTCCCACATCACACGATAAGGTTGACCATGGGTCTGCGAGAAGACATTAAAGTGTGGGACCTGTTGTTGACACAATTCAACGGGGTTCAAGTTTGCAGGGGCCAATTTTGGAGACAAATGCATGGAACGCTGGAGGCTCGGGTGATGCGTTTTGTTATATTTCTGATTCAAAAGGGTTTATCGCCAGCCATGATTGGGGGCAAGTTGGCAGGGGTGTCTTTTTATGGGAAGCTGTTTTTTGGTTGGGACCCAGCGAGGAATGATATTCTGGGTAAAATGCTGAAAGGTTGGTGGAGAATCCGCACAGGATTCGTTTTTGTTCGCGAATCCATTTCATTTAAGTTGCTCTTGGAGATTTTGCATGTGTTGCCCATTTGTTGTTTGAATGCCAACGAGGTGGCTCTGTTTTTCTTGTGCATGATATGGATGTTTTTCGGGGCATTCCGTGTGTCTGAATTGTTGGTTGTGGGGAAAGCTTGTGGTGTAAGGGTAAATGAGGTGCAATGTCAAGGTGAGAGACTAGGAATCTGGTTGAGGTGATCAAAGACAGATCAACTGGGGAAGGGGAAGTGGAGAAAGGGGGAGTGTTGGAATCATGCCCGGTACGGGAATGGGACACTTTCAAGGAACACAAGTTGAGTCAAAGTGAGAGTGTATTTTGTCATGAGAATGGCACGGAGGTTACAGCTTTTCAGCTGTTGTCCGTTGTGAGAATGGGTCTGAAACACCTGAGTAGGCAGGCGGGTAACTCACTCGTTCAGAATTGGTGCAGCAACTGAGGCTGCCAGGCTGGGGTGGGATTGGGATCGGATCAGGCACATTGGCCGGTGGAGATCTAAATGCTGTGAGAGATATGTAAGGTCCTGATTTGGGTAAAGGTAGAGGCAGGCTTGAGGGGTGTTGAGAGGTTGTCGAGGTGTGGGTTTTGCATAGATGGGGTGGATTGTTGTTTTGCATGCTGACATTTGTTTTCTCTTTCCAGGTTGCATGAGTGGCCCAGAGACAAATAAGGTAATCATGTGGTTGGTCATACATTCTTTCATTCATTGGGCAGCTAAATATGCAGAGAAGCAGGTCTATGCACATTACATGATGGAGTTGCGGTTCTTGTTGACTAACTTATGGGGAGAAAAACTTTGGTGTAGTGAGGGTGTTTGAAAAGCATGAAGTGTTGCAGTGGGTTCATTGGTGGGGCAACAAAATGCCAAGAGAGTTTGTGCTGAGTGCCAGTGGAGGGGGGAGGGTGGAGAGTCAGATGCAGACTTGTCCACCCTTCCAGGGGTGAAAAAGAAGCACGTGAAGGATGACAGACTGGGGGAGGCCCGAGTCAGGCAGGGGATAAAAGAAAAGGGGGATGTGTGGGAATGGAAGCAGAAATTGGGTGATTGAAGGATAAGTGGTGGATTGAAGTGAGGATTGAAGAAAGGGAGTTATAAGGTTAAAGATAAAAAGTTGTCATTTAAGTTCCGGTTACATTGATGTTGTATTATGAATAGCAAGCCTGTCCTAATAAATGGCCTTTACACTAAAACAAGGGTTTCGGAGTCTGTGTCCCGGGGTAGTTTTTTAGTGTCTCGTTCATTCACACTCAAAATTGTCCAACAGGTAGGCCTTTTTCAGTTTTCAATTAATCAGTCGGAGACAATTGGATTCTGAGACACTAGCAGCCAAGTCACCTAGTATGGCACCTGATCTCAATGTATTTACAAAATGATGAGAAGTATTATAGTCCCCTCAAATACGGGATTGCATTGTTTGTCCATTTGTTGTGATTCATGAGGTTGGGAAGGGCTAAGTTGGAGGGTCAGCTGTGCAGCCATTGACGGTCTGGTCCTTATTGAAATATAAAACAGTGCGCGTGCAGTTATGCTATGTAGCGTTTAGTTTAATACTTATGGGCTGCCTTTGACCACACGAGAGCAGGTGGGTCGTCGTCCATCCACCCAGATGTATACTAAAAGTAAGTTTTAAGAACAGGCCTCAAGTGTTCTGCCCAGGGATATGTAGAGAACTACATGCAAAGACATTGAAGTGGCACCCTAATGTAATAGGGTGCTCTAGAGCCCAGGCCTAGCTCCAGGATTGTATAGGTGCCTTAACGCAGGAGAGGGTCATTTTTATCCCCTGTATGCACTGCTCCTGGGGTGGCAGCCCTGCACTGCGTCAACACAGAATAAGGCGAAAGGGATGTTCCCTATGTGCACATTCCCGCATATTCCCATGTGCATAACGGAAGCCCTGGGAAGGGTGCCTAGCATACCCCACCAAAGTTTTGCACCGAGGCAGATGCGTGTTCGTTCCAATTCGAACATAAAAAAGTGTTGTAAATTTATAAGTCGCAGGCTTATATTTTCACAAAATATGCTTTTTTCCCATCTACTAATGCGCAGACGCAAAAATATGCTTTTTAATCTATCCATAGGTCGATCTAACATCCCGTGACTAGAACGGTCGGTCGCCACATGAACCAAGCAAGTGCCCCTTCACCGCACGAGATGGCGCTTAATAGAAACTGACAATCAGGAGGGATGATTTGGGCTACCAGCAATGCGAAGAAATAGGCAAGAACGAATGCACTTGCTTTAATGTGACAATTTGCCTTAGTGTTTGAAGACTCGGTTGGCATTTCGTGTAACCCTTATTAAGTAGAGGATAAATATACGCTCGAAATGTGTACGTGATGACTGAGGAGTAGTATGTGGTTTATTCATGAGGACATAGACAATGTCTTGTGTGCCAGCTAATAGCCCAGCCTTCTAATTATACATACCATTATATGTAGAACATATTTGCCGCCGTATTTATAAATCACTCAGTCTTTAAGGGACAATAAAAAGCTTTGCAGCCAAACCATGCTCCAGACAAATACCCTTCTTCATTTTTATTACCATTGTAAAAATCCGTGGCCTTTTAAATAATTCAGGTTTATTCATGCACAGGCAGGAGTTACAACAGTCTCTTACTGCTCAGGGTAACCCACGGTGATTCAAAAACCTACGGAGTGTCACAATAAAACATAACACTTTTACCAGGCATAAAGCTTAGGAACAAACCAAGTGTCAAGTGCAAAAAGGGAAAAGAAGCAGAAATGGGTTATGGGCAAATTCAACTCCTATACAACTTAATTTTATGGGGCGATGAGCTTAGAACGAAAGGTTGCCATCCAAAAGAAAATGGCCTTAAAAGCTGTCGATACGTGTGCTTGAGGCGCCATGACTGACCACTGGTGTCTTCAACCTTGTGCACAGATGGATTCTTGGTAAATGGCAGCCAGGAGACAACAAAACACTATACCACAAACACGTCAATCTGGGTGCAGTACAATTTTCCAATCAAACGACTAAAAGAACAAAAACTGCATTTACTTCGACTGAATGGTACAACAAGTGCTTCGGCAGTAGTCAGTTAGGGCAAATATCGTTTTTGAACATTAGCAAAATGGAATGTTTTTCATCTCTATCTACAAATTTAGGGCAATATTTATGAAAAATGACGCGTCGCTGCGGCAAGGCTGCGATGCCTCAGAAAATGGTGCGCTGCAGTAAGACACTTCCTAGCGCCATGCATGCGCCTTATGGTACGGCGCATCATGTCGTAAGGTACCAAAATACGTTAACAAAATTGGATCCATGGGATGCACGCCTGCTTTGTGGGTCGCAAGCCAATGCTTACGTCTGCAAATCACTTTTGCATCACAGTGGAGTGCATTATGCATCAAAAATCCCTTAAAAAGTGATGCAATGAGGAAAACAAATCTTACCCACACCTCAAAAGGGAGAGATGGAGCCATCAGCAGGGGACAACAGAAGTCAGGACAACAATCCCAACAATCTCAGCTCCAGTCAGGATGCCCAGACAGAATCCAAGGAGAAGAGGAACATTCATTTCAGTGAGGAGGAGAATAAAATACTGGTAACAGAGTTGACAAGACATAAACATCAACTCTTTGTCGCCTCCAAATTGCCATCATGGGTAAAAGAAAATAGTTGGTAGTCCATAGTGGAAAATATAAACAGAGTAGGGCAAGCTAAAAGGACAGTGCCAGAGTGCAAGAAGTGCTGGCATGATTATAAGCATAGGACCAAGGAGAAACTGGCCAAAAACCTGCAGGCAGCCAAGCAGACCGGAGGAGGACCTGCGGACCAGGAGGAGCAGGTGGCATCAGTCATCCCAGCAGAGTTGGTGGCAGGAGTGGCAGGACAGGACAGTGATGGCTTTAAGGACCAACAAGACCAACAGGGTAAGTGTCAGCAAGGGACAATATACATAAAAATTTCATGCTGTGCAGCACAGCACGCTATGTTCCTGAGCTATACTGCGCTGTGTGCAAAGGAAAGGACAGGAATCACTCACAAGTTCTGTCATACATCATATAAATGTGAATCAGACTGCCCAGCAGAGTCTTCCTCCATCAACTTTGTCCATTCAATGTGTGATATGCTTTTTGTTCCACTACAAGTCCTGGTACTGGTGCTGCATAAGGGACCAGCACTACAAGTCCCACTATTCAAAGCAAACATACCTGGACTGGAACAGCACATCATACATGAACATTTCAACCCTACCCAACCATAGGTGGAGAATGCTGTTCCCCTTGTACCATGAGGTTACTATGGCTTATTTTTAGGGATTAGCTATAGGGGCACCCTGCAAGGCTTTGTGCTACACTATCCTACATGAATGTGAAAGGGCAGGAATGCACTGTACTTATGCAATAGAGTGCATTCCTGCCCTTTACCCCCACATTGCGGCACATATGGCTGCTTGCCTCCAATGCAGGGACCCTTGTAGCATGGTGCAAGTGTGCCTGTTTTGCATGCAGGGTTGTCATTGTGGAGAAAGGGGCACCTTTCTGCCCAAAAACAATCCTAAGAGGACTTTTACTCTTTCTATGTGTGTTGCAGAATGCAGCACACATGGCAAAATGAAAAACAAGATATTTTTTTTTCCCCCTCATTACGTCTGCTTTAGGGAGAGCATAAGCTTTTGTTGCTGCTTTTATGGGCCGATGAGCTTAGAATGAAAGGTTACCATCCTAAGGGATCATTAACTCTGGGGCAGCTACAAAATCCGTGTGTGCTGTTTTTGAAAAAACACTGCTATGCCAATGGAATGCCTCCTTGACATAGAGTAAGGCAATGCAACAACTTGTGCTGCTTTGACTTACTCCATATCTATGAGGCCATTCCAAGCCATACAAAGTGGTTTTACGCATCGTCATAGATATGGTTGAGAGGCTTGTACCACCAGAGCATCAAACAAAGTTATTTTCCGGTGGAACACACCTTGCATAAATATGCCCCACTGTGTCTATTATTTGGACCTTGCTGGTAATTCTTGCATGTCAAGCAATGGAATGGAATGGTGTTGACAAAGGATCAACTCCCCACCTGAGAGTGGCTTCAGCTATCGTGTATGTGAAGTCTCATCATGTAAGCTCATGCGAATAGCTATGTGTGCAGTCATTAGCATGAAACTACATTGCATGCAGCGGTCATGATGTGTTGGGTGAGAGCACACAGGTGGTGTCTGACAAGTTTGAGACCACATTACTTCCTGTGAACTACAAATCTAAACTTGGGGTGGTGGTGAATGCAAGTGTGGCACACCAGAGGAGCATGATTGCTTTTCGGAAGAATAGATGGTGTGTGTGCCTGTTGTACCACTGGTAGTGTTGTGCAGTGTAGAGGTGGCTGACCCCATGGATCTGGCACTATGTCTGAATGGGAAGACATTGCATTTTAAGGAGGTGAGTTGTGATGTTGTGACACGTGTACTACAAGGTATTCTGAGACATACTCATGCACTACTGTGTCTGATTGTTTCACACTCGTTGTAGAAGCTGTGAGGGGATATCATAGAAGAGGACAGAAGAGTTCATAGGTGTCCTACATCTTACATGGAATATGGACCTGGGTGAAGATGTATCACGTGTGGGAGCTGGACAAAGAAATGTCTGACTACGACTGTGACATATGTCAAAACAGTAATTAAGTGAATCATCTTTTACAATTGCATATGGTTACCTTCATTGTTGATGTTGTGTTCAAATGAGATTCCATGTACGATCCCGGTAGCATCAGTATGTGACAATAATTAGTGTCCCTGCATCTAACTCAGCAGTGACAGAGGACACATGTACAGGTACAAGTGAGCGGGCCTAATTAAAGGAAATGTGATGCTCTGCAGATAACCAGCTCTTGCAGTGACAAAATGGGGTGAGTGTCAGTGTTCGAAAATATCTTAGATAGATTGGGCATATCACCTCATAATTATGATACAGTGATTGCTCTTCTGAACTATGATAACAACTGTAAGTGTAATGACTTTACATGTGTTCACCCAAATAGGCAAACCTTTGATATGTACATACTGTAACGCATGCCTGCACTATAGCCAGGTTGCTAGCTAGGTAGAGTTGTGAGGATGTGTGTCAAATATGAACCCTTGGCCACAATAATATATATTATGAATGTAAGACAGGACAACATGACAGGTTGGGGTGGTGTGGAGTGTGTAAGGCAGACTGCAGGATCCAATCTGTTACAAGAACAAACCAAAAACACTGTCCCCGGAGATGAGGGCTGAGTAGTGGCTAGAGGGGATGCAGGACCCTTTTGACTTTGTTCAATTTACACAGTAGTGGTGTCAGAAGTGACAAAATACTGAGTATAGCCTTCTATTTAAAGGAGATAATAATCCACAAGGCAGATGTGTACTGTACCTCAACTCACCCTCAGAGGCAGGGTAGGCCAGCAAGTTGTGTAACTGTGTTGCTATGACTGTTATGACAAGGAAAGTCACCCTTCACACACATTAGTTGTGTAAACAATGGAAAGGTATTGCCATTAAAAGAGCATCAACAATACAGCTTTGCCTTATTTCCTACAAGTAACATGTGTCTTAGACTGCAATGTTGAAATAAAAGTGGATTGACAATAAGCTCTGGATGTCAGCAACATTACACATGTCAACATCTAGCATAGGTTGCCAGTAATATATTGCTGTTACATTGCAGAGGGAGAAACAACAACCCCTGACCAGCAGCCTGTCCTGGATGACCAACCTGTTGGGGAAGACATCATGGCCCCCATGGACAATGACACCTTCCAGCAATTCTTGGACTCTAATGGAACACCTTCTCTAGTCACGGCAAGGGATGCTTGTTGCTGGGTACCAGAGGATCCGCCTACCCCATGACATGCCCCATCTGTCTTCCCAAGCCCAGTTCTGGACTCCCAGGACCCCCAAGTTGCCTTCAAAGGCTAGCAGTAGGAGTCCAGTGGCAGCTGGCAGCTGGCAGGCGAGGATATCAATGTCACCTTCCTTTCGCTCCATAGAATGGAACAGTCCCTGGCTTACATTGCTGGTGCCATTGCGCAGAGGCCACAACAACATCCCTGCCAGTGTGACGCCAGTGACGTTGCCACACAGCTGGGGGCCATCTGCAACACCCTTCAATCTATGGAGTGCAAGCAGGACTCCTACACTGCAACCATGTATGCCTTCCACAGTGACCTTGTTAGTTTGTTGGCCTGCCGCCGGGCCACCTGTGCTGTGCTGCCTTCCTTCCTGACTCAGACAAATCCAGCTGGAGACAGGAGAGCCACATCCTCTGCCCCTGATGTGTGTGTGCCTCTGATGCCTCCTGAACAAACACCACAACCCTCAGGGGAGGCTCAACACACATCAGAGGATGAAGATATAGACTGGACCACTTTCCCCTGGAAAACTGCCCATTAACATTTGTCTGTGCCTCTTGGCCAGTTTCCCATTGGACCTGTGTGAGTTATCATGCCATCGCCCTTGTCACCTGGAACTGTCTCCTTGATTATGCCCACCTGTTAAGCTCATCCACTTGTGAACTGTTGATGATGCCTACCTAACAACATGTCACATGCCATGTAGCCCCTGTGGGCCCTGTCTGGACATCTTTTGGGCTCAAATAATTTTGTAGTTTTGCCCCAAGAACTGCTGCATGTGATCTGACATTGTACACACCTGTAAGTAAATGCACTACCATTAACCTGTGTGTTGTCTGTCTGAGGTAGATGGGACTAACTAGAACATGGAGGGTGTGTCAATATACAAGACACTTCTTTGCTTCTTAAGGTAACTATGTCACAACCCACATCACATGCTCTGGGTGGACATGGGCAATGGTCCACTGCCTGGGCATTATGTGGTAAGTTCAATTTAACTATTGTCATGGTGAGACAAGAGCCATTACTAACTTTACAGCCACCCAGTGAAAAAGCCTAACTATTCACAGAAATACCTACATGCTAAAAATGGGTTCTATGAGGTATGTGAGCCACTAGCACGGTATCATACAACCAAAGATATCATGGTGAGTGAGCAAACCAACATGATCACACATGCATATTCCTGCCTAATTGCTTACATTGAAGAAATCTCATAAGTACCATATTAATGCATGCATGGCACTGGCAAAGCACATATACTAATGGCCAGTCACATTAAGATATTTCATCATAGATATCCCACTGAAGGATGTGGGAGCCCTGTGTCACACCTTGGATATCAGTAAGCATAAACTACAACAGCTACGTACTAGTGGTCTGGTGTCAAATGATGAACGGTGCCTTAAAGCACACTGGGATACGTAGGGTCAATGTGTTCCTCTATCTCTGAGACCACTCTCATGAATTGAGTGTGTGCGCAGCTACACGTCTTTATTTGAATATACACAACAACAAAAATAATTAGGAACCACGTTACACACCCATTAATCAAGTTACATATCCCAGGGAGGGAGGAAATAGGAGATTTATGGTTTAATAACTTAGCAAGTATTGGCGCACAGTCACATGCAGGAAGTCTCCCACTTATCAAGTACTCAAAGCAAGGAAGATTGAGGGTATCCAGGCAGATGGGGCCCACATCTCTTATTAACAAACAGCTAACAACAATGAGCTCCTACTACAATGATGCAAGGGTGAATGTGGAAGTGATTGTCACCACTGTGTGTCCCAGCACATCCAGTAATAGGTAATCTTGAGTGTCAGAACCATCCATACTATACATGTAACATCTAGTAAACAGACAGTACAACAGTGGTTGACTTTCTGTGTTGGTCTGTGCATAAAATCACATGAAGAGGAGGGCTCACTCTCCCACACAGTTTGTGAAGATTAGCTAAGGCCTCACACAAAGTTACACACCATATATACAATGGAGGCACTCAGTACATCACATACCCAACTCATCGTAAGCTGTGCTGAGAAATTTTCAGCATGAAATTAATACAAAATTGTGAAATATTTATAACTCCAATTTTTGCAATTATAAAAATATAAAACTAACCTATACTAACTCAATATATACAATCTAAACCTAAAAAATATACTAAACATCAATCTCTGCCCACTAAAATTCCAGTAATTATACTAAAAACTATTAAACACTTAACTATAAAAACATCAACATTTGGAAACCTTACTACACTAAAACTATCCTAAACACTAACTAATTTGATAACTAACTATGTAATAAAATAATAACTAACTATAAAACCCACCCATCCCTATAAGGTCCAAAACAATGTTCACAGCAGGTGTGACATTTGGAGCAGGGCCTCCTCAATATTATCCTGTCTTTGTCGAAGAGTGGCCTGCTTCTGCTTGATTTCCTGCAAGGTTTTGCACATTTTTCTTAGTTCCCTCAATATAGAATAGTTAAATACAGAGCCACTCCTCTGGCTGGGACTCCTGGCATGTATGGTTGTTGGTGGTGTTGCTCCTGAGGTTGCCACTGGTATGGGAGCTGGTGTGGGGCTTGTGAATAGCTTGTAGGTGCTGTGACTCTTGATGCAGATGTGGGCCATCCTTTGTTTGTGAAGAATGTTGGACATTCCATGCCCCTGCTGCCTTTGCAGGTGTGTACCTATGTCCCATGCACCTGTACCCCTTTGCAACTTTAGGAATATGGAGGTACTGGTCCCGCCGCATTTCAAAGGTTTTGCGTGTCTCTGCAGACATATTATCTAGGGTGGTAATGGAAAAGCTTAGCTAGCAAAAGCAGCACATGTACAGGATGTTACTTTATGACACATACATATGTGCATGACCAGACCAGCTCAATTATTTGAAAAGGATATATATGGCCAATATACTGTCCCAACATTGGCCATCCTCCAGTCGATCAAGTAAACTAGCATCTTCTGCCATACATATGGGTTTACTTTATGTAAATATGCACAATTTGTACTTACACAATATCATACATAACCATGATTCTAACTCAGGATGAGGTATAGATTTCAAATAGGACACATGGTCCACGGAGTTTCACATACCCATATGTAAGAGTCGTTAAGGTATACAATCCATGTAGCATTTCTGACTTAACTTAGTCAGCGTCAGGTTGCCCTTACACAGATATGTGTATGACAGCTATCTCCTTCAAAGCATGACTGGTATAACTTTCAGTTCTGTAGCCTCAAGCAAATGTAAGGAAATGTGACATGTTGCCTCGAGTTGTCCCTTGTAGCCAATAACCTGCTTATTTCAACATGTCCCAATCTGCACATCACTTCAAACTTGCATTTGCCTGCACACACTATGATTTATACAGTGCTTCTCAGGAGTACATATCTACATGCATAAGCACACATCAGAGCGAGTACTTTGTTGCGTTTCCTGCAGACACCCTTGCAGCACAACTCTGAGTGAGGCTCAGGTACACCTGAGGCTCAATCATAGCAAACATCCTCACGGTAGGCCAAGTAAAAGGACTTTTAGGTATCCACATAATGATGAACTAAAACATGAACAGTCACACATGTTCCCATGTCATCTGTTGTTTGTCATGGATCCTTTGCATTAAGAACCTTTCCATTTTATTAATGTTGCTAATGGCATGACAACATTGGTCACATTGTTGATGACTAGCCTGATGGCACCCATAACTGCTTTGCATTATATGTATTTTGTCTGGCATACTGCTACAGGGAAAGGTATGTTGTTGAGCGCCAAATGAGGGCTAACACAGCTGGTATGTGTGCATACCCTTAGGGTCAGTCAAACAGATATACGGTTAGCTTGGTAGACCTAAAGTATGTGCCATTTAAGGGTTGAGTATGCAGCATGTAAAGGCAAAGCAAGTGGCATATTGACACACCGTGTGCATCAGATTCCATCATAACTACCCGTACATGCATACTAAGAGTGTTTGTGTGAAATATTGCACAACTTCTGTACCCGTGTCAACTCTTCAAAACCGGTTTTTAAACAAAAACAACCGACCATTAGCTACACATGCTTAGCAACACACATTTCACTGTGCTTCTACGTTTGTCAAACTTAATAGTATAGCTTGCTTTCATGTCTGCTGAGAGCTAATGTGTATATTTTGAACACAAATATATTCTGCAACAGGTGATGGTCAGTGTGCCCAATGCCATTTGATTATATGTGTGTATACATTATCAAAATGCTACCATGCTTACATCATGTGTGGATGCTTACATACACCCTGCATTCACAATGGGAAGCTTCCTTGTTCATTCCCAATTAATATGAGGTCATGTTACATTGTGTTTCACATACTGACAGCAATTTGGCAGTAGGTGATCATTCCTTACCACAACACATCACAATGTCACATGTAACTTACATCACACACAGACATAAACATTCAACAAACATTAGGGTCATAGAAAGCGTCCACGCCTCTATGGGTGAATGGTCGGTGTCCCCCTGGAAAACATGATTTTGAACAGAGCATTGTAAACAGTGTGTTAACGTATAGTTACAGGTACATCATGTAAACAATGCTAGCCCAGATTTCGAGATTTACATAACAGCTAACATTCAAATGTAGGATTATGGCAACAACATTGAACACAATCATCAGCATGTATCACAGAACTGGCTTGAGTATGTAGTTCAGATGTATCCAACTTCACATGGATGAAGCATGGCGCAGGCATGTGATGTATGAATACATAGTTATTTGGGATGCATCATGCCTGAGTACATTGCACTATGACACGTTGCTGCACTGGCTTGCCTTAAAGTGAAAGTGCTGGAATGTGCCATTTGGATACCATATGGTGCATTCCTTTTATTTCACCATGCGCTTATGCCATTTCAGCAGCCTTGCCCCAAACCAGGCCCCTTGCATCAAGGCTCAAGGATGTCTGTGTTGCAGGCTGCACTTTTATGTGAAGGAATGGCCTTATGCCTGTCCCTAAAACATCCTGTGAGCCAGCGCCATCTTCTACGTGTGCTGCAAAATGCAATATGAATAATACAAGGAGGTATAAAGAAAAAGCACAGCATTGCACATCCCCTGAGGAGATGTGAGCTTTTGACTCATCACAAATTACACAGTGCATTGTAATTTTGGTGAAGCATAACAAACAATGGGTTTTGCAGAGGGTCAGCGAGCACAACATCCATGTAAGGCCTACCTGACACATATCTATGAGGCCAATCTAAGCCATGTAAAGTTGCTTCACATTGCCTCACAGTTATTGTTGATAGATTAGCACCAGCCCTGCATCATTAAAAATGATGCAAATGTGCAACACACTCTCAGTTGTATGCCTCCAACCTTTTTTTTAACATTCATTATGTACATAATTTTATTTCATTTTGATTAACATTTTGGATGTCGCAAACATTCAAAACAAGATTTAAAATGATGTACCGTACATGCTATTGTTTAGCAGCTATGAACTAGCTACTTCAAATACATCAACAGGATTAACCATACATACCAACTGGTCAAACAATTTTCAAGCCAAGGAGCTCAATGAGATCGACCTCCCATAAAACTAGGTCAGCGCACCTATGCTTCAAATGAGAGGTCGCCCGGTCTACCTCAATATATGGATGTGATGCACTGTATTTAAGCAATATGGGGCATTCCTGTCCTTTCCCCAGCGCTGTTGCCATTTTGACTGCCAAGCTCCAACACAGACATCCTAACAAGATGGTGCAAGGGTGCCAGCATTGTTGGTAGGATTGTTTCTGTACAGAAAGAGGCACTAGCTGCACAGACACAATCTACAGAGGCATTTCCCTCTTTCCATGTGTGCAACAGAATGCAGCACACCTGGAAAAAAGGACAAAACTTGTAGAAATAAAACTATTTCTACTTCTTTTGCCTGTCTTATGCATTCCCAGGTTTACTAATTCTTGTCAATCTGGGAATGAGTCAAAGCCCGTGGGAGTTGAGTGGGAAAACCCACTCCAATGCCCATGGAATGCCTCCCAGGTGCAGAGTAAGGCAATGCAGTGAATTTGAATTTATTTGATTCGGGTGTACAGCAGCACACATAGATAAAGCACTAGGAGTCACAGCATTATTTAGTTCACAGTAAAATGTACCACCACAGTCACATCCATTCCTGCATGTAACAGTAGCATCCTTGCCTCATAGGGTAAGTCTGCCTGCATTGGGTCTATGTAGCCAGTCAAGCACCTGCACATGTAAAGAGCCAGAATGTTGAAGTGTCATGTTTATTACCTTAGTAATCTTGTTATGTGCTTGCAAACATTGCAGAGGCATAGGGAGACTGTATGTGCTGCAATGTGTGGCCATACCCATTATATGCCCCTCTGTTTACTCCCACACGACATCATGTAAACTTTATTGTATTTGAGATATATAAGAGGGCAACATACATTGTGAACTACAAGACAAACTCTTTAATTACACACTGTTTGGTACTGCACTCACTTTGGACTGTGGCAGAGGGTCTGTAGCTGAACACACTGTAGTTGCACTCACAATCTCTGCATGTTTAGACTGTTACACATTGCAGACTTTCTGTTGTATACGTCTTGCACAGGCATGTTCCACACATTGTGTTATCATATATATATATATATATATATATATATATATATATATATATATATATATATATATCAGAAAGCATGACGTAGATCTGTGGTGAGAATGTCACACAATAACAGAACTCCCCCTCATATCATAGCTCAAGGATGGACAGTGATTGGCCCGGTCCTGACGGATATCTTGAATCTTCAATGTCCAGGAGATCAGTCCCTGGTCAGTGGAAGCACACTGTAGTTGAACCACTGCTAAAGAAGGCCACCTTGGATTCTGCAGACTTCAAGAAATATAGACCCATATCCTTAGTACCTATGCTGGCCAAAATACTAGATAAGCATATTAATATTCAACTCTCCACCTTTCTGGAAGCACATTACTGCCTTCATCCTACACAAACGGGGTTTAGACCCCGCCACAGTACAGAAACGGCATTGATTGCAGTCTTGGAAGAGGCAAGGAAGTCCATGGATCAGGGACACACCACAGCGGTCATATCTTCGGATTTGAGTGCGGCCTTCAATACCGTAGACCATCAGGTGCTGAGTCTAAGGATGAGGAACATCGTAATTGACGGGTTAGCTCTCGCATGGCTTATATCCTTCTTAGAGGGCAGATCATATCAGGTCCTTGATCGATCCTATTTTTCGGACAAATTTTATTCCAGTTATGGTGTGCCTCAGGGCTCATCGCTTAGACCTACACTTTTTAATATATATATGGCACCACTGGGCGAATTAGTGGAATCCTTTGGACTATCTCTGGTGTCTTACGCAGATGACACCCAATTGGTGGTTTCCTTTTCATCTAACGCTGATTTGGACGGCTCCTCACTGTCCTCCTGTATACATGCTGTTACAGGATGGATGATGGACAGTAGATTGCTACTAAATGGTGCTAAAACAAAGTTAATGATCTTGGGCCATGATCCAGGCCCAGGTAAGTCGCTTAGGATTCCAAGTGCACTGGTTGATTTCCCTCCTCCAAAGAAACACATCAAAGGCTTAGAGATATGGTTGGATCCCGTATTAACGCTGGATCAGCATGCTAAGTATATATCGGCCACTTGTTTTGGCTTGCTGAGACTCTTGAGGAAGGTTTTTATAATCCTTCCATCTCTGACAAAAAGGCTTATATATTCAAGCAATTATTCTTTCTAGACTTGATTAACGCAATGGTTTATTTCTCATATGTGAAAAAGAAGCTGCAGCTGGTACAAAATGCCTGCCTTCTCCTAGACATCCCCAGACGTTCCTCTGTGAACTCAGCATTTGTCTCATTACACTGGTTGCCTATAGAACAGCGAATTAAATTTAAGGCTTTGTGTTGTATCCACAGGTCTCTTTACAATAGAGGCCCCTGTACTAAAAACCCTTGCCTCTTTTTACAAGCCTACCAGAGATCTTAGATCGGCCTCTACAGCTTTGGTCACCCTACCTAGAGTTAAAAAAGCTAGATGGAGTGGTGCCACTATGGCATATCAGGGAGCCAAGCTGTGGAATTCCCTTCCCCTCAGACTTCGACTCATAAGCCAGGAATACAACTTTCGTAAGGCACTTAAAACTTGGTTGTTTTAGAATGGACTGTCCTCTATGCTTAGTTTAGGTTTGGCCCTTTAGCGCTGGGAAGCCCTAGGGTATCCATGCGCTTTACAAATTTCTATAACATAACATAACATAACTTCTGAATAGGTGAGTGAGCCATCATGCACCACTGCAGTGAAACATGGTTAAACAGTCCTTAGTACTTGTGATGTTCAAGTAAGGAGATGCTGCCATCACACATGATGTGTATCTTACCCTTGTCAATGTTAGTAGCACTACATGGACTCTGAGCGCAGGAATTTGTGTATGTCTCCTGGTACAAGGGGATTGCACTCTCTGACACAGCTATATGTAATGGCACACACTCAACTTGCATTTCACCTTTGGGTGGATAGTATATTTGTGATCTACTCAACAAGGCACCTGTACACTCAGGCCAGAGGTGCACAACTCTTGTCATGCTAAGGTAAGTACACATCTATATCACTCCATCTCACCATGTACATTAACTTGCATGTATTCACATGGAATTTGTCTGGCTTTTGATTCAAGTGAAATCACACTCTTGACATCTCAGTATCCTTCACACTTTTATATCTTTGCATATAACCTTTCCAATGCCATAGTGCTCTGGATATTTACACACTGTACAATGTATTCTCATCATGTTGTATTTTTACGGCCCCATAGCCCTCATTGCTTTGCTGAGCCATGCGTGTCAAAAGTGTCTTCCATCTACTGTATTATGATGAGGTACATGTGGCATTGTAGCCAGGAACTAGTTCACAAGTGCTTTGTTATGGGGTAGGAACAAATCCCTGTAGGAGTTCTTTCCAAGTTACTGCTTTTACATGTTTGCAAGACTAGGCCTTTGCCCATGACAAATTTCACTCATGAGCCTGATGGTACCTACTACAACATGAGTGAAACACACTGCAATGTGAGATCATTCTCAGGTTTGGGAGTTTGTGGTTTGTATTCCTAAATTCACTGTACCATCTGTTGTACACATAGCTGCTGCACACCACAGCCAGACAACTAGCTGCGCAGCTGTTCACTGCTTAAGTGCAGTGGGAGTGTAATGATACAGTCAGATATTGAAATATATCATGGCAGGCCAGTCCCTTTAATGCAGTACACCTGCTTGACATAGTACTTCTGTATGTTTGCAAATGATAGACGTGAGGCATGGCACAATGTTTGAGGCCTATTTCTAGTTGCTAAGATGTGGGTGAGTTTATGTTTACTGGGACAGTGACATACATGGCAACACAAATAATTGATGCAATCTTTTATTTCCATGTTCAACTTTACAATTATGTTTGGCACATTCAGTCTGTAAAAAGTACATGTAAGACAAGAGAAGGAATTTTGCACAATGTGAGTGAGTCATCTATTCCCAGCACTGTATTTTGGAACTCTCCTCCGTCCTCATCTTGCATTGGGACCTGCTTATCATAGTCCATCTCCCATGGCACATTTGTCCTTAAACAGATGTTGTAGAGGATAACACATACTAGTTTGATCTTGCAGACCATACGAGGGGAGTAAAGCAGTCGGCCCACTGACATGTCCAGAAATCTGAACCTGGACGTCAGCACATCAAAGCTTCTCTTCACAATGGTGCAAATCTTGACCAGTGCCTGGTTGTATTTTTGTTCCGGATCAGTGTGGGGTTGTGCTACTGGGGTCCTTCTGTTCATAGTCACAGGACAATGGGGTAACTATACTGTGTTTCACAAATGATAGCCAAAAACAAATGGCATAACGTACAACACACACACTCAGTCAATGCACACTAGTCAGACCTACACTCCCTTTGGACAGTGCTAGGATGTCTTATGGTCAGTACATTGTAGCAGCACACATATTTTCAATATGTGCACACTGCTCCCCTTTGCTAGCTTTGTTTGGTGTATGTTTTGCCCAAGCACATGGTGTTGAAGTGCACACACATTCTGGTCTACATGATGTTGTGCTGGGTTGAGTGTAACACCTAGCTACAGACCTTTGGGATAGGGCTAATTCAAGTTCAGGAGATGTGAGTGTTTTGATGTTTCTAGTGACTGTGACATGAAATAACAAACAGAAAGTTTGTGTTTAAACAGTTATTTACATTGTGCAGAAATGAATCAAAAAATCTGATTTAGTACATCCTTAAATATCACATTTATGAGTAAAAGTATTGGACAATGTGGCTGCGTGGACTTCTACCCTCAATTGTTGGTAAGTTTTTTCTCTGTCCTCCGTCTCCTCCGCCTCCTCTTCCTTGGCTTTCTGCTTCTCTTGGGGCATGTCCCATGGGACATTAGTCCTCACACATATGTTATGTAGTCTACAGCAGACTGGTATTATTTTGCACACTATGGGGGGGAGTATAGCAATCTCCCTTTTGACATATTTAAGCACCAGACGTGAGTCTTCCAGGCATGAACATTCTCTCTACAATACGCCTGGTCTTGCCCAGTGCCTGGTTGTACAGGCATTTAGCCTCTGTCTGGGGATGTCCAACTGAGGTCATGACCCATGGTTGCAGGCCATAGCATTGATCAGCTGAAATAAAAATAAATAGACAATGATTAGGGTGATTGATACACCCACATCCCAAAACATGTCTGTTATGTGAACTGAATGACCCATACATATTTCCGCCAGTATTTGACAATATTTGATACATATACATTTGCTCATTTTATTCCACACATCTCTCCCAGTTCTCTGTGTCACATCAACATTTGTGCATGCCCTGATATTTTTGACACTGCCACAATCAGGCAATAACCTTTGGGCAGTAGCTTAGTGTTAGAGGTGGTTTGAAAAGTACATTGCCACTGTAGGTTATGTGTACCCACTGCACATGCAAAGTGACAGTAAATTGTTTTTATTTTTGCCCTTTTGGACATCCCTAGGAAGGCTGTGCCAGTGCCAATCTGTTTCACACTCACACAAACACATGTCCATGTGGAACCACTGATGTTGTTGCTGTAATACCTGACAGTGACAGCCTGTGATTTTTTACACTTACTTTAGCATGTGATTTTGGTGAGTTCATGGTGTGCATTCGAAACATGTTCCATGGATAGTTGTATTATTTTTTGTAAGCCTTCAGCTGCTGCTTTTTATCAGTCAATATGTCATGGTGCACTGGGTATGACAAATAGGTATTGCGGTGTGGGTCATCTCTAAGTGGGCACCCTGATGTTGGAACTAAGGGCCTGATTTAGGTATTGGCAGAACGTTTACTCTGTCACAACAGTGACAGATATCCTGTCTGCCAAAATCTAAATCCCTTCATAATAAATGGGATTTAGATTTTGGCGGACGGGATATCTGTCACCGTTTTGGCAGAGTAACCTCTCCACCCAAATCTAAATCAGGCCTTAAGATCTTTCTACCACAGAGCTTGACATAATACACTGGTCTTCACACGTATGTGTTTAACTGTAACTTGTAGTGGATTGTGTACCTCTATACAATCATTCTATCATGACTACTGTGGCAAAGGAATATTGAGATTAGTATCCTGAGTACACTGTAGTGCCTTGTCTAGGTTGCATTAAAATCTCTGTTGATGATTAATGAATACTATGGGGGTCATTCTGACCCCGGTGGGCGGCGGGAGCCGCCCGCCTGGAGGGAGCCGCCATATGGCCGCTCCGCGGTCGAAAGACCGCGGAGGCCATTCTAGCTTTCCCGCTGGGCTGGCGGGCGACCGCCAGAAGGCCGCCCGCCAGCCCAGCGGGAAACCCCTCCCCACGAGGAAGCCGGCCCTGAATGGAGCCGGCGGAGTGGGAAGGTACGACGGGTGCAGTGGCACCCGTCGCGAATTCCAGTGTCTGCAAAGCAGACACTGGAATTCAAAGTGGGGCCCTCTTATGGGGGCCCCTGCAGTGCCCATGCCATTGGCATGGGCACTGCAGGAGCCCCCAGGGGCCCCACGACACCCCTCACCGCCATCCTGTTCCTGGCGGTCGGAACCGCCAGGAACAGGATGGCGGTGAGGGGGTCGGAATCCCCATGGCGGCGCAGCTTGGGGGATTCCCAGGGCAGCGGAAAACCGGTGGGAGACCGCCGGTTTTCCTGGTCTGTCCGCGGCCAAACCGCCGCGGTCAGAATGCCCTGCGGGGCACCGCCAGCCTGTTGGCGGTGCTCCGGCCGACCCCGGCCCCGGCGGTCCTTGACCGCCGGGGTCGGAATGACCCCCTATGTTTGGCAAAATTGTGTTAGGGTTTGTGTCTTCCACATTGCAGAATTCATATGGTTTTCTTTGTGCAACCCACACCGCAGAACAGGTGAACCAACACATTGTTTGCATCTGTTGATTTGGCTGCCGCCCTGAATGTATGCCTGCATGTGAACTATCAGTATGGCTGAGACATATCTGTGTCTTGCACTGTTAATGGCACATTGTTATCTATTATTGGCATTTACCCATGTATGGGGCATACACTGACATTGCATGGTACACAGCCTTTCAAAATTCTTCTTCCTATGTTGTTCCTGGCACTTTAATCAACATACCAGTATACTGGTATGTGTTACATACTATCTCATTTCCACAACATTTGTTCTCAGTCCCCTAAATAGGATGAGTGTAGACTGCTATGGAGAGTAGGTACATCAGTGAGGAAACAATTATCTCACACTTCTCTATTGTGTTGGCTTTGTACTCATATTGGCTTTTCTTGGCTACCACATTTTTAAATTGTAATCCATTACCTGGTGCAGATGATGGTTTCATTCATTCACACATAGTGAAATGACACATTAGTAGTCACTGATGTTCTGTAGCTACTGCCATTGATAGATTAGTGAGTACATAACAATGTGGAAATCATTGTGTACATGTTGCAGTACCTTAGGCCCACTATGTAGACAGAGCCCAAGGGCATATATATTTTGAAAAGTGGCACTGTACAGTGCAGCAAATCACCTATCAGGACTGCACTGTGTAAGTAAAATGTGGCCATACAACACAGTCCTGACTTTTCAAGCTATACTGGCACACTATACGCTGCACAGCACAGAGACAAGCACACTTTCAACATGACGCTTGTGTGTCTGCATTTCATGGAGAATTGATTTTGTGCCGGAAGGACCCCCTTCCTGCACAGCATGTACCCTTGGAGGCCTGATTATCTATGTCTGTGCTCCATGGAATGCACCACACCTAGGGGCATATTTACAAGGCATGTGTGCTGTGAGCACCACTTTTTTTTAGCACTCCAGCGGCCCAGACTATAGAACCATACCCATGAGGCCACGCAAAGCCACTTTGCATAGCTTTCCTTGGCCTCATAGATATGGAGTAACGCAAAGCAATGCAAGTCACTGTGTTGCCTTACTCTGTGCCAGTGAGGCATTGATTGGGCATTGCAGAGGGTTTTCCCATGAAGCACTCATGGATTTTGACACACTACCAGATTTACAAGGTGTCGTAAACACGGAAATGCATAAAATCATATGCATCCCCAGGGGAGGCGTAACGAGGACAAATATATGACACTTTTCCTTGTTTTTTCCTCTTTCTATGTGTGCTGCATTGTGCAGCACACATAGAAAGAGGAAACACTTCAGTGGATTGTTTCTGCGCAGGAAGGTGCCCCTTCCTGCACAAAAACAATCCTGCATGCAACAGACACTCTTTCATCATAATGCAAGGGTGCCTGCATTGGCGCTAGGCAGCCAATCCAGCGTCAGTGCATGGGGAAAGTATAGGAATGCACCATATTGCATAAATATGATGCATTCCTACCATTTCCCTATGGGGCAGGGAAGTGCAGCAACGAATTCCTGTAAATATGCCCCATAGTTTGCAAGTGTATTGGGTGACTTAAGTTATCTTCCCATGCTACACATGACCTGGGAAGAGCAATTGATGTGCCTCATTTCACAGTTTACCTGATGAGGGACAAATGGCATGCCTCATGAACACACACATAACCACAGTGATGCAACACTGCATTTTGCATAGTGTTGCATTGCTGTGGATCTTTGCACCATTCAAAGGCACACACAGTAGCTTTGCCTATCTTCACATGTGGGACTTGGGAGTTAGCATTGCACATGTGCCATGCTGCAATATACAAGTATGAAGCACACCCATCATAAATATGGCCATATCTCTGTCAGCAGACACAGAGATAGCTATTTTGTCATACATTATTTACTGTTAGTAGGTCTGTTATGTTCTTGAGATGCACTTACCAACAAGTAGGTCATTCCCATATCGCCCATTCTGGAAGCACTCATTGATGATGGAGTGCCTGAAGGTGAAAGCATCATGAGCACACCCAGGGTACTTGGGACAGCACGACTGTAAACATCCCCAGATGGTCCCCAATTGCATGGACATTGATGGAGCATGTGTGCTTTGTATTGCGATACAGATGTGACATTGCAGCAGGAGGAACCAGTTGCACATGTGTGCAGTCCATAGGCCCAAAGACATGTGGGAACTCTGCAATTAAATATATGCCTTGCTTGGTGTCCAGCCGCTGTTGTTGTGTCTTGGGGACAAGTAGGTACTGTGGTGTAAGGTTGATGATTACATCCAGGACAGAGGGTAGGAATGCAGAAAAAGATGGCTGGGATATTCCTACTAGTCTGGCTGTTGTGCTTTGAAACTACCCAGATGTGAGCATGTGGAGAACTGCTGTTAGACCGGACAGCCTTAGGGTTGTCACCCCTAAGTTTTTGCCTGCCTCCCTCCACCTTTTGACACTGTTTTTGCTAGTTTTAGGACTCTGCGCACCTTACCACTTCTAACCAGTGCTAAAGTGCATATGCTCTCTCCCTTATAACATGGTGACATTGTCTCATACCCAATTGGCTTATTTAATTTACTTATAAGTCCTTAGTAAAGTGCACTACATGTGCCCAGGGCCTTAGATTAAATGCTACTAGTGAGCCTGCAGTACTAATTGTGCCACGCACATAAGTAGCCCCTTAACCATGTCTCAGTCCTGTCATTTCAAGGCCTGTGTGTGCAGTTTCACGGCCAATTCGACTTGGCATTTAAATGTACTTGCCAAGCCTTAAACTCCCCTTTTTCTACATATGCGTCACCCCTAAAGTAGCCCCTAGGTAGACCATAGGGCAAGGTGCTATGTAGAGAAAAGGCAGGACATGTACCTGTGTAGTTTATATGTGCAGGTAGTGTAAAACTCCTAAATTCATTTTACACTGCTGTGAGGCCTGTCCCTTTCATAGGCTAGAATTAGGGTTACCCTCATATACGGTTTGAGTGGTAGCTTCTGATATTTAGGATGGCCAGAATGGTAATACAAAATCCTGCTCACTGGTTTAGTTGGATTTAATATTACTATTTTAGAAATGCCACTTTTAGAAAGTGAGCATTTCTCTTCACTTAAATCCTTCTGTGCCTTACAATCTAGGTCTGGGTAGGTTAGTTGACAGCTCCCTTGTACATTTCACTCAGACCACCTCAAACACAGAATACTCAGTCACACCTGCACATATCTGCATACTGAATGGGTCTTCCTGAGCTGGGAGGGTGGAGGGCCTGACACTTAAATGTCAAAGGACAGTGGCCTGCCGTGACACAATGGACTGCCAAACCCCCTACTGGGATACTGGCAGACAGGATGGAACTGAAAGGGGACCTTGTGCACTTCAAAGCCACTCTTTGAAGTCTCCCCCACGTCAAAGGCACATTTGGGTATTTAAACCGGGTCTCTGACCCTACCAACTCAGACACTTCTTGACAAGAAACCTCCTGGGAAAGAAACTCTGACCAGAACCTGCAACCTGCCAAGAGAAGCTGCCTAGTTGCCCAGAGTACTCACCTGGACTACTTTTCTGTTGCCCTGCTGCCTTGCTGGCCTCTGGCTCTGCTGAGAAGTGCTCTTCAAGGGCTTGGATAGAGCTTGCCTCCTGTTGCTGAAGTGTCAGGGCCAAAAAGACTTCACCTTCTGCCAAGAAACCCTTGTACGCTGAAAATTCGATGCACAGCCTGCTGAAACGATGCACAGCCTGCACCACAACAAGAAAATCGCTGCACAGCCAAACTGGACCGAAGTAGCATGACTCTCGGACAGCGAATCAACGCAGCGCCTGCCGTTTGACAGAAGATCTGATGCAACGCGCTACTGGAATGACGCAAGCCTTTGACTTCTCCCTGCATGCCCAGTATTTCCACGCATCGTCCCGGAGTGCAACGAAGATCCCCGCACCACAGTGAGGAACCCGGACCGCACGTCAAAGAAACAATGCAAGTCCTGTGTTGCAGGAAAATAAACGAGGCATCACCTGTGGGCACCGGAAAATCCAATGCACACCCTCTCTTTTTCCATGCAACCTCCTCCTCTGTGATCCCTGTGCATGTAATTTTTGACACACACCAGGTACTTTGACAAACCAACCATTAACTGTTTATTTCTTATCTGAAGACTATTTTACAACTCTTGAAATTCATATTTCAACTTGTACTTATTACAAATCTTGATCGTTTTGACCTTATTTTTAACCATATAAATATTCTATATTTTTCTAAACCTGTGTGGTGTATTTTTCCGATGTTTATACTGTGTTATTGCGTGATTTATTGCATCAATACTTTACACATTGCCTTCTAAGTTAAGCCTGACTGCTTAGTGCCAAGCTACCAGAGGATGGGCACAGGATAATATGGATTGTGTGTGATTTACCCTGACTAGAGAGAGGGTCCTTGCTTGGACAGGGGTTAACCTGACTGCCAACCAAAGACTGCATTTCTAACAACTGTCATGAGCCTGACTTG
Organism: Pleurodeles waltl; assembly: GCF_031143425.1. Classification (NCBI taxonomy): domain Eukaryota; kingdom Metazoa; phylum Chordata; class Amphibia; order Caudata; family Salamandridae; genus Pleurodeles; species Pleurodeles waltl. The sequence continues at coordinate 555,750,894 of NC_090436.1, forward strand.
TGGAGGGATGTTGGTTAGCCTGGCAGTAGATGTCTCCAGCCTTGGCGCAATGTAGTTAAGCAATTGAATGATGGGACTCCTTCCTGAGTTGGTAATAAGCAATGACCTCATCCTCCCAGAGGTGAGTGAGGGAAATCTTATAGCAGTAGATACGCTCCCTTCTCCTGTGCTGCCTATTTAGTGGTAAAGGTGGTAGTGGTGGTCTCCTAACTACTCTGCACCTCCATGACAGAGTTGAGCTTGCTAAACTATTTTGTGTGTGTTTTATGTACCAGAGCCATTGTGTCATTTTTTATACCTGGGTTGCCAAGTCATAGGATTGTATCACTTTCCGACAATGTGTCAATTTTACAGGAAACCATAAATATCACTCAGTCAGTTTTGCATAAGAAATTACAAAAGGACGCCTCCCATGCATATTTGAAGAGTTGTGTGGCACAGCCCTTTCTGTTGCAGGCATTTTCAGATGCAGGCCTAGATAAACTGACGCATTGATCCTTATGCGTTGCACTGTAAATATGGAGTAGTGACTCCACCGCCAGAGCATAAAGAAATGCTGCAATGGCGGTGCAAGTCGGTCATTATTATGCCCCTTAGTACTCTGTATCCATCAAGCACCTCTCTAATTCTGACCGGTTTGAATCTATGATAACGGACTGCTCTGGAGGTGAAAAGTGTGTGGTTATTTTAAATCATAGACAGGATTAGATTAAAAAACAATTTGCATTAGCATAGCCATGAAGTGCCCTGACACATGCAAATGTCAATTTTCGCATTCCAGTGTGCAAAATTGATGTAATTTATATGGAGGTGTGAATTCTCAGTCATGCCTGTCCACTCCACAATTATCTGACAATAGGGTTGCGATGTTGGTTTCTTTTAATGGAGAATTAGCAGATTCTCTTAGCCAGCTGGTGAAGGAGAGTCCTTATTAAAGATAAAGGAGGTGAGTAGTATTCAGTCTCTTTTCTTACTGTTCATTTTGACAACACTTTAAAGCAACAATAATTCCCATAATTCTTCTCCCCATGCAAAAAATTACAACAGAGTCCCCCCTGCATAATACATGAAGGGGACCCCCTGAGATCCAGACCTAGCCAGGAGCTCTCATGCCAGGATCCTGCCACCCATGCACAGTGCGAGAGGGGGCCACGTGAAACTGAGGGGCCTCCCCGCACTGCAGGGGCTGCAGGGGTTATTGTTAAGCCACTGAATCTGAGGACTTCAGAAGGTCCTCTAGCTTAGTTCCAACCCAAAACACTTTAGAGGCAAAAGCTTCCCTCGGTGAATGTGCCCAAAAGTGACCTGTATGTACTAATGCAAAATCCATCTGTACTTTCACCCATCTACACAGGGAAGCTGATAACACTGGAGTAAATAGCTTCTTAATGCAGTTTATTGTGGAGTGGATGTCCTTATGTCCGTGGGTGCATGCTTATACCTCTTGAGGCACCTCACTACACATAACTACGAATGCAAGGGGAGAATTGGAAGTTCCACCTAAATGGAATTCTTGGTGCAGCTTGTGATATTAAAATGAACACAATTGGGAGAAAAATGCATTCCAGTAATGTCCAATGTTTTAGCATTTGCAACCATTATTCATCCTGTAAGACATTTGTCCAGATGCTATGAATGCGAAGAAATGTAACACTCTTGTGACATCTGATAAAATAGGATAACTACCTCATTCCTCACATCACCCACTCCATATGTCCTGAATTGACCTGTTGGCTTCACTGTGCCTTGAGCCCATGAAACCCTTCTGTACCCAGAAGCAATTTCCAAAAGCCCTGTCATGTCTGTGAACACCCAGAAAGATTCAATGCCAACAGGCTCAGCTTGCCCAGCAGAAGACTGTGACTCTGATAATAAGAGCCCCTCGGAATCAAAGGGAAATCTGGTAGTTGGATACAACAATACCTTGGTAGCTCTGTTTGAGCTGGTTACCAAAGTTGACTCCTCCAAAATGGTGCCATCACTACCAGCCCTGCTGATTGCCTGTGCATCTGAACTGAACACCTGGAGATCATGGCAAAGGATAGACAGCATAGTAATTCCCACCAGACCAATCCTGGAGAGAAGCATCTGCTTTTAAAGCTTCTGAAACTGGTCTCCAACTGAAGAACTTCCTTAACTAAGTTAGTCCATAAATAAATAGATTTATATTGAATGGACCCTGAATTTCATTCAGGGTTCTTAAAACCTTTCAATTTAAATTCCATTCACTGCTGTTGTAAGGGTTCCTTGAGTACCACTCTGCCACTGTGTTGATAATCCCAAAAGTTACTCTACTATCAAAGATATCCCATGCTGGAAGCTGGAGACAAAATACTCACAGTGCCTAGGCTAATTCTTGTAAGGGCCTTTGACCTTACTCCCCCAATCTGTTTATATCCTTAACTTCAGTCAAGTTGTCCATGTGGAGAAGAACTGCACATTTTACTATGTCTCTTACCAGGCTCTGGATTGCAAGGGTATCACAAAACACATGTCCATGTGAAACTAATTTTCAATCAATTTAAATATTATTGCAGAAAACTCTTGCTACTGGTTAACTCATACAAAACATTCTTAAATGAAGATGAAAAACATCTGTTTAGAATCTTTCAAAAAAGCTCCACTGAATCCAATACCTACACATGTGAAAAATGTGTTTTTAATGATTTGGAAGCTGCTTCAGCATATATTGGTAAATCATTTTTATAATCATACTTTAGGAAAATAAACAAAGAGTGATAGTTGAAAAAGAGATCCCAAAGTGAGAAAAGAGACACCACACCATAAAGCAATAAAGACATCACTTATAGTTCTGTGTTCTTTGGTCTATCTCACAAAGACAGCCTCTTATTAAGTTATAAAGTATGCTTGTTAATACATTGATTGATAATTCAAAACAGCATCAAAGAGGTCTAGTCTGATTAACATGTTGATGGCGTTTCAACCCTCATGCTCGATACTAGGGTCTCATCGGGACAAAAAATGACCTGGGGAATGGTAAAAGGTTGAAATTATTAAAGCCTCAGCTGGATATCAAATATTAGTATCACTGGCTGACCCAGAATGGAGCTTTTGTCACTTTAATATAAGAGCTTGGTAGACTGGCAGCATCTTCCCACAGTGGAGAGTGCTGTATGTTCTTAATTCTGAAGTCTGGATCCCTTGTATATTAAGGCAGATAGGGAAGACAACCAATCCAGTCAAGGCATCTACGTGCCTTAACCATCAATTCACCTCTGCTTTTGCCTTTGTGTCCATAGGTCCAACTCTGAGTAACTCAAACCCCTTTGTAAGTGTCTTATCTTTAAGGCTCTCTGAATAGATGACGAGAGAACACTAACCAACATTGCTAGATGGCTGAGTGAAATTTGTGGTTGAGTTAACATCACCATCAATTCGTTTTTGATCACTTTTAACTTTGTGTATGGAAGCATCAACACCCCCGTATCCGAGTCAACAAAGAACCCCTAAAATCCACCCTCCTTTAGAGTATTCAGGGCCTTATTTATAGTTTTGCAGATGGGATACTTCATCAGAAATGTGCTGAATATCTTTCTTACAAGTGTTGTAAGATATAATGCACTTTATTACAGAGTATGGGATATCTCCTCTGACGAATTCTGAATCAGACCCTATGTCTGACTAATCTACATTTATTATTACTCCTGGCTTTGGATTAGATCTATTGCCTCGTCTACTTGACTCTATAAAAAATATTTTTTCTTATCCAGAAAACTCATATCATCCTGATAGGAAATCTCTCTTTTTGCATGATCACCCCAAAGTTTTGATGATGCTATTTATTTTACTATGAGAGTGAACAGAAGCCTTGTAACCAGACTTCAGTGCCAATTTTCTAACCACTACCAAGTGTTTGTTAAATTAGCTACCCAATTAGCATAAACTGAATTACTTACAAGTTCCAAGTATATGGTAACAAAGGTACCCAGGGCATGTAATGCAGAGTGTCCCCCAGGGCTGGATCATTGGTTCTGCCACCCTGTGTGTGACAAAGTACATAATGGCTCCCAGCCTGCCACTGCAGCCTCGAAGGGCAGATTTGAACTGCCAGTTCCACCTTGCCATTTAATCCAATAGCAAAGCCCCCACCACCCTTAACAATGTATGTAAGTCTCCCCTGCATCTGTTGACACATAGATTTTTTAATTTTGCTAATGCAATTGAGGAATTTAGCCATTCTGCATTAGTCTTGCAAGCAGAATTACTTATAAATTCTTTCTCTACACTGGCAGAATTAATTTGCAGTATTTAAACAGGGCTGGAAGAGGAAGTAGTCCCTCTACGTTTAAAAACAACTGCAGTTTAAACTTTAATCTGCAGTGACTTTTAAACATAGAGGGACAGCTCCCACTCCTAACTCTGTTTCAAAAGCACTGACTGCACTGCTGTGCATTTTCCGTGGCACCCTTACATACTCAAAGTATATAAAGCTTATATACTATGAGTATGTAAGGGCACGAGAGGCGTATTGCACAGCATTTGGTATTTGGCAGCACTGTTTCTTAGCGCAAAGTGCTTCTTCGCATTCATTTTTGGACGCATGGATGCATTTTGCGCTAAGAAAATCGCGCCAAATATCCAGTCCACCCCAATGCATAAGTCTGCAGAATCTCACAGAACCTTAATGTAATTCCACAGAATTTCACAGAATCAAATTCCGCCAATTGAGTGCCACTTTTAAGGAAAGGGAACTTTTAGAAAGTTGCCAATCTGTTCCCCAGGTTGTCCAGTGGCTTTGTACAGTTGCTGGCCACCACGCAGCCTTCTGTCCTGCCATTTGCAGGAAGCCACTCAGGATGTTGGCCTAAAAGGTGGGCATCAAAGGTGAAGATGCCTTTGTTGGGCAAATGGCTATCACACTCAGGAAGGGTTTCCCCTTTGTTCAGGTAGGTATCCTGGTGGCAGGAACAGCTAGAGCAAACCAATGGACAAACCAGTGTTCCCATGGTCATGTAGCCCTCATGTAGCTACATATCTAGGGTGAGCTACCAAGCTTCTAACTTCCAAGGAAGGGTTTGGACAGCTTAAAAGTGAGCAGTATAGTGCATTCTGGGATTGCTAGATGTCACACATATCAGGAAGTTCTCACTTGTAGCCCATTGGCTAGTGACTGCATCATCTGGGCACTTTATGGGCATATATATGGCCCCCTTGGATCCTTGGAACCTCAGACAATGACAGAACTGGAGGAAGGACCAACAAGGACTGCCCTGCTGACCCCTGGACCTGCCAAGAGAGGCTGCACAGACTGCTGCACTGCACCTGCCACACCTTGAGCTAACAAAGAGACGGCTGTGCCTATGGCTCCTGACTAATGGAAAGGGCACCCTTGAAGCCCAGAACAAAGGTTTTGTCCCTAAGGCTCATTTGGCTGACCCCCTGGAACCAGCACCAGGGCCATCAAAGCTGAAGAAGCCCATTTTGGCAAATCAGTAGCTACTTTCTATGAATCACAACTGACTGACACTGGGTGACCCAAGAGACTGATCTTCGATGGCCAAATATTACACCCAAGTCGGCTCAACTCAGGAGTATCATCTGAGGCCAGATTGATGACTAAATAGGGACACCAGCCTTCACCAAAGGATACCACTGGACCCACTGCATATGGAGACCGATAGCCCAGCCACAGGTGGGCTTCCACTTGCTCTGGCAATGCAAAGTGTGAAGCTGGACTTGAAACTGCTTTTTTGACCAGGTAACTTTTCAACTCCTCATTGCCACCCACTGACCTTCTCCCTGTTGGTTTTGGCTGTCCCTTACTGGGTGGAGTAGCCATCACAACTCTTTGAAACTTTTAAAAAATGTGAAAACTTTAAGGTTACCAATACTTGTTTTCACTTTGGACTAAAAAGCTGAGATTTATGTTTTACCTAAAATCTATATCTGGAACTGTCCGGTGGATTTAGCTCTTCTTGGTGCCCAAAAATATATAAGAATACAATCTAGCTTTATAAAGTGGTGTCAGACTTCTTTTGTGTTGTGTGACTTTCTTATTTCATTGCTTGGTACTTTTAAATGAACACTTGTTACTTTGTTTAAGCCTTGCTGCTCAAAGCCACAGCTAACCCGGGAGGAGCTAAAGGTTTTACAAATGAGCCTTACTGGCTCATTTATAAAATCCAGAATCCAGAAGATTTCTAGTATATTGCATGGTATGATTGCATAACCATATCATATAATACACCTCAGTCCTCACATAGACCACCATCCTCAGCCCCTGGCATCTGAGAACCACTGAGATTAATAGTTTGGTGACACAGAAGAGATCTGACCCTGTACATTTGCTATTGCCAGAGGAACTGAAAATACTCCCTATGGTTGTGAAATATTTTCACTGTCATTTAGGCATCTTTTTGCCTTAAATACATTGTCCAATCCTCAGGACGAAGGATATCCCGGGGACTGATTACTGTTTCAATTTTGAAGTGGTGGTAAGCACAAAGTAATCAAGATCCCATAGGTTTATTATTGGTCTGTTTGTTTTTTCCCTAAACTATAAAATTTTTGCTAGATCCTGTACCTCCACAAAGATTAAATCTGTGCCTTCTCAGGAGAACTCCATAGGGAGCCTGGTCTGAATTAGAGAGGCATAGATGTCTATTTGGAAGCCCCAAACTATTTGAAGAACCCAAGAGAACTACCATTCCTGCACAAAAAAGGCTAACATGCCTCCTATTTTCACAACGGGGGAGGAAAGGACTCATACCTTGAATCCCACCTCCCCTTGTTTGTCCACCACTGAAGTTAAAACGTCTACCCCCCTCCTTTGTTTGGAAAAACAGCGGCCTGCTATTTCTGTAATGACATTTGAAGTAGGGTCTAAAGAAGCATGAACAGTCAGTGAAGCACTGCTATATCTGTCAGCCCTGGGAGAAACTTGACCAAATACCCTTATCAATGAGGATTGTGCCTTGTCAAATGATGTGACCTCTTGCTCATGACGCCCAATCTCCCTAATTAACATGCTCTCCAAAATAGAATTTTTAATGCTCAAATCTACTTCTGACCCAGCCACTTCCCCCAATGTAGGGTGTATTCTTAGATGGAATCCTTTCTTTCTTTTGCAGTACAGATCTGCATTTCTTTGCCCAGAAACATACAGCCCTCTAGGCCACCTGGACATCACATGTGGATCAAGAGAACCCCCTGTTCTCAGCCAAGCATAGTTTTTTAGTCATAGTCAACGGTCCCACTGTAACAAGTAGCTTATCTTGGAAAGTTCTGTCTATGCCCCTTATGGGATTCTTACCTTCTCTGCTTAGAAAGGTTAACATTTTTGTATCAAGGGTTGGAGTAAAGACTGCCTTGTCCTTACTGATTGTCCCAGGGAATTCTGCCTTCATCTAAGTCCTAGCGGCATCATCAGTGGGATTTCTAATCCTGACTTTTACGTAAAAAATTTAGAGGGAACCATTCCCCAGAATTTGGGTGCTGTGGCAACCCTACACTAAACATTGGAATACCTTCTGCATCCAAAATCACTGTTTGTGGCTTATCAACCTTCACAGTTTTTTTTCACATTAAGACCATCATCATCATCATAATATGCATCATTGTCATAAAGGTCATCCAAGCATAATTGATTTAGCTATCTAAACGGTCTTTTATTTTGCCCACTGTTCAAATTCATATCTGAATCTTTCTGGAGGAAACTTTAGTTCATTCCTCCTTTCAGAATTGAACCACCACCAAATTCTGTGAGATTTCACAGGCATTAGGGCCCATATTTATACTTTTTGAAGCAAACCTGCATTAGAGCAGGTTTGCGTCAAAAAGTATAGCGTCGGCTAGCGCCATTCCATGATGTCGGCTGGGTGCCATATTTATGGAATGGTGCTAGCCACTGCTAAGGCCCTGTTAGCGCCCTTTGAAAGGAGGCTAACAGGGCCGGGGAGGCGTAGGGGGAACCGCGGCTTGTGCACCAAATTATGGCACAACACTGTTTAGAGGCAAAAAATTGAATGTCCCCTGGGCATGGCCATTGGGGCGAGCGCCGTGCAGAGGGCCCCAAGTCAGGGCCCCTAAGCAGTGATGGGAAAGGATATAAAAATACTCACCCGGACTTACCTGGGATGGGTCCGCCATCCTTAGGTGACCTCCTGGTGTGGATGGGGCTGGGTGGGGGAGTCCCTGGGGCCCGGGAAGGGCACCTGTGGGCAATTTCCATGGTCTCCGACCATGGAAACATGCCTACAGGTCCCCTTACGCCTGCCCAGACCCATGCGTTAAATAATGGCGTTAAGCAAGCTTAGCACAATTATTTAAGGCCCCCATCCCCCTGTGCTGGATTTTAGCACAGGGGGATAAATATCACACAAAGGCCATATCGACCATTTCTGGATGGTAACGCCTACCTTGCATCTCATTGATGCAAGGTAGGTTTTCCTGTAGACAAAACAACATAAACTCCATAACATTGGCGCTAGACGTGTCTAGCACCAAAGTATAAATATGGAGTTAGGTTTGCGCTGATTCAGCGCAAACCGAGTATAACTATGCCCCTAGGTTTGTGTGATTTTCACCCACAGAAGACCTACTTGAGCAAAAGCTGTCTTGTTTGAACAAGAAAATCTATAGCATAGAGATATTTTTTCTTCAAACCAGGCACCTCCCTGTATCATTCATGATTATGGACACAAGGTCAACCCTCCCATTTTCATGAAGATGTTAGCCACATACGTTTTATGACATTTTGCATACTTTCCCCTAATTATTGCAAAATGTCATAGAAAATAGCAATTATACCTCTCAGAGGTGTGCCTGCAACCTGTAGACAGTCACGGTAGTGTGAAATCATGCCAAAAAGCAATGCACGTCAGAAAGGCTCCACTTTTGTGCACACAGTAGCAGACATAGGGAAAAGTGGATGCTGGCAACAGCGACCCCCACAGGACATAGGAGACCCAAGACAAAGCCAGTACTTTAACAAGAACCCTTTCAAGCACATACAGTTAGGTGAGTATGGATCAGAAGGCCAAAAGATTAATACTATGAATTATGGAAACCAGATCCTGCAGCAGCAGTTCAAGCAAAAATGAGAGCACAAGAGCAAAACCTAGAGACCAGCGAAAGAGATCAAATTTTATTAATATATTAGTGACATAGCAGTTAGCCCATGGTGATTAATTAACCTATGTTTGAAGACTTAACAGAGAAAATATTATGAGTTGTAAACTGTGCACTTCTAAATTATGGTGGACTATGTGGCCGCCATTCGTATTGTGTACCACGTTTTAACATGAGAGATTTTGCATTCATTTTAAATGGGGTACTAAAACAAATTAACATTAAAAGAGTTTTTATTAAAATGTAGATTAAGAATTGACGTACTAAATCAATATGAATTAAACATACTTATTTTGAAATAAATGGATATTAGTAATGCAAGTTAAATTTGTGCAGAAAAATTAATGTACAATTAAAATTGTTCTAACGTAATGGATAAAGTTTACAAATGAACAATTTGCTTTGCATATGTGATTTGAACTGTAAGGTGTGCATTAGGTTTATTAATGTATTGAATGTTTTATTGTGTATTAAGGCTTTCTTAGCTTGACTAGGCCTGGAATTGTCATTTTGCAGTAGTGATGGAAAATCACTTGTTTATTCTGTTACCTCGGACCTGAATTATTTTCCTAGGATGTTAATGTGATGTTGAATGTCCTACTGTACTGAAGACAAGAAACATGCTTATAAATAACAATGTTGCATTATTTGTTCTAGCTGTTAAACAGAACAGGAAACTCATGATTTTTATGTGAAACAGATTTAGTTCTGTGAGAGAAGAACCCAATATTGCAAGTTATTAGAGAATGTATTATTTTGTTGGAATTGTGTGGGACCATCGAATTGCCATGCACTTTCGCCTTGAAGATTTAGAATAGTAGCAGAATTGATGGTACCATCAGCAGTCATTGGTCACCGAATCAGATGTCTGAAGTGAGACCACCTGAATTACTAATGAATGGATAGTGCATATTACTTATTAATGAGACATTTTGAGAATTGGAGTTAGTTCCACTTCTGTCTTGATGTTGATTAGAACTCTGGCGGAGTCTGTCTGTCCTTGCTATCACCCTCTGACTCTTTAAGTCTCTAAATGAGTATTCTCATCTTAGTCTAATTGCCCTGTTCTGCTATGTGGTTCAAAACTGATAAGCCTGACTAATTCTGAACTGCTGAATTGTCCTATGTGCAGCCCATGTTCTGCACTGCCTTGATGCTGCTGTCAACTGACACAGGAAGAAGGTGACCGTCCTGCCTCATGAATTGCTATTGTCTGCTGTCCCACAAGGAGCGGTATAAGTAAATGTGGTTTCTTGTTTCCTTTTTAATTAGATAATAACACCAGTGTAATATTTAAAGTAATATTTAAAGTAAGTTGCCCTAGTTTAGATGTATTTTTAAAAATTATTTTTGTCTTTATTTTATCTTTGCTTTATGCGCATGTGTTATCCCCGTTCCCACACATGCTAGTCCAAATTTGTGTCAGTGACAGGAATGGCCCAGCCCTGAAATCTGAAATTGAATGCTGAACTGCATTTTGATGGTTTACTGTCATCTTCATCTGCTTTGAAGTCTGACAATAATGTGCATATTGTATTGTATTGTTGCAAACTTATATCATTCTTTTGGAGTGTTGAACAGTATTGATGATTAGTAGCTTAAATCCTTTTAGAGATTTTGATCATCATATGGTTTTCATGTATGTTTATAATTTAGTTTTGCGCACCATATACATGACACTGATTTTGGGATTGTAATAAAGCTTTGAAACTTTATTCAGTTTAGAGTTTGATTCAGTGTTAAATCATTCAAGGTGTTTAAAATGGTTTATTGTAGAATGTCATTGATGTGTGATTGAATGGTTCTGACTACTCTACTCTTTGCCAAGTCCAAAGATTTAGTCAACCTCAATTGGTGAGACTAGTGATGGTATCTCACATGCACGCTTTGATGGTTTATGAAACACAACCATGGAGATAATCTTCCCAGCCCTAGCGCGTCAACTCCAGCACCAACCTGCTTCCTTGAGAGGGGAGCAGGAATACTAAAATAGGGGGCCAAATAGCAGCCCAATACATCAGACAGAAAGAACAAGAACACACTAGTCTTAGCTGTACCAGAAGCTATCTAAACGGAAAAGGCAGAAGCAAGGACAATAGTCACCTTTAAAGATAAGGAAAAGTACCTAGTCCCTCTAAATGTAAAAGCACCCCTGAGAATCACTGCCTCCAGGGAAACAAAAACAAAATGGACACGGGAATAGCTCTTCCCACAGCAAAAGCAGGACTGGACAAGCCATCAGAGAAGAGAAGCCATGGTGAAGACAAACACATACATCACTATCATGGGGCACTATGTTATGCTGTTCCCAAAGGAACACAGAACACAGGAACATGCCAGAAAACAAGCCCAAAGGGACAAGGGAACACCATAGAACCTGCATCAAGTAAAGAATTAGACAGACCAAACCGCAAACAGGTTAAGCAAGAGTCTAGAGTGGGGAGCAAGGGGGGGAGCATGTGACCGCATCCCATATCATGAATTGTGGAGGGAGATTTTTAAATTGTCCTCTAAACCTGTTTCACACAAAAAGCATGAGTTTCATTAAAAAAAAATACATGTCAAGCATACTCAAGCTGTCAGGCATTAGCAGACTTGCTCAATTTCATTTAGCTGTCTTTAAAAGTATTTTGAGTTTATTAATGTTTTACCTATGGTACATGGAGCATATGAACCTGCTTATCATGGTGGGGCCGTACTACAAAAATTGCTGAGGGCATGATGGGTGTTTGCATCCAATTTTTGTGACTCCCCGGCCCATTGCTGTTATCGAAGATATTGCATATGCTTGTGCGACCCTTTCTTTGAAAGGGATTGCCCATATGCACATTTTGCACCTGCATGACTATAGTGGTGTAGTCTCTTGTTTTCGTGGGTTCTTGGCCACATGCAAATGAGAGAACCCTTTGCATTCACGCTTGCAGATGTGGGGGCAGAGGAAAAAATCTCATGGAAGGTGCAGTGAATGTGCTTCACATAGAGGTGGCACACATTTAGTGCACCAACTTGAGGGCACCAGGATGCACAAGGCTCAGTGGGTCTTTCTGTGCATTTCCCGCAGGCAGGTGCAGAAACAAAATGCACCTGCCAGCAGGGGGATGTTTTTCTACCTGTTTAAATAGAGGCATATTTGCTTCCAGGAAAAGCCGTTGTTTCAAACAACAACCTCAACGTCCCAGCAAGACAGAGATCAACTGGACACAAGAGTACAAGAAATTGGGATGGCCATTCAAGAACTGGGAGAGACATCCACATGTGTGGTATGTCAGGATGCCCACTTAGAATCACAGATCAACCTTTTACAGCTGGAATGCAAAGACCGAACAAGGCATGGAAATATAAGAATAAGAAACACAAAAGCGAATACCGAAAAAACTGACATGGTTACATATGTCTAAGGGTTGTTTGACCAGATATTCCACACGAAACAGGGTGAGCAGTAAGAGAAGCCACACAGACACAACACGGGCCATAGTAATCAAAGGAAAAAATATTGAGATAAGCGCAGAAATAGTCACAGCTCATTTTGGTGACTGGTAATTGATTTCGCTTCAAGATATGGCTCAGCCCTCATTAGAAAAAGGAAAAAAATGCAGGCTGCTTTCAGGTATCTTGATCAAGAAGGGCATAAGATTCAAATGAACATCTGCATGGGGAGTGATGCTTCAATCGAATTCAGAGATGTGCATAACCTCCAGGAAGTGTGGGGCCTTGCTGTCGCTCACAATGGAGCCGAGTGCTTAGTTTGAGGTGGTGGTTTCTGGTGCTCAGCACCTGCACTTAATTGGTAACACCAGTACTTATGACAGTATGCCACATGGTGATGCTTCCTGTCTAATTTAGAGATGAGCTCAACCACACCTGTTTATTACTTCAGTATACTTTAAAAATGACTGCTATTGTTTGACCAAGGCAGCCATTCTTATAGCTTCGGGGGCCTGCAATAGTCTGAGTTGTTACACTTATTGGAGTGTAATTGTTACTAGTTGTGTTGGTACTGTCATTAGCAGTGCTGGCAGGGCCAATGGCTGGTGCAATCTGCAATGGGCTCGTGATGAGGGCCCTGCCACTTACTTTTTTTTTACAAATGAAAGAATGATGGAGACTGAGACGGTCATAAGACAAACAGTGGGCAGATGCAGGAGAGCCTACCATTGAAGGTCCAAAGGCACAGAAAATTATCATCAAAGAGAGGAGAGAAACAATGACTGCTTTTTGTAGATTACTTTTGGGCATCAGGCAGCTAGATTGTAAGATTAGACAAACCTAATGTTGAATCTATGGAATTCCATTTGAAAAGATTCTGAGGGGGTGCTTTTAATTTGCTCACTTGAAGACTTTGGTGGGATTTTAACTGCAATCATTTAACTATGTATGACAAGGAAAACAGGAAACAATTATACATTTTGATCAATTGCTATATGCAACTTATGATGATAATGCTTAAAGTTTTGATTAGCATTGGAACCAAGAGACAATGGATCTGTCCATTCCGGCAAGCTCAGTAAAGCTGAAGATAAGGATTAACACTTTTCTGTACCACATTACAAGCCTTATCCGTTAACCTTAAGGGGTTTAATTTCCTTTATAGGAGGAAAAAGGTGCATGCATTATAGGTAGTGCAGTGGCAAATACTATAGTTCTTCAAAAAACCCATCTCAAGATGAATGATGCTACATTTTATCTTACATATCCATCCCAAGCTGGTATAGGCAACTGCACCTACTATGACATGTCGAGTAGCCCTCCAAAATGCTAGATCTTTCCCAGTCGTTATAACAGACACACAAATAGACAAGGAGAGAAGATACAAGAAGGAGAAAAGCGTGGTAGTTGGAGACATATTTCTAGTGGTGGGTTTTTATGCCCCTAATTAAGGGCAAGACTTATTCTTACAAAAAACCATAAGGAAGGCATCAAGGTTTGCTCAAGGACTGACAACGGTAATGGGAGATTTTTGCACTGTGTTGCAAGGAAACCTGGTCAGATAACCGAGCATCTGGGGGCCTTATAATAAACGTTCCCAAGTGGCAAAAGCACAATCGGTAGAGTTGTGCCTGGTGTACAGGTCAGAGTAAGCAGATTAGAGATCTAACAAGCCATTGACGAATAATTTTGGGTCACCAACGACATAGGCGAGGTGACCCCGCATTCATGTTGGATGCATTTCAAGCATTGCTTGTAGATTGATTTCCATGGCTGCCTTACAGAAGAGGGAAAGGCGTCTACTAGCTCAGAAACTGCAAACTGAGTTGAACAAAGCAGAAGAGAAACATAAATGCACTGTGACTCAAGCAGATCTCAAACACCTGGCTAACATTAAAGGCAAACTCAGATCCATGCAGATTAACAAGGCAGGGAAAAAAACCTACTACCATTGAAAATAACAGTATATGAGGTGGGGGATGAAGTCCATAGACGTTTAGAGGTGTGCACTTAAGACAAAGTTGAAAAAGATGGGTACAACAGGTATGGAGAATGGAAGAAGCATGATAACGGGGACCATCTGAAACGACTTCGGAACAACGACGCACATTGTTAACGCAAGCAGAACCTTTTTCTCTGCCTTAACCACGCATGTGCTGAACAATGCACATGGATGGTTTAGGCAGAGAAAAGGGAGAGTGCATCGGGAAAGGAGGACGCGGTCAGTTAAGTGGGGCTGGAGCAGGGAGGGGTGTAGTTTTTAGGGGTGGGGTAGATTAAGGGCGTGGGGCTCGGGAAGGTCGGGTAGTTTGTTTTTTAGGGCTGGGGTAGAGGGATCGGGTGGTTCTGGTTTTTAGGGGTGGGGATCGGGGGTTGGGGTAGTTTTGTTTTGGTGGTGGGGGGTCGGGGTACCTTTGTTTTTGGAGGTAGGGGAGAGGAGTAGTTTGTTTTTTGGGTTAGGCGATCGGGGTAGATTGGTCTTTGGGGTGGGGGTTCGGGGTAGTTTGTTTTTTTGGAGGTCAGGGTAATTTGGTTTTCTGTGGGTGGGAGGGTCAGGGTAGTTTGTTTTTTTGGGTTGGGGGATTGGGTAATTAGGTTTTTGGGGGTTGGAGTAGTTAGTATTTTTGGGGGCGGGCGGATGAGTAGTTTGGGTTTTGGGGTTCAGGGTAGATTGGTTTTTGGGGGTGAGGGGTTGGGGTAGTTTGTTTTTTCAGGGTGGGGATGTGAGTGAGGAAGTCAGGGTAGTTAGTGTTTTTGGGGGTGGGGGGTTGGGGGTCAGAGTAGTTTGGTTTTTGGGGGTATGGGTCAGGGTAGACTGTTTTTTTGGGGGCGGTAGGTCGGGGTAGTTTGGTTTTTGGGGAAGGGGGTGTGGGTGTCAGGATAGTTAGTGTTTTTGGGGGTGGGGAATCAGGGTAGTTTGGTTTTTGGGGTGGGGGTTTGGGTATTTTGTTTTTAGTGGCAGGGTGGGAGGGTCAGTTGTTTTAAGGGCAGGTGGGTGAGATCGGGGTAGTGTTTAGGGCTCAGGGTGGGTTGGAGGTATCTGGGGAAGTTTTGTTTTAGGGGTGGGGGGACGGGTAGTTTTAGCATTAGGGATGGGGTTCTTCTGGGCCTTAGGACAGGTGGGGGGTCGCATGCTAGAACTACACAAGCCGTTCCCACATATGCCTTTACTAGGCATGCTTTTACAATGAAAAACCATTGTAAAGGCATGCGTGGTAAAGCCATTAGTGGTAGCAACACAATCGATTTTCCGACCACGTTGTTCAGCATGTGTGGTTCCAGCATTCTTTGTTCCATCATACATTACATGATAACTTACCATGAATGAGAAAAAGCTTGCCTAGTCAAGAACTTTTATGCAAAGCTTTAAAATAAGGAAAGTGGAGTAGGGAATCTAGAAGCGTGCCTGAATGAATTACCCCTCTGTCAATTAACTGAAGTCAAAGTGGAGGACCTGGGGTCCAAAGATATAGGAAGATGAGACTAGTTTAGCAATAAAGCTTTAAAACCTAATAAGGCAAGTGGGGTCACAACCAAATTTTATAACATATTCTCACAAGCTTTTACCTCATCTAACTAAGCTATGACTCACTTTTCGAGAAGATGGCAGAGCCTTCCACTAATGAAAAAAGCAATCATTGTAGTTATACCCAAACCAGGTAAAGAACACACTGGTTGAACATCACACAGAACAATATTACTTCTCAATCTTGATGTAGAGATCTACATGTACCATCTATCTATCAATAAAACTTGAGCGACCTTCTTGGCTGACCAAAATGCTGAAGCAAGCAAGAAATGTAGAGACTTTTTCAAGATAGTCAGGAAATTTTCCCACCCTGACTCTATTTTAGAACCTTTAAATGGCTCTTCTAATCAGTGTGAGCAATTATCTGTTTTCATAGATTTCTTTTTACAGTAAAATTATTGGTAGTGGAAGCCTTAAATTCCATCGGTCCTGAGGGCTCCCTAGAGTTGAGTAGGATAGAAAACCTTCGGTCCCCTAACTCCCCCAACCCAGCTGAAACCTCTTCCTGCTCACTCTGTGGGTTTTCCACCTTTTCCTTGGAGGAATCTGGACAGGCCTTGAAATCATGTAAGTCTGGCTCTCCTGACAACCTTTGCCCCTCCCCAAATTCTGATTGCCTGTCTGAATATTATCAATCCTGTTTAAAACCTTATCCTCAATAGTTCTATACAATCTGCAACTGTTGCTAGCTGCTGGAAACAAGCTTGATTGATACCATTATTGAAAAAAACCCTAGCAGATATATCACTTTCGAGTAACTTTAGGCCTATCTCCCTACTGTCTGCTTTTTCTAAAATAATAGAGAAGAATATTAATGGCCAGTTGTCTAATTTCTTGGAACGGGTTCAGCTCCTGCACTCATCCCAGTCTGGCTTCCATCCGCCTTTTACTAGGGAAACTACCTTACTCCAGGTCACTGATTACATCAATATAGCAGTGGACCAAGGGAAACAGTTTCTGTTGGTATTATTAGACTTTTCTGTGGCCTTTGACATTGTTCTCTCATGCCATTCTTCTCCAGCATCTGGAAAATATAGGCATTGGAGGATCGGCCCTAGCTTGGATCTGCTCCTTCTTGATGGGCAGAAGTCAATTGGTTTGGATGCCACCATTCGCCTCACACTGTAAAAATATAAAATTTGTGGTGCCAACGGCTGTACCCTGAGTCCAATGCATTTTAATGTTTACATGACCCCTTTAAAATCATTAGTGGAATCCTTCTGAATCCAGGTCATGTCTTATGCCGACGATATTGATATCCTGCTAACATTGGATAAGGATGAGATTAATACCTACCACAAGTTTAAGTCCTGCCTAACAGCTGCTTTTCAGAGGATGCAACACAGCAATCTACAGTACAACACCAGAAAACTGAGATTTTGCTATTTGATTCACCACCATCCTTCTGGGATGGAGACTTTTAGTCTGATAATATTCCTCCCCCTTCATCCCAAGCTATGTCTGTGCATAATTTGGTGATTAAATTTGACATTTCTATTTCCTTCAGGCCTCATGTTTCAGCAGTGGGTGGAGACTGCTTCGGACACCTCAAGTCTATGACTCCCAGTACTAGCCCAGAAGATGGTCATTTGTGCTCTCTTCACATCCCAGCTAAGTTCTGCTAATTCTCTTTGTGTGTTGCTTCCTGCCTACCAGCTATGGAACTTTCAGTTAATAAAAAACACAGCCACCCGGTTACTCTAAATGTCCACAGGGGGTGATATCCTTCATCAGCTTAAGGAGCTGCATTGGCTGCCGGCTGAAGAGAGTATCAGGTTCAAATGTCTCACTCTGGCCCATGGGGCCTTCTATCTGGTTGGGCCAGTATACATGGTCAATAGGGTCACTTCATATTACCCTGTCAGATCCCTTTGCACTTCAGGCAACATGATGGCTATTGTGCCACAATTTAAGAAGAAAAATGGGGTGACTCCTGCTTTGTGCTGTTAAAGCCAAGGCTTGGAATGCCCGTCCTCTGGACCTTCGCACCATGAAGGACAAACTTGTCTTCAAACGTAATCTTAATACTCACATGCTTCAAACTGCCTGTCAGTAGGCTAGCTCTTGCTTGGGTCAGTTTCTATTCTGGCTGGTAGCGGGACACTCTACGAGTAGCTGTGCGCTTTAGAAATCTCTCTGATTTCCAATTTCTGATGACAGTGCTGGTGATGCGTGTAGTGTCATGTCCCCCAAATTTAATACACAAGACTCACTTAGGGTTTGCCGAGGGAAGATAGACCATGTCGAAAAGGTGAACACAAATAAATGAAAGCCATGTTAATAGTTCTTGATGCAGAAAAAGCCTTTGAGATGGTGAACTGGAAGTTTAAAAGGGCAGTGATAACAAGATTCATATTGGTAGAGCGATACATTCAAATTGTGATACTGAGCTACCAGATTTCTAAGGTACAGGTGATGATAAACGGAGCAAGTCAGACACTCTGGACTTGTTTCAAGGTACGAGGCAGGGAAGCCCAGTGTAGCCTCTGCTATACTTGATGGTATACAGCCACTGGCAACACAACTATGATGTGAGCAGGCAATCGGAAGCATTCAGTACAAATCAGTGGATTATAAAATATTTATTTTTGCAGATGATGTGCTTCTATCCCTTAGCCCAGGACACCTTACTTTAAACATTTACAGAAAATTTAAGTTAATGTTGCAAATCTGGGAGGGAATGATTGGAATACCACAACTTTTGTACAGACTTCAGGCACTCCCTCTTTGAACAGCGAAGGTGACATTTAGGGACATGATAGCATCCCTGTTGAGATTCATGTGGCTGGGGAAAAGTTCACCAAAATGGCTTCATGAGATAAAGGAGACCTTGGCATCCCATGTGTCACAAATTATTACAGAGTGGCCCAACTTTGAATTTTTGGGGAATGGTCAATATAAATGTTAGACTTGGTATCCTTGGCGTGGTCTCCCCTAACGTTTTGTCTCTGTTTCCCAGATTGTTGATATGTGCTGGACTCTGTTTTTTGCTGTTTCTGTTACTCCCGGCACTTTACCACTGCTATCCAGTGCTAACGTTCAAGTGTCCCTATGTAAAATGTATGTGTCAATTGACTTTCCATGATTGGCATACTTGATTTACTAGTAATTCCCTTGTACAGAGGACTAGAGGTGCCCAGGGCCTGTAAATCAAATGCTACTAGTGGGCCTGCAGCACTGGTTGTGCCACCCCCATTAGTAGCCATGTAAACATGGCTCAGACCTGCCCCTGCAGTGTATGTGTGTGCAGTTTTAATCTGCCAATTCGACTTGTACTCACTTGCCAGGTCTAAACCTTCCCTGTTTAGGCACCCCTAATGTACGCCATAGGTAGCCCCATGGGCAGTGTGCAATGTATGTAAAAGGTGGGACATGTACTTATGTGTTTTACATGTCCTGACAGTGAAATACTGCCAAATTCAGTTTTCACTGTTGCAAGGCCTATCTCTCTCATAGGTAAACATGGGGGCTGCCTTTAAATATTATTGAAGTGCAGATTCCCCTCGGGAGCAGGTAGAAATTTGGAGTTTAAGGTCTCTGAGCTCACAATTCAGAAATACACCTTTTAGTGAAGTTGTTTTTTAGATTGTGTGTTTGAAAGTGACACTTTTATAAAGTAGGCATTATCTTGCTTAAACCATTCTGTGACTCTGCCTGTTTGTGGATTCCCTGTCTGGGTCAGTTTGACAGTTGGGCTCTTTGCACCTCTCTCTAGACAGTGACACAAAGACTTCTGGTATCAAGAGGAACATCTGCCAAGAAGAAGTGCTGAAGAGCTGAGCGGAAGTGCTGCCCTTGACTGTGACTGTGCTTTGTTGGGCTATCCTGCAGTTGCTGCTTCTGCCTGTACAAGTGGACAACGACTGGACTTTGTTGTGCATTCCTGCTTCAGAAGAATCTCCAAGGGTTTGAACTGAGCTTGCCTCCTTTAGTTAAAGTTTCAGGACCATCAAAGACTTCCCCTGCCAGCTCCTGGACTCTTTGCTGAGACTCCTGCCCTGCCAAGTGGGCCCTCACCAGTTCCTGGGCCCTTGAAAGGTGAAGTTGGAAGACAAGAACTGAAAATCCATGCACAAACTGCCGTGCGGGGAAATTTGCAACACACCTTCCGTGATGGAGCTGCTAAATGCTTCACCTGCATCGCAGCTGGAAAATCAATGCAAAGCGGCTGGAGAAAGGATGCGCAACACCCGCTAATGGAAGCTGATGACACAAACCCCACGCAGCGCGGTTTTGTGATACTGTGCAACCTGATTTTAGACGCAACATCGCTTGGTGCAGAAAATCAACGCAAAGCCTGCCTGGACCCGAGGTGCCTGTCTGAATCAATGCATCGCTCTCTTTCAGGAGAGAAGAAACGACACCCTCCCGCCAACCTGACCGGAGCAGGACCGACGCACGGGTTCACTTGCAAGTGAGAAATCAACGCATTGCTTACTTTTTTTGATGCACACTCACCCATGCGGCTTTATGTTGATGCCACCCTGGTACTTTTATGAAAAACAGCATTCTCACTGTTTTCTAAGAATTAAGGGCCAGATGTATCATCCATTTTTGCATACGCAAATGGTGTGAATGGCCGTTTGCAAATGCAAAAATGCCTTTTAGAATTTATGAAAGGCATTCATAATGCAAATTTAAGGAATCACTAAAATAGCGATTCCTTAAAATTGTGAGCCCATTTAGAGAATCGTAAATTGCGATTCCCTAAATAAGAAATCGCAAATAAGGAATCCTTATTTGCGATTTCTAAACCACATGTAACAAGTAATTCCTTAATGCAAATTGGGCATTAAGGAATCGCTATTACCACCAAGTTGAACTTGGTGGTAACCATGTGCAAATTTAAAAAATGCATTAAAAATGCATTTTTAAAATTGACATGGAAAGCACACATGCCCTTTTTGCAGGTGTGTGCCTTACATGCCCTTAAAAAATTTCTTGGGGTGCAGCAGAGGGGGCCTTAGGCCCCCAGCACCCTGGGTTTTGCATTTCCCAAATTTGCAAATTCGCAATTTGGGAAATGCAAAACATTCGCAAATATGGGCCTACAGGTCCATAAGTGCGAATGGGGCTGGTATTGCAATTTGCGATTCAGTAATAGCATTTGTAATTTTTAAGAAATCGCTATCACCGAATCGCAAATATGATACATAGCATTTTGCGATTCAGGAATTGCGATTTCTTAAAAATCGCTATTACCGAATCGCAAAAGGCTTTTGTGATACATCTGGCCCTAAGACTCTTATTCTTTTGAAAAGTCATAACTTGACTTGTGTATGTTGGATTTTTGTCGTTTTGGACTTGTTTTGTTTAGATAAATACTTATTTTTCTAAACCTGTGTTGTGTCATTTTATAGTGGATTCACTGAGTTACTGTGTGTTGGTACAAATACTTTACACATTGCTTCTGAAGCTAAGGCTGCCTGCACATGCCAAGCTACCAAGATGGTGAGCGGGGTTAACTGAGTGTGATTCTCCTTTACCCTGACTAGAGTGAGGGTCCTTGCTTGGACAGGGTGTAACCTGACTGCCAACCAAAGACCCCATTTCTAAGAGTAAGCAATTGGAATATTAGTTGGGAGTGTAAGGACCCATCTCAAATCAGGGTGAACCACTAAGTCAATATGTAAACCTATGCTAAAACCCACTGGTAGCTTGGCAAAAACAGTCGGTTTAACTCAGGGACAATGTGTCAAGCACTAATAAGGTGAAAGCGGAAATCACAAACCAGTTTCGGAAAAAAACAAGAGTACATCTTAATACATAAATTCACCAAAAATAATAATAATACGTAGAACCAGAGATATGCCTTTTTAAAAGTTTGAATTACAAATTGTGCCAAAAAGCACGAAGCGAAAATCTGGTCAAGCTAGTCTGGGTCAAGTTAAAAGTGAAGGTTGACCACAATTGAGTGCAGGTTGGAAACAGCGACTGAGTTTGTCCTAGTGGAAAGTTTACTGTATGACTTAGAAAATGTTATGGTGAAAAAGTGGTCATTGATTAAATGTCATCAGGCAAGAAGGATTTGAAGCAGTGCTTGACAATGGTGGGTTACTGAAGAGCAGGGTCCCAGTGTGGTCATCGGCGAAGGCGGGAAAGCTTTGAGCAGCCAAATTCCAAAGTTTGTGCCCAAGAAGGCTTCCACATCATGGGTTGCTGCGCAGCATTGGTGGTAATGAAGCTCTCTATATTTGGAGTTAGTCATATTTCTGGAAGTCAGATCTCCTTCAGAGGACAAAGTAGCAAGCTGAGGCTGACAGGTGATGCAACATCAATAGCTATAACTACGACAGTGATGTCTGTCTCCATTGTGTTTCCAAGCAGAAAGTTGGCAAAAAGTTTCTAAGTCTTGCAGTTTGGGGACAGGAGAAGTACACTCTAACCCGAGCCAAGGGTCAAGGACCTGGGTGTGCACGACTTAGAAGTTAGAACTCATTCTACCGTAGGCCAGCAGCAGGGGGTCGAGTAGGTCTAATTGATACTGGGCAACTGTAAAGTTGCAGGAAGAAAGCCACTGGAAGCTTTTTGTATCTCTGTAGCTCAAACAGGAGGTCATCTAACTGACTCATGGAGTCACTTATGGGGTCCTTGGTTCAAGACGAGCATTTCTAGTCTTCGTTCAGGTTCTTCAGACAGGGAAACAGTCCTTCTTCTAATTCTTCACAGTTCAATGAATATTTTGAGGAAGGTCCTGAGGATGTCACATTTATGCACAGTGCAAGCTGATGTATGAGGGAAACTCATAGCCACTCCCCAGCCAGTTTGGTAAAAGTTCCCAGAAGTAACCCTAAATACTTTTGCATCACTTCGGGTGGGTGTATTGCAAACAACACTGGTCAGAGCTCCCTGTACCCACTCAGAGATGTGGCTATAAAAACAGTCTAGCTATCCCTTGTAGTCACTCTAAACCCCACTACCACTGGGTTTGGAGCCAAGAGAAACAAAAGGGAGGCAGGCCTAGGTATGAGGTATATCTTCCAGTAACACTGTATGCATCCTTTAAGCTCAGGAAGGATCTGTGCACAACCCCTTATCATATCCTGCTCAATGAAGAACAACACCTCTCTGCACCCAAGCCCTTTGTCCACTGCCTGGGAGCAATTCACATCTCACCATAGGGGAGTCATTAGCAGTCAGGTGACACTGGCAGAAAAGCCCATTTTGGCTCAACCAGGAAAAGAACAACTTCTTATAAGTGCCATTTTCAAAGTAGTAAAATAAAATCTGACTTGACCATTGTATGAATCTGTGTTATTAGTTCAAGGGTTGAAAACCCTACTCAAACAACAACCTTATTATTGTCAGACGGAATCAAAGAAGTAACTAAATTGGCCTATACTTAACCCTTAGATAGCTTGGCACAAAAGCAATCAGGCTTAACTTAGAAGCAATGTGTAAATTATTTTGCAGCACAGAATCAGTAATTGGAAACACAACACAAGAAAAATCTCTAACCAATTTAGAAAATCAGAGCAGAATCTTATGAATAAAATGACATCAAAACAAATTAAATTAACTCAGTAGAACCAGAGCTTTGACCTTTTTGATATTTTTAGT
Organism: Pleurodeles waltl; assembly: GCF_031143425.1. NCBI lineage: Eukaryota > Metazoa > Chordata > Amphibia > Caudata > Salamandridae > Pleurodeles > Pleurodeles waltl. The sequence goes on from NC_090436.1 coordinate 555,774,499, forward strand.
GTAAAATTGCACCTAAAATATCAAAGCGCCAACGGCAACAGGTGCAAAGTCAAAAGTTAAGGCTAACTGTGACTGAGTGTGGGTTAGTTATACAAAGTGAATTGGTCCCTGCCTTGGTTACATTCGGACTTCACTGGCATTTAAAAGAAAATCTCCAGAATGGTAGAGTTCAGAAGGGCAAGGTAGAAGGTGGTATTTGAAGAGGAGGCATCACCATCAGGGAGTCACTGGACAGAGACTCAGTGAAGACTTTTACCTTCTTACTTTCTCACTTCTTTATAAGTCTAAATTATCCAGCCGATGTAGCTGTAAACTGTAGCTGACAAGGGATCCATGAGGCCAGATACCTTTACCGAGACATCAAGCTGAACATGATTTGCTGCTGCAGAGAAGAACATAATGGGAACTACTGCAAAGTCAGACCAACTGGCAATACACTTTGGGAGGATCGGCTGGCACCAACTCTAATACCTTTATCAAGGTTCCAAGACCTGGGGGGCACCACTTAGGGGCTACGACTCACTCTGACAAAAGCCAGGTTTAGGATTCAAGGTTTCTGAAGCTTGCTACGTCCCTGTAGCTCACCCAAGAGGCCAGTCAACTAGTTCTTGGAGTCACTTCTGGTGATCCAGGGTTCAAGGAGATGTTCCAGTTCTCCTTCAAGCAGCAAAGCAGGCCTTCAAGCGGCAGGGCAGTCCTCTGTGGGTCCAGGTAGTCCTTTGAAGACTTCCACAGGTCCAGCAGTGTATTGAATAGTTGTTCTGAGGGCCTAATATTTACAGCTGGTGCCAAGCTTTGAACTAGGAAGGCATCCTGGGCTACCCCCACATCTGGTTCTGGAAAGTGCTTCTATTCCCCTGCCAAGGCTCCAAGAAGTCAGGGGTGACCAAAGACATGTGTCAGTGTTAGAAATGGCCCTTTCTGCAGGGTTGTCCCCAGACTTGTTGCCTTTGTCCTCCTTTTTTTTCTGACCCTATTTTTGTTGACCGTAGGATTCTAGGCACTTCACTACTGCTAATCAGAGCTAAAGTGCACATGTTGTCTCCCCTAAAACTTGGTATAATTGACATACACCTGTTTGGTGTATTCAATTTACCAATAAGTCCCTTGTAACGGGGGATACCATATACACATGGCCTGTAAATTAAATGCTACTAGTGGGTCTGCCCTGAAAGAGTATCAGTATGCAGATGCCTTTTCTGTCACACCCAGCCCCTCCTGCGTGATAAATGTCTGGAAAGTATGCACCAAGTGGAGTTGTCACCTTGCCCCAGAAGTGGATTAGAGTCAGGCTTCAAAGCACTAGAATTACAAGAACAGTGAAATGCCCGCTTTCTAAAAGTACCAATTCTAAAATAATAATGTAAAATCCACCTACACCAGTAAGCATGATTATTTACTCCTGCTCCAAATATACCACACATACCCATGCTACTCCTCACAGATCAGACGTTACCACTTAGACATAGATAAGGGAATTCCCAATGCAAACCTGTGAAAGGAGAAGCCCTCACAGTAGTAAAAAACTAAATAGGCTGTTTGTCACAAATAGGACATGTAACACATAAAAATATGTCTTATCTTTTACATACACAGCACTCTGCCCATAGGGCTATCTAGGGCCTATGTTAGGGGTGACTTAGGAGCAGTAAAACATACGTTTAGACCTTTGCAAGTAGTTCGACCACCCTTTTGTGAATCCCCCAGATATCTTTTTTGATAATGGCACAGCTCTCTAACCCAGGTACTGAACATGGGCTCTCTCAAAATAAGATTGCACAGTTAAAGAAATTCATTCACTTTACTGCCCCTTAGTCAACCACTCACTGCCTTACTTGAATAATCAAGAAAATCTGCCCAAGAATGGATTGGTACTTGTTGGCTGTCCTAAAACCTCATGCAGTACTTCCCTGCAGTGAGTTCACATTTGGTCAAAAGGACAGCTTTCCCATGGGACATACTTCATTTGGTCTCCTAGCTCCAGTGTGAGCAGGATATCCCTCCTAATTGTAGGTATGTGTTTCCAGAGACTTGCCCCCAATACTCCTTTGAGACCCAGCGCATCCTTAGGGCTATCTCACAGGCAGAGATCCAATTGTCAATATCATCCACCACCACATAGCTAGGCACCAGATCTTTAGGAATGCATACCTTCCAATCTTTATTGGCAACTGTGGTATTACTGTCACCACATCTTTGACACTTAGCTTATTGGCCAGTTTCTTCTTCTCCATTGCTAATTTCTTCTCCTCTTGTTAGTTGTGGCATCTGCTTCTAAAACTCCATTTCAGCTTTTTTGTCTGCCAGTTCCCCTGGGGTCAGACCTTGGGATGAGACAACACTTGTTGCTCTGGCAGGGAGGTTCAATTCTGAGGACAAATTGCCCAATCCCTCTGGGTGCTGCAGCTCAGAATCTGTGACCTGGTCCTCCTCATGCTCTGTCATAACCTCCTCCTCATCATGGTTCTCTGTTGTGGCTGGCAACTGGTGGGCTTCTGCCCAGACCTTAGGGCCTTCTATTTACCTTGGATTTTAGTATTGCACAAATTCACTGTATGACACTGCACAAACACAAGTACTGAGGCCCATATTTATACTTCTTTTTGCGCCGCGTTTGCGTCTCTTTTTGGCGCAAAAGTGGCACTAACTTACACAATTGTATTTTGTAAGTTAGCGCCGCTTTTGCGTCAAATAATGACGCAAACGCAGTGCAAAAAAAACTATAAATATGGGCCTGAATCTTCCAGCTGAACACCAATGTAAATAGTTGGGTTACTGGTTAAGGGGAGCAAACCCTTCTCAAGCAGCAACCATAATTCTTGGCAGTGTGAAACACAAGCAAACCTCAAATTAACCTGTGCTCAGCCATCTGGTAGCTTAGCACAAAAGCAGTCAGGGTTAACTTAGAGCCAATGTGTAAAGTGTGTATGCAGCACTTCAAACAGTGATAAAGTGATAACAAAACTGAGAAAAATCCCAAACCAATTTTGAAAATTAGAGTGAAATTTAATAAATTATTAGACATCAAAACAACAAACATCCAATTAGTAAAACCAGAGATATGTAATTTTAAAGCTTTAGCTAAAAATTGTGGTCAAAACCACAAAGTGCCAACTATAGTTATCTGGTCGCACCGGACGAGGACAAATTCACAAATACAGGCTGACAATGACTGAGTATCGGCCAGAGAGAGGGACCAGGTTGAACAAGGTACTTTATGTCCTTATTACACAGTCTGCAGTCTGCATGGCGTTGCTTTGAGAAGCTTTGCATCTTCCAGTGTCAGTTCTGATGAAGCTGTGCAGTGAGGCTTTGTGGGGCTTTGAGTTAGTTCGGGTGAGCTTTGCGGTTAAGCTTGGTGGGGCTCTGCTTCACTTTGGTTGGTTCTGATGAAGCAGGCAGCTGTGCGGCAAGGCTTTTTTTGGGCTTTGCTTTACTCGGAATCAATTCTGATGAGGCTGACAGGAGTACAGCAAGACTTTGTGGGCCTTTGCGTTGTGTCGGTTTTGATGGAGCTGTGTGCTGAGGTCTTATGAGGCTTTGCATTGAGTCATGCTGGTTCCGATGAGGCTGGCAAGGCAAGTCTATCCCCACTTGCAAGGATCCAGGACTGGAGGGGCACCACTTGGGTGGTTAGAACCCAGGACATGTTTAAAAGCCTACTTATTGGAGTAGCACAATGAGTGCTGAATGTCAACTAGTAATATTTAATTTACAGGCCCTTGATACATGTAGTACCACTTTACTAGGGAAGTACCAGAGATTAAATGTGCTAGTTAGGTGTGAACCCATTTTTTAAGTAGTGAGCCCATGCTTTTTAGCCCTCGTTAGCAGTAATAAATTGCACACAGTCCTAAGGCCAGCAAAAATGAGATCAGCAAAAACAGAGGAGAAAAGTAAAAGGTTTGGGAGAAGACCAACCGAAAGCTGACAGGTCTAACAACCACCATTAGAGAAGCAATAGAATACATAATACCCACAGACCTTGCTGCTACAGTGTTGGACATGCAACCTCAGAAATGAGAGGAGGTTGAAAAAAGACACTGGAAATGTTATATCAAATTCTGGAAGCAAACAGAAGTCCCTACATGGCATTGATTTGCTGGCAGTTATAGAAGACTGTAGTGGCAAAAAGTATTGCATATCAACACTTCTACTGAGACTTTTATAGGAACATGGTGGCCAGTGCTGGACTATATGGGATAAAGAACTATGTGAAATGGCATGCCTCCCAGGTTGAGGAAACTCAGGGCCTCATTTACAAGAACTGACACATTGTTATTCTGCGGCAGCAATGTGTCAAAATGACTTGTGCATTGTTACTTCAAAACTAAACACCATAAATGTGCCATATTTATGGTACAGCAAACCATGGCATAGAGCCCTTCATGCATCAAACAAGTTGCTGCATCATTGGGTATAATGTTGCAGCGGAAACAGATGCATCGAGAGCAAAAGATACGTAAGGCAGGTTTGATGCCCGTAATGCAATGCAAACCACCTCAGTTTCATTTTTCAATGTGTGATACTTCAAAAAAAGTATAAAAAAATTACGGATCTGGAAAAAAAAAATGTCATACTTCATAGAAGGCAGCCATGGAGCAGAAAGCAAAAGCCAGGACAGCAACCCCAGTACATCAGGATTTCCATACAGACTCGAAGAGGAAGAGGAAGTGCAATTTCAGTGAGGAGGAGAATGACATATTGATCACTGAGGTGACAGACCACAAATGTCAGCTCTTTGTCACCTCTAAATTGCCACTAGGTAGGAAACTGGCCATTTGGCAGTCCATAGTGGAGCAGATAAACAGTGTGGGACAAGCAAAGAGGACTGTCACCAACTGTAAAAAATGCTGGCTTAACTACAAGTACCTGACAAAGGAGAAACTGGCCAACAACCTCCCAGAGGAGCTGAATTCCTTGGAGAAGTGGGTGGCAGCTCAAAAATGGGATATTGTGCAGTGCAGCTAGCTATGTCCCAGTGCTCCACTACACTGTGTGCATGGCACCTGCACAGGAGCTGAGGGCTGAATACTGGCCACATAGAAAGCAGGCACCATGGGGACAATGTGCACAATAGTGCTGTTAATTTGTCATAACACAATCAGTATATGTATCATGAAAAGAATGCAAATCACCATGGCAGTTGTTGACCTTACCTCTTATCATAAGTGCAGGAATGGTAGACTCAGCAAGCTGTGTAACTGTGTTGCAATATGTTTCATGACACAAAAAGGCAGCCTTGTCACACAGTGGTTGTATGAACACTGCAGGAATACTTCCTTCTGAAAGGCAACCATAATGCAACTTGGACTCAATACTTCTGTGTAACAGATGTCCTACGTATCAATGCTGAACTTAAGTTAAATAGTTACAAGTCAGATTGTCAACCCAATTACTCATGTCAACATCTAACATAGATCACCATTAATATATCTCTCTCTCTTCAAGAGGATGTACCTACACCTTCTTACCAGCTGCCTGTCCTGGAGGAGGATCTTGCTTAAGATGACAGCCTACCAACACTTGACCAAGATACCCTTCAGCAAATCCTGTCCTCCTTTGATACACCACCTACGGTTGCAGAAAGGGTCAACAGCGTTGCAGGGTCTCCAGAGGATGCACCCAACAAACACTATCTGCCAGCCCACTCTCAGCCTTGGACTCTAAGGACCCCTAAGTTTAATTCCAACATTGTACAGTAGGAGCTTAGCAGGACATGCTAGATGAGGTTTTGGTGGGCATGATATCATGGTGGGTATAGGAAAGTACCCTCTTTTTGCCATGCTTACCCCCATTTTCTACCTGATGTCAGTGGGCTTGACTGTGTTCACTGGGATCCTAGTAACCAGGACCCCAGTGATTATGCTCTCTCTCCTCTAAATTTTGTTGTTACATACTGGTAACCCAGTATGTCACCCAAAACTGGCATACTGGTGCCCCTTTAGAAGACCCTAGTAAATGGTACATAGGTACCCAGGGCATTGGGGTTCCAGGAGATCCCTATGGGCTGCAGCATATCTTTTGCCACACATAGGGAGCCCATGCAAGGGACTGCCATTGCAGCCTGTGTGGAAAGGTGCATGCACCCATTCACTGCCATTTACACTGAACCAGGTCACGTATAAGTCACCACATATCAGAACCTCCAGCCCTAAGGGCAGGGTGAAGAGTACCTGTGTGTGAGGGCACCCCTGCACTAGCAGAGGTGCCCACAACCTCCAGGACCATTTTCCGACTTCATGAGTGCGGGGATGCCATTTTGCACCTGTACTGGACATAGGTCACTACCTATGTCCATCTACATAATGGTTAATACAAACATAGGCATCATTGGTATCAAACATTTTGGAATCATACCTCAAGGCTTTTGCAAGCAATGGGTTTATGATTCCATGCACTCTGGGGGCTCCTTAGAGGACCCCCAGCATTTCCATTCCAGCCTTCTGAGGTTTTCAGGCAGCCCCAGCTGCTGCCACCTCTCAGACAGGTTTCTGCCCTCCCGTTGCTTGAGCAGCTTAAACCCAGGAAGGCAGAACAAATGAGTTCCTTTACACCCTCTCCCTTTGGAAATAGGTGTTAAAGGCTTGGGAGGGATTGCCTCCCCAAGGCACTGGAAATTGTGCCCTCCTTGCATAATCCAGTCTACCCCGGTTCAGGGACCCCCAGTCCCTGCTCTAGTGAAACTGGACAAAGGAAAGGGGAGTGACCACTCCCCTGTCCATCACCATTCCAGGAGTGGAGCTCAGAGCTCCTCCAGAGGGTCCCCGGGTTTTGCCATCTTGGATTCCAAGTTAGCAGGGAACTCTGGGAGCATCTGAGTGGCCAGTGCCAGCAGGTGACGTCAGAGCCCTTACCTGTTTAGCTGGCCAATCCCCATTTCAGGCCTATTTAAGGTCTCCCTCTTGGGTGGTTAGGATTGCAAGACTCCAGCAGGAATCTTCTGCATCCTTTACTTCACCTTCTCACTGAAGAAAATGCATCTGGACCCTCCAGGAACACTACAACCTGCATCAAAGAAGTAAAGACAATTTCTGTAACATTGTATCTTCAGCTCCTGGCTGCAACTGCAACTGTTTCCCGGTTCTGCTGCCTCAGAGGACAGCCTGTCTTCAGCCTGCACCAGAAGAACAAAGGAATCTCCCTTGGAGTGCAATAGTCACTCCCCCGCTTCAGCAAGCACCTCTCTGCATTGACGACCAGCCACGTGGGTCCCCTCTCCTGATGAGTTGTGTAGATCGAGCATCATGGGTGGTGGACTGAAGTGGTCTTGACAGTCCTGACGTCCTACTATCCAACTTTGGAGGAGGTAAGAGCTTGCCTCCCCAAGCAAGACAGTAACCCCGTGCACTGCATGTTTTGCAGTTGCCTAGGCTTGTTGGCATCCTTCCATGAAGTTCTTTGTGCACCATGCAGCTTCGGCCCCGGCACGCTATCCTGTGATGCAAAGCTTCCTGAGTGGTTCTCTGGTGGCATGGGATCCTTTGTTGTAGTGCTGCATGGGCTTCCTTTTGCACTGTTTTTGTTCCCATCCTGTGGAACTCCTGTGCATGCTGCCTGGTCTTCTGTGGGCTCTCTGAGTTGCTGAGAGCCCCCACTGAAACCCCCTCCTGCGTAGAGTCCACCAGGTCCCTCCTGGTCCCGGGCAGCACCATGTTCCGCGAGCTTTGCGTGTGCCAAGGCTTGTTGATGGAATGGAATGACGCAAACCAGACTGAAATCTTCCATCCTGCGTTGGACAATATCTGCACCAACCCGGAACTCGCTTCCATCTTCTTGGGTGCAGTACTGACTGTTGTTCTTCACCGGTCGTTCTTCCTTTGCACCTTCATCTGGGTTAGCAGGGGCTCCTGTTCTCCCTAGACTTTTGTGTGTTCTTGGACTTGGTCTCCTTCTTCCACAGGTATTCAGGTCAGGGAATCCACTATTGGTGTCTGGAAGTCTCTTCTGGCTCTTGCATTATCTTCTTTCTCATGTTATTGTGTGTTCTAGGAAAGTTGCTGTGACTTACTCCTGCTTTCCTGGGCTCTGGGGTGGGTTCTATTACTTAACTTTGGTGTTTTCCAATACTCCCAGTGCCCATCTACACACTACACTTGCCTAGGTGGGAAACCAACAGTTGCCTTCCACTTTCCTAGTATATGGCTTGTGTTTCCCCTGGGCCCATTTCTGACTATTGTTGCACCTGTTTTTGCATACTAGTGTATATAATTTGTATAACTTACCTCCTAAGGGGGGGTATAGTCCCTATGGTATTTTTGGCAGTTGTTTCACCAAAATAAAGTACCTTTATTTTTGAAACACTGAGTATTTTCTTTCATGTGTGTGAGTACTATGTGGCTACAGTGGTATTGCATGAGCTTTGCTTGTCTCCTAAATAAGCCTTGGCTGCTCAGCTGTAGCTACCTCTAGAGAGCCTAGCTTCTAGACACTGCCTACATTTCACTAATAAGGGATAACTGGACCTGGTATATGGTGTAAGTACCATTGGTACCTACTGCACACCAAGTCAGCCTCCAACAGCTGGCACCCTAGAGGCAGTCCGTAGGTCCCTCAGTCCCAATAAAGACACCTCAGTGGCTATAAGAGGCACCTACCCACCACTCCGTGGCCTTGAACAGTCTCTGGCTGACATCATTGATGTCATGAGGCCGAGGTACAAACAACTGCCTTGCCAAAGTGGCACCAGCGAGGTTGCCAAGCAGCTGGGGGTGATCCGTAACATCCTAGAGTCAATGGAGCACAAACCGGACACATACATAGCAACAATGGGTGTCTACCAGTGAGGCATTTGTGCTGTGCTTGCAAACCAGGAGGCCCTTCTTAGTGCAGTGCTGCCTCACTTGTTGGTGCAGATAAATGCCACTTTGGAGAGGGGATCCACATCTTCAGCCTCTGAAGTATGTGTGCCTCCATTGCCTCCAGCACAGACCACACACATATCAGAGGAGGAACATGTGGACTTCACCTCTTTCCAACTAAAAACTGTCTGGTAGCATTTCTCTGTGCTAACTGCCCAATTTCTCCTTTTCCCAGTGCTGATGACCATGCCAGTGTCCATAGTGGGGTGATGGAGGAGGTCCCAACTGGTACTGTCCTTAGTTTGCTGTCCCACCCGTGGATCTCACCCATTTGTCCACTGTTGATGTGGCCTATCTTCCCATTTACTTCTCCTCCACACTGAAACACTCCTCTCCTCTACATGTTTCATGCAATGTATCACCCATGGAGTCTGTCTAGACATCCTATGGCTCGCAAACAGTGTTGGGGTTGTTGCCAAAAGGACTGTCACTTGCCCCGTGCTCCTTGGTTCATGTGTCAATAAAATCACTTACCAGAACTAGTGTCTTGTATGTCTGTTCATGATGAGACAGAGTCGACCATGGTGGTTGTGCTGCCCCTAAAGACACAACCTAATATCGAAAGGAATTGTGTTCAACAGACCTATGCCAAAGTCTGCACAGGCCAGGGGCAATATTATATGTGGCCCTTATGTGCATCTAAATTAGTTTTTACCCAAGGACACATGAATGAAGTGCTACAATTAGTAATTAGTAATGGTAAGACTGAATAAAGCTACTGCCCAGGTGGGGGATACTTCCATGGATAATAGCCAGATAACAACACTGCTATGACAAGCAAACGATGCATGAGAGAGCATGTAAGTGGCTGGCATCCATGTGTGAGCTAAAATCGCACAGAATACTAACAACTGTTTGACATGATCAACCATCTAATGTATGTGGCAGAACACACACACACACACACTGCACTAGTATGGGAATACCTGTTTTGCACTGTGTGTCCAATCACAGCAGGAGTGCCACTTACATCATCCAATCATGTGTGAGGTTCCCTTACATCAATCCAATGCAAACCTCACAGGATCCAGTCTGTAGGTATTCAACCTACGTATATATGTAAACAAATGCTGCATGGAAAACCCACAACATGTGTTTAACACAACCTAACAATATATGTCAACTCCTACGCAGTTAATCACTAAGCAGTTGTTAAAGTAGCTAACATATTTTATCAATATCTAATACAACATTTTTAATCTAATCCTAACTACATTTAACCTATCTTCTCATGCTAACCTAAATAATCCTAAACTAATCTATCTAATTTACACTAATTGATCTTAAAACTATCTTAACATATTTTCAATATACTTATCTAATATCCTACACATATACCGCATTAGACTTGTTACACGTTAACCCTCCTTAAGACACATATTCACACATTAACAACATAAACTACTCTTATACACAAACTGACTATGCATTTAAATCTAAACAAATTTAATTTTTTTATATTTTTTAAACATTTTGTAAATGTCTAAACAACATCACCACACCTAAACAAAGTACCAACCAATATCCCAACCCAACAAGCTAAAGACTATCAAATCTAAAACATCACTAACACTAAACTATACTAAACTTTCCCTATACTAAAGCCTAAAGTAATCTAACCTAACCTACTGTCCAAAGAGTAAAAACAACATAAAAGAAATGAGGAAGAGCAGGAATAAAAATAGGGTCTTAAATTTGGGCAGCCATCTGGTCCATCACCTGCTGTAAACTGTTTATGCTGCACATTATTATGTCCACCACCTGCCCCACACCACCCACACTTCAGCCAGGCCATTCATAGCATGCAGGACAAAGACAGATGGCTGCCTTGCGGTTAGTGGTTGTGGCTGTGGAACACTCACTATGTAGAGGTGCTGTATCCTGATCCCTCACCCGCACATTGGGAGAACTTTTTTTCATGGCTAGATCCTGCTGTGGCTGGTTGTTGGTGAGCCTGTGTTTCCGTGCCCCATGGGCCAGCGGCCCTTTCCTTGACTATCTGTAGCCCATTTTCCAGTCTGCCCTGGCAACATATCTGAGTTGGCAGTAACGGCCTAGCCTGATCCTACATGCCCTGGCCTGCTCTGGCATCATGTTGTCTGCTGGAAAGGCTGGAAATTTGTATCAGACTAAGCTGCGCTGTACCCATTTGATTCAACATTATACTTTAGTAAACAACACATCACATGTGGCATGTCTTCACCCTAAATTGACACTTGGGACAGTAAAAATGACAAGGACTGTTTTGAAATGTAAACTTCTCCAAATGTAATGACACAAAGGTGCCTATGTTTCAAGATTGTAGATATCTAAAATTGCAATGTATGCCGAAATATACATGTACACATAATATTACTGAGATTGCTTAGTTAATGTGAGGTTGTGTACACAATGAATGGCACACATGCTCACACAAGCTACTCCCAGGGATGATTCAATCAGCATGCAATAGTGCAGAGACATGGATGAAGGGGGGCTAGCTATCCCTTCTTCATGCATGCCTGTTGGACAGGTCTACAATATTGACACATGTAAATACATTGAACTATATAACAGGTTCCAAGAACTGAAATACAAGCAAAAACATGTGGCCCTATACAAACCTCAGTGTCTGCCCCTACAAGTCAGTTTGAATTGCACCCTTGATGCACATAATCTCAAACCACAGGTGTGTGATGAGTGTGTGCATGAATGCTTTAGTATCCTGTACTCTACCTTGCATATCATGACCTAGAGATCATCAAGAATGATTTTTTTTAAGGTGGCCCTGTGTGGGTAAAGCCACCAGTAGTTGGACTGTGTAATGGCCTCTATGCTGACCACACAGTGCAGACATGCATGTGTTCTTGTACACATTTTCCTTTCACTTCCAAAGATGTTAGAATTATGTGGTCACTTGTTCCTTATAGATCATTGAACACAAGAGGAAAAGAGTCAGGCCTTTACATGCATTACCCTTGGTAGACTAGTGACATGTGCCATATATAGTCATGCCTAATCTGTCTGCACTGAGGTTTAAATCCTCACATCCTGTGTGGCCTTGACTTAGAAAATAAACATACATTCCCATGTGTACAACTACACTAGCAACATGTAACAGACAGGCAGATTGCAGTTGACCTATAAAAGACACATTCACATACTGGCTCATTTACAAGCCCTTTATGCCACTGTGGTTTCATTTTATTTACACTACATTGATGCAGAACAGTCCCTCACCCTGCACAGTATTTACAAACTGGTGCAATGGGACCATTGAGCCAGCTTGCAAACCCTTGCACCACATTATACCTGCACCATGTATAATGTATACAAGGGAGGTATTCCCCCGCAGGGATGACTTTACGAATGGGGCAGTGAAATATACAAGATTTCACTGCGCTATTCTAGCATCATTTTCTAATGCCTGTTCAGGGCACACATTAAAGTGACACTGTGCTTTGTTTTGTGCGCCTCCCTGCGATTTGCTGGACTAGCATCAAAATGTTTGATTCTAGTCCAGCAAAGCGCCATAACTGCTTCACAAATTCTCATGCAGTTGTGCTAATGACCATGGTGCACCATATTGTAAATGTAGCACTACTATGGTGTCATTAGGGAGGCACTGGGCGGCGCAAGCAAACCGGTGCACCAGTTTCTTGTCAATGCGTCCCATAGTCTTTTGATCAAGCACCATCCGAATCCAAAATCAAAGACATGTTCAACATTCCTCCTCTGCGTTCCCTTCTCACATTACACTGTAATGCAGTAATCTGAGGGATGCTTTGCTCCCCATGATGCAGGATGACAGATTACTCTTATCAGGATACATGCGGTCCAAGAAGTGTATCTAAGTACTTGTTTGCCATGAAAAATCACACCCATGCCCCACAGAGCTCAGAAAAGTTTTAGACGACACTCACTGTAACATAAGGATCACAGAATGTTTCCATCTCAGGCACTGTGCATGGGTCAGGTCCACCTACAACACAAAAAAACTGAACAATTCTCTGTGAATTTAGGACATGTACACTGTGTGCAAATAAGGCACACTACATTTATGTCACAAATGTCTCTTAAAATCAGCACATTAGACATGTAGCACAGGGCAAAGTTGAAATGTCCTAATGATGACCATAGGTATGCCATGTTGCAGTGTTTACTGATAATACCAGGGAAATAATGTCTCACCTGCACAGACTGCATATCCACTTTAAAAACATCACTCATTGCTACATGATGTAGGGGATCCTGCCTTAAATAGCTATGAGAACCAAATGAATGAATAGACCACATTCCATAGACTAACTAGTTTTATGGCACTTTCTCAAAGGAATATGTGTCCTTTACTATGCTCCAAACATCAGCCAGTAGGCATGCTTGTTTTTTCACTTCAGTTCACTCATTTCATGTCACTACTGCACAGAAAATGAAGATTCTTTATTATGGCCCTGTACAGTCTCATTAAGGAATATTGAGAATTTTCAAGTTGACATGTATTGCAAATTGTCAGGGGTGTAACAAACAACCTATCCAACATGTGACGTGATGACATGTGAGTGTGCTTCCCTGCAACATACATGGGAGGTGGGCCACTGTTTGGACTCATTAATGACCTGGCAGACCAGGTGACAACACTTCACAGACAGTGTAGAAGGGTCCCCAACCACCTTCAGGCCTGTACTGCATGGTCTGTTTATGCCAGTAGTAGACTACAGTGAACATTGCTCTATGGCATGGTTTTTGCCTAACAGAGTTGGCCTGTAGCAAAACACCAAAACATATCTGACACTTGAGTCATAACATCAATCACAGATTTTTGTCAAGGAGACACATCTATGGATTCTTGGCATATATGTACTTATTGAGATGCCCACCAACTTGCATGCCCAGATGATCAATAAGGTCGAACTCCTGCTGACGACATCTGCCTATCAGTGCTAAATCTGATGGATGGTCCTTTCAACTCCACATACATGGTTCAGATGGGACTGCACCTTTCACCAACGCTCCTTCCTCTCACATGTAGGGTATCCCCCCTTATTCTACCCCCTTTGGCTATCATATTCAGAAGGTAGTGGACAAGCACTCGCAGGAGGCCCCCAAAACTCCTCCTCAGACAGATTACAGGTCCAGCCCCTCCCCAACATGTAACTATCAGCAGCAAACAGTCTAACAAACAAACTACCTCAACTTACAACTACCCCTATCCCATTAACTATAAACCACTACTTAAACAAACAACCAACAAAACGCTACACAGAGCAACACAGAAAACAATTACAAGACAAAAATGACACTTTTCGGATACAGCAGGGACAGAACAGACACTAACCAGACCAAGACACAACACCAAACTCTCCTCCAACATACATACATACACAGCCTCCAGCCAGCACAGGAAGAAAGACTGTAAGGGAAAGTAAAAGTAAGTGCGCACTACCTGGTTTGCAGTATGGCAGATCTATTGTAAAGTTTCCTGCATTGACCCGTCACATTTTCTCCAAATGTGTAATTTTTTCTGATGCATTCATGCAAAATTAGCCAATGTGTGATTTATGCACAATGCATGATGCGTGTCATTGCACAATACTGCCTTTTGGCATGGATGTGTGTCTTCTGGATGATGTGATGTGTGCAATGCGTTCTGCATTAGACAAATGCACCTGTTTCAATTGACGCAATTGTGTGTTTTACAGTGTAGCGTATTGTGCAATGCATGAAAACATCCCATGGATCAGTGATTTGGCTGTACATTTCTGAGCTGACATGCTTGATTACTTGGAATGTGTCGCTTGTGTATGTTGACAGTGCACATATGTTTGACTCCTTGCGTTTATGGGGACTCATTTATGAGTTTTTGCCACAGGGCAGCCCAGCAAGTCACTTTTCTGCACTGCGTCAAAAGAAAAGGGCAAGGATCTGCTGTCCCTTCTGCGTGCCCTGGCACACAAATTGCTACCTAGGGAGGGTGCAAGGGTGTCTGTGTTGTTGGCATGATTGTTTTGTGCAGGAAGAGACACCTTCCTGCACAAAAATGATAAATGGAGGCATTTTCCTCTTTCGATGAGTGCTGCAGAATGCAGCACACATAGAAAGAGGTAAGAACTAGGAGAAATAAAGTTATTTCTCATTGTAAAACATCCTGTGGGGAAGCACACAGGTTTGACGCATTCCTGGTTTTACAGATCCTTGTAATTATAAGTATGTGTCAAAACCGATGGGTTTTGCATGGGAAAAGCAACCCCAATGCCCATAGAACTCCTCCTTGACGTAGAGTAAGGTAACACAGCACTTTGCGCTGCCTTGCCTTAATCCATATTGATGAGGCATGGCTTTGCCTTATAGCTATGACTGAGAGGCCTGCACCACCGGAGCATCATAAAAAGTGATGCCCTGGCTGCGCAGGCCTCTTGTCAATGAGGCTCATAGTGCAGACACTAGGACAGACAATATATTGCTGTGAGTTACACTGACTTATTGTCAATTGTGCATTTCTTGAGATTATCAATATGAATGACAGTTTGTATTATGCTTGCCTTGATGTGGGTATCTGCATAGAAGCCACTTTCTGTTCATAAATGCTGCACTGCAATGCAAATGACATCCATATTGTCATACATGATTGTGGGCATACTTTCATTTCAAACTATCTACATTACTGGCAAAGGATGTGTTGCACTCAGGAACTGACATACACTAACTGCTTCAGCTTGGCTACATTGTACGTGACATCCATCTCACATATTGACTGTTTAGATGTGCTAGGCCAATGGGTCACCTGCTCATATGTGCATGACATCATATAGCAGACTATATTGTCCAACAACAGCCATATGATGAACTGGTATGCACACATCTAATGTCTGGGCTTGGTGTCTCGCACCATATGTGTGCCACACGCAAATTACACTTTCAGAAAAGGGTCAGCCAAAACTGTTTGCCATTATCTTGTTCTTCATGAGGCCTGCTTGAGTAGGCCTAACAAGTGTTTTGTCTTCCAAGTAGGAATATGTTTGGCATTTCCATGCATCACAGTTTTTGACAACAGAGAGAACTATCCGAACTAAGAATATGGGTATGAAATAACACCATATGGTCACAAGTGCAGTAATTGACATGTTACGCCACTGTGACCTGGGATGCGTCAGTGGATGTTACTTTGCCAGGAGTTTCCTCATGTGTAGTTCTACCTTGAAATCTATTGAATATTAGTTTTCTTTGTGTCGTGGACAAGTTAGCACACCTAGATGGAATTGTAGGAGTCACAGCATTGTTTTTTTCAGAGTAAGACAGAGTGACACAGACACATCCATTTCTGCAGCTAGCAGTTGCATCCTAGCCTATTGGGCCAAGTATGGCTGAATTGTGACTAGGTAGCCAAGCCAGCACCAACACAGTTTATGACTCACATTTATAAGTGTTATTTGATATGTGACACTGATGTAGTTATGTGATTGCAAGCATTTGTGTAGCATGTGTGGACTAACTGGGTTCCACTGTGTGGCTATGCCAATCGTATAGGCTTCTGTTCACAGTCATAGGACAATCAGATCATTATACTGCCCTTCACGAGTGGATGGCAGTAAAAATATGTTAAAATGTATGAGACATTCAGTCATTGCACACACACTGTTTTCATTTACACTCTCTTTGGATTGTGGTAGGATGCCTGACAGTCAGTACACAGTTGCAGCACACATACTCATGGTATGTGCTCAATATTCCACATTGCTACCTTTGTTTGGTATGAGTCTTCCACACACACATGCATTTTGCGCATGTTGTGAATATGCATACATGTTTTGGACCACATGATGGTGTCCTGGAGTGGGAATGCCACCTAGCCACAGACCTTTGTGATGGCCCAAATTCTAATAAGTGAGAGTTCAGTGAATAGATGTTTAAAGTGTTTAAAATGAAAATCCTTACACAAATGTACATTCATTTATTTACATTTGTACAGACTTTATTGAGAAAACATTCAGCCTTGGATTTATGGCCATCCAACAGAATCAGTGATAAATGTGTGCATAATTGTGTTCCTTTACTGAATCCCTGCAATAATGCCTATATTTTCCCCTCTGTCCTTATCTTCATCATGATTGTCATTCACTGGTTCCTGCTCCTCATGGCACTGGCCCCATGATACCTTTGTACTCACACAAATATTGTGCAAGATACGACAAAGCAGGGTGATTATGCAAACTGTATGGAGGGAGTATAGCAGTCGGCCCCTGGACACATCCAGTCAGTGCAAATGAAACTTGAGTAGGCCAAAATTCTGTTGCACAATGCCCCTGGTCTTGCCCAGTGCTTTGTTGAAGGTGCACTGGGCCTCTGTTTGGGGATGTGCATACGGTGTCAATAGTCAGGCCTGCAAACCATATTCTTGATCATCTGAAAAGACAAAGGGAGAAAAGTCAGTGAATGCTTATGGCGGCTGATCAACCCACATTCAAGTACATGTCTGCTATGTGTACAGAACGACTCTTACACATTCCTATCTCTATTGCACACATTTGATGACATTTAGATTGCCACTTGAATTCCACATGTCTAGTCCTGTTCTCTGTGTCAGATTGAAACATGCATGGCCTCGTACCTTCGACAGTGCCACAATGGGGGACACACATTTGGGGGGTAGCTTAGTGTGACAGGTGTTTTGTACATCCATTGCCACTGTAAGTGACAGTATGTTGATCACAAATTGGGGTTTGCTGTCATCCATTGTTAGTCTATACCAGTATGAACCTGTTTCACACACACCCACACATATATTTGTCCCTGTTGAACCACTGAGGTTGTATCTGCACTACCTACCAAATTGTTTACTTCCTTTAGGAAGTGTAATCAGGCGTGTACATGAGGTACATTCCATACACGTTCCCAGGTCTGGGTTACATCACATACCTCATGTACCTTGGGAGTTACAGTTGGACACACAGACATCAGCCATGGAAGCCATTCCTTGCGCACAGTGTTGCAATACGGAATTTTTGCAAGCGTAGCATTGCTCATGGTCATTCCACTATTGTAAGACAGACACAGAGGCTGAGAATGTCTCAACCTGTGTGACTTTGAGGTTTGCATTGCAGATGTGTCCAAATTAATGGTGCAAGTATGAGGTAGACCCCTCCTACATATGACCTGTCTGAGGTAGCACATACAAATATGTCATTGGTGTCTTTCCTTATTTGCTGTTCTTAGGTCTGCGATGTACTTCAGATGTAATCACCAACCAGTAGGCCATTCCCATAGTGGCCATACTGGAATCATTCACTGATGACGGAGTGGTGGAAGATGTGTGCATCATGCACATTCTCAGGGTATATGGCAAGTATATGGCAAGGACTAAGTATATGACAAAAAATATGACAAGGACATTAGTGAACATACCATGATGGTCCATGATGTCCTGGACATTTATGGAGTGCATGTGTTTCTGGTTCTTGTAGAGATAGTCCAGTGCACCCAACACATGTGGAAAACTGGCAATGGCATAGAAGGCTTGCTTGATCTACAGCTGCAGTTGTTGTGTGCTGGGGAACAAGAGGTTCTGTGGTGTTTGGCAAATGAAGACATCCAGGACAGTGTTGAGAAAAGCTGATAAAGATGGCTGGGAGCTACCGGTCACTCTGGCTGTTGTAATCTGGAATTACCACAATGTCAACATGTGGAGTACAACCGTAATCTTCACCTGTGGAGGGATGGTGGTGCTCCTCCCAGTTAGTGGCTGGAGCCTTGGCGTTATCTGTTGTAGCAGTTGGGCAATAAATTCCCTCTGGAGCTGGTAGTGGGTGATGACCTCATACTTCCTGAGATCAATAAGGGCAATCCCTGCCAACAAGCATGCAATCCTTCTTCTGTGATGCCTTTGTGGTGGTGAGGGGGGAGGTGTGGGTTGTTGGAATGGTGGGAGTTGTGGTCTTTTCCTTGCAACTCCCAGCTGCAAAATAAGGAGCTCAAAGTTGTAGATGAGCTTTCCAGACTGTTTTGTCTGACTTCTCTTTATTTGCCAAAGCCAATGCACCATTTCCTGCATGTGGGTTACAGATACAAATTCATTTTTATGCATTTGGACAACTGTGCAGCACTTACCGACAAAGCATCACTTTTCTCTAAACTCATAAATATCCTGCATTGGTTTTACGGTGGAAATTACGCAGGAATGCCTACAATGAACAAATATACTTATGTTCCGCAGCTGGTTCAGATGCAGGTACATTTCAACACCAGACTGCTAAAAGTGATGCATCAGCCTAGATGTGTCATCTTGTAAATGTGGAGTAATAACTGTGCCAATGCGCAACATTTTTGATGCATTGCTTGCGCAACCTCCTTGTAAATAAGCCCCTCAGACTGTTTGACAGAGAAGAAGAAGCACACTTGCAAGTGGAATGCAGTGGACTTGGGAGGCACCAGTGACCAATAGGAGATGTAAAATGTAAAATTGTGAAATCAATTTTGTGTGGGGGGGATTTGTTACTGAGCAACAGGTTTAATGTTTATTGTGTGGTTTAAACAAGTGATGCATAGAATGCATAAAGGATAATCAGCAGAAGACAAAGGGGGTCATTCTAACCCTGGCGGTCCAAGACCGCCAGGGCTAAAATGAGGGGGGCACCGCCAACAGGCTGGCGGTGCCCCGCTGGGCATTCTGACCGCGGCGGTTTGACCACGGTCAGAAGTGGAAAACCGGCGGTCTCTCCGCTGCCCATTTGAATCCTCCATGGCGGCGCAGCAGATTCTGACAGCCCATACCGCCATCCTGTTCCTGGCGGTTCGCCCGCCAGGAACAGGATGGCGGTATGGGTTGTCGTGGGGTCCCTGGGGGCCCCTGCAGTGCCCATGCCAATGGCATGGGCACTGCAGGGGCCCCCGTAAGAGGGCCCCACAAAGAATTTCACTGTCTGCATTGCAGACAGTGAAATTCGCGACGGGTGCCACTGCACCCGTCGCACCTTCCCACTCCGCCGGCTCCATTCGGAGCCGGCGTCCTCGTGGGAAGGTAGTTTTGCACTGGGCTGGCGGGCGGCCTTTTGGCGGTCGCCCGCCAGCCCAGTGCAAAACCCAGAATACCCTCAGCGGTCTTCCGACCGCGGAGCGGTATTTTGGAGGGGGAAGTCTGGCGGGCGGCCAATATGTGGGATGTAAGGCTGGGAGGAATTGGTCCCCATACAACTGAGAGATGTACCATTTATGAATGAATGCTACTAAAATTCATTAAAGAAAATAAAATCAACTAGATACAGGCAGGGTTTTGCCTTTGGAAGAGAGGCAGTCTGAACTCCTTCTTCAAAGTGATAACCAAGACTGTAGTGGGAAGGCGGGGAGGGAGGGAGTTCCAGACTCTAGTTTGCTGCCAAAAATGACGTGCAATAGTGAGTTACTTCTTGAAGACGGGGGGTTCTAGGAGCTGAGTTGCAGTACTGTGAAGTGCTCTATGCCCACATCATACATTTTGAGGCAAAATATCCAGGAGAAACAACGTGCGAGGCCTGAAGCTCTTTGCTTGGATCAGTAATTTGTTTTTAGGCCCTCATATCAGCCATATGTACTGTTAATCTACTATGTAGGGGTTTATTTGTAATATAGTTGTGTACAGACTGTGTCACTATGTTGCTGTAGTCTCCTGGTTTTTGATTTTCTATTGTATGTGACTGATACAGTTTGCTCACGATTCTAAGGCAATTTTCCACCATGTTTGACTGAACCCAGCATCTTGAGAAAAAGTTAGGCCCATTTTATACTATTTTAGCGCCGTATTTGCGTCATTTTTTTACGCAAAAGTGGCACAAATTTACAAAATACTACTGTATTTTGTAAGTTTGCACCGCTTTTGCGTACAAAAAATTACGTAAATGCGGCGCTAAAAAAGTATAAGGGGCATATTTATACTCTGCTTGCGCCGAATGTGCGTCAAAATGTTTTACGCGCATTCAGCACCAACCCTGCCCCATATTTATACTTTGACGCTCGACCCGGCGGACGTCAAAATCCCACCATGTGCGTCATTTTTTGGAAGGGGGAACCTGTCTTGCGTTAATTGTATGCAAGGTAGGCGTTCCCTTCCAAAAAATGACATCAAGGCCTGTGCGCCTTATTTATACTCCGCCGTCATTTTGACTCACAGGAGAGGGCGGGCCTTAAAAAATGGCGCCCAGCCTGATGGGCGCCGTTTTTTAACGCCTGGGTCAGGGCAGGTGTTAAGGGACCTGTGGGCTCGGAAGGAGCCCAGAGGTGCCCTCCCATGCCCCCAGTGTCACCCCCTGCCACCCTTGCTCACCCCAGGAGGACACCCAAGGATGGAGGGACCCATCCCAGGGAAGGAAAGGTAAGTTCTGGTAAGTATATATTTTTATTTATTTAAGTGGCATAGGGGGGCCTACATGCCACTATGCCCAATGACCATGCCAAGGGGACTTACGTCCCCTGGGCATGTCCCCTGGGCCTGGGCATGGCCATTGGGCAAGGGGGCATGATTCCTGTCTTTGCTATGACAGGAGTCATGTCAATGGGGATTGTGCGTGAAAAAAATGGCGCAAGTCAGGTGTGAGGCCTGATTTTTGCCTCAGACCTGACTTGCACCATTTTTTGACGCACAACCCCCATTTTCCCATATGCCGGCGCTGCCTGGTGCGAGTCATTTTTTTTTACGCGTACCAGTCCGCAGCGCCGGCTAACGTCATTCCATAAATAAGGCGCCCGCATGGCGCGTTGGAATGGAGTTAGCTGGCGGTAAAATTTTTGACACACAACTGCGTTGGCCCAGTTGGGTGTCAAAAAGTATAAATATGGCCCTAAATGCGGGCCTTACTTTAGTATTGGTCTCTTACATGCCAGTGAGTTTTGGAGGAAACTACAGAGGAGTGAGATGTTGACTAAAAATTGTTTGCCAAAAATTGCATTTACTTTAAAATGTTCAATGCATTTGTGGTTGCTTCAAAGTAGTGCTTGTGTAAGTTAACTGAGCAAAAAAACAGTTCGCAGTTTGGGGTACATTCAATAAGACTTTGGGTTGTGTTTGCATCACAAAAGTGACGCAAATCAACACAAAATCTTTTTTTCCCAATTTGCTGTCCAGCCCAAAACTTGTTTTGCACAGAAAATTCACTTTAAAGTGATGCAAAGCAGTGCATATCACTGCTTTGCAATACTTAGCACCAAGGGTGCGTTCCATGAGTTGTGCATGGGCGTTCCCATGCAGTCATCCATAGTTTTTGATGCAAAAACCCTGTCTACCAAAGAAAGTGGACAAGGTTTTGGGTCAAAAAAATAACTCTCATAGAAAATAGAGGCTATCAAGGAGAAATGTGTTTATTTCTCCTTTCTTTTCAGATTTTGCATGTGTGCTGCACTGTCCAGTACGCATACAAGGTGGGGGAAGTTTTAAAGTTGGTCTAAGCATAGTATTTTGTGCTGGAACGGTATTGTTCCAGGTCAAAACCTATGCTCAACTCATGTAGACACCCCTGCACTATGGAGAAAAAGTGTGTGCATGGCGCTCAGTAACAAATTTCTACGCCGGGCTAGAGGGAGGGAAGGAGAGAGCCATAGACCTGTAAATATTGCACTCTCCTTTTCTCCCATTCTCATCTGACACAGCTCAGCATTTTTAGCTGCTGCCCTGCATTGCGTGAGAATTTTGTAAATCTGGATCTTTGTGTCTAGTGTGTGAAATGCCTTGTCAAAATAAATATGCCTTCTTAGAGGGCGAGATAAGGTTTGAAGTAAGGCTGAGCAAGGCTTAAAAATTACGTTACGGAACTGGCTTGATTTAAGGAAATTAAAGTTATGTTTATATGACATTCCAAACCCTATGCATTTATGCCACGTCACGATTACGCTGCCATTCCCAGAAAAATTATAGCATGAGAACATCGGAAATCAACAGAACGTGAGTCACTGCTGCTCTTGGCACTTGTGTTTTTTGCTCGATATTTATTAGTGCAGAACACTTTCTCGTACCAGAAATTGATGCAACAATGCATTTTGTGCTAAAATATATTGTTGAATAATGGATTTGCATTTTGTGTAATTGTGCATAATTTTGTGTAACGTTTGCCGAAAGGCAATCACCTAAATTTTGATAACTAGTATGAAGTATTAAGAGCGAGATTTACAAGGCCCTAGCACCTCTTAGCACCACACTAGCATCATTATTTTTTACTCTAATGTGGTGTTAAAGAGGCCATTCTCTTTCGCTAGCATTGCAGCACTTTGAAATCCATTGCGCCGTATTATACGTGCACCAGGTATAATTTATGCGAGGAAGACGGTCCCACGCAGGGAAGCCACAAAAAAAGGCGCAGTGAAATGTATAAGATTTCACTGCAACATTTTTTCCGTCATTTTTAAAATCTGCTTGGGGCAGCCATTAAAGTGACGGGCCATAGTAGCCTATGGTCCTCCATAGTACTTTGCTGCACTAGAACCCACATTTATAGCACAAATCTATCGAAACGCCACAATAGCTTCATAAATGATGATGCTGTTGTGAAAATGAGTGCGATGGTGCGCCGTATTGTAAATACGGCCCAAGCATGGTGTTTTTAGGGGGCCACATGGGGGCCCAAGAAAAGAGGCGCATCAAAGCTGATGTGCCACTTTCTTGTAAATCTAGACCTAAATTTGCCTGATCTCGTTTCCATGTGACTTCTGCAACCGAGTCATTATTTCACCTCGCGTTTGTGAAGGAGACCTTCTTTAAATAGTTGATACATTGTTGCGTATTCACTCGAGTTTACACGTTGTTAGACGTGCACCTTTTCTAGTGGAATATTGCTTTTGATAAAGGAAGCTTTTTCTGTATAGTATTTGTGAATGGTGTGAGCAATACCAAGCATCTTTTTTAGTTACCCACAAATGGCAATTATGTAAACTACGTAGTTAAGTGCCAGGAACTACTCAAAATGATATAACATGCACTCGTTTCGGGTTTAGAGCACACCCATGTTTACAGCCATGAATACACGCTTCTAAAGGAAAGAAAGACATATGGAAAGAAAACGACAGAAACTCACAGGTAAGACGGAGGCATATAGAGATATAGGGACACAGGCACGCAAACACAAGAACAAGGGTACAAAGTGGCGAAAAGGCATCCAAAAAGGCACAGAGACACAATCATGATACAAACATAAACAGAGAGATATCGACGATCATAGAAAGGGCACTACACAATAAAGGCTTCGACGGGCATTTCTTCATCCGGAAGTTCTTTAGAAACATGGTATGAAAATCAAGTCCGCTCTAATATTTTTAAAGGCAGCGTTTGCAAGTCTCAAATGCAGGAAACTTGCAAGAGTCATCGAGCGTCATTAAATTAGATTTAGTACGATTTTTCTGAAAACAGTGTAGATTTCATGAGAACACATCATTAAAACAAAGAGGTATACAGTTGCTCATTTAAATCATTAGGGAAGATTGCCAGTGAGGTAATAATATTTAGCTAGCATATCCAATTCAAGAACAATTCAGCATAAACTTTGATTTAATAACAGCTTGAGTGACAAATAACAAAGTGAAATTAATGTTTAATCAAAAACTCTATTAGTTGAAGGACTGTGGCCCTAAAGAAAAAACAGACATTTACGCATATGGAGTTACACTTCCATGTTGGGAAAATCGATGTATAAACTAGAATATGTCCGTATTTTTGACGAGTATATTTGAGGCACAAGTGTTTTTCGACTAACTAATATCTTTTCGTTTCTTGAACGTTTTGTTTTACCCAATGAGAACCCCCTTCACTTACTCCCAACTACTTCTGAGGTTGTTGCTTCCCCACTACCACCCTTGATGTAGTCTTACTCATGTCCATAGCAGAGGTAATTATTTGACTGTATCCAGGGTTGCAATGAATTCTCCAAAAGTTTGTCAATATCCAAACACTCGCACGTTTGTGGGTGCTCATCCTCTTTGGTCGGCATCTACACTTTGGAACGATCACAACTTGACCCTGTCAGCTCTACTTTCATCTGCTATTTATTTTATGCTATTTCCTTAGTTATATATCACGCCCTGAAAATGTGTCATGATCGGTGGCTCGCACTTATCTCATCATGCTCGTCTGTGGGGAGGTTTACTAGTCTGAGCCATTTGATTGTGTGTCCTTTGAGAACCTGGGAAGATAAGCCGGATGCGTGGAGTGTGGGTGCCACCTGGAAAGACACTTAGGGCCTGATTCTAACTTTGGAGGCCGGTGTTAAACCGTCCCAAAAGTGGCGGATATACCACCTACCGTATTACGAGTCCATTATATCCTATGGAACTCGTAATACGGTAGGTGGTATATCCGCCACTTTTGGGACGGTTTAACACCGTCCTCCAAAGCTAGAATCAGGCCCTTATTGTCTCTGATAGATGCATGAGACAATCTCCCAATTAAGGCTGCATGTCCTATTAACTCGAGGAGGACACTCAAAAATATGCAAATGCTGGATCCCATTGTGAACTCTTAGATTATAAGTTCCATATAGACCAGAGCATATTTGCTAGGCAACCAATATTTGGTACAGCCTGAGTTTTGAGAGTTTTTAAAAGTTGCAGATTGTTGTCCTTGGAAGCCAACAAAAGACTGGACTGGATGCAGAAATGTATTCAAGGATAATGTTTATGTTTGATGAAAGTGCTAATAAAGTAACAACTTAAAATGGAAAGCAATTTGGTTTTGTTAGTCAAACTCTATAATACTAATGTGTTTTTATTATGTTGCAGTTTCTGAACCTGTCACATTAAATATAATTTGAGTCACAGAGTAAATACATATGCCATTGATGATAGTTGCCAATGGTAACAAATGTATAATATCTCTGAATGTTCTTTGCTTGTTACTTAGATTACAATTCTGCTTCATCACAGGCAACATAGAGTTTATCCAGACCATCGAGAGCTGGAAATATAGATATTGTTCAAAATTGTTCAAAAGTATATCATAAAAGATATTAGTACTTAGGTGCTGCAGCTAGAATGACAACATCAGTAAAAGCTTCCTCTTCTCTGTAGAAAGCAACACGCCTACAGTGAAGATCAAGGATCTATTTCTAACTAGTAAGTTGTTTAGTGTATGAGTCGAAGGGCCTTGACGATGTCTGTAAGCACAGACCACTCCCTTTGGCTTAGGATTGTAAGGTTAATTTTTGGATGAATGGATGAAATAAGATTTGTATAGCGCACAGCTACTCCAAGGAGTGTCCCACAGCTCTGCTCATGGGCAGCTTTGTAGGATTTTGCAAAACCACTTATTCTTGTGCAAAAAGCCATGCTACCAGCCTTTTTTTAAAAGGGAAATAGAGCCCACAGTGCATAGAAGCTGATTATTGCCCCTAGGTAGCCATCACTTTTGTGATAAAATCTCTTTGTGGACTAGGACCAGTACTTTAAACGGGAGCCTCTTCCTTACTGGGCGACAGTGGAGGGCATGAGGATGAGAGCACATGTGCGTTCTCAGAGGTAGGCTAAGATGTATGCAGGCTGCTGTGTTCTGGGCCAGCTGCAGTCTATTGGTCAAGTAGTCAGGCAGTCCTAGATACAAGAGATTCCCATAATTCAACCATGAAGTTATGAGTGCTTGGGCGACTGACTTCCAAACAGAAAATGAGACGAAGTGCAAAAACTTCCTTAGAGTGTGCAGCAAACCAAAGCATACACTTACCACAAAATTAATTTGTGGTTGGAAAGATAGATTGCTGTCAAATTTGACAAACAGGTTCTTGACCATTCCCCCCTGGGGGCCTGGAGGGGGTGGGGGCGTCTTCAGGCCAGATTGTCTACCATGTATCGGAAGATTTTGACCAACAAATAGAATTTAGGTTTTGTCTGCATTACAATTTTGTTGATTGGTGGCCATCCAATGAAATACAGCTGCAAGGCAAGATTTAAAGGTTTTGCCTGTGATCAGTTCTCCCTTTCCCCAGGATAACAGCAGCTGTGTGTCATCAGCGTATGAGATCACTTCTGACCCAGACTTCTGCCAGCTGGGCTAATTGTGTAAGATAAGTCTTAAACATGAGCCCTGAGGCACCCCTACTCTCAGCTACCGGGACTTTGAAGAAAAAGGAGAGACCCAAACCTCCTGTCCTCAGTCCTCCAAGAAGGCCGAGAAAGGAAGCAAGCCAGTCTAAGGCCTGTCCTTTTTTATCGATAGATTGGAGACACAAAGAAAGCATTCTTAATTGTGTTTTTAATTGTTTTGCTAGTTGGTGCTGTCAAAGTGTTCTTGGAAAAACGACGAGGACTCTAAATGTGTGTCACCACATAAGGGCCAAAATTGAAGCAATCTAATGGATTAGAAAATTGAGTAAATGCCTAAGTCCACAAACTGCCCACTGCTTGGATAATCAAACAACCTTCTTTACTGGCAACCAGCCAACAAACTGTCTCCCAAGTTCACCATACAACTAACACTTTGATTCATTCAAACCCATCTACTCTTAGGAGAGGGTGATTGATGTTCATTCAGCTCCCAAGCACAACCTCCAGTCCTGGTGGAATTAGAGAATGGCACATATGATGAATGGAAGAAATTTGTCTCTCTCCCAAATCAACAAACGATTAACTTTCACAGAGTGCCAGAAGGATTATAAAGAAATGAGTTGCCAGTACATAGAGAGGAGAAGCAGAAAACCACATGGAGGAAGTAATCAGCACAGTACTTGTGAACATCACATACAACTCCTTTAAAAAAGCAATCATATATGATTCTTCAAACAGAAACAACATTCTATCAAAACATAGGTTGAATCTTGTTATTAGGAGATGATCAGTCTAGGAAGTTACACATATTTCTATGAAACAGAATGAAGGTAATTTTTTATTTTAATCTTTGAGAAGGCAGATGCAGGAAAATTCTCACTTCTTCGTGGTCTCCTCAGATTTATGTTTTTTGGGACTGAATTAACTGCCATATTTGGACACTGGACTCTGGACACTGTCTAACGGGGCACTGCTAAACACCTCATAGTACATGTACAGTGTTTCTTAAACATAGTAACAACAAATGGTTAATGCTAATCTGACCTTTAGAAAAGGCCTATGTATAATGGTGCACAGTGGCGTTATGGTCAGATGTTGCAGGTGGCCTGTGGTGTTACATCACACACATGAGTGACTTTAAAAACAGTGCTTCAGGATTGCCATTGCAGAACTGAACTGATGAATCTAAACTCTACAGCCTGCATATGTCAAAGCAAAACTTGTTAACATATTTAAAAGATTATTTTTGAAATTACCAAGTTACTCATAAGTAGCGCTTTAGAGACATCAATGCTTGGGTGCACATTATGTAAGAGTGATCCATGCAAAATATGGAATTGGAAATAAAATGTCGAGTTTTTATGCACTGCATAGGGCTGAAGAAGGATTTCTGTTTTATCAAGGCCTGCTTTAAAGTTAAAAGTAATCTCTCTAAATGTTCATGTAGAAAAGACCTAGAGAGTTCATCTTCCAAGCATCATATTATTTATAAAAGAAATATTTTATGAGTGAACAAAGATATTTGGTAACATTCCATAAAATGATTTGAATAAAGGCATTCATATATTATAGAGGTCCAGACAGTTCTCAAAGTTGGTTATGCCAGGTTACCTCCCTTTCAGTGGCCGGAATTACATAACCTCTGCCTAACTGAAAGGTAGGAAGTGGTGAAGAATGAAGAACAAATGTCCTTGTGGATCAGATGGGATGCTAGCAGAGATTTGGCAGGGAGGCAGGATAAGGCTAATTGAACTGAAGATTGAGATTTGCATCAAAACACATGGGTGGTTAAATGGCAATGCCCATGCACTGGCCTTAAAATGCCCCCTTGATGAAAAGTAATACAAAGCAGATCAGTACATGCACATGCACATATTTGTGTTACTTTGGGAGAATGTATGACTTTACAGCACATGAACTTACCATGCATGCCTTTACCATGCATCCTTTACCACACATGCATGTACCACTGTTAGACCTGGTATCTTTGGCGTGATCTCCCCTAACATTTTGCCTCTGCTTCCCAGGTTGATGCTGTGTGCTGGACTCTGTTTTTGCTGTTTTTGTTACTCTGGGCACTTTACCTCTGTGGACCAGTGCTAAAGTGCAAATGCTCCCTGTGTGAAATTGTATGTGTAATTGGCATTTCCATGATTGTCACATTTGATATACTAGTAAGTTCCTAATAAAGTGCACTAGAGGCGCACAGGGCCTGTAAATCAAATGCTACTATTGGACCTGCAGGACTGATTGTGCCACCCACATGAGTAGCCCTGCAAACATGGCTCAAACCTGCCACTACAGTGACTGTGTGTGAAGTTTAAACTGCCAATTCGACTTGGCAAGGGTACCCACTTGCCAGGCCAAACCTTCCCTTTTTATAGAAGGCATCCCTAAGGTAGGCCCTAGTTAGCCCCATGGGCAGGGTGCAGTGTATGTTAAAGGTGGGACATGTACTGACATGTTTTACATGTACTAACAATGAAATACTGCCAAATTCGGTTTTCAGTGTTGCAAGGCCTATCTCTCTCATAGGTTAACATGGGGGCTGCCTTTAAACATTCTTAAAGTGCAGTTTTCCTTTGGGGGCAGATGGAGATATTACTGCTTGTGAAGTTTCTCCAAGGGCTTAGACTGAGCTTGCCTCCTGTTATGAAGTCTCAGGGCCATCAACAACTTCCTCTAACAGCACCTGGACTCTGCTGAGACTCCTGCCATGCCAAGTGGTGCCCTATCCAGTACCTGGGCGCTTGAAAGGAGAAGCTGGTAGAATAAGGACTGAAATTCACGCACAGGGAGAGTGCGAGGAAAATTTCAATCCATCACTTGCAAAGTGGTGGTAAAAACAAAGCAACCCCTCACAGTGCGTTTTTTCTAACCGTGCTGCCGGATTTCACACACATTATTGCTGGGTGTCAAAATCATCATGAACCTATGCAGATCCGAGGTGCCCCATCCGGAAATCAATGCATCGAACCCTTGTGGGAGAGAAAAACAATGCATCGCCTACTCGACCAGAGAAGAAATGACACACAGCTCATTTGTGACTAAGGAACTGACGCTTCGCTTACTTTTCCGATGCACGCTCGCCACTGCAGTTTTATTTTTTATGCAAACCAAGGGGCATATTTATTGGCCCCTAGCACCACTTTGCACCACATTAACGTCATTTATTTTGGCATTAATGTGGCCCAACGAGGCCAAAATCCTCACGCCGTATTTACAGAGTGGTGCAATGCATGCATTGCGCCACTCTGTAACTATTTGCTCTACGGTATGCCTGCACCAGGCATAATGTATGCAAAGTGGCCATTCCCCTGTTGGGGGAGCCGGACAAATGGCGTCAGGAAATCTCATAGATTTCCTTACGCCATTATTTACAGCTCTTTTAACACCTGCTCAAGAGAAGGCATTAAAAGGGTCCTTCCATTCTTTATAATGGGGCCCTATGTACTCTGGAGGAGTAGGTGCACTTGGTGCAGCACCACTTTCCATAAATCTGCCCCCAGGTACTTTGTGTAAAAACTACGCTTCAATTGTTTTCTATGGAGTAAGAGTCTTTTTATTTTAGAAATTCATATCTTGACTTGTATATTTTAGATTATTGTCGTTTTGGTCTTGTTTGATTTAGATAAATATTGGCTATTTGTCTTAACTGGTGGGGTGTCCATTTTGTAGTGTTTTCACTATATCACTGTGGGTTTTGGGTAGAAATACTTTACACATTGCCTTTGAGATAATCCTGACTGCGTGTGCCAAGCCACCAAAGGAGTGAACAGGAGTTGTCTTGGGAGTGTAACTCTCTTAGCCTGACTAGAGTGAGGGTCCCTGCTTGGGCAGAGTGAAAATTGACTGCCAGCTAAAGACCCCATTTCTAACATTAGGTAACTATAGCTTCTGAATTTCTATGGTTTTTTACGAAAAAATTCAGAATTGAATTTTAACATCCCTGTAACCTTTGTTTTTTCAGTGAATTTCTAAGGATTTTTTTAACGTAAAGTAATTGTAATTAATGTATGTAAATAGAACCACCACCACACATGATCTATGGCTGCTCGCAGTGGGGGTTGGCTGGGGCCAGGCCCTGCAGTGAACCCCATGTAACCATCCAACTTCATGTGAACTGGTGGTGAGTGATAGAGTGTATGAATATGTGTGTATGTGAATAAATGAGTGTATAACTGTGTGCATGGGTGAGTTTTTGAGTGCAAGACAGCATGTATAATAAGTGAATACGTGGATAAATACTATATGAATTACAGAATGACTGCATAAGTGCATGTATGGCAAAGTCACTTATGACATTTGAGATTTATTGGGATGCAAGACAGTGAATGAGTACATGTTTGTGAGAGTAAGGAGGCAAGAGAGGGTATTTGTTTCTAGTGGGTAAGGTCAAAATAGTATCATCAAAATGGTACCCAGTTACAAAGCTGGGTCCCACAGTTTCTAAGCTACAACCAACTCTTCTAGCTTCCCAACACGGTCTATGATACTTGCTTAAACTATACTGCGACTGCTTTGAATTTTTATATTTCTTATGTAATATTGGTGGATAACTGGTAACTTATAATGTAGTATTTGAGTATGTTACTCGTTATCAAATATTTTTGTGGGTTGTGTAATATTATTTATTGTTTTTTCATATTATTTTTGTCTGTGAAGTCATCATGGAATTTAACAGTGGGTCACCCGCTTTTGCAAAATTCGTGAATATAGGGTGCATACAATACAGTTAACCAAGAACAATCTAAACTGCTATTAAACAATATATAACTTAAATGATCTTTTAAATAATACTAAAACTTTATGTTATATTCAACAATGTAGTGTATTACACCTTTTAATAACAGTGTGCGTAATCGTGAAGATGACTGTGTAGTGCCACTTTCCTTGCACCCCTTAGCGCCCCCCTACCTCCACCATGTGGTGCCGTATTTAAAATACAGCTGCCCATAGCGCAGGGTAGGGAGCAATAGTGTCCGAATTCCTTATGCTATTGATGTACTCTGCAGGAGTAGCACCAACATTTTGGTGCTACTCCTGCAGAGTACAGAGGGGCCCATTGTATTTAAAGGCATGCCCTCTTTTAATGCCTGCTCTGAGCAAGCATTAAACCATTTTTTCTACCTCCCTAACGAGGGAATGCCCCCTTGCATACATTATGCCTTGAGCAGTCATAATGTAGAGCAAGGGTTTACAAAGTGTCACAATGCATTCATTGCACCACTTTGTAAATATAGTGCTTGTAAAAAGCCACTTTAGTGCCGCCTTACCGTAAAAAAAATGACTCTAAGGAGGTGCTAGGGCCTCTTAAATCCAGGCCCAAAGTATTGCCCAGGAGTTTTTTGTGATCCCTTCAGGGCAATGTAAAACAGTTGCAAAACATGTGCAATACACAATATGTGACAAAATACTATCAAGGGGTTCTTCTAAGAAGTATTGGTGTGGTTAGCTGAGCATGCTCTATCATTTGAAAACATACCATAGAAGGCATCTTGAGAGGGCTAAAAAGAACAAAGATATGGAAGGCCCCTCAACCTCTAGAAAGTGAACAGCTGCTCCTGCACAAATAGTCTCTGCAGAAGTGGAAAGAAGATATCCAGGTACTTATTCTGAACTGCGACATATGGGCACATACTGCTTAGATAACAAAGTCTCTCTTCCTGCTGGAGAGCAGTCTTTTGAGGCTATTTTGGATATAAGGAAAATTCACACTTGTCAATGTATTTTTTGTTTTCATCAAAGTCTCTGCTGTTTTTATCATCCTTTTTAATGGTGTATTAGTTTTTGTTCCTCCTGTTGCCATTTTGGTTCAGAAAACCACAAAAAAGTAAAAAAAAACTGTTAAAAAAAACATCAGTTATACATATAAAGAAGAAAAAAATGGTTCTTTTCAGAACCACATTTTATTGTTAAAAAAAATATAAACTGAATGAACATGTATACATACGAGTCTATGGGTGAGTGACTAAGTACATACATGCATGTATGTGTGAGTAAGTGAGTGTATGAGTGCATCTATGGGTGAGTGAGTGCGTAAGTGCTGAATCGGTGAGAGAGTGAGCGCATGAGTGCTGTATGGGTGAATGAGTCAGTGCACGAGTGCTGTATGCGTGAGTGAATGATGTATGAGTGAGAGGGTGATGCTACGAATAATGCATGGGTGACTCACTGCGTATAGGAGTGCCTGTATGGATGAGTGAGTGAGTCCATGAGTAGTGCACAGGTGACTGTATGTGTGTGTTTATAGGTGAATGATTAAGTGCATAAGTGATGTATGTGTGATTTACTGAGTGCATGAGTGTTTGAATGGGTGATTGAGTGAATGCACGAGTGGTGTATGGGTGAGTGGGTGTTGCTACAAATGGTGAATGGGTGATTCACTGTGTGTATGAGTGCATGCATGGATGAGTGAGTGAGTGCATAAGTGTTTGGGTGAGTGAGTGAATGCATGAGTGGTGTATGGGTGATTAATTGTATGAGTGGTTGTATGGGTGAGTAAGTGAGCATGTGAGTGGTTTTTGGGAGATTGACTAAGTGGATGAGTGTATACATGGGAGAGTGAGTAAGTGTATGAGTGCTGCAAGTGTGAGACAGTGAGTACATGAGTTCTGTATGGGTGAGAGAGTCAGTGCATGAGTGCTGTGTGCATGAGTAAATGAATGTATGGATGTGTATGTTTGAGTGAGTGATGGTATGCATGGTGCATGGGTGACTCACTGTGTGTATAAATGCATTTATGGATGGGTGACTGAGTGCATGTGTGCATCGATGGGTGAATGAGTGAGTGCATAACTGGTGCATTGGGTGGTTTACTGAGTTTATGCGTGTTTGTATGGTGAGAGAGTGGATGTATGAGTGGTGTATGGGTGATTGTATGAGTTAAGGAGTGCTTCTATGGGTGAGTAAGTGAGTGTGTGAGATGTTTTTGGGAGATTGACTGGATAAGTGCATATGTGGGTGAGTGAGTATATCAGTGCTGCATGAGTGAGTAAGTTCACGAGTGCTGCATGGATGAATGAGTCAGTGCAAGAGTGCTGTATACATGAATGAATGCATGTATGGATGGTTTATAGGTGAGTGAGCGATGGTACAAATGGCACATAGGTGACTCACTGTGTGTATGAGTGCATGTATGGATGAATGAGTGAGTACATGAGTGGTGCATGGGTTACTGAGTGCATGGTTGCACCTATGGGTGAATGAGTGAATGCATAACTGGTGCGTGGTGATTTACTGAGTTCATGAGTTCATGAGTGTTGGTGTGGGTGAGTGAGTGAATGCATGAGTAGTGTATGGGTGATTGTCTTAGTGTATGGGTGCTTCTGTGGGTGAATAAGTGAGTGTGTGAGATGTTTTTGAAGGACTGAATGGATGAGTGCATATATGGTGAGTGAGTGAGTAAGTGCGTGCGTGCCGCATGGGTGAGAGTGTGGATGCATGAGTGCTGTATGAGTGAGTGAGTCACTGCATGAGTGCTGTATGAGTGAATGAATGCATAGATGATGTATGAGTGAGTGAGTGACACTACAAATGGAGTATGGGTGACTCACTGTATGTATGAGTGCATGTATGGATGAACAAGTGAGTGTCTAAGCAATGCATGGGTGATTTGATGAGTGCATGAGTGTTTGTATGGGTGAGTGAGTGGATGCATGAGTGGTGTATGAGTGATTGTCTCACTGTATAAATGATTGTATGGGTGAGTAAGTGAGTGCATGGGAAATTTTTGTGAGATTGACTCAGTGGCTGAGTGCATATATCGGTGATTGAATGAGTGTGTGAGTGCTGCATGGGTTAGAGAATGAGTGCATGATAGGTGTATGGGTGAGAGATAGGGTGTATGGGTGAGTGAATGAATGTATAGGTGGTGTATAAGTGAGTGAGGGTACAAATGATGAATGGGTGGCTCACTCTGTGTATGAGTGCATGTATGGATGAGTGAGTGAGGGCATGAGTGGTGCATGGGTGATTAACTATATGAGTGAATGAGTGAGTGCATAAGTGATGCATGGGCGACTGACTGAGTGGATGAGTTTTTATATGGGTGAGTGAGTGAATGCATGAGTGGTGTATGGGCGATTGCATGAGTGCATGAGTGCATGCATGGGTGAGTCAGTAAGAGTGTGGCTTTGTGTATGAGTGACTGACTGAGTACATGATTGCGTATATAGATAAGTGAGTGAGTGTATGAGTCGTGTATGGCAGAGTGAGTCTATGAATGCATGTGTGAGTAAGTGAGTGACTGTATGAGTGGTGTGTTGGTGACTGAATAAGTGCATGAGTAGTGTATGAGTAATTGACTAAATGCATGAGTAGTGTATGGGTGGGTGAGTGAGTGTATGAGTGGTGTATGGGTGATTGAATAAGTGCATTAGTAGTGTATGTGTGAAGGAGTGAGTGCATTAGTGGTGTATGGGTGATTCACTGAGTGCATGAGTGCATTTATGGATGATTGAAGGAGAGTATGAGCGGTTTATGGGAGACAGACTGAGTGTATGAGTGCATGTATGAGTAAGTGTCTGAGTGTATGAGTGGTGTATGGGTGACTGAACAAGTCCATGAGTGGTGTGTGAGTGATTGAGTGAATACATGAGTGCATGCGTGGGTGAGTGATTGGCTCGTGAGTGGTATATGGCTGATTGACTAAGTACATAAGTAGTGTATGAGTAAGCCAGTGACTGAGAGCATGAGTGGTGTATGGGTGACTCAGTACATGAGTGGTACATGGGTGAGGGAGTGAGTGCATGAGGCACGTATGGATGATTCACTGAGTGCATGAGTATGTGTATGGATAAGTGATTGAGTGTCTGAGTTGTGTAGGGATATTGACTAAGTGTCTGAGTACATGCATGATTAAGTAAGTTAGTGTATGAGTGTTGTATGTGTGACTGAATGAGTGCATGAGTGCGATATGGGTGACTGACTGAGTTCATGAGGGTGTGTCTGGATGAGTGACTGGTTGCATGAGTGGTGTATGGGTGATTGAGTGAGTGCATTAATGCGTGTATGGGTGAGTCTGTAAGTGTATGGCTTTGTGTATGGGTGGCTGACTGAGTGCATGATAGTGTACATGGATAAGTGAGTGAGTGTATGAGTGGTGTATGGGAGATTGAGTGAGTGCATGAACAGTGTATGGGTGAGTGAGTGTGTGTTTGAGTTGTGTATAGGTGATTGACTAAGTACATGAGTAGTGTATGGGTGAGTGAGTGCATGAGTGGTGTATGGGTGATTCACTGAGTGCATGAGTGTGTGTATGGATGAATGAGTGAGTACATGAGTGTGTATGGGAGAGTGAGTGTATGAGTGCATGTATGAGTAAGTGTCTGAGTGGTGTATGGGCAACTGAATGAGTGCATGAGTGTTGTGTGTGTGTGATTGAATGTATTAGTGCATGTATGGGTGGGTGATTGGTTTGTGAGTAGTATATGACCGATTGACTAAGTGCATGTGCAGTGTATGAGTGAGTGAGGGAGTAGTGAATGAGTGGGTATGGGTGGTTCACTGAGTACATGAGTAGTGTGTGGGTGAGGGAGAGAGTGGATGAGTGGTGTATGGGTGATTCATTGAGTGCATGAGTGTGGATATGAGTAAGTGAGTGAGTGTATTAAAGGAGTATGGGAGATTGTCTGAGTGTATGAGTGCATGTTTGAGTAAGTCAGTGAGTGCATGACTATTGTATAAGTGACTGACTGAGTGCATGATTGTGTGAATGGATATGTGAGTGGATTTATGAGTGGTGTAAGGATATTGACAGAGTACATCAGTGCATGTATGAGCAAGTAAGTGAGTGTATGAGTGGTATATGTGTGATTGAATGAGTACATGAGTACTGTGTGGGTGACTGACAGCATGAGGGTGTTATGGGTGAGTGATGCATGAGTGCTGTATGAGTGATTGAGTAAATTACTGAGTGCATGTATGAATGAGTCAGTGAAAGGATGCGTGAGGGTCTGAGTGGGTCTGTGAGTGGGTGCATCTGTGTCTAACTGGATCTGTGACATGGTGCATTTGGGTCTGAGTGGGTCTGTGAATAGGTGCATAAGTGTCTCAGTGGGTCTGTGAATGGGTGTGTGAGGGTCTGAGTGGGTTTTTGAGTAGGTGCATGCAACTCTAAGTGAATGGTGTACGAGTCTGAATTGTTCTGTGAGAAGCTGTGTTAGGGTCTGAGTGAGTGTGTGAGTGGTTTATGGAACATTGAGTGAGTGCATGAGTGTGCGTATTGGTGAGTAAGTGCATGAATACATTTATGGGCAATCGACTGAGTATGTGAGTCATGCATGTCTGAGTAAGTGAAAGGAAGAGCAGTCTAGTGATAGACTTACTGTATGACTGTCTTTATGTTCATAGAATGTGACAATGGTGCATAGGTAACTCAAGGAGTGTTTAAGTGAATGTATGGGTAAGTGAGTGAGTGAGTGGATTACAGTTATAAGGGTGACTCACTGAGTGCATCAAATAATGTATAAATAAGTGGATGAGTGCTACATACATGCATTGATGATTAACTAACTCTGTAAGTGCATATATAGGACATTGACCGAGTGTATCAGTGTATGAATGAGTTACTAAGTGAGTTTATGAGTGGTGTATGGGTGGCTCAACGAATGTATGAGTGGTGTGTGGGTGTGTGAGTGAGTGTATGAGTACTGTATGAGTGACTTAATAGTTGCATCACTGTTTCCATGACCTATTATTTGAATTATTCATTAATCTGTTCTGTACTTACCTGCACAATGTTTGAATTACACTGAAACTTTTATTATAAAATAGGAAGAAAAAATAACGCAGGGCTATGGCCAACTTATATTTATGCCTAAAACCAGTCTCTATGGTATCTGTCAGCAATATGTATATGCTTTGAAAACTCTTTTGAGATACCTAACATTGTTGGACTGCAGCAACTATTGTGAAAAAAACAAAAGCAAAAGATGTGTTAGTATTTAATCTTCACAGTTACACAAACATAATAATATTTATTGCATTGCTGTAAAGCATTAGTACAATGTAGTTACAATATCAATTCTATTTTCTCACTGTTCTCAGCTTTTATACCACTTTACCATATAACGATGTTTTTTATAAAGCATCACCTTCGAACAATGGGAGAAAAAACAATAAAGGTGCAGAACAGATCACTGCAAATAAGTGACACTATGCATTGCACTCAATACATTCTTTTAATTAGTGTCTTTCTGTCTAGTTACTACAGTAATCGAAATAAGTAGCTTTCAATATTTTTCTTCAAGAATTATATCTGGTGCAAGATCAGAAATAAATGTAAAGTACTATTCTTTTTTAGCAGTCCTTTTGAAAAACATCATCTCTAATAGGCCAAATGTGTAAGATGTTGATAATGAATGTATACAAAATCTCACTCCATAGTTTCTATCTTCGATTAGGATGCAAAAGAGGACTTTTTAAAGTTTTGAGGCGAGGTTATTGTTTCTTGTTAGAGTTTTTGTAATTTTAACATGTTCTTCCATGTTTACATTTTATTTAGAGGGTGTTGTATAGATGTTCTATATTAACTCCTTTGCATGATATGAAATGTACTCTTAGTACATGACAATGTTTTTTTAAAAGATATACCCTTATTAGACCTTATAATGTTTAAACAAGAGATGAAGCATGTAGAAGAAACACGGTACTTAGGCCTTATAATGCTTAAATAAGAGATGACCCATGTAGAAGAAACACGGTTCCCCAGTTTTTTAACCATAATATTTCCTTAGAACTTTGGTTGAAGAAAGAGAAGATATAAGTTTGGTAGTTTCAAGAGAAATTTGTGATTTTTATTTCAGGTTGCTGTCATTACATTCTGTACATCCAGTTTTGTTTTTTTAAATATACAGTGTAGTGTCCGGAGGTTGTATAAACACCTTCGTGAAAGATGATAGCCAAAGTAGTAAAAGTTCTTCCTGAAAGTGCTATTTGTCCAGGTTTAAAGTTTGTAATTTAAGTTTCCAATTTGGTACCATCTGCTCTGCATCGCTGGAGCATTACTATAACATATTTTCATGTTCTTTGTAGAAATAATGTAGGGATAAGGTAATTTCTGCAGTTCTGGCAGGTCATATGATTAGCATTTCTATACAATTTCTCAAAAGGCACTGTTTTTGAATCTGGTAATGTTAAGTAAAGACAACGTTCAGAAGTAATCTCAGTGGCAGATGTAAATGAGCAGTCTTCACACAGACGGTCCCGTTTGTAACTGAGTCCAAATAGATCATTAATGTTTACTTTTTCTTCTTCTAAGACTCCAAGGAGCACCATAATAAATTATTGTGCATCTTGTTGAATGTTGAGACTAAGGGGGTCATTCTGAACCCGGCGGGCGGCGGGCGCCAGCCGCCGGGCGGAGACCGCCAAAAGACCGTACCGCGGTCAAATGACCGCGGCGGTCATTCAGACTTTCCCGCTGGGCGGGCGGGCGACCGCCAAAAGGCTGCCCGCCCACCCAGCGGGAAAGCCCCAGCAACGATGAAGCCGGCTCCGAATGGAGCCGGCGGAGTTGCCGGTGTGCGACGGGTGCAGTGGCACCCGTCGCGATTTTCAGTGTCTGCTTTGCAGACACTGAAAATCTTAATGGGGCCCTGTTAGGGGGCCCCTGCCGTGCCCATGCCAGTGGCATGGGCACTGCAGGGGCCCCCAGGGGCCCCACGACACCCGTTCCCGCCAGCCTCTTCCTGGCGGTGTAAACCGCCAGGAACAGGCTGGCGGGAAGGGGGTCGGAATCCCCATGGCGACGCTGCTTGCAGCGCCGCCGTGGAGGATTCCCTGGGGCAGGGGAAAACCGGCGGGAAACCGCCGGTTTCCTTTTTCTGACCGCGCCTTTACCGCCACGGTCAGAATTGCCCCAGAAGCACCGCCAGCCTGTTGCCGGTGCTTCCTCCGTCCCCGGCCCTAGCGGTCCATGACCGCCAGGGCCGGAATGAGGCCCTAAATGTTATTGACCCTGTACATGTCTAAAAGGTGTGAGATCCCTGAAGCAGAATGTATTATAGTTCTGTCTTTTTTTAAATGTTGCAGCAAATTATATAGTGAACAATACACTCTCTTATCTGACTTTTCTTCAATCTGGTTTTCTACATGGGATAAATGGAACAGCACATTGAGAACAACATTTGCATAGGAGTTGGAACCTGTACTATTTTCCAGTTTGTAACCAACAATTTCACCATCATTTTCCACTTTCCTCTTCTTAGTACAGTCAGTGTTGTCATTCTGTAATTTGTTTTCTTCAAGGTGCGTAGTTTGCTTTGTAATCTTCCATTTTGGGCAGAGTAAGCATTTCTCATAAACTGGATACTGGTCTAAATGAGGAGAGTATATAGGCGGTCATTCTGACTCTGGCGGGCGCCGGTTGCCGCCAGCCAGACGGGAACCGCCATTTGACCGCGTAGCGGTCAAAAGACCGCTGCCGGCATTTCAACCTTCCCGCTGGGCCGGCGGGCGCTAACCATGTTAGCGCCCGCCGGCCCAGCGGGAAGGAGGCCTGCAACACAGAAGCCGGCTCCGAATGGAGCCGGCGGTGTTGCGGGCGTGCCACGGGTGCAGTTGCACCCGTCGCGCTTTTCACTGTCTGCTAAGCAGACAGTGAAAAGCTTCATGGGGCCCTCTTAGGGGGCCCCTGCACTGCCCATGCCAGTGGCATGGGCAGTGCAGGGGCCCCCAGGGGCCCCAGGACACCCGTTCCCGCCAGCCTCTTCCTGGCGGTGAAAACCGCCAGAAACAGGCTGGCGGGAAGGGGGTCAGAATCCCCAGGGCAGCGCTGCTTGCAGCGCTGCCCTGGCGGATTCGCCCAGCCGGGGGAAAAACGGCGGGAAACCGTCGGCCCTGGTTTTCTGACCGCTGCTTTACCGCCGCGGTCAGAATGGGCTTTGAAGCACCGCCAGCCTGTTGGCGGTACTTCCGTCATTCGCTGTTCAAAGACCGCCAGGGTCAGAATGACCCCCATAGTTCTTAACGGGTTGTATTCTCTGACACAGCTGACATCAGCACTAACTTTACTTGCATCAAAGTCAATCAAAAACAATCCTGACAAGGTTCTAATCCTGCAGTTTTGGATGCTGGTTTCTCTAAAGAATACAATTTTGCTTGTAGTTTATCTGTCAGTAGTAACTCGATGTTCCAGTTTGTCAACAGCTATAATTTCTCAAATGTCTTCTTTCTCCAGTTGTAGTAATTTCTCATTAAAGTTGAGCACTCTTGAAGTCTTGACGTTAAACAAACTATAGATTTCTGTTCTTTGATGAAACTGAACTTCAGTTCTGCAGGACTTATGTCACATGGGAATAGATTTTTGAGTACGCGATTTTACAAGGGACATTTCCACTGTTTTGTGAGAACTCCTACTCTAATGCCTTTCAGTATCTCTGCATATCCCACATCAGACTCCTGCTGCATGTTTCTCACTAATTCTTTTTACTCAAAGTTTAACCAAATGCATACATTACCAATACTTCCTAGAGTATTCCTTGTTGCATTATGCAGAAGTTTTGAATATTGGTTGTCCTTTTACAAGAATAAGTTGGAGTGCGTCACCGAAGACAATTAAATGTTTTCCTTCAAATAGTACATCATAGTTTGTCCATAAAACTTGCTTCATCCATAAGTGTATGAAAGCAAGCATTACGTTCGATACCATGCTCACTTCATCAATGAAGAGAAGGGTAATCTTTTCAATACTCTGTATACTTCATGGCAACCTTCACCAGATAATTTATGATATTTCAGTTTATTGTCATGTTAAACAGGTAGCATTAGTAGTTGATGCAGAGTAAATCAATACTCTATTTTAGTTTTAACTTCGTTGTAAATCTATCTTTGTTTATAGTTCAGTTTGAGGAAATTCGATTTTTAATACGATCGTATCGACCCGCCATTTTGTGGCCCGCCGCCATTTTATGTTGCCTTCACTCAGGCAGCACAGCGAACGAAGTCCATTCTGCCTTTTCTGCTTATTCTGCAACATGGTGTTCAAAACAGCCTTCTGCCTCTATCTTTACAAGGCTGGTATTAAGGTCTGACCGAGTACACTAATCCCTGTCTGGTTTTCTAATCCTTGTTTCAACTATCTGTAGGCTCACACTATTCTCCGCCGATCTTATCTTATCGTCTGGCCTTCGCTGTCCTTTGCTAGGATTCTCTCATTTCACAACTGTCCTCCAAACGCACACAAACTTATCGCACCACATGCAACTTCGTTGTGGATCGGTTAATGAATTAGTTCAAGGGAGGGGTGACAAACACAGCTGGAGGGGAGGCAACCTTAAGTCACTTGATACTTTGTTTTCCAATTCCTTCTATTGGTGCTGTCTTGTTTCCCGACATTTCTATTGGCTCTGTTCTATCTTTACATTATTCTTACTGGCTCCTTTCTATGTGTTCTGGGAGTGTATGTAGTTAATAAATGGTTTTTATACGGTATATAAGATTGTGCGCCACAAAGTAAAGTGGCAGTCTCCTGAGAACATACCTTGTGTACTTCTTGGACAACTGTACTAGCTGCAGCTAATAAAATCTGATCTTTTACGCCTGACAGAGTGTCCCGTGTCTCTGTTAGTTGAGGCAGGTGAATCCAAGGAGATTTCAGGCGTACCCTGCGCCGCCAGGCCCATAAGGTTCTGGTTCTTCAACTGGCGCCCATCGTGGGGCGGCTTCAGCGGTACCGGTTCTGCCTGAAGGTCGTGAGGAACCCCGCAAGAAAATTCTGGAGGAATCGCAAGCCACGTCAAGCGACCCCTGTATGTCGAAGTGGTCCGAAGGTCTTTTTCAGCGCGGTTACTCCTTCCTGACGGCTACTGACGACTGCTGCCCTGACTGCCGCCCTGCCTTGGCCCTTTCTTTGATGATGTATGGTAAAGCGAGACGATAGACGGGCCTCTGTTGGTGTAAGAAGACATCCTTAGTTAAGTATTTGGTGGGTCGCGCCCACAAATTTTGGTCTTTGTTTTGTCCTTAGGTCCTTAGATTTGGCCATTGCAGTGGCCAAAGCCGAGGGGTAAGTGCATTTGTGCTGTGTAAACTGAAAGTTTTACCCCCTTGATGTTTGTGAACAGCCAGTAAAAATCGTGAGATGTCTGGTCTGACTAAGTTTGGAAAACTTTGTTGCTTTGGTTGTAATAGGGACTCCCAGCTTGAGGACTCCTGTCCGATTCCTTCGGTTGGAACTCCCACATATGAGCTCTATTCTAAACATGGTGTTGGTCCTATTGCCTTTAATAAGACATGGACCCGATATACAAAGAAAGATGGTGTTTTAAAATGGCCAGAAAATGGTAGTTTCGAAACTGATGTGCTAGATAATTTAGAAGCAACGTTATTTAAAAGAAAAGCCCGGCCGGCAATGTTTGACTCTTTTCGCCTTTGGCGTAAGGAAGCCAAACAGAGAGAAATTAAACAAGCGAAACGAGATAGGAAAACACAGGGAATGACGATTATACAGGCTGCTCAGCAATTCAAAGATGATGAAATAGATAATGCAATGGAAATTTCAGACAGACAGCATCGAATGGCAATAGATAAATGCTATCCGACGTTGCCTATCTCTTCCCTTGATAAGAGAAAAGATTTTGAGGAAGATCCCTTAATGTCCCACTTATTGAAATTGCCTCCGCCCTATGTACAAGGTGCTAATGCACCCCCGATGTTACAGCCTGTTCAGCCGCCAGTTGTGCTTCCGCCTGCTCCAGCTTTTCCACATTTGCCTTCTCAAGTATTGCCTATGCCAGCTTTGCCTTTAACTCCTTTGCCTTCTGCTCCTTTGGCAATTCCTAATGCTCCTTTAGTTAATTCACCTAATACCTTGTCCCCTATCCTTATGTCAAATTCTCCATCTATGCGTAAGCGATTTGCAGATACTGTCTCTGGTCTCTTATCACCTTTCTTTGAAGCTTTAAATGTGTCTCC
The DNA here is from genome assembly GCF_031143425.1 of Pleurodeles waltl. Classification (NCBI taxonomy): domain Eukaryota; kingdom Metazoa; phylum Chordata; class Amphibia; order Caudata; family Salamandridae; genus Pleurodeles; species Pleurodeles waltl. The sequence continues at coordinate 555,818,235 of NC_090436.1, forward strand.
AGCTTTTTCTCGAAGACAGTCTCGTAGTCAATTCCCAGACTCCGAAGAGCGAGAAAAATTGGACTCACTTGCTTGTAGATGGATCAAGAAGGGTCCCCAATATAGTACGTCTGATATTATGTCCACCTTTCTGCAATAGAATGCACCTACGCAGAGATATGTTTTTAAAGTTATGTGCGATACTCTCGCTAAAGAATGGGAGGATATGAATTTGGGTTCGGTCCCACAGGATCTGTTAGATGTTCAGGCTGACTTTGACAAAGGACTTATTGTGGGTCCTAAGGTTGAAAACGCTGTCAGAACACTTATTTCTTTCAGATCCCTATTGTTCTCACAGACTTTTCCTGATTCTGATCCTTCAGTTAGGACAGCACTGAAAAACTATCCCATGAGAGAGGTTTCTCCAATATGGAAGGAAGAAGTTGCAGCAGCAGGTGCTAATCCAGCTATTCCTGCGCATTTTCAGCGCATATGGGTACATGTCCCCTGGAAAAGGTCTGAAGTTTTAGCACTTAAACAGTCACTACCAGATCCACGCAAAAATCCTGCTGGTTACTATAAAGAGTTGTCGCAAACAGTTGATGCATGTACTATGAATCTAGCAGATATTGACATGTTGATGGGAAATGTAGTTCCACAGACAATATGGGCTAAAATTCGTAGAGAGGATCACGCTCAAGAATTAGGCGGCGATTGGAACGCTATTATTGCCGCAGATAGAGGTCAAGTAGGTGGTGCAAAGCCCGACGCTTTGATCTCAGAACTCCCTGGTAGGATTATTACATTAATGAAAACAATGATGCCTGCTTTGAGAGTTAATTGGGATAAGCTAGCAGCATGTAAACAAAAGAAAGATGAAAGTGTTTCCGATTTCTTTACCCGATTCGAGGAGACATTCATTGATCACAGTGGTCAAGATATGGCTACAGAAGGGGGACAGCGATTATTTGTGGATAAGTTCGTATATAACTTGCTTCCTGAACTATCACACAAGCTAAAAGACTCCGAGAGTTCATGGGCAGTTTCTTCTTCCGCCCAGATATTGGCTACTGCACAATATTATGAAAATAGAGACAAAGAAGAAAGGGAAAAACAAGAGAAAAAGACGAAAGAATTAAAAACTAAAGTTCTCTTGCAACAGGCTTATCCTCCTCGTTATGTTCAGCCTCAGTTTCAACAGCCTCCGCAGTTTCAGAGGTTGTATCAAAAGCCTGAACCATTCATTCCAAGACCTTTCCTAGGTCCCAATCAATGTGCTTATTGTAGGGAGGAAGGTCATTTTAAGAACAGTTGTCCGGCATTGTTGCAGCGTAATGGAGCAACATCTGCTTCACGAGGTTGTGGTGGTCCTCAGTCAGCAAATAGAGGTAGAGGTCGAGGTGTGTTAACCCAAGAGCAGCGATCTTTTGTTCCTCCAAATTCCGGAAATTACTTTGACCAGCAAAATGTTAGGTCTACACAGTATTACAGTAAGGATCAGTATATTGAAGGAGGGAATGAAAGTCTTCATTTTGAATAGGACAGCCATGGACAAAGTAAGGGGGTTACGTCAATTCCAGTGGATCAGAATGGACCTTATGTTAATGTCACTACAATGGGTGTTTCAGAGCCATTTCTTTTAGATACTGGTGCCATGAGAAGCTCTATCATTCATTCTAAACTCCCTGGCGCACCTTTGTCTGGCTTAACAAATGTATCTGTAGGATTTTCTGGCGCCCCTGTTCGCAATCCAGTTTCTTGCCCTTTGCCTGTTTCAATAGGCCCTTATGATTTAGAAGCTCCGCTTCTTCTGACGAATGGTTGTGGTGAAAATCTGTTGGGTTTAGATCTATTAAAAAGAATGCATGCTACGATATATTGTTCACCTTCTGGTGTATACCTCACTCTAGGACAGAAAATGACTAGTCCAATGTACTTATCAAAAGATCAATTCCCACCTGAATTGCTTTCTCTTCCCGAAACACTTTGGGCTACGGGTCCGAATGACGTTGGTTGTCTTGAGATCCCACCTTATGTTGTTACTCTTAAGCCCAATGCTGAAATGCCACGTATTCCGCAATACAGAATCTCTACTGAAGGTGAGAAAGCACTTCTGGAAATTGTCCATGATTTGATTCAGAAGGGTGTGGTTGAGGAAACGAGAGGAAATACATGTAACAGTCCTGTTCTTCCGGTTCTTAAACGCACTGATCCTTCTCAGCCTCCTGTTTATCGTTTTGTAATTGATCTTCGGGAGGTAAACAAGATTGTCGTACCGCAGTTTCCTGTAGTCCCAGATATCACTGCTCTGTTGACGATGATACCTTCTACAGCGACTTGGTTTTCAGTTATTGATCTAAAGAATGCTTTCTTTAGTATTCCCATCGCCGAAGAGAGTAGAGATATTTTTGGTTTTTCCCTCGGAGGCCGAAGCTTCCGGTTTAAACGCGCACCTCAAGGTTATTGTGAAAGTCCCTCTATTTACAGTCAAGCTCTAAAATGTCATCTTGATGCCTTTTCCTTACCGTCCGGTGCCGCTCTCATTCAGTACATGGATGACTTATTAGTTGCCGCTGATTCAGAGGAGATTTGCAAAAACGTGACCGTTGCACTGTTGCGTCATTTGTTTGATCTGAATCACAAGGTTTCTCCTTCTAAATTACAATATGTCTGTCGCGAGGTGACTTATTTGGGTCATCTCTTGTCAAAGGAGGGACGACGATTGACCCCCGAACGAATTCAGGTAATTGCACAAATGTCAGTGACATCCACACAAAGAGAGGTACGTGCCTTTTTGGGCATTACTTCTTATTGTAGACAGTGGATTCCGAGTTTCTCTTTATTGGCTAAACCGCTGTTGGCGCTAACTTTAAAAGATACGCCTCAGCCTCTTCCGTGGACTGACGAATGTCAGAAGAGTTTTACTGATTTGCGTATTGCTTTGTGTTCTGCTCCTGTATTGGGTACTCCTGATTACAGTAAGCCCTTTACGCTCTATGTTCACGAAAGAGAGGGTTGTGCATTGTCAGTCTTAACGCAGCGTTTTGGAGATCAACAGCGACCATGCGCATATTTCTCAGCTACGTTAGATCCAGTAGCTAAAGCATTGCCTAGTTGTCTTAAGGCGACAGCGGCAGCAGCAATTTCTATTCGACAGTCTGCTGGAGTAGTGCTAGATAATACTCTCATTGTTATGGTGCCACATGCAGTGGATACTTTACTAAATAGGACAAAAACGCAGCATCTTACGAGTGCTCGGTTGTCCGGATATGAGCTGACGCTTTTGGCTAGTCACATACACATCAAACGATGTAATACCCTGAATCCAGCTACTTTGTTGCCTCTTCCAGAAGAGAGAGATGTCTCTGAACAGCATGATTGTTTTCTCCGTACTGAAGAAGAGACTAAGGGTAGAATTGACCTAAAAGACACGCCATTAGTGAATCCAGATGGAACACTATGGGTAGATGGTTCTTGTTTCAAGCTCCCGAATGGAGATACAGTTTCAGCCTACGCTATTACTACTTTGCATAAACTGGGTGCATGCCGTGCACTGCAAGAAAGTGCCTTTGCCCTTGCCTTTCGATCAGTGGGTCCGTAGAGGCATCAGTGACTCTGAAAGTGAGAAAGTTCCGCAATTTGTACCATTCAGTGATGCGCGTCTAATTGGAACACTTTCTGAGAAAGAGGACGACGACATCCTTCAAGAAGCAATACCATCGCATCGTCGCTTGAACACGACAAATCCAGGAACATTGTTTCAAAACCAGACTGCCTCTGGACAGGAACGCTATAATTTGAGACCAAGACCAAAGAACTTGTAAATTTCTCTCCTATGTAGTACTCTATCCCGGTTGCAGGGTCACGGTAGGAGTCTTAGTTACGACCTGAGTAAGTGGCAATAGGCCTGCAGGACCTCACAGTGTCATAGGACGGTAGATAATCGTGACTACAGTGATTGAGGAAGATTGCCGTGAGCATCCACTTAGAAAGATGGAGGCTACATTAGATAAAAGAGAAAGTAAAAATGTAAAGAATAATTGTAAAGAAATATATAGTCGTTGTAGTATTGCTCTATGCGTCATTATATTGTCGTGTATTCTTTTGGCATCTGTAAACTGGATCATTATTACTCTGCAGCAAAAAGTTGTCTCTTCTCCTACCTCTACATCTTCTTCTACTATCTCTCCGCACCTATTTCACACTCTTCCCCAGCATGAACTCATCAGAAGAACTGAATACTTTAACAATTCCTTCGTCCAGTTGTTACATCAACATCAGTTAGTGATCAATACAACTGACTGTTGGGTGTGTGGACTCATACCACATACGGTAGAAAAAGGAATGCCATATTTAGTTCTTCCATTCTCCTATGAAGGTTCCGCTTGGGCTTATTTTGTCATTTTCAATAATGCATATCAAAGTAAAATTAAACAACCTGTCAGTTTACATAGTGTTGGTTCAGATTTCAGTCATAGTTTATTGATAAAGGGAATGGTAGCTATGGCTAAAATCATGGAAAAAAGTGAAGCTTCCATAGATGAAAGAAAAGCATATACCAATTGGAACATAACTAATTACATTTCCAGCCTCAATGATAAGGTTAAGCAAGGAAAATCTCCTCCGATACGGGTCATACCCCAACAAGGAAATTTCTGTCTGCAAATAAATGGTAGAACTCCAAACACCGGACAAAGAGAAAGTTTATGTTGCCATACATATGTTTATTCAGCCCTGAATTCACTGCCGTTAGTACCATCTCAAGGTACATACTTCGTTTGCCACGATAGGGCTTATACATGGTTGCCAGCTGATTTCTCTGGTACTTGTTATATAGCCTTTCTTCTTCCCCCTACATACACCGCTCCTGCGAACCATCATAAAAATAGATATGGCAGAGGGATTGTGGATTCGAAAGACACAGCAGGACAAGAGGGAGGAGATTTCCTCAAAGGATTTCTTCCCTTCTGGGGTCCAATGGCCAACAGCAGAAATATAAGGCAATTGGTTCGTGTCGTAGAAACCACCATAGACATCACTGTAGGAGCTTTAAGTAACATTACAGCTGAACTACAGGCTGATCGTCTTATGACCTTGCAGAACCGTGTTGCCTTAGACTTTGTTCTTGCGGACCGTGGTGGAGTATGCAAATTGATCGGATCAAGTTGCTGTATTTTCATACCTAATGACGCTCCGACAGTATACCAAGCTATCTCTAAGTTACACATAATCTCCGAGTCGATTCATCAGGACGAAGGAGATTGGTCCTTTTCAGAGTGGTTTTGGGGATTACTGTCCAAATGGGGTTGGAAGGTATTGACACTCTTTGGAGTAATTTTAGCTTTTATATTCTCTTGTTGTCTTTGTATGCACTGCGGTCCTGCCATCTGCAACCTATGTGCTACTGCATGTATTCCCAAACCCAAGTCACAAAGAGCAGAGAATATCAAAATGATGGTACAGCAACAGCTTGATGACCTCATGGCCATAGACATTGACTCAGATTAACATGAGTTTGTGTATCTTGCCTGAGTTCTGGCAAAAGGAGGGTCTGAGGAAATTCGATTTTTAATACGATCGTATCGACCCGCCATTTTGTGGCCCGCCGCCATTTTATGTTGCCTTCACTCAGGCAGCACAGCGAACGAAGTCCATTCTGCCTTTTCTGCTTATTCTGCAACATGGTGTTCAAAACAGCCTTCTGCCTCTATCTTTACAAGGCTGGTATTAAGGTCTGACCGAGTACACTAATCCCTGTCTGGTTTTCTAATCCTTGTTTCAACTATCTGTAGGCTCACACTATTCTCTGCCGATCTTATCTTATCGTCTGGCCTTCGCTGTCCTTTGCTAGTATTCTCTCATTTCACAACTGTCCTCCAAACGCACACAAACTTATCGCACCACATGCAACTTCGTTGTGGATCGGTTAATGAATTAGTTCAAGGGAGGGGTGATAAACACAGCTGGAGGGGAGGCAACCTTAAGTCACTTGATACTTTGTTTTCCAATTCCTTCTATTGGTGCTGTCTTGTTTCCCGACATTTCTATTGGCTCTGTTCTATCTTTACATTATTCTTACTGGCTCCTTTCTATGTGTTCTGGGAGTGTATGTAGTTAATAAATGGTTTTTATACGGTATATAAGATTGTGCGCCACAAAGTAAAGTGGCAGTCTCCTGAGAACATACCTTGTGTACTTCTTGGACAACTGTACTAGCTGCAGCTAATAAAATCTGATCTTTTACGCCTGACAGAGTGTCCCGTGTCTCTGTTAGTTGAGGCAGGTGAATCCAAGGAGATTTCAGGCGTACCCTGCAGCCGCCAGGCCCATAAGGTTCTGGTTCTTCAAGTTGATCCACTAACTGCTCAAAATCCACAGTTTCCACTTTTGCCTGCTGCATGGCACTCTGCACCTTATTCAAAGCTATTGCTGCTTCATTTAGAATTATTGGTTCTCTAAGAGGATCTTGACTTCCCGGTGCAGAACATTGGCTGCTTTGTGAACTCTCCCTGGTTATTTCAGCAGCAATGGTGTCTTCCTGAGCCATCTTTCAACATCTTCAAGTATGTTGGAAAAAACAGAACACTAAATGGTATCTTTTACAGCATTGAATGAGTCTTCATAACAGTCATAGGGGAAGATTTGAGAGCCCCTAGCACCTCCTTGTGCCATATTAGCGTTATATATAAATCATCATGCCAAATTTACAAAGTGACACAATGCATGCATTGTGCCATTTTGTAACCCTTTGTGCTACATTATGCCTACGCCAGGCATAATTTATGCAAAGGGGTTGTTTCCCCATTGGGAGGGGTGAAAAAATGGAGCAAATAAATATAAGAGATTTCTGTGAGCCATTTTTCTGCACTTTTACCGCCTGCTCAGAGCAGGCGTTGAATGGAGGCATGCCATTGTTTTCAATGGGCCTCAATGGGCTTTGCAGGATCAGAATCAACATTTTTGACGATAATCCTACAAAGATCCAAACTAGCGTAAAAAAATATTTTTGACGCTAGTTCCCCTAACTACCGCCATGGTGCGTCGTGTCTTAGATATGGCATGCACGTGGTGGCGTTAGGGGGGCGCTAAAGGACGCAAAGAAAAGTGGTGCTGCAATGGGTGCAGCACCACTTTTCTTAAATCAGGGCTGTAGTGTCCAAGTAGTTCTGATTCTTTTTGCCATGGTTTGAAGAGCTACAAAATGGCGTAGAAAAATTATTTTTTGGTCTGGAGTTTGGCAACTAAGTTTCTTGTAAGTTATTAGATTTCCTTTGTTGTATCTTACCAAACAACCATTACATCCAGTAAATGCTAATTTTCCATCTTCAATGTTTTAAGTGACATTAGTTCTAAATGTGTAATGCTGAAGTACTTCATACAAACAAATGTTTTCAAGGTGGACATTTCATTTTGGGTAGTATGTATCCAACATGTTAGTCTTTAGAACCTCTGTACTCTAAAGATCAACTTCTGCAAGATACTCTATTTCTGGAAAAGTCATCAATACTCTATTATGACCATTGGGAAGGCCTAAGCTTACCCCTACACTTCCTATAGACTTGGAGAACAAACTTCTAGAGCTTAACCTATCTGTGCATTCATAAGATCCAATTTCCCTGTGCAAAAGCATTTTCAAACTAAAACTGTAGAATTTTTGGTGAGACTCTTTTCTGCTGAAATCTCTTCCCACGTCTCTTTCATCTCTAAATTTTCTGCCTTTGTTATGTAAGAAGTGACATAGCGAGCTGCAGCAATAGAATTCAGATTTGCATTCTACATGATTTCTCTGTCAAAGTGTGTCCCTCTGCAGACAAAAAGTGATTCACTCTTTCTTCTGAGATAACAGAATGTGGAAATCCAAAGTTACATTATGTAAAAAAGTTTCCTGTTGATTTGTATTTCCGATGACAGAATTTGCCATACCTATGAGCTTGAAATCTAAGAACTTTTTGTCTCAATCCTTTGTCACAAATGTCTTTTGGTATAGTCCATGTCAAATACTGTTCTATAAACGACAATACAGACTCATCAGTGTCTATTACAAACTTTGGGGCATCTTTCAACTTAATAGCATGTGATAATGTGGAGCACCTCTAGCTTGGTACTCTTTGTGCCAAAATAAATCAGTGAATTCACCAAGAGGTGAATTTGTTTTGTTAAAGATGTAAGCCATTATTGCTTGAAATAGGTGAATAAAATATCTGCAAATGTTTGCAGGATCCATGAACAAATGGGAAAGAGGATTTGGGGAAAGGTGTGACAAAGACAAACACCACACAAAAGAAACCATAACAATATTCATTGGGGTGCTAAGCTGCCACCATCATCAATCTGTTGTGGAAGGGAACGATGAAGGGATATTTATGACACAGTTCAGTTATATGCATTACAAACAGTCTTTCTGCCCCAGAGAGAACAAATATAGTATATCTCTAAATGTTGTGTTCTCTAGGTTTGAAAAATACAAATTATGGAGGATTGAAGTTAACACAGCCATTTCTAAAAATGATGATTGTAAAGAGGAAAATGATACTACATTGTCAAATTGTGTGATGCATCTACTTCTTGGAATGTCCGTCACTCTTGGGTGCCTGGCTGAACCTGTCCTGTAGGTAAGCTGGAGTCTAGAGCTTTCACCAAGTTTTGCTTGTGCAGGGGAGGACAAGGGGAAGGCCTGTGTATTGAAAAAAAACAGTAACCTATTATAGCATAAAGGAGGAGGACAAATGGAAGCAAGGTAAGCTTCATGAGGAGACAGGAGTGTACCAAGAAGACTCAGAGGCAGAGCAAGAACATAAGAGGAGTTTGAAGTTTGAACCAGCAATGCAGCAAACACATACTCAGCAGCCTTTCTCAACAACTCATCTCTCTCCCGTCCACAGATCTGAGTGAGAATCAGGCCTAAGAGTCTTGGGCATCATCATAGTTTCTCTTTGAAGCTGATAACTTTCTCCTTTTAGCTGTTGAGTTTGTCTTGCCCTAAATCCTTTCATACTCCTTCTACTGATTCTGATGAACAGTTGTGTGAAGAGCCTGCCTTTTGTTTTGTTAAAGCACACTTCTGCCCAATAAAAACAGGTACTCCTGCCTCCCAACCTGTGGGCAGAGCCAAACACTCTCTTCTGGTGTTCTCACATAATGGTCTAGCTACAGATGTGTTGTCAAGTCGGACCATAATGAGAACACATTGCAGCTCTTCAGCACAGCTAAACTGAAATCATTAGCCCACCTAATTTCTTGAAATGCTTTTAATGCATAGCTATGTGCCCTAAACCTTAAGACAACATGAATTTTAGGAACCAATTCTTATTTGTAATTATTCTTACCACCAGACTTACCTTTTAGTCTCTAGACTATGCCTTGCATATGGCAATCACAACCAATCTTTCATCAACACACTCGAAAAGATGAATATCCACACTTCCTTTTTCACAATGGGAATATGATTTACCTTGCCTTTTGTAGGAGTACTTTTCAAACAAGCATGAATAACTTTTGTGGCTACAAAGTTACAACTTTGTGCTTGTCAGTGGCTTGTTCTGTGGATTGGCCACAGATAGGGCCTCTTTTACGAGGCTCTAGCAACACACCACCCCACTGGAGACTAATTGTTTTATTCTTCAGTGGTGCAGTGTGCCAGCCATATTTACAAGGCCATGCAAGCCACCTTGCATGGCTTTATATGGCCTTGTTAATATAGACCCCTTTCACACATAACATTGCATGTTAGGTGCATTCCATGGGTGTTGCTCTGGGTGTTACCATGCAACTCCCATGGAATCTGACGCATTCCCAGATTTACAAGTCTGGGAATGTGTCAGATTCCTATGCCACCTCAGGGTGGCATAAGAATGACGCAATGGGGAGAAATACTTTTATTTCTCCCCATTTGGTCCTCTTTCTATGTGTGCTGCAAACTGCAGAACACATAGAAGGAGAAAAATGCCTCTCATGATTGTTTTTTGTGCAGGGAGGTGTACCTTCCTATACAAAATGAATCATCCTTGCATTGCAGGTATCCTTGCACCACGGTGCAAAGGTTCCTGCATTGCCGCTAGTCAGCAATTTGTGTGCTACTGCAGTGGGAGAGGACAGAAATATGCTGTGTTTTGTGGATATTGTGCATTTCTGCCCTTTCACAGTGGCACAGGGTGACACATCAAGGCATTTGCTGCATCACTCTGCACCACAGGCCTCGTAAATGAGGCCCATGGTCTCATTTTGAGAGCACCGATATCCCCTGTTTGTTAACATTCACCTACAATTAACACTACCAGGGAACCTTGTAACTTGGGGCGTAGAGGTGGGGAGTTACCAGGGGAATAAAAGTGGGACCCTTAGGGCTTCAATTACAAGAATCTTATGCATCTGCTTGATGTGTCAGATTTCTTGCTCTGGCCTACGACTCCTAACGCTGCCATGAATGTGCTGTATTTACAATTCAGAGCTCCATGGCACATGTTTTCACAGATGCATCAGAACTGCTGACGTATTTTTGGCTCTAAACTCATGCATTGCTGGATTAGCATCAAATAAATGATTCTACGCCAGCAATGTCAGGAGGCCCCCATTGAGAAAGCCCTGTGTCAGTTTTCTGTCTGCTCTGAGCAGGCAGTAAAATTCACATACAGTGAAGTCGTAAAATTACACACTGAAATGTAAATTTCACAGTGTCATTTCTTCATGGCCTTTCCCGTGGGAGCGCCTACCTTGCATACATTATACCTGGCCCACGTATAATGGACTCAAGGCTTTCCAAGCTGACACAGTGGCCCCAATGCGTCAGTACAGCCGATTGCAGCACATCAGGATGCAGCGCGGGTACAGTACCTCTGGCAAAATAGGTCTGACTTAGAGCCTTCCATTTCAGGTAGATGGCTGCCACAAACTCTAGGAATCCCACTCCTTCCAGAAAAGAAAAAGGGAGGAGGTCCAGCGCTAACATTTTTGCCAGCTTCCTATTGTACAAGCATGCCATTAAGGTGTTTGTGGTTATAGCACCCCTCCTGCATAAACATGCACATAAGAGTAACCTAGATTTACTTATTTTTTGGGGCCACTGATGCAGGTGACTTTTGAGATGTAGGTGGTGGTAGTCTCAATGTGCATTGTGGTGCAGTCACTGTATGCCGTGGTATCACCATCTGACTCTGGGTTTCCTGTACCATTGTGAAGTTGCTGAGGCGGGTGATTGTGGTACACTGTTGGAGACAGGGCTGCTTTGCGTGAGGATGTCTTCCTCACCTTCCATCATGATTTGACCAGTTGCAGCTGATGTTTCCCAACTTTCCTCACCGTCCCCACTGCGACCACATTCAGCAATTTTTTTAACGTGCTCCTCCCACTGAACCGTGTGATGTTGTTTCATATGAGTGGTCTGGCCTCCAGTACCATAATGTGAACTTGTCTTACCTCGAAGAAAACTTACGTGACAAATGGAGCATATTGCAATGTTCTCCTCCTGTTTGCTAACTGTGAAAAAGTCCCAGACTGGGCAGAAGTGCTTATTGAGCCACTACCAATGTCTGAAGAAGAACTGGAGGTAGGTGGGTGTGTCAATTGCCTCTCTGCAGTGCATACTTCTACTGAGGTATGGGTAGGTGCAGGTCTCTCCTGGGGCCTTACAAAACTGGTGGTGCTGCCTGTGCCACATCCCTCGGAGCAGGTTCGATAGTAGTGTCTATCAACAATCCCATGGGAGAAATAGATACTATCATTTCCTACTGTAAGTCCTTTCATAAAAGCGTGATGCAAGATAGAGACCACAAAAGGGTTGTATTTCTAGAAATCCTGTGGTGGAATGTTGCACTTATGACATCTGACTTGTGATGATTGGTTGAAACATATTTAGCCCCAAGAAAGTCCACGGTTGATGGACTAAACGTGTTGGCTGGGCCTCTGTTTGGATGGTCAGATGTCTTTCATCAAATTAGAATAAATTGAGTGAGGAAATATGGATACCCAATAGAAAAATTAGTAGCATGTTGCAATAGAATGTTATATGCAGTTTAATTTCAAACACAGCTAAATTTTGCAATGTGTTATGAAATGCAAATATGTTTCTACATTTCTGTATTGAACTACAGCTGTGAAAAAAATAAACATGCTAACATAAATGGCTTCTAATTTCAGTTGCCTTGACAGCTCATTTGTGGCCAGACCATTATGTGAGAGCAACAGGAGAGGGGCCTGGCTCTGCCTACACATTGGGAGACAGGAGTATGTGTTTTGATTGGGCAGATGTTTTGTACTTCCACAAACAAGTGCATGATCACCACATAGGTGTGATCACCTTTTTTATTTATCCAGCTGCCTGCTGTAAACTTTGAAGGACACACACACATCTTATTACATTGTCTGGCAGAAACACAGATGGGAGGAGGGCAGCATGTAACCTACATGGATTATTGGGTCTAGCTTGACAGTGCAACTGTCATATGAACTTTTAACATACACCGTCACTCTACACTTCTTTGCGTCCACACAAATACAGCTACATTCCTACGCTATCTACTTGGACTATTTAATATTACCATACAACATTCTATTAAATCCAGGCCTGTTGGTATTGTTAATGCTTGCTTTAACTGCGATATTGTACCTGAGATTCTACTCCTTGAAGTGCCCCTCATACTGGCTACAGGTGTTGCAATGTCATAACCGAGCTGTAATAACTTATTACATTTGAGTAGCTACCACAGTTTATTACAAGTGTCTATTGATATCACAACAATACTAAATTAAAATTAGAGACCATTGTAAATGGTTCGGTGGCTCCCATGTATTATAAAAAATAAAACATTACAAACAGAAATACACAACCGTACAACACTCAATGTATTCTCAAAAGTATTACATAATTGTAAGCATCTCTCCATTTCTTTTACACTTTCAGTGACTTCTCTTCTCGTTTGCAAAACACATAAACGCACGTGTGTCATTTATGGGCAAAACTTCTTTGCATTTATAATGACCACTTCCAAATGCTGATTTACTAAAACACGGTGTGTGTACTTGTGGGAACAAAAATTCCTCTTTTCAGCGGAAAAAGCACACCTACTACAACCCTGATTATTGCGTACCACATAATTCTGATGGGGCTGGTAGCAGTAGTTACCAATCCAATCAAAGTTCATGGTCTCGAAAAACACTCTGGTCAATTTTGTTTCAGAGTGAGATTTTGGCTTCTGAAAAAAGCTGAAATGTCTTGGTGAAACTGTGAATGAAAATTAAGTATTACAACAACAAAGGGGATTCACATCTGAAATTACTAATACCCCAGTATTTCCTCCTTTAGTGCACTGAAGGGCTCATTTACAAGGCGTTTGTGCCACCTCTGTGTAATTTTTTTGATGCAATGATGGCGCAGGCAGTGCTCCACATTGCTCCACATTTACAAACTGACGCATTGGGCCCACGGTGTCAGTTTGTGAAGCCTTGAGTTACATTATACCTGCACCTGGTATAATGTATGCAAGGGAGGCGTTCCCACAGGAAAAGCCACGCAGAAATGACTCAGTGAAACTTACGTTTCACAGCGTCATTCTACGACTTCACTATGTCGGAATTTTGCTGCCTGCTCAGGGCAGGTATAAAACTGATGCAGGACTTTTCTCAATGGGGGACTCCTGGCATTGATGGAGTAGTGTCATTTTTTTATGCTAGTCCAAAAATGCATGAGATTAGCATCACAGATATGTCAGTATATCTGATGCATCTGTAAAAACAAGTGCCATGGAGCTCTGTATTTTAAATACAGCACATCCATGGCATCGTTAGGGATTCGTAGGACAGTGCCCGAAATCTGACACATCAGAGCAGATGGATAAGAATCTTATAAATGAGGCTCTAGGGGTCTCACTTTTAATCCCCTGGTAACTCTCAACCTCTACCCCCTAAGTTACAAGGTTCCCGGGTAGTGGTAATTGTAGGTGAATGTTAACAAACAGGGGATATAGGTGCTCTCATAATGAGACCATGGGCCTCATTTATGAGGCCTGTGGTGCAGAGAATCGCAGCAAGTGTCTTGCGAAGCTACCCTGTACCACTGTGAAAGGGCAGAAATGCACAGGATCTACAAGATACAGCACATTTCTGTCCTCTCCGACTGCACTGGCACACAAATTGCAGACTAGCAGCAACGCAGGAATCTTTACACCATGGTGCAAGGATGCCTGCATTGCGAGGATGATTCATTTTGAGCAGGAAGGTACACCTCCCTCCACAAAAAAATCATGAGAGGCATTTTCCTCTTTCTATGTGTGCTGCAGTTTGTAGCACACCTAGAAAGAGGAACAAACGGGGTGAAATAAAGATATTCCTCCCCATTGCGTCATTCTTATGCCACCCCTGAGGTGGCATAGGAATCTGACACATTCCCAGACTTGTAAATCTGGGAATGCGTCAAATTCCATGGGTTTTGTGTGGTAACACCCACAGCAACACCCATGAAATCCCCCTATCATGCAATATTATGCGTGAAAGGGGTCTATATTTACAAGGTCATGTAAAGTCACGCAAGGTGGCTTTGCATGGCCTTGTAAATATGAGCTGGCACACTGCACCACTGAAGCATAAAAAAAAGACTCTCCCATGGGGCAGTGTGCTGCTAAGGCCTCGTAAATGAGGCCCTATCTGTGACCTATTCCACAGACAAGCCACTGACAAGCACAAGGTTGTAACTTTGTAGCCACAAAAGTTATTCATGCTTGTTTGAAAAGTACTCCTACAAAAGGCAAGGTAAATCATATTCCCATTGTGAAAAAGGAAGCGAGGATCCTCATCTTTTCAAGTGTGTTGCTGAAAGGTTTGTTGCGATCAATATATGCAAGGCATGGTCTAGAGACTAAAAGGTAAGTCTGGTGGTGAGAATACTTACAAATAAGAATCGTTTCCAAATAATCATGTTGTCTTGAGGTTTAGGGCACATAGCTATGCATTAAAAGCATTTCAAGAAGTTAGGTGGGCTAATGATTTCAGTTTAGCTGCGCTGAAGAGCTGCAAGTTGTTCTCGTTATTGTCTGACTTGACAGCACAGCTGTAGCCAGACCATTATGTGAGAACACCAGAAGAAGGCGTTTGGCTCCGCCCACGGGTTAGGAGGCAGGAGTACATGTTTTGATTGTGCAGAAGTGTGCTTTCACAAAAACTAAATTCAGGCTCTTCACACAGCTGTGATCTTTCTTTTTGTTTATTTATCCAACTTCCTCAGGTTAAACTTTGAAGGTCACACACATGCTATCTTGTTGGTGAGATGGATATTGAACAAGAGCCTACAGTAGTGAACAAATCTATTACAAGTGTGGATATACAGAAACAGAACAAATCCTCTTTTCAGTTGTACCTATTTTCTATAAAATAGTTGTGTAGCATTTCATGAATAATGGGCACCGAATTAGTAGCATTTTTGGTTGAAATAATATGAATCATAACTATTGCAGGAATATTGGGTTTAATTCAACTCATGATTAATTTGTACTTTTCTAAAAATAAAAACCCCCATCTAAAAACAATGGCTCACTATTTGTGATATAAATTGTATTTACTCAATATAAGAAATAAGCTTTCTGTTGGATACGCGTGAGTCAGGTGTGAATAGTCCAAATTGACCATGATATTTAGAGACAAGAGGAATGATTAATCTGCACTGTAACATACGTGAAGCAAAGTAATTTCTACAAAAAATCTATGCGAAGCACATCAGATGCTCCTTCTGTCAAGCTCAAGATGAATGGACATGTTCATTAAAATGGTGTGTTGAGTACACAGATCCAATGAAGCAATGTTCTCTACATATCTCTGTGCGACCTGTCATCTTTTGGCGTGGTTTCCCATGAATTTTGCTTTCTGCCCTCTTGTTTTGACTGTGTAGAACTTCATTTTTGCAGGGTTTAGGACTCAGTGCACTTTACCACTGCTATCCAGTGCTAACGTGCCTGTGCTCTATGTCTTAAATATGGTAACACTGGCTTCTCCATGATCAGCATTGTTGATTTACTAGTAAGTCCCTAATATGCATGCCCAGACCTGTAATTCAAATACTACAAGTGGGCCTGCAGTACTGATTGTGCTACCCACTACAATAGCCTTTCAAATATCTCTCAGGCGTGCCATTGCAGATGCTGTGTGTGCAGTTTAACTGCCATATCATCCTGACCAGTGTACCCACTCACCAGGCCCAAACCTTCCTTTTTATTACATGTGAGTCACCTCTGAGTTAGCCTTGGTTAGCCCCAAGGGCAGGGTGCAGTGTATTTAAAAAGGTGGACATTTACTTTTAAGTTTAACATGTCCAGGTAGTTTTAATTCATATTTCACTATTGCAAGGACTCTCTCTCATATAGGCTAGCGTTGGGATTACTTTGGAAGATCTTCAAAGTGTAATTACCAATTGAGAATAGATAGAAAATTGATTTTGGTGTCTCTGGACTCACAATTTTAAAATACATCTTTTGGAAAAGTTGGTTTTTAAATTCCAGGTCTAAAAATGCCACTTTTAGAAATATGGCATTTTCTTACTTTATCCACTCTGTGCCTTAGCCTGTCTCTGAATACACATCTGGGTTTAGGTGACATCTTCATTTGTGCATTATCTCCACACAACCACAAAGAGGAAGGGCTGGGTGTAACAGGAGTTACATCTCCATACTGATAGTCGCCCTGGGCAGGGAGCGGGTGGGGCAGTTCACCCTTACATCTGAAAGGATTGTGTCCTGTCCTCACACTCCCTACTGGTAGTATGGAGACAGGGCTGGGTTTAAAGGGAACCTTGTGCACTTCAGAGAATTATTTTGAAGTTACACCTACATCACGGGCCATGTTGGGTATAAGTACTCGGCCTCTGACACTATATACTCAGAACACTTCTAGACTGAGGATATACTACCAGGAAGAAGGACCGATGTGCTGTCAGGAGGAACTGCCACTCTGCAGTTTGCTCTGCTGTGTTGGTCTGCTGTCTGCTACTTCTTGCCTGGGAGTGAGAGAACTGGATCTAATGCTCTACATACTGCAATCTAAAGTTTCTCCAAGGTCCTGACTGAGCTTGTCTCCTGTTTCTGAATGCTCAGGGATATCAAAGACTTCACCTGCATCTTGCTACCAGCACCTAGGCTCCTCTGCTGTGAGTCCTGCTCTGCCAAGTGGTGCCAAATCCAGTCCTGGGCCCTTGGAGGTGAGTGTGGTGCTGCAACACAAGAACTGATGCAAGGACACCAGCGTGCCACCTGGAACTGAGTCATCCCACTGCAGAATTGCTGCTTTGCCATAGCCTGTGCCGAAGCTGTGGACATCGCTCACCGACAGCAATGACCCCAACTTACAAAACAGCCCCAGCTTGGACGGCACATCAGAACAAGTACTCATCAGTTCTGGACATCGATGCATAAACGTCGTTGCCCGATCAAGAAATTATGCATCGCCTGCAAGTGCGATGCATCCCCTCCTCTGGACCAACTCATTGTCACAGAGAATCAACACAAATAAGGTACTGTCAGCGGGTCTGTGTGACTCCTGTACCCTGTTGGCGCCCCATCACAGTCTGACTGCACTTTTGGATGTACCCCAGTCCAGCATCACAAGATAGCTCTGGTATGAACTATTGTCTTCTAAGCACTGCATTTTGATGTAACCTTTAAAAAGTCATAACTTGTGTGTATGTTGGATTTTTGTCATTTTGTTCTTGTTTGACTCAGATAAATATTGGCTGTTCTTCTAAATTAGTGTGGAGTCTTTTAGTGGTGTTTTCACTGTGTTACGGCGTGCACAAATACTTCACACATTGCCTCTTTAGTTTAGCCTGACTGCTCTGTGCAAAGCTACCAGAGAGTGAGCACAGGTAAACCTTTAGTGTGTATCTTACTTGCTCTGACTGGGATTATGGTCTCTACTTTAACAGAGTGCAAACCCCTGACAACTAGAGACCTAGGGCCATATGTATGATGTATGAATCTGGCCCAGTGCGATTATCACCATGTATCACATTTGTGATTCGGTAATTGCGATTTCTTAAAAATCGCAAATGCAATTACCGAATCGCAATTGCGATACAATTTGGGAAAAGCAAAGGGCCAGGGTGCTGGGGGCCAAAGGCCCCCTCTCCTGTACCCTATTTTTTTTTTTCCACAAGTAAAGTAGACACATGCCAAAAGGGCATGTGTGCTTTACATATCAAATTTAAAAATGCAGTTTTACTGCATTTTTAAATTTTGCACCAGGTTACCACCTGGTTGCAGGTCATGGTATTTTGCACTTGCAAAATACCATTCTGCGAAAAATCGCAATTTGCAATTTTTTGCAGAATTGCATTGTGACCTGGATTTTGCAAATCGCAAATTGCGATTCACAAAATCCAGGTCGCAACGCAGAAAATCGCAATTTTTGCGATTTTCTGTTTTTGGTCTGCGAATGCATTTGATGCATTGCAGACCCTGATTTTGCACTCGCAAACGGCCGATTTCGCTGTTTGCAAGTGCAAAATCAAATGATACATCTGGCCCCAAATTTCTAACACTCTGTAACAAGAGGCCACGTGATTATGCAGCATGTACCAAGGAGGATAGCAGACCTGCAACATGTACCCTGGCAGCATCGTGGCCCTGAAGCTTGTACCCGAGGGGCATTACAGAGCACTTTGCAATGTGTAGGTCTGCATCTTTTCCTGCTTAGCTTTCAATCTATTTTCCCCACTCAGGGTTGGGAATGGGGAGTCAAAAAAGCTCACACCAGCCCTCTACTTTCCTCTCCTTGCTTTACCTCTCTCTTTCCATCTATCCATTCTTTGTCTTTCCTTTTATCATATTTCTCTTCTCCCTTCCTGGTGCTCTTCATCTGTTCCCCTTTGCCCCTCTCCTGAAGTCCTTTGTATCTTTTGACTTAATCTCAGAGAGCTGGGGAAGTGACAGATGCACCAACACTGACCAGGTCAGCCCTGACCACTCCAAAGTGTGGAAAGAAGGCTTCTGATGACCCTACCAACTGTCAGGCTGTGATGAATGAGCAAGTGGGTGATTAAGAAGTGGGTGAGGAGTGAGACAGGCAGGAAGTGGACGAGCAGCTGGGTGCTCCAATTTTGATACAATAGTCCGACAGCAGAGTTGAGGAGTCATATAATACATAGTGAAATCATATGGGCTGTGAAGAGAGCAGAAGGAGCTAAAAACATCTCCAGGAGGAGCTTTATAGGCCAAAATGATCATATTCCTCCATTACCTACCGTAAAGACTCAAAACATCTGTCAGTGGAAACAACTTTAGCACCTGCAGTCATTTTAAGGAACTACTTTACTTACCTAACAACAATGCATAATGTAAAGTTGAAGGCTCAATGTACAATGTAGCAGGCTTTATTAAGAGGCCACACAAGCAATGCCTAACATGGAAAAAACAGGAAAGCCACTAGCTAAACAGGGTTCACCAAAAACACACTTTGTCCACATGCTTCTTTTTACTCTACTGAAGAATTGAAGAGATGAGGACCGACTAACATTCTCTGTAGCCAATCCTGAAAATTGTCTTTCATAATTTTCTGAATATTCATTTTCCCAGATACTTGAACTGGTGATCGAAATGAACTAGGCAGAAGGACTGTCTTGTTTCTAAAGCACAGGCCTAAAGTGGTTATCTAGTTTTCTATAGAATATTTAAGCTGTTGGGCATAGAGCCCCCTGTTAGAGATTAATGCTTCCTACCAAGTACAGTCAAGTGTTCGTATTTTAGATTTTCAAATTTCCTAACAGAACATCTGCAGTTTCTGCAAACATAAAACTCTACAACTAAGAATGATCTGCCATGAGTCTGTGATGATCTGTGTGTAATGGTCATTTAGCATTTATCAGAATGTTAAGAGGTTAGCCTGGTATGTGCTCTCAAACGTTCACCTATTTGAGTGGCTGTGTCAATTACTTTGGAGACTGTATACTGAGAAAACATCCATTCACTTGCCACTTTAGGACTCCTACTTTTAAATTTATTATTTACATTTATTTGCTCAAATGCTTCTGCATTTTGGTGACCTTCTTGGTCATTCCCTTTACACCAACATACCCGTGACCTGTTCTTGCCTGTCCCATTCTGTGTCACCATGGCTGATGTAGTCCAGGAACATCAGCAGCACAAATTACTAGTGTTAAATGATCAAACTGGGAGGTGTCCCCTTACTTGTCAATGTGTATGTGTATCATGGAGACACTCATGGTATGCACATGACCTACTTAACTCTTTTCAAATGGGCTTTCACCCAGTCAGAAGCAGTGGGCTGATCTCAATCTGGGAATTTACCAGGATTCTAACTTAGCTCTGGACACTCAGGAAGCAAATTATCCAGTTCTTATTTTTTTCAATTGAGGATTATACAATCCGTTTTTCCTTTCATTTCTAAAATTTTCCATGTCCCAGTGAACAATGCTCTGGTTCATTCCAGATTGGATTATAACAGCGCCATTTACCTTGGTGTTTTTGAGAAAATCCTCAAACGCCACATCTGACACAAAATGCAGCTACTCACAGGATTAGGGTCTCACAAGGAGGGGCATAGCTTTCATTGGTGCAACAGTGCAATAGTGTCAGGGGCCTAGAAGCTTGAGGGTGCTCACTAAACCCTGTGTATTGCTGTATTTCACAGTTCAAACAGCGGCTACAGAGCCCATTTTTCTTCTTTCATTAGGGCCCATGAAATACTGGCTATGTTTCTTCTCAAAAGGTGATACCATCTCTCCCATTTTACGGCTGCTACATTGGTCGCCTACAGATAATATGGCTAGTCTCACATCAATAGTCAAGATACACAAAGCTGTCTACCAGAGTAATTCTGACATAAGCACCTCTATATTCATTTGCAGAAACCTTTGAGATCCTTCAGGTCAGCTCATTTGTTTCCTCATTTGTCACAATTTTAAAATAATGTTTGCTGTGATACACTCACATTTACATATTTAGACAATATTGTTCAGCAAATTAACTAAGCAGCGTTAGTAGATAATTGGTAATGCTTCCTGTGACAAGCACACAGCTCTAGCATGGCAATACGTTATGTAAGGAGTCCTGGTGTTCCCGTCTCCAAAAAGGCACAGCTGAGAACTGAGGACTGGACCATGCAGAAGCCCTGTGTGGAGAGAGGTCCCACCACTGAACACCAATGAAAGAAACTGGGTTATTAGTTTAGAGGAGTGTAAGCCCCATTCATTTAATAAACACAATCCTTGTCAGGGTGAACCACTAAAGACACCAAATTAAACTGTTTAACCATCTGGTAGCTTGGCACAAAGCAGTTGGGCTTAATTTAGAAGCAATGTGTAAAGTATTTATGCAGCACACTAAGTGTCATTAAGTGAAATATAACACAAGACAAATCCGAAACCAGTTTAGAAAAATAGAGTACATTTTAAAATTTGAATATATAAAATGATACCATAACAACAAAAGTCCAGTCAGTGGAATTGGAGATATTCAATTTCAAAGTCTTAAGTAATGATAGCAGCCAACTGGGACTATTTGGTTGTGTCAGACTGGGGAAAAGTCACAAGTTCAGGGCAACTGCAACAAAGCGTGGGTCTGGTACAGCACTGAGCTTGGCCCACTGAGAAGCAAGGTCCTGCATCTGGTTGCATAGAGTTACATTGCACTGCATCAGTTCTAATGAGGCCTCTGATCAGGAGCAAAGCTGTGAGGTGCTGCGATGTGAGGCTCTGCATTGAGTTGCATTTTTCTGCATTAATTTAGATGAGGGCACTGATCAGAGGCTGTGAAGTGCTGCAATGTGAGGTGCTGCATTGAGTGGTGTCATGCTGAGTCGTTTTGAGGGAACTCTCAGTTGGACCACAAAGAATACACGCTGTTGCCAAACAATGGTCCAGGACCTGAGAATAACCTCTGAATGTTCAGGACTCACTCTAGCAGATGCCAACAGCAGGGCAGTGGTAGGTCCAGTTGGGATTGGTCAGGTGGTTGAATGCAGGACATGTCTCTGGAGCTTGGTATGTTTCTTTAACTCACCCAGGAGGCCAACCAGCTAGTTCTGGGAGTCACTCTGGTGGTCTTGGGTTTAAGCAGCAGGTCCAGTCTGCCTCCCTCAGGCAGCAGGGTAATCTTTCCAGTAGTAGGGCAGTTCTTCTTCTGTGTCTCGTACAGGTCCAGAAGTGATCGGGTTACTGTATCAAGAGGTTGAATATTGATACCTGGTAACACCTTTGAAATGGGGGCACTCTCTATAATACTCTTATGTCTGGTTCTGGAATGTTCCTACCTCCTCTGTCAAGACTCCAAGAAGTCTGGGCTGACAAAAGACTAGTTTTAGGTTCCTTTGTGTATGTTCTGGAGGCAGCCCATTGCAATGTAAGTGGTGCAGGGAACTGCCTCGCACTAACCATCCTGGCAGGATGGCCCATCCTACCAACAGCTAGTCCCCTTTGTTCCACTGTCTGGGAGAAATACACAGAAGTTTACAGCTAAGCTATTCACAGTCATGTGACGCTGGATACTAGCAGAATGCACAAATGGTTAGGACAAGAAAATGCCAACTTTCTAAAAGGGACATTTTCAGACTTGTAACTTAAATCTCACTTTCTCATTAATTTTATTTTTGAAATTGCAATTCATTTTAGCGTCAACATAATTTCCTCTCTGCTTTCAAACTTAAGTTATCACTCATTAAATACAATAATGTAAGACAATGTTATCCTATGGGAGAGCTAGTGAAAATCGACTTTAGGAGTTTTTCACTACCAAGACATGCAAAACTTAAGTGCACATGCCCTGCGTTTTTTTTTAACTAAATCAACCCTGCATTATGAGCCTTTATGGCTGACCTTGCAGGTGATTTAAATGTATTACAAGTACTAGCAAAGCCAATAGGTCTGGCTTGCATTTTCAGTTGCATTTTTATAAAGCCTGCTGCAGTGAAACACAAAAGAAACAGGTTGCTTTCTGTAGTCAATGTATCAATGGGATAACAGATTTAATGTGTGATGATTTGATGTGCTTTAAAGATGCTAAACAGTCCATTGTGCATTTCAGTGCAAACACTCAATGAGTTGGAATGACATACCAATCAGCCAACAGCGTGAGGTGCCAGGGAAATCATGTTGGGAAGAGCCACAGACCACTGTTAATGTTAAAGAATAGGTAAAGCTAGGTCTTGAACATGGTTGTATTGTGAATCTAGTGGTAAAATAGAAACTACAGTTTTCAGAATGTAATATCCCATTGGCTTAACAGTCTGTACTGTCTGAAGGAGCCATACATAACATAAGGCTACTTTGCAGCAATGAGTTACTTAGTGATCACTGTTGTACTACCTCTGCATGTTAAATATGCCTTTTCAAAGTGAGAGTAATGCATCGGCCGAAACAAAAACACATGGTACTGATGAGAGAAACGTTCACAGGTATTATTTGAATATTGCTTCTTTCTTTATAGCTAGGCACGCTGTATCGCGGTTTCCAGAACCTTCTCTATCCTTCGACTTTTTCTGCCAAAGCATTTGACGCTACCCTTTTCCTTTCAATCATGCAGACAAAAGCAAACATGAATCACTGGCATTCAGATGTACAAGCTACATTATTATGCTACAAACAGGTCTCACCCACTGCTTCCAACACATAATATTGTGTGACCCAAGAAACCTTACAGTAATGCTGCATTTCAACAATACAATTACAATCAACCGTACCTATCAAAGTTTATGTGTCGCCTACCTGTGCCATGTCCGCATTACTCTTGAGTTGGGATCCCCAAAGCCTTCTTGCCCACAGCACTTAAATGTTGCTGTAAAACTTATGGTATCCGCAGATCCCCGGCTACCTTCTTTAGGAACATGTTTCCAAGATGCTGGTTAATGCCATGTGGGGCTTAATCTGTCAAGCCATATGCTATTTAACTTAAGATGAAAGCGCAAACAGTAATTGTTATTTCAGAAAGCATATGTTGCATTTTGTCCAGAGTGGGCGACTTTGGCTCAACATCCTATGATTTTGAGGAAATCACTGAGGCCTTCGTTAAAAGATTGCAGCAAATGCCGCCTACCGCCACAGCGACCGATGCCAACATACCATCGCCATGGCTACCAACCGTCCACCAAATTATGATCATAGCTGGAATTCCGGCAGAAGGCTGGAAGAATTCCGGCTACGGTCATGGAGGCAGACGGCAGGAAGGGGGCGCTGCTGCCAGCAGCAGCGCCACGCCGCTGACCGTATCATGTCCCATGATACGGCCTGGCGGTGTTTTGCTGGCGGACGCTGCTGCTGGCAGCAGCGCCGCATCCCGTCTCCTGTCGGAGGACCCCCTGCAAGCAGGTAAGTCAGGTTCTCCGACAGGAAGGGGTGCATGTGTGGGTGTGTGTGTGTGACTACATTTGAATGCGTGCATGCAAGTGTAATGCATGTGTGAATGAATGGGTGTGTGTGCGTGCATGTTGTGTCGTGTGATTGCGTGTGTGCCTGGATGTATGTTTGTGAGTGTTGCTATGAGTGTGCATGCATTTATGCATGCATGGGTGAATGTCTGTATGCATGTGTGTATGGGTGTGTATGCATGTGTGTGTATGTGTGTATATGTGGGGGGGCATGATGGGAGAGGTAGGGTGGGGGACGACTCTGGGGAGGGGAGGGGGCGAAGGAGACCCCTATCAGTGCCAGGGAAGAAGTGCCTACCGCCATGGTTTTCGTGGCGGTGCAGAAACCACGGAAACCATGGCGGTGGGTCGGGTCAAAATTCCATGGGCTGTAGTCTCCAGGCCGGCGGTCATTACCGCCGTGGCGGTCGGTGTGTTAACTTAGCGGTTTGGCTTTGGCCAAACCGCCATTGTCATAATAGTGGAGGTATGTACCGCCAGCCTGTTGGCGGTACTACCGCCACTATTACACCGACCGCTGGGGTCGTAATGACCCCCTTGAATGTGGCCATCTGTAATATAACTAGTGCTCATGTAATGCACTCCAATACCTTTGGTCAGTTTCCCACAACATAAACCTTTAAAAAAAAAATAGAGAGGATATAATTAAAAGAAGAGTCGACCATGAAGTGGCATCTTTTTATCACTAGGGTTCATGCTATTTATTTTTATTTCTTAATGCTATATAAGGTCTTTCAAATACCTGCATATTTTTACCATTTCCGCACCTTTGTCTGATGTCTTGTACACTGCACACTGATTGGAAGCAAATATCTGTGTAGATTTAACTGCACTGGCCCACTGTCAAGCCTTTTTTTGGCTATTTGAGTTGAAAAAAACAGCCATTTGTGACTATGTTTTTATCTGCAACTCATATATGTATTGGGTTTGTAGGTTCTCTAAGAACATGAGGTACACGAGCCAAAAACCAAGCTGCACCTTACAATTGTTTTTCATTGTGTACCAACTATACAGCAAGTCATATGATAAATTAGAAAGAATGAAAGAAGGGTGTGATAAAAACTATGGGGGTCACTATGAACACTGGCGGTCCTGACCGCCGTGCCGGCTGCCCCCTTCATGGCGGTCTGGACCGCCATATAATATTCACATGGAGACCGCCAGGCAGCCTGACGATGGCAGAGTTCCTTATCCAACAGAGCAGCGCTGCAAGGAGCGCTGCCCACCGGATAAAGAACCTGTGTTCCGCCAGCCTTTCCCTGGCAGTTTCCTCCGCCAGGGAAAGGTCGGCGGAAAGGGTGCCGCTGGCTGCCTGGCATGGGCAGTGCAGGGGCCCATTGCACAGCCCTGTCGCGTATGCCCTGCCCGATTTACAGGCAGTGATATGCGCAACAAGTACTGCTGCACCGCCACACTGCTACATTGATGATGGCTCCATGTGGAGCCTTCAGCAATGTCCAGTCCAAGAATTCTGCTGGGCCGGCTAGCAGAAAGA